>NW_026138128.1:5000-605000 GCF_025592945.1 Manacus candei | reverse complement strand
TGGGCTGTCACCAGCACTGCAGCACAGCCTGGCAGCAGGCAAGTGTTTCATCTCATAATACCCAGAAATAGTATTAGTGTGCCTGAATTTCACTTAGGCTGTCTGTAATCCCAGAGATCTCTTAAACAAAATGAAAATACGACCAGAAAATTATGAGGTTGCCACAGGTTTGCTGCTCTGCCCTGGTTTGACCATGACTATCTTCTATTCCCAGAATTTTCAGGTCTCTTTCCTTGCAGAGTGAAAGGGGCTCCAGCTTATCCTGTCTGCTAACTAACCAGGCTAAGAGATCATGCTGGATATTGCCAATCCCTAATCCATCCCAAGGCCTTTAATCTCTCTTCTGATGCTGAACTGTGGCTTGGCCTCCATTTAGGCAGGGCAGGAGACTCCCCCCTTTGCACCCCTGGGCACTGCAGGAGGACAAGGGCCAGGAAGGGCTGTTGGGCAGCTCAGGGAGTTAAACAAAAGTAACAGAAAATCAACAGAAACATGGTCTTCCTTCCCAAAAATCTAAGGACAATCCCTGCCACCACTTCAAGAGCTTTTCACTTTTTGCATGGGTGTGAAAGATTAAATCACTGCACAAAGCCAGGTTTGCTTTCATGTGCAGCCTGAGCAGAGCTCTCCAGCTCAAGAGAGCACAGTGGTGAGAGGAACCAAACTTACCCGTGAGCCTGAAACACTGGAAACCTCTTTTCTGGGACACTGTCCAGCATCTCCTGCATCCCACACACACAGTACTCCATCACCATATACGTGAAGGCAGAGTTAAGGAAGCTCCAAGGCTGAACACCCCTCAGGAGGTGCTGTGTGAGGGCAAAGCCCCGTCCCAGAGAGCCAAAGCCCGAGGGGCTGCACTCCCCAGCTGCTGAGGGACCTTCCTCCAGCTCCCACAGGAGGGGGAGGCACCCACGGAAAACCCTTCTGGAATGACCCACTGCAGCTGCAGCATCGGGCCTGGGACAGGACAGGAACTCCACAGGAGCCAAACTGGAGACCTCACAGGAATGACAGAAACAGGGGAATACCCTGAAGTGGCTTTGGGGTCCCTTTCAGCCCAAAGCAGTCTCTGATTCTATGACAAACACAGCTGAAGCCTGCAATGCACTTCCACCAGCAACAGGGCACCCAGGTGGGAACAGAATCCTTCCCTCCACAGCCCCAATTTCCAGTGTCACCAGCACTGGGAGGAGCAAACTCAGAGAGTGGAGGAGCAGATACAGACAAAAATGGCAAAGTCAACCTGTACTTGCAAGGGGAAAGTACTGAAAACCAACATGTTCTTCGTGGACCAGCACTGCTTGGAGAGTCCAGACAGGAACGTCCCCGGAGAGACCCCATTTCCCAGTGACAGTTCTGGGTTGTCATCACCTGGTTCCGACACACGATGTCTCTCTCGGGCTCCTTTTCCCCTCGCTGCCTCCTCCCTTCTCCCTAATTAAAGGCATCTCTCTCTCCCGGTAATTGACTCGCTGTCCCCCCTGTCTGTCGAGGCCACGGGCACAAGCAGAAGTTGTCACACTGCTTTATCCTAATGATCTGGTGGCAGAGCGTTTGATCTAATTAACGCACACAATTAAATTACCCCTTTTCTGGAGTGCTCTAATAAGGCAGTATTTAGAAAACACTGCCAAATATAAAAGCAACCATTTATAACATGTGCTACAGCAGATCAGCTCCAGGAACTTCCACGCTGGTTCCAGGCAAAGTGCTCTCAGCGTGGCACAGTCACCCCACATCCAGTAAGGTGAGGCATAAAACTGCCTCAACCAGTGTGCCTGGGAATTTGTGTTCCTGGGGAAAGTCTCCCAGCAGGCAGGATGGTTAACACCAGTGGAAGCAATTTAATTGCAAAAATTCAAGCTTAAGAAGCATCCAAAAGGACCTTCCCAAAAAGCAGAACTGCAGCAGGGGAGCAGTGGGAATTCAAACCTGATGAACAGCCCTGTAAAAAAAGGATATATTTTCTGCTTCTCCTCGTTGTACAACACATCGACCAGCTGGATGACGTTTTTGTGCCGTAATCGCCGCAGGAGCTGGATTTCCCTGCAGGAAGAGACAAGGAAAAAAGTCATGTTTAAAAAGCTAATTTCCCACTCCATTTCTCCCAGAATCTAGCCCAAACTTAACTCGACTGAATGGTTCAGAGACCTGAACCGAATCCTCTGTTTGTGGGGAATAACCTAAAACAGCACAAACACCTTCCCTTGGCTCGGAGAACGGCCCCTCCTATGTCAGCTCCTGTCAGCTGGTCTGATCTTTGTCTCCTGGGATTTTGCACCTGCCCCAAACCACATTTTAGTCTCTTTTGCATTAAACTCAGCCTGTGAAATCCCACTGGCTGCCAGCTGTGGAGAAACAGGCGGATCAGGACAGTCAGGTCAGGGTGGTTCTGTCGGTGTCTGGCACTGCAGGTCCCGCTGCTGCTCCACGCTGAGCTGGGCTGAACTCCACAGAAACTTGTGCTAAACTCCACAAACTCTCCATCTCACCTCCCTTCCTGTGCCATTTGGTGAGTGCTTTGAGCAGTGTGGTCACACTTCATCAGCTCCAGCTCTCGGAAGCAGCACTACAAGGAATTCCAAGCACAGCTTTGGAAACGAGAGCCCCAGCCCAAAGCCAGCCCAAAGCCCCTCACCATTCACAGCTCCAACAACAAGCTGGGTCAGCACAAAGCCTGGCTGGTGCCTCACATCTGAGTAACAACCAGGAACTGCTCCTTGGAAAGGCTCCTCCAACACAGGAGTGCAAGGAGAATCCTTCAGGATCTTTTAAGAATACTTGAGCAGTAGGAATCACTTCACTAACAAAGTTTAGCCCAGGGACTTTTCCTTTCTCAACTCTGGATTTAAAAAGGCCACTGAGAGCTGAGCAGAGACCCAGGACACCATGGGACAGCTCCCCAGTGTTCAGTGGGCACAGCAGACAGGTCTAATTATAGGAACAACCAAAGGGCTGAAGTGGATTAAAGCAGCACAAGAACTGCAGCCAGTGCTTGTGTGGGGTGAGGAGATCCTGCAGCACAGAGGGAAAGGGCCGAGGGATCCAACTGGGATGCTGGGAGGGAGGAGAGCACACACACTCAAACACAACTGCTTTAAGGCAAAGCAAGCTGCCAATACCAGGGACACATTTAAAACCCTGATCCCAACAGCTCATTCCCTGCAGTACAGCTCAGAAGCACAAACACTAATTCCTTCCACCTTCAACAGACTGAAAAAATATCTCATATTTCTGCAATGATTTCCCCCCCCCAAAGGACTTTATGAACCCATCCAAAATGCCAGGGCAGTGCCCCCCCTCTGGGGCAGAGGCCAAGCAGCCCTTTTCCCAGAGGAAAGATTACTTCTATTTTTAGCTCCTCTTGCACTCTGGAATGCCTGAGGAGCAGGGACAGCCAGCCAGTCACCTCCGATCCCATTTTGCTTTGCAAACCCCACGAGCAGGGGAACTCACCTCCTCAGAACGGGCCTAAAGTTGGTTTTTTTCCCCAAAATTAACACCAAAACCCCAGCCCAGCCCACTGCAAGTGTGTGACCAGACAGACTGCCAGAGGGCAGGGCCTGCTTCCAAGTGCAACCTCCTCGGAAGAAGACAAGGAGGGAAAAGACCTTCTAACTGGAGCTCTGTCAGATCCATTAAGCTCATCCTGGTAGATTAAGACTTATCCCCTGCAAGGTACCTGCTCTGGCAAATAACTGGGGGCTGTAGCTGCTCAGAACTGTATACAGCAAAGCTGCCTACTTGCTCCATTGCCACACCATTCTGGAAGTTGCCAAGGACAGCCTGGAAAGAAGTTCCTTCCTGGACATCTCCACCAAGATCCAGCATTCTTCCCACAGCTTGTTCCTGGTCTCACAGCCATTCCTGCTTAAATAAAACCCAGCCACACAGCCAAAAGATTCACTCCCTTCCTTTGGTTCACGAGGTTCCTCCAATAAAGTCCTAAAAGCTTAAGAGCAGGCCCCTGCCTCAGGACTGGACGGGAGGACCTTGGTGCTGCTTTTTCTCTTTTCTAGTCCCAGGGCTCTGTCCATATTCCTGCAGGGATGCCTGGCATTCCAGGCTCTATATCCACCACAACACAGCTACCTGTGCTCTTCCATGGATTACAGCTCCCAGGGTTTCTGGGAACAGCCAAGCAAACACCCAGCCCAGCAGAGGATCCCCCTGAGCCAGGCGGCTCCAAAGGGCCCCATGTCTGGGGAGGAGGGACAGGGATCAGGAGCAGCAGCTGCAGCCCCCCCTGAGCCCCCACCTCTGGGGCTTCCAGCAAGTCCGTGCCCAGCAGAGCTGACCCTGCTGGGAGGTTCCAGCTTGGTTCCTGCAGACCCCAGGAACAAACTGTCACAGCTCCGTGGAGGGAGCAGGGATTCCAACCAGAGCAGTCCCGAGGTGGTGAGCACAGCACAGGGCACTTGGGATCCCCCAGAGCCCCAAACATTAATTAACGTGCGAGGTTATTAGCGTGTGGCGTTATTAAACCTCTGCTGCTGCACACACAGCCTGCCAAGTTTGCCTTCCTCTTTGCAGCAATCCCACTAAACTCCTGTTCTGCAGGGATCAGCCCCAGCACTGTCTGCCTGCCTGAGCCACCTCACTTCACCTAAAGCAACTGAAGGGAAACGAAGATTCCCTCAGTGGATTTAAGGAAACGTGTGTCTTACAAGTTTAAACCCTCAACATCCTCCCCAGGACTAGGACACTCCTTCAGGACTCATTTTTCCGGGGCAAAACTGGAGTATTCTAGGGTAGAGAAAAATCATTCGATTTGATCTAAGTCCCAAACACATTTTAGTCATAATTTCTGGGTCTCCAGAACATCAGGAGACAGGGCTGGGACAGGGGGCTGCACGTGTGGGATGAGGCTTTGGTACGGGATATGAGCAGGGAGTGACCCCCAGAGTGACCCAGGGATGGCATTGATGTCCCAACTCCAGCCCCACATCTGCAGGTGGCTCAGACCTGCCCAGTCCTCCACAGCTCTGTGAGGGAGCAGAGGCACAAGCCCACCACAGTAACTCAATCACCTCTGTCCAACAACCCAAGTTTCACAGCTTTCACTTCCTGAGCTGAAGGGTCTGACAAGCTCAGAGTGTCACAGGCCCAGGGGCCCAAAAATACAAGAGTTTGCCTTAAAATTCTCCACTGAAGCAGTAGATAAAGATCACAAATGGGTGGGCAGAGAGGAAAGCATGAGGGGACAGAAACAGAAACTTGAACTAAAGTCAACCCTGGGTACAAGACAACACCTAAAATCTGCCTTGGTGTTCTGGAGCAGGTGGGGCTGAGCCAGAAAACATCCTCAGCAAACCAGGGAGGGGCTTGGCTAGTCTGCTTAATAACCCCTTTAATGACCCCCCTGACACTCACAGCCCCGCTCTGGGCATGAATAAAACTTCCACGGAGTTCACCCCAGGACACAGGAGCGTTCCCATGGCTCAGAGCAGGGAACTCTCCTGGTGTGGGCAAGTTCATTTTATCTAATTTACATGAAAAGTTTCCCCAAGGAGGAAGTGATCTCCCTGTTCCTCAGTGGCAGCTCTGGATGTGCCCATGGAGGGACGGGGGCACTCAGCCTCTACCAGAAAAACAAGAAACATTTTATTACACATTAACGAAGTTCACTCTGATCCTGAACCTGGGCCAGGAAGGGAGGGACAGGGAGGTCCCGGCCTTGGGATGTGACTGTTCCACAGCCAAGGCTGTCAAGGAAGGTTGGAAGGCAAAGTGAGAGCTCCCTGACAGCAGTGCTGGGACAGGATGTGAAATATCCCACAGCTGAACTGGGAAACTCAACCCTGGGTGAGAGACAGACACAGGACTCTGCCAGGGCAGGGCTCACCCTCAGCTGAGAGGCACAAGAGGCTCCTGGAGCTCTCAGAGCCCTCCCTCCCAGCCCAGATAAACCCTGGCCGGGTTGTTTGGGCTGCAGAGGCTCCTGCATGGCAGATAAGCAGCTCCTGGCAGGGCTGGGACGCAGCTGCTGCGAGGTCCTGGAAGGGAAAGTTCCCTGGGCAGCCCCACGGCCCCGGCCCCTCCCAGGGCTGCCTTCCACAAGGTCCTTGTGCCCGGAGTAACCGGGGTGTCGGAGCTTCCTGAGCACAGCTCTGGAGTCACTGACACCAGAGAGGTCAACAACCCTTGGCCCTGTTCTACAGCGTCAGAAACCAGCTGGGGAGAGCCTTGAACGTGTCCCAGACACCTCAGAAATTAAACCAAGGGAAAAACCCAAAACTTCCTGTGCCCATGGGGTGCCCCATACATTGGCTCCCGTTCCAGGCACCTTCCACAGGGGTGGGAGCAGGAACTGCCACCCCAGAGAGCTCCAGGGCCACCACACTTGGATGCAATAACTGTGACCACAGCAGGTGTGTTTGTGCCCCCTCACCCTTCCCTGGGCAAGGCGAGACCTTAGAGAGGGACTGCTTTAGGAAACACTATTTAATCCATTAAGCAACACCAAAGTGGTGTGTTCCAGACAGTCCTGGCCCGCAGGAACCCGCCCCTTTCCCTGTGCCAGCCTCACCCAGAGCGCTGGGCGCTGTTCAGTAGGAAGATTCCTGAACACTTATGGCTTAGGAAGCACTTCCAGAGCAGGAAGCCACGGCTTAGGAAGCCCTTCCCCATCAGAGAGCCACGCTGCCAGCTGAGGTCACAGAGGAGCTCAGCTGCAGAACAAGCACCAAGCCCACCCCCCATCCCCAGGACCGTCCACTCACTTTTTCACGTTGGCCTCCCCGTTGGGGATCCGGCGCAGCTTCTTCTTCTTCAGGATCTTCACGGCCCTCCTGCACAGGGTCTCCGAGTCCAGCATCTCCTTGACTTTGCCGTAGGAGCCCTCCCCCAGCAGGTCTCCCATGAGGTACTTGCCGATGAGCTTGGCCCGTTTGCGCCGGGGCTGGTAAATGACCTCGGTGGAGTCGATGCGGTGGATGAACGTGTCCATCCCCACCGACATCAGCTCGCCCTCCGCAAACATTCCCAGCTGCTGGGGCTCCTGCAGATCCATCCTGGATTAAGTTCCTTAACCTGTTTTCCCCTTAAGCGCTCAGGGCTTTAATCCTGTTTAATGTTAAGTTTCCAACACTCCCTTTTTACTCCTTCTCGGGGAAAGAAAATAAAAAAAAAAAAGGAAGATATCCAGAAGATTGTACAAACGTGAATTAAAAAACAACCAAAAAAAAAGAGAAGGGAAAAAAAAAAAAAAGAAAACCAAACCTAAGAGCTGCTTCCAGGTCAGTTGGATGCCAAAAGATCCCGGCCTGGCTCCAGAACGTCTTTGAAAAAGAACATAAATGTGTGACGGGACACGCTCAGTTTGGGACTCACTTTGCCTCCGGCCCGGTCCCGTTGCCGGGGCTTTTCCCAGTCACCTGGCCTTGACTGGGCCCAGTTAGGTCATCCTCGGGCCGTCAGGCCACCCCGCGGAACCAGACCAGCTCCCAGTCCCTCTCGTGGCTTTCCATCCCTAGGAGCTCATCCTTCCCGGCCGCGCTGACCAAGGTGTGTCCCGGGAGCACGGGCTGGGGGGTGTTTCAGCCGTTGGGGAGCTGGAACCAAGTTTCCTTGAAGGAGCTTTCCCAGACAATTCTCACTTCTTCGCTTTCGCCTACAAAAGTTTGAGGCCTTCGGTGCCTACCGAGAGCTCCCGGGGGCATCCTTCATCCACCGGGATTGCGCCTGGCACATGATGTGTCACCGCCTCTGCCGGGGGTCAGCGGTGCAGGACAACAAACCCGCCCGGGGGGCCGGGGGACCCTCTGCCGGGTCCCTGGCGGGGAGTCAGGGGGGCGATGCCCGGCGGGCCCGGGCGGTCCCTCCCGCGGGGCTCGGCGGGGCGGGGGGGACACGCCGGGGGGGCAGCGAGGGGGGACGGGGCCGGGACACTTTTGGTGCGACCGAATCAGCGCCCGGGCCGGGAGGGGCTCGGTGACCTCCGGACCCTCCCCCTGCGGGCGGCCCCGGCCGCTCCCGCCGCCCCGGACGGTGAGTCGGGGGAGGGGGGCGGGCGGTCGAGTCCCCCCTCCCCGCCGCCGGGCCGGCGAACCGGGTCGGGCCCCGGCGCCGCGCTCCGCCCCGCCGCGCCTGCGCCTCCCCCGTGGAGCTCAGGGGCCGCCCCTCGGCCGCCGCCCCCGCCCTGTCCCGGGCCCTGTCGCGGTCCCGCCGCCCCGTTACCGCCCGCCCCGCCGCGCGCGCGCCGCCGCCGCCGCCGCCGCCATCTTGTCCCCGCCCGCCCCCGCCGCCCCCCCGCCCCGCGTGCCTCGCGCCGCCCCGCCGCGCGTCCCCATTGGCCGCGCCGCCGGCCCCGCCCTCGCCTGCTCGAACGCTGATTGGCCCCGGCCTCAGAGGGACGGGGCGGGGCCGGCGGCGCGGATGCGCTTCCGGTTGGCTCGTTGCGTGTCCAACCGGGAGACGAAGCACTGTGATGGGTCAAGATGGCTGTCCGTCACTAGTTTAGGCGGGGCTTTCCGCGGCGAGGCTCTGTGATAGGTTGCAGGAGATGTCCGTCACCACGAGAGGCGGGGTTGGCGGTGACGGAGCGCATTGATTGGTCTCGGGAGCTGTCCGTCAGCGCTCGCGGCAGGAGGCGAAGGGCAAAGGGCGGAGGGCACGGGGGTGTCATGGAGACCGGACCGCGGCCTGGCCCCGGCCGGCCCTGCCCGCCGGGAACCCGCCCCTCGGAAAGTCAGGGGATTTCCAGGCTCTGGGAAAAAAACAGGAACTGGCTGCGGGTGACAACGGCCGGGCACGCCCTGACACGGCCAGACCTGCTCCAAGATCAGGGCTTCTCATTTTTGACCCCATTTTCCCTGAGAGCAGGTGCCCCCCAGGGCCCAGCTGCCCGGGGGGGGGTGTTCCTGGGGAAACCAGGCCGTTTCCCAGGGACATCACACCTGTACGAGGGCCAACACGCCGGGACACAGCTCAGCCATGTCCCCACACTGCCCACCAGTGCAGGCACAGGGCAGCCCCAGTGCTCCGAGTGCCACCACCCGAGGAGCGTCACTGCTGCTCCATCCCCTCCTCGGGGGTTCCCGTGTAAACCGGGATGCAGGCTGGGCTGGGAGGAGGAGGTGATCCCAGAGGGGGAAATGCGGGGCTGGTGGCTCTGGGGGGAGGCTGGTTCGGTGTTTGAGGGATCCCTGCGCGTTCTCTCACTGTGTTCATTTATTTGTGTTTGTATCACATCAAATAAAGAGCTGGGGGCGCTTTCAGACCCTTCGGTTCTGTAAACTGTGGCAGTTGCTCTCGGATCAGGTGGCCTGGAGGGGACATGGACAGGGGCTGGCCCGTGGGGACACGGCTCCAGGACTTAGAGCACAAGGGACGGGGCTGAACGGAGCCGGGACGCTCGGGGTTAAGCTCTGGAGGAAGGATGTGTTGGGAAGTGTGGCAGGAGCGCCTCGATTAATTACTCTGTGCGAATGAATGAAGCCTGAGAGGTGTCACGGACCGTCCCGAGGCCCCGCTGTTCCCAAAGGCCCGGCAGGTAATTCCCGTCTGCTGGCCCGGCCCGGTTCTCCCGGTCCCGGTACCCCCCCAGTGCCGTTCTCGGTTCCCTCGGTCCCGGTTTTCCTGCTCTCCCGGTCCCTGTCCCCGTCCCCCCCCCAGTGCCCCGTGCCGTTCCCGGTTCCCAGTCCCGGTGTCCTGCAGTTCCCGGTGCTGTTCCCGGTCCCGGTCTTCCCCAGTGGCCAGTTCCCGCTGCCCTTCCCGGTTCCCGTTCCCTGTCTCCCCTAATGCCCCGTTCCCGGTGCCGTTCCCGGTTCCCAGTCCTGGTCTCCCCCAGTTCCCGGTGCTATTCCCAGTCCCGTTCCCCCCCCCCAAAGCGCCCCGTTCCCGCTCCCGGTGCCATTCCCGGTTCCCTTTCCCTGTCTCCCCTAATGCCCCGTTCCCGGTGCCGTTCCAGGTCTCCACCAATTCCTTGTTCCGTTCCCTGTCTTCCCCAGTGCTCCGTTCCCGGTTCCCGGTGCCATTCTCAGTCCCGGTGCCCTTTTCTGTTCCCGTTCCCTGTCTCCCCCAATTCCCCGTTTCCCGTCTCCCCCAGTGCTCCGTTCCCGGTTCCCGGTGCCATTCTCAGTCCCGGTGCCCTTCCCGGTTCCCGTTCCCTGTCTCCCCCCATTCCCCGTTCCCATTCCCCGTCTCCCCCAATTCCCCGTTCCCCGTCTCCCCCAATTCCCCGTTCCCCGTCTCCCCCAATTCCCCGTTTTCCGTCTCCCCCAATTCCCCGTTCCCATTCCCCGTCTCCCCCAATTCCCCGTTTCCCGTCTCCCCCAGTGCCCCGTTCCCCGTCTCCCCCCATTCCCCGTTCCCATTCCCCGTCTCCCCCCCAGTGCCCCGTTCCCGGTTCCCGGTTTCTCGCCGCCCCTTCCTCCCGGAAGTCCGTGTCGGACATGGCGCCGGGCGGCGGCGGCGGCGGGGCGGGAGCCTGAACACCCCCCCCCCCGAACCCTCCTGATCCCCCCGAGACCCCACCCTGAGCCCCCCAGGACCCGCCGGAGCCCCCGCACACAGGTAAGGGCCGCCCGCACCCCCCGCGGGTCCTTCCCCTCCGCCGCCGCCGCTCCCGGCCCGGTCCCCCCAGAACGGGCCCAATTCGGGGCTGAGGGGGCCGGGGGGGGACGGGCCCCCCCGGACGGGGGGGCCCGTCCTCCCCCCGGCCCCCTCAGCCCCGAACCGGGCCCGCTGGAGCCTCGGAGCTTAAAACTCATCCCGTTTCCACCCCTTGCCCATCCACTTTTAGCCCAGGTGGCTCCAACCTGGCCTCGGACGCTTCCAGGTTGTGGGGCAGCCACAGCTTCTTCTGGGCGACCTGTGTCAGGGCCTCCCCAACCCTCCCGGCCAAGAATTCCCTTCCCAGTATCCCATCTGAAAGCCTGAATCCATCAGGTCCTGCTGACGGCCCGAGCCAAAGTCTCTGCGATAGCAGAACCATGAGCTGGGGGCTTCAGCTCGTTTAAATACTGGTGCCAGGTCTAAAACACGCTCCCTCCTCGGGGTAACCCCAAATATCGGCCTGAGAGCCGCGGCTCCCCCTCAGCGGGACCCAGTTACAATTAAAATTAAAGGGCAGGTCCTGCAGGTTCTGGGCTGCCATCCCAAAGCCGGGGGATCCAAACCCCCGAAGGGTTTTCTGCTCTGGGGTGAGTTTGGAGGGCTGTGCCTGTGTGGGGCTGTTCCTGCTGTGCATTATTCTTGTGTTATCTGAGTGTTGAGCTCGTCCTGAGCTGTGTGGGGATGGCTGAACCAGAGCAGCTGGTGGTGGGAATGTTTAAGTGGGCAGTGACGTGCCAGTGCTGTTGCTGTGGGTTCAGGAGGATTGTGTGTTCCGTGCAGCAGTGCCAGCCTTTGCAGAGCTCTTTAGGCTGCCAGCTGGAGCCTCTGGAAGCCTGAGCTGCATTATCTCTGCCCCTGCTCTTTACTTGATGGGGGTCTGTGTGTTGGATGTTTACACCCTCATTTTCCTAAAATAAACCTGTTCCTGAAGCCACAAACCCAAATGAATCTCATTGAAACACTGCTGGGAGTTTTCTGCACAGGAGAAAACCGTGCTGTGACTTGTCACTGTGACAGTCTCAGGAAAGCCTTCCAGGCCTAATCAGGTTTATAGTCCCCTGAAACATTCTTCAGCTTAAAACTCAAAACTCTTCAGTCTGTTTTGGTAACAGGGTCGAGGTCTGCACATGTGTAGGTGTGATGGAGGTGAACACGTTCCTCTCCCAGAGCAGGTGCACGCTGAGCCTGCCTGGAGGCTGGCGGGTTGGAAGTGGTGTTTATGTGCCTCTGATCCACAGGGAAGTTGGCTTTGATGTCCCAGAGTGGTTTTTCCACCACGAGTGGCTGCGTGTGAAGCAGAACGTCGGGACCTGCTCGAGTGCAGTGCAGAGGGTTTGAAACTGTAAAGAATTGAAAAAGATTGAAAGTGTAAAGAATCAGGGACCCTGACAGTACCATGGCCACACAGAGCAGCTCTGAGGCTGCAGTGCCAGTGTCCCAGGAGCCTTTTCCATGCCCAGAGCATTCAGGACATCAGGGTGACTCCAGCTGCTGGCTTGGGATGCCCTGGAGTGATTCAGTTTTCATCACACAGTCAGTGTGTTCCAGTCTGATGTCCTTTGCACTGGTGACAGGACTGACTCCTATTCCCGTCTGCCTGTTTGGTCTAAACTTGCCAAAAGTATGGCAAGGAGAAACATGAAAGGGGAACTTGAAGATGCCTGGGTGCTTGAGATGTAAGATGACTGTTTAGGGTTCTGAAGTGTTGAGTTCCCATTTCTTCGGGCTGTTACATTCACGTTGTGTCCTGCCCGATTCCCTCCAGCTGCAGCTCCGGTGGGTGCCCGGGTGGCTGGAGCAGGGCCTGGGCTCTCCCTCTGCTCCGTGGGGGTCGGCAGGGCCAGAGGAACTGATCCTGAGCAGGAGGAGGAGCTGGATCGTGTTTCTGAGGTGTTTCTGTTGTTCTCAGCCCGTGGTAATTCACGATGGGCAGGTTTAGCTCCGGCTGCTCTGGGCCTGCCTGTGGGTTCCTGGCTGTCTTCCTTTAACAGAGACCATTTAAAATACACCAACAAAGGCTGGAACACAACAGGAGGAAGTGCTGGTTGCATTTACTGGGTTGTTTTCACCGCTCCTGATCACAGATATCCGTGATGTGAGCCCTCACCCCCAGCTCTGTCCATCCTGGTTATTGCAGAGCAGTTCTTGGTGTGTTTCCCATTGGAATTTCTCTGCTGCAGTGCTGGTCCGAGAAATGTCTAAAGAGCCCAAGCTGTTACAAGTTGATAATTCATGCTCCATAACCTCTAGGTGTGATTCATTCCACAGGAATTCCAGGCTGGAGCTGCCCATTAGTGCCTGGGCTGACAGCACACCTTTGAGCAAACTGTTAGGAATATCGAAAGTGCTCCAGTGATAGGATGGAATGGCTCAGGGGTTCCACACGCAGTGCAGGAGCTGCTTTCACTTTCAGACTGGGCTGCTCGGCGGGGAAGGAGCGGGTCCGGTGGGATTTTTGGGCCATCCCTCTGATCCGGGGGTCGGGGCTGTTCTGTGGTGCTGCTCTCAGGAAAACGTGACTGGAGCCTCCTCTGGAGTTGGGAACTGTCTCCGTGTGCTGCAGGTGCTGCTCTGTGGGCCCAGCTCTCCTCTCCCAGCCCTCTCCAAACACTGTGCCCTTCCCCGGAGCCTCATCTCCGGGGTTTGCTTCCCGGGGAAGCTGCTGCTTTGGTGGAGCCTGTTTGGTAAGAGAACTGGGGGAACAGCACTCGAGAAGTTTGCTGTAGAGGTTCCCTCGAGTGTGGGCCTCCATGTTATCAGGGTTTGTTGTCAGGGCAGCAGGGTGGGAGGTGGAAGTGGAAGCACTTTGGAGCTCGCCAATTTTCATGGTTTTCCGTGACGTGGCTGCCTGGGGGATGGTGGGACAGGCACAAACCAAGGGCTGTTCCCACTTCTCTGTTCTCCTGCCATCCTCGGGCTCACACAGGTCTCTGACACCGGATTTAGTGAGTTTTAATTTAGATTTTTCTTGGAATTTGTGTGTGTAAGCCGGACAGCAGCCCCTGGCACTGGAGCATGAGCTCAGAGTGAGAGCTGGGACAGCACCCAGGAGCTTGGTGTCTCTGCTGTCCCAGGAGCTCACTGCAGCACAAGGCTCTGGCTGGTGCACGTTGGGTTTGGGGACATCCAGCACGTGCTGGTGCCATTTTCCTTGGACAAGGAATACCCTCAGCATCCTCCAGGATTGAGATGTGGCTGGAAGGGTGCCGGGAGTAGAGCTGCAAACTCTTGGTGCCTCTTGCTTCCCACTGTTCTCAGTGCTTGCCAGTATTTTGGAGTTGTACTAGAGCCCCCCCATAGACCAAGGCCCAGGGCATTCCAGTGTTTTTGCTAAGCAGTTTTCCTTCCTTTTGCCAATGGGGTATGATCTCTTGTACAGGAGTTTTCCTAAGGAACTGGTGCTGCTTTAGGGACAGGCTCTGCTCTGCAGAGTCCACGAGTGAGATCTGGTGGTGTGAGACATGAGCTAATGTAGGGCAGGAACAGAGAGATTCTGATATTGATTTCACCCCTCCTGAGCTCCTTTGGATGTGTAAGTAAAGCTGTATATTTGGTATGGCTCTTACGGGAATCATTGCTGCTGATTTCCTATCAAAAGCTGTTACAAATAGGAAAAAAAAAAAAGAAAAGCAGCAAAGCCCCTGAAGTCTGGTGTAAGGAAGAGTCACAGGGTTTTACAGGCACTGGAGGACATCAGTTCCTCTGGACCAGTTGGTGACATTGACCCTGGGATCAGCATACCTCCCATGCTTGGGAGCAGCTGAGCAGGAGTTAAAGGGAGTATTTAAAAAAAGGAAAAGGGACACCTTCCCCTCCAAAAGAAACCCCAAACAATGCCATTGGGAGCTCTGCACAGCATTTGATAGGCAGGACGTGACCCTGGGGCTCTGCTCTTCCCCCAGAAGGTCCCCAGAGCGTGGGGGCTTTGCCTGCAATTCCCACCATGGGGTCAGTGTCCAGGCCTGGGGGTCCTGGCTGGTCCCCACGGGCTCTGCAGGCCCCACATGAGCCCTGCCCACGGGGCACTGCTGGCACAGCTGTGGCACCACAGAAGGGAAGAAAGAGTCCCTTTAATTTAACTTTCCATTGCAAAGGCAGCAATCATTTTGTTCGCTGGAAGGTCACTTATTTTTGAAGGGCCTCTGACTCAGAAATGGCTTTTCAAAAATACTCCTTGAGCAAACAGTGTCTCCCAAGTGATCAAAGGTGGCTCTTTCAAATTACAGCTTCGGTCTGTGCTCTGTAGGTGGTGTGTGTGGCTGGATTCTCCATCAGAAGGTGTTGGCCACTTTGATTTCCTTGGCTTCTGGGGAGGAACAGGGTCAGGGAAGGCAGAAAGAAGGAAAAGAAAGATCCAGTGGAAGTAAAGACATCACAGTTGCTTTTCTCTGCCCCTCCGGTTGTATAGGTTGCTTTCACCATCTCTTTTTTTTTTTTTAATCCATTAAATCCAATGGGAAATTGGTTTCCTTTGGGATTATGGACAGTTTAGTGAAAAAAAGTAATCGTTGGGAGGTTTTGACTGAGCAGCTGCGGCAGAGGCAGCGCGTTCCCGTGGGGTTAATCCTGCCAGGACAGTGATCCTGGGTGGGCAGGGGTGAGCCCGAGATCCTGCAGGAGGGAAAGTGCCAGGAGCTGATAAGTTCTGGGATTTGTGACATAAATACTATTAATCTAAAAAGTGTAGCAGTGTGCTGTGGGGTTTGGCTGCTGTGGGAAGTGTTGGTGCCCAGGAACATCTGCTGGGGGGTTTGGGAGACCTCGGTGTGCTGCGGGGTGGGAGATGAGGGCTCCTGGCTCACTGTGGTGTCCCTGGGATGGGAGCATATTTTCAGGAAAACAGGCAGTTTGGGAGAATTGATTGCCTTGAGTTTGCACACAAGTGCAGAGTCTTTTTGTACATCAGATGAGGAAATTCCTCTGGCTGAGCTCAGGTGTGTGTGCAGCGATCCAGGAGTCGTGGGGACCTGCCGGGCTCCCGCAGCGTGAAAGGCAGGAGAGATGTGTGTGTCTCAGTTCCTGTCTGGGTGAATTCCAGGTGTGCTGGTAGTGGAGAGCTCTGTTTCCCAGAAAAACCTCTCTTTTCTCAAGAGGCTGGTGGCTGTTTGCCCATCTCTCAGCTATGTTTGGGCTTACGAGTCTCTTTTTTTTCCCCCTCCTCTTTCGTGAAACCTAACCGTGCCTTTCTTTCCCAGCCCAGGACATGGTGCAGGGTGAAGAGCACAGATAAAGACCCTCCCAGCACTCACTGCAGAGCCTGTCCCGCCCACCCCGAGGGCTCCATGCGGCAGGACACGGGCTGATGCCCTCAGCTCACCCCGCCATGGAGGGGGGGAACAGCTTCCCGCAGCACCAGCAGCCGGGCGATGCCCTGTGCAGCATCCCCGGCCTCCGCCCCCAGCTCGCCCTGCCGGACATGGAGGTGAGGCCACAGCTCCTGGGGAGGGGGGGCTGTCCCGGGAGGGCCTGGGCACATCCTGGGAGTCCTGGGCCGTGGTGACAGCAGCGGTTTCCCAGACTTTCCAGGCAGCTGTCCAGGGCCGTGCAGGATCGATGGAGGGGTTGAGGTGAGGCTGTCTGCTGGCCTTGAAGTGGGGAGGGAGAAGCAGGGCTGTGCTTAAAACAAGGACTCTGAAAGCTGCTGGGTGCCAGCTCCCCGGTGAAGGACTGAAGAGGGTACCCAGGATTGCAGACCTTGTTCCTCCCCCTGCTCGTCTCTCCCAGACGTGTGAACCCGTGCCTGGGTCCAGCTGTGCCTGTTTCCAGAGCAGCAGGGGGATAAATAAGTTGTGTTTGTCCTGATGCAGCTGCTAAAACCGGACCAGGTCCCTGATGCCTTTGTCCAACAGGGCAAAAAGCAAACCCTGGTCCCAAAATAGCTGATGTGTTCCTGCAGTTTTCTCTTTCTAACTCTGGAGTGTGTCACATGCAGGAACAGCAGAGGTTCCAGCGAGGCCCAAGTGCCTGTTGCTTCAAGCACAAGGTTTCAGTGCTTTGGGCACGCAAAGGGCAGATGAAAGGCTGCTCTGGAGCTGAGTAAGGAGATACTGTGTTCTCTCCCTGATTTCATTGGTATGAGCTGAGCTAAAAGCTTCCCGTTACCGTTGGAGACTGTTCGGGGAAGTGGGAAGGCAAAAGGCACAGAAGGATGTTTTTGGGTGTGAGCTCTGTCAGCCAATTTCAGGTTACTGGGTTAGTGCTGGCTTCCCACAGAGACTGAATCATGGAATCATGGAATCATTGAGGTTGGAAAGACCTCCAAGGTCATCAAGTCCAACCTGTGCCCGATGCCCACCTTGTCCCACAGCCCAGAGCTCTCAGTGCCATGCCCAGTTGTTCCTTGGACACCTCCAGGGCTGGGGACTCCACCACCACCCTGGGCAGCCCCTGCCAATGCCTGAGCACCCTTTCCATGCAGAAATCCCTCCTGATGTCCAACCTGACCCTCTCCTGGCACAGCTTGAGGCCATTTCCTCTTTTCCCATTGGAGTGTCCTGAATGAGTGGAAGGGCTGAAGCAGAGGATTGACCCCAGTGACCTTCTGGGGACAGTGACAGGGAAGTGGGTCCCAAAGCTGGAAATGGAGAGTAGCACTGGATGTCTCCTGCTCAAGAGATGAGGAGCCACCTCTGCCTCTGGAAAGCACTGAGGGAGGGAAGCCACAGGTGACGGTGCCAGGCCTCTGCTGCTCTGACTGTTGTGGTTTCTCCTTGCAGAATTCCATGCTGGCCACCAACCCATGGAGTAGCTGCTACTCTGCCTCTTTCCCAACCTCGTCCTTCCCAAGTGAAAACCAGTGAGTGCTGTTCTCCTTTGTCTAATCCCCTCTGCTCTTGCACATCCCGTGATTCAACTGTTTCTTTACTGTTTTCCTTGTTTACTTTATTTCATGATCTGATGGGGAAATAATTGCATCACTCACTGATCTTGTGGCATTTCATACACTGTTGCAGCTTGGAAACAGCAGCAAACAGCTTTTTGTTTTAAAAAACAAGAGAAAACCTTTGATTTCTGGTAAACCTGGAGGCTGCAGTAAAAGGGGAACAGTCTTGCTGTAGCTTGGATTGGTTACACTAATGGAATTTTAAAAAACACCCCATGAGCATGGTCTGGCAGAGGAAACACACTGGGCAGTGTCTGCCTTCGTACAGACATGGAGGAAGATGTTACCTGTGCCAGGTGGCAGATTTTGGGTGAAGTTAAAATTCTTTGCCATGTCACTGGAAGTGACTGACACCAACCACCGTGTCATGTCTGCACTGAGAAAACGTGCTCAGCCCAGAGTTCCTCGGGGTCGTGGCTCTGCTCTGGCTCTGACTGATGTTCCTGGGTGACCTCACCCCACGAGGTGTGAGGGGACCTGTGTGGGCTCCCGTGGGGAGCTGTGCCTGACTCTGAGCTGAAGGTGCCCCGTGGGCAGCAGAGCTCAGCGCTGGGCAGCGGGGTGGGTTTGTACCTTGGGGCAGTGACAGTGGCTCTGGTGGGAAGGGTGTTAGCCACAGGCTTGCTGGATCCAGAGCAAAACTGTTTCTAGACCACCTGCCCAAAGCAGCATTTTTGGAGGGATTTTTGCATAACAATAAACATTGTTTTCTCTTTCCCCCCTTTATGATGAAACTCCGTCCTGGATCAGAAGGTGGGATATGACACATGTTTGGACAACATAAACTGGCCTTGTGCCACCACTTAGTGACTTGGGTGGGGACTCTGTTGGGGCTGGGAGATGCTGTTTGTGGGGCAGAAGGTTTGGAGGCTGATCCAGGGCTGTTCTCTGGTCTCTGTGAATCCAGGGAGTGGCATGGATATGTGGCATGGATACAGGATGTGTTCTTTATCTAGGTCAGAGGTGGGAGGAACGAAAAGTGAAAGAAGCAGAACTCGTATCATGAGCTAATAACTGTGCTCCAGGTGCCTGGAATTAAAGTGGGCATTTAGTTTAAAGGGGTTTTGGCATCTTCATGGAAAAGCAGAGATCCCTCCCTGTGAGGGTGTGAGTTCCAGGAGGGCTGTCAGGGAGGCTCAGCCCCTGTTTGGGGGGTGAGGTGTGTTGTGTCCCTGGGCTGGTTCTGGTGCTCCGGGTGTCTCCTGGCAGTGCTGGGGGGATGGAAGGGGCACTTCCCGACAGGAGGGTCCCAAGAAGCTGCCCCACAGGTGCTGAGGGAGCTGAGCTGTGCCAGCTCCTCCCCACAGGAGAGCAGGAGAGGAGTTCCCAGCTCCGCTCGGGCCCTTTGCTCTCGGCCAGCCGGGGCTGATTGGAAGGGGCTGTGCTTTTTGAGCAGAATTCCTGTAAACTGCACGTTGTGAATCCTCCAGAGAGCCATAACAGAATTTCTGTTTTGCTGCATCGAACCACAAGATTAGATTGTGTTTGTCTATTGTGTTGGGTTTTTCTCCTTGACCATTTGTTCTGGTTTTGCCCCTCTCTCTCTTCCTGCTCGGTGCCGCTCGTCACAGCCCAATCCTGCAAGGACATGCCTGTGCCTGACACAAACCTGGGCTTGCTTTGCTGGAGTTACTTCTGGAAATGTGGCTCATTGTAGTCATTGTTTGCTAGGGAGCGATTTAGCCAAGGCTGCACCTTTAGTGTCCTGTTCTTCATAGCCTGAGAACTGTAAAAATCACCTTTCAGGTCAGATTTTCCATATCTGCCTTTCACATTAAAAAAAGTCTGTGCTTTCTGTACTTGAAAACTGCACTGACTCTGTTTTGGGTGGATTTAGGGTTAGGGGGTTACAGTTAGGAATCCTGAAAGGGATGGAATAATTGAAAAATGGGATTTTAAAGGCAGTTGTAATTGCAGCCCATGCTGTGACACAGAAAAATGCAACTGCCATTAGAGGTGGTGCATGTTTCTTTTCAGAATCCTTGCAGAGAAATCTCATTTGCAAGCGGCTGTGTTTGGACAGGGCTTATTCTCATAGCAACACCTTTATCCTGAAGCAGGTTTTTCCTGTTCCTTTTTGAGAGTTTGCTTTCATGGTGGGGAATTTCTTTAGAAGACCCCAAATGTGGCCTCTCTGGTTCAGATTTTCTTAACCTGACTAATGTCAACAGTGTATTAAACCTCCCTAAAAGAGCCACTGAGGTTCAGGGCCCTGAAGAGCTGCAGCTCAGTTAATTTTAAGGAAGTTATCCCTGCAGAGCTGGGCTTCCCTTGCAGCTGGAGGCTCAGCACGTCCCTGGCCGGGGGGATCTGGGACAGCCCAGTTGTGCTGTTGGACAAGGTGTCACACAGCTGCAGAAAGGTGTTCCTCAAACCTGCAGCAAAGCTTTCTCCCCAGCTGCCAAAACACACGACCCCTTTCCTTGCCGTTTCCATGCCCTTTTCTACCTCTGTGTGGAGTCTTGCTTGCTGGAATAGTAAAGCAGGCTCTGAAATTGGGTTGGTGTCTGATGGGGAAGGAGAGTGCTGGACTGGTGCTGAGTCAGCCTGTGGCCTCTCAGCTCTCCCTGGTCTCCCACTGGCCTGAGATGTGGAGTTTGTGTCTCTGAGTGGAGGACAGAGGATGGAACCCGAC
This sequence comes from Manacus candei, assembly GCF_025592945.1. Classification (NCBI taxonomy): domain Eukaryota; kingdom Metazoa; phylum Chordata; class Aves; order Passeriformes; family Pipridae; genus Manacus; species Manacus candei. Next base: position 584,922 of record NW_026138128.1, on the reverse strand, counting down.
CCAAACACACAGGAGGTCTCAGTGAAGTGGCAGCGTGGGCCCAAAGAGCTTTGGGTGCATTGGATCGTGGATGAGCAGCTGGAATGCAATGGAATTGCAACAGAACATTGTGGGGCTGCTGGGATTAAACCAGCCCAGATTTCCTTTCTGGAATGGTTTGTGGTTGTCCAGTGAACACCCTCGGCCTTTGAAGGAAGCTGCTTCCATAGAGCAGTTTGCCAGGCAGTAAACCCTGGAGAGGCTGAGCAGGGGTGGACAGGGCAGTTTTCTGCAGGGCTGTGCTCACACCTTTGCTGTGCCAGGGTCACAGACCTGACTGTTCCAGTTCAAGCTCTGGTTTCCCAGTTCAATTTGAGCGACCTCGTCGGTGGCTCTGTGCCAGCCCTGAGAGTAACAGCTCTAATTCCTGACTCCAGGGGAGGGAAAGGCCAGGTCCAAAGGGAGGAAAGGACTTGGTGGCTTTCTGAGGAGCTGCTGTGGGCTCTCACTGCAGGCTGTGGGAACAGAGTGCATCTCACATGGGCAGACTGGAAAACCAGCGTTAAGGGAAGGAAAATACCAGCCAGGGCTGGTCATGGCGCAGCAGGGCAGGTTGGGACGCTCTTGGGCTCCTCTCCGTTACCTGGACTGACCCTTGCCCAGGCCATGAAGTGCCAGGGAAACAGGAGGGGGTGTTCACTTTTCCAGTAAAAGTAGTTTTCCCATTCCCTGGTTAGTTCCTTGGCGCTGGCCAAGCTCTGTCCTCGTGTGAGAGACGGCGAGACCGCAGCGGCCTCGACTTGAAAGCCATTTAAACCAGCCTTTTCCTGTGTGGAAATACATTCATTCCCAGAATTTATGCCCAGATTTTAATTTGCCTGGGTGGATTAGGAGGAGCTGAGAGTCAGGGCTGGACTGTGGGGGCTGTGATGTGCAGGTGTGCTCACATGGGCTCTCTGCAGCAGGTAGAGCTGTGGCAGCACGGAAAAGAAGGAAAAAAGGAAAGGAGGAGTAGGGAGCTGTTGGTTTTTCAGGATATTACCTTTAATGATGGAAAAGGAGCAGGAAAAATATATTTAGCAGAGGAGATAACTGTGTTTGCACATAAATCCACATGTAAATGTTCAGCGGGCGAGTTAATGAGCTGCTGGCTACACATGGCACCTTAATTGCTTAATAGTCCTTTGGCAGCTCCTCATTCCCAGCTCCTGGGCAGGAGTTCTGTTTAAGCTCTGTTTCTCCCTCCCCCAGTGCCTCCTTCAAGTCTCTGGCCAGGGGTTCTGTGACTGGTGTGAGGGAGAACGTGCAGCTCCCACAAGAGGAAAGCAGCTGGTGGGGTGAGCACTCTGTGATTGCCCAAGGAGGGCAGGAACTGACGGGAAGGATTACAAAGCACATTCCTTGCTCCTGCAGGACAGGGAAGGGGCTTGTGTCTGTAAGAGCAAAACCAGGAGGGGGTGTGGAGCAGAGGCCAGGAGGAAGGGAATTGGCTGCTCTGCAGCAGTTTTTGCCTGTGGCTGCCCAGGGGAAGCGGGTGCTGGGCACAGGGAGCAGGAGGAAGCTGGCATGGCCCTGCCCAGCAGGCAAGACCTTTGCTTTGTTCCCCTGTTAGTTCAGCAGAGATCTTTTCTTGGAACTCACATTGGTCACATCCCCAGTTCCTCTCTCGGGGTAACAGTTCTGTCTGGGGTTCCCTTCCCCAGCCCTTCCATTCTGATCTGCCTTTGGGGTCTGTCCAGGTGTGCCAGGGGGTCTTTCCCTGTCAGAGCTGGTTTGTGGGCTGGTTTTGGGGGGTTTATGGCCCAAACTGGCATTCAGGAGTGATGTTTCCCTGCACCTTGATGTGTGTCCCTACATGGTGTGACTGGCAGGTGCCATCACACCTATCACACTCAGCACTGGGACATCCCAGGGGCTCCATTCTGCTTTGTTGTCAGGACTGAAATATTAATTAGTCCTGCAGACCATTTTTATCTATTAAATCCTTCCTGATTTACACAAATTACCAAGAATTATATTTTTAGTACAGCTTTCTTACTTTCTTACTGCCGAGTTTGGGAAGTGGGATAAAACTGGGAGATATATTATTTTGCCTAGAACTTTTTCTGGATAATATCCATGATAATATCCACCTCCTGTCTGTGACATCCCAGAGCTGCAGCTTCACCACTGCTGAAGGCTGAAGTGACCTGTGAAGTGCTGGGGACTGACAGGGAGTAACTGCTTCTCCCATTTCCTTACAGGCAATATTTTAACCTCCCTCAGGATTTTTATATGGATTCCATCAGCAGACCACATTTCTTGGATACAAACTATGCAACTGTGGACCCCGCTGACTTCCTACCAAAAAATGGGGATTTTCCTCAGGTGAGTGCAGAGTTCATGATGCCTCTGGGGGAGAAGGGGCCTCTTTTAAAGTGATGTTTGCCATAAGCACTGGCAGTGCTGGGGGGTCCTGGCTGCAGGAGGGTCCTGCAGGGTGAGCTGAACACATTTGAGACTCTTCAGTCGTTTCCCTCCCAAAATGCTCTTTGCTCCTGTGTGCTGCACGTGCTTCCTCACTGGTTGCACTGGTGGATTCCTGAACAGTGAATATTTGGGGATTACATCAGCTCAGTGCCCAGCATTCTGAGAGTGGAGCCAGGTCAGCCTTTGCAGAGCTGAGTGTGGGAGGAGTGAGCAGTGACCTCGGGTCACTCGGCACCTCTGGGACCCGGCGGCTCCCTCACCTCGGGGAGCTCTCTGGGTGGGAAGGAGCTCTTTGCATGGAGGGTTTGGAACGTTGTGCTGGCTTTTGGCAACATGTTCTGGTCAGCTTAGTCAGTAAATACTGGAAGTAGTTGATATGACAGCTGATCTGCAATAAGGAAGGGACTGACTCTGTCCTTTCTAGGAATTAATATGGACATTGGTGCCTGCCTGCGTTGATTCCCCCTCAGGGTGCTTTTGGTGTGGCTGAAGAGAGGCTTTAACCCTCTTTGGGGCTCTGATTTCTGCAGGTTTGGATGTGCAGGTGCTGAGGATTTGTGCCTTTTGAGGTGGCCACTGCTGTGGTCCCCCCTCTCCAGCTCCTCGTGCCTTACATCAGGGACCTGCCTGGCACAGCAGGCCTGGGCAGCCACCAGGAGCTGCTGATCAGGGTCTTCTGACTGGATTAAACCAGATAAATAATTGAATCATAATAGCATTGATCTCTGCCTCCTGCAGAATTAATTGTGGGAGGAACGAGGCAGAAAGGTGATCTCATCAACTTGTGAGACCATTTACTGGCCTGCAATGGGAAGGGGAGAGAGGTCCCCACCATAGGTCTCACCTCCAGGTCTGGTGGAGTTTGGCTGATGGGTTTAACGGGAAAAGGGCTTAATTATTTCTTTAAGTTATGTATTTTCTAGTATCTCAGTGGTCAGTCAGCTTCCTTCCCTGCTGCATCACACTAATTGATCTCAGCCAGCCTGGGGGAGCAGATTTTTGGGGATTCTTTGTGGAAAGGAGGTGCTTTGTGTTGGCTGGGTGGGAAAAGAGCAGGAGGCTCTGAGACAAACCAGGTGTGAAGGACCTCAAACGATTTCCAGAAATAATTCTTGTGCCACTCATCCTTTGGGAGAGGAAGCCATGGATGGGAGCGAGGTGGTTTTAGGCAGTTGGCTCTTGCTTGGACTCTTTCTGCAGGGGGACTGCACCTATGGCAACATGCCTGCAGGTGTTCTGCCCCAAGTCTGGACACAGCAAATGTCCTTCTCTGAATCTCATGCAGCCAGACCAGCTCCTTCCCTGGGGTAGTGTGCCGTGGTGCCATGTGCTCTCCCACCAGGAACAGAGCTGCTGATTTGCTCCTGGGAGCCAGAATTGGAGCCTAGCTCTGGTGGGGCAGCAGGCTGTGAACTGGAGGCAGTGCCATCAGTCTGGAGACATCCAGGAGCATCCTGGAGTTTTTCCATCCCTTGCTCCTACATTGTTTTCCACTTCACTGATTTCTCACTGTCCCAGATGCCCAAACTGTTAAATATTAACATTCCACCTGGAAAGCTGCAGCATGCCATCCCGGGGGTGCAGGAGCAGCTGGCTGGTTACATCCTTCCAGGTGGCTGTACAGGAAAGTACCTGACTTTTCCAGGCTTGCCTCTGCCACGGTAGGAGTGGCAGTGCCATGGAATGCTGTGCTGGCCTGGCTGTCCCAGACAGAGCAGTGGAGCCAAAGGGGGAACAGGAGAGCTCTGCTGCAGGTGCTGCTGCAGGTTCCTGCTCCAGTCTGTGGTCACTGGGCAGACAAGGGGATCAGGGGCTTGTGTGAGGACTTGTGCTGCCTCCACACACGGATACCAGAGTCTGGGATTTTGAAGAACACTGAGAAGGGATTTAATAGGTCTAAAGAGCAAGTGATTGATGACTCTGAGGCATTTGTGTAGCAAACCCTTTCTGTTGGTGGCTGTGCTGGGAGGGTTTGGAGAGTGGGAAGGCTGGCACCTTTTCCCTCCAGCATTGGCATTTGCTCCCCCCATCTATCCCTGTTTTGTTTTGGGGGTCCTCAGCTGCACCTGCAGGGTGCAAAGCCTTTGCTGACCCGGGGATGCCGAGAGTGGGAGTTGCCAGGTTTTCTGATGGCTCTGGGAATTTCTCTTTGGTTGGACCGTTCACCTCAGTGAACGGGGAAGGTCCTTCTCTGCATGGCCAGAACAGCCTGATGTGAACTTGAGCTTGTTTCCTCCCCAGTATTTTTGGGTTCTGGCTTGCTCCTGGGTGATTCATCCTTGCCGATCTATTGGCATTTTTTATATAAACAAGTGGCTTGAGCGGAGGTTCAGAAAATAGTTCTGGGAGGCCATGCTGGGGTCTGACAGTGTTTCTGGTCTTGGGAACTGTTGTCTTCAGCCACAGTCTCATCCCAACCATGTGGTGCCATCTCCTCATGGAAAAGTCTACTGACTGCCCACGTGTCCTTAGAAATCACAGCCCTGAGAGAAGCAGGATTCGGTTTCCGTTGCTTCCCTCCCTTCCTGCTGATTATTCCTCCAGCCACAGGTGCTGCTGACTTGGGATCCAGTGCTCGTGGGCAGTAATTCTGCAGAGGCACTTCTCCCGTGTCAGTGCTTACCCTGTCAGAGCTGTTAACTGCCACAGTAAAGCACTGAACCCACGAGGCCTTCACTTTTTCTCTGGCCTGTGCTGTCCCTCCCAGGGGAAGGAGCTGTGTCTGTCCCCAGAGCCTTGTGAAGGCAGAGCACGCTGCTCTAGGAGAGCATTCCTGCCATGTGATACCTGCTGTTCTTGGCCACCACAGATTTTTCTTTAACTTCACTGTTCTGGGCAGTTTAGAATTACTGAGAGCATAGACTCTGCCCAGTTCCTCTGAGCCCCCTGTTATCTCTGATGGCCCTGCCTGTTGCTGATAGTCTGTGTTCCCCTTGCTTAATTTCGTGTGACTTGTGGCTCCAGGACTTTGCTGAACACACAGAAACCTCCTCTGCTGACTTCATCTGCCCTGAGGAACACTGAGAAATAAACCTGGGAGGGCGAGTGGGAGAGGGAGCAGCTCCAGGGGAGGAGACGCTGGGGGCACGGTGGGGGTGTGAGGGGCTCTGCAGAACCTCCTGTGGGTGTGAGAGGGGCTCTGCAGAACCTCCTGTGGCAGGAACTCGGGGCTACTTAAAACATGAATTATTGGGCTGGAGGAAGGAGGTCAGGCCAGATGGATTTTTTTCCTGTGGGGCAGGAGGAATTGGCTGCTCCTGGGCAGAGTCACCTGCAGTAACGCTGTAAAGGTGCAGTTACAGCCCTGTTTGTGCTGGATGGGGGCTCCTGACCCTGCATGTTAATCATAAACCAGCCCTCTCCTCACCACCAGCCCCTTGCAATCTCCTGTTAATCTTCCTTGTTAAAACAGGAGGAGAAATTACCCCGCTCTTAAAAAAAGTATTAATTTTTAGAAGTGCTTCGGTACACAGAGCTGTGGTGATTTAGGAGAAATCAATGTAACAGTTATTAAATTATATGGAAGACTTGGTTGTGGCTGAAATGAAGAGTTTCCTGGAATAAGAAACATCCTGGAACTTGTGTCGCTGTCCTGGAGTTATGTCTGCAGGGAACACAGACATTAAAATGCATTTGCAGGCAGTTGCCTGGCTCGGAGGCCTTGGAAGAACAAGTGGCCTTACATGCCCATGTCTTTGTCTTTGCACTGCGGGGTTGGGGTTTGGGCTGAGGTAGTAACACTTTATAAACCCTCTGTGTGAGATGCCTGACACTTCCTGCAGGCCTGGGGTAAGGAGAGTGAGGGCTGTGGTTGTAACTGCTCACAGTGCACCGACTGAGTGCTTGGGGTGCTCTGATTTAGGCACCCTGAGCTGATCCCCAGGAGGAGGAGACCAGCTGATGTTATTCCAAAGCAATGTCTCCTTTAGATTGGATGAACTGTGCCTTGAGAGTAAATCTTTCCCCTCTGTGTACAGGAGGAGCTCTTGGGGCCATCTCAGGTGGAGATACCTGTGGTTAAGGGAGAGGAATTTGGCTTCTGAGGTGTAGTCTGTTGTCAGCTGTGCTTGGCTGTGGGTTGCAGGAGCCAGCCGGGCCCTGGGGAGGGGGTAAAAGAGCCTGGAGGGCTCAGACATCCCCCCCCATTCCAGTCCTGATAGTTTTCATCTGTGTTGCTGCCTCCAAGCAGTGATGTCCACTGTGGGCAGGAGGGGATGGAGATCTGCCTTCTGAGGTTCTTGGCAGGGGCTGTGCCTGCCTCCTCCCTCCCCAAAGCCAACAAAAGCGGGAAAAGCCGTTCTGAAACACTCAGTACTCTTACAAACGATGGCAATAGAATCCAATAGCAGCCCACGGGGACATGGCTTAAAATAGATGCTTTAATTCAAAGCAGGGCTGGTCTGAGTCAGGGGGTGCTGAGGGTTCCCCAGCACAGCAACTCCCTGGGCTGTGCACTGGGCTTGGCTGGAAGGGGGGAAGTCAGATGTGAGTGCTGGAATAATCCTGCTGTCCTGTCCCTGTCTGGGAGCACACGTGTCCCTGGCTGAGCTGTGGGGAGCAGGGGTCTGGGGGCTCCCCTGGGAGGGTGGCAGTGGCAGTTCTGGGTGTTTGTCTCGCCCGTGGTGATCGGTGGTCACACCACGGTGGTCACACCGCTGTGCTCCCCTAGGATCAGTGAGCAGCCCTGGTTATCTGTGTCCTGTGCCCGCTTCCTCTGCCACTGCAGGGCTCTTGGCTGCCCCATTTGTTCACTAACAGAAGAGGAAGAGGAAATAACCCACCTGCTTTTCCAAAAGTTGCACCAATAGCAGGAGGTGGTGGTTCAATCAAGGTCACCAGCGAGTCGCTAATTAAGACATTGCAGAAATGAATTTGGCATCTTCACTCCACACGTGTTGTTAAAAGCACCTGCCCTGGTGTTTTTCTTCCCCATTTGCTTGTGGAAAAACCCTCCAGGACGAGGTGTGCTGCAGGATGGAACGTGGATCCTCACTGTTGAGGGCTGTTGATGTAACAGTCCCTGTGGAACCGCAGTGCTGCAGAGGGTTCTGCCCTTGGAAAGGAGCCTTGCTGCAGGTTTCTGTCCTGTGGGTGGTTTTCCAGCTCTAGGACCCAGCATGTTTTCCTTGGGGGGACCAGTCCTTCCTCCTCATCTGATGGCATAAAGCAAAATTCCCTCGCTCTGGTCTGCGTCCCTGGAGGGTCAGAGAGCACCCCATTTTCTGCTTGCCTCTCTCATGGGCCTCCAGGGCCTTGGCTGGCTTCTGTCACTCCAAAGCTCTGTTTTTAGGGAAGTGCCTCATAACGTGGGATTTTCCAGCTGTTCCCAGCACGAGGCCCCAAGAGCACTTCCAGCAGCAGTGGCAGCAGCAGCGAGAACCGGCTGGAGGGCAGGACAGGGAGAGCTGCACTCCTGTGCCGTGGGGGTGTGGAAGGAGCAGGAGGAGCAGGGACAGAGAGGCTCGGAGCAGTCAGTGCTCCTCTGCCATCCCCAGTGCTGGGTCTGTGCACTGCTGGGTGTACTGGGCAAACTGGGAAACTGGGACTGACCCCGTGGGCAGAGCCTGGCCCTGGGGCCGCTGCTGGCCCTGCCAGGGAAGAGCAAACAGGAGCCTCTTGCACCCAATGCAAACACAACAGTTCTCAGGGATTTTCTGCCAGGCAAAGGGTTCTCTGGCTGATTCCCTTCCCCTCCAGCCTCGGGTGGTGTGGGAGCAGACTTTCTTAGGCTTACATCCCTTTCAGGTGTCCCTTCTTCTCTTCCCCACCAGAAATTTTGCTTATTTCTGTTACCGAAAACTGTTGAAGTTAAAAGGGACAGCCTTGGAAAGAGACGGCAGCATCCCTGGGAAGTAACAGTGATCTAGGGAGGAAAGGGAAGAGAATGGCCACTCCTTTGGATTTCTAATGGCACAATTTGGGGTGGGGCAGGCACTGAAGACAAAGAGAGCACATGGCTCTGGAAGGGGACACCAACGTGGGAATACTCCTGAGCTTTGTCACTTTGATCACTTCATCTGACCCCGAGATGGGGAGGGCGGGAGGGCAGGACCCCCAGGCCGGGGCAGGGGCTGTGCTGGGGGGACAGGCTGGGCTCGGTGGCCCGGGAGGGAGCCCGGAGCCCTGTGGCTCCGCGGAGCCCGGCGCTGTTTACTGAGCTCTGTGGTTGGATTACACCACGTACAGTAATTCTCCTCGCACTGCCAGTAATTTCACTGACTTACCAAGCAGGCATCATTTCCTGAAAGTCAGCCCTGGACTTAGAGGAAGTAAGAGCCCTCTCGTCGTGACTAAACACTCTATGCAAATCTCCGGGCGCAGGACAGCGGCTCTGCCGGGCCCTTTGCCTCCATTTTCCCTCCCGCCTGCTGAATGTTGGTTTTTAAAGCCCCCGATGAGCCCTGGCCGTGAATGGACCTTTCCTCTCTTTGCACCGAGCACCCTCCCCCTGCCGCCGCCGCCGCCAGCCCCCCGAATGCTGCTCTAAAATGTCCCAAATGCACTTCTGGCTAAAGTTCCCGTCTCTCTACAAGGTAATGCCTGATTTTTCCTGGTTTTTCCCTGCTCCTCGGAACTCCCGGTGCGCTTGGCTGTGGGCAGCCGGCCCCAGCTGCTCCCCGGGCGGGTGTCCCGGGCGGTTCCGCGGAGGCAGCAGAGTTTTGGGAGTGATGTCTGTCCATGCTGGGCACCGGGAACAGATTCATTGTCCCGAGGATGTGATTTATGTTCTGCTGGAACCTGCCTTGCTGGACGCTGTTCTGTCAGTCAGAACTCGGTCCCTGAGTGTGGAATTTGGAGGGAAGGAGCTGTGTGGGAATCCATCCGTGTGTTTGTGTGGGTGTGATGGCTTTGGGGGTTTATTTCCGAAGCAGATGCTGGGTGCAGGGAGCGAGGGGAGCACCGGCCAGGGCTGGACCCTCCCCACTGCCAGTTTGTCACCCTGAATTTAGAAAACTTTTGGGGTTTGGCAGCTGAAAGATTTTATAGTGATTGCCTGCAGCTCCTGAAACATAATGTGCTTAATCTGTGATTTCTGAGGTGCCAGATCTCTCCTTGCTGACAACGTGGCTGTGGTTGTGGGTGTGTATTTGGGTATGTACATGGTTTTTTTGGTTTTTAATAAACCCCCCTCTCGCCTGGGTGCTGTGCTGTGCAGTCATCCAGAGCTGCTCTGCAGACACTGTTTCCTCAGTGTCTGGATTGTGAGAAAATAAAACATTTCTATTGATGGCCAGAAATATTTTTAGGATGCTCATTCCTTCTGTATTTAGACTTCACCTGTTCTTTTTTTTTATTTATATCATCTATTTATATCATTATTTTTAACACTTTGTTTTGACCAAAGGAGCTGAGCTGTTCCCAGGGGCTTGGAGAAAGGTGGAGTGCTTGGGCTGGTTTACCCTGATTTTTTCCTGGTCTTTTCTAGGGAGTGAGTTGCTGGGTTTGATAATCTCAGTTTTGGGATAATGACAGGAATACCATGTGCCACAGCAGCAGCAGTTCATCCTCTGCTCCGAGACCCACCTGCAGCCCTGCCCCCAGCTCTGGGTCCTCGGCCCAGGACAGGCCTGGACCTGCTGGGGCCAGTCCAGAGGAGGCCACGGAGATGCCAAATTCCAGGAATGAGATTTATGTAGAGAATCATTGTGGAAAAACATCTGAAGTAAAAATCCTGCCTGGCAGGACAAATTCCATCTGTTGCAGAAATGCAACTTCTACTGAAGCAGAAGTGCTGTTACTGTAAAACCTCATGTTTCCAGTGAGAAATCCTTAAAATTCTGGTTAGTCAGTCTGAAACAGGGACAAAATAACTTGTTTCAAACCCTGACACCTGAGGATCCTGACCATGAGCTCTTGGTTGAGGTGATGATCCTTCTTCCCCCCCCCCCCCCAGGACATCAAGACAGCTGCTCCAGTTTGGGCCAGATAAACCAGTGGAGTGATTAGTCCAGGCATGGTTTGTACTGGTTGTGGTTATTTGTGGCCTTTTGTTAAGCAATTACTCTGAGTTTGATAGAAGCAGGGCCAATTTAGTGCCTGGTGGTGGAAGTTCTTTGGGCAGGGAACCTGGCAGGTGATTAACTTTAGTGCTCTTTAGATAATGCAATTAGTTAAGACAAATGGGAGACTCTGGAAGTTGGTGACTAATGCCTTGTAATGCTGGGAGAGGATGGGATCACTGCATCACTTCCAGGACTGGTATTGTCCTCTCTCTGCCTTGGAGGCTGCTTTCCTCTCCCAGTTCAGCCCAGTGCCCTGAGCAGTGGTGGGGCTGGAGCCTTCTCTGGGGATGGAAGGGGCTGGGTTTGGGAAGGTGGGAGACACTTGCTGGGATGTCTCAGGTGGTGTCACAGGGCTTTCCCAGATCCTGCTGCTATTCCAGCCCAGCCCTTGCCTGGCCTTGGGACCTGGACATGCAGTGGCCACTCTGGGCTGCCCCACAGCCTCCTGCTGCCATAACACGATGTGCAGATGTTTCCTCCTGACCCAACCTCTGTCAGTGCCACTTGCAGGTGAACAAACCCTGCTCAGAGGTGTCTCACCATGGCTCAGTGATGGGACCAGCCGGGGATCCTGCACAGGGCACTCGCTCTGGCCAAGGCCACATTCACCCGAGTGTTGTTCTGCTTTCTCAAGTGTGAACCGGAGCCCAGAGATCCCCTCATTCTGAGGTGATAAATCTGGGTGCCTATTCACCCTACAGACACCTTGGTTTCTAGGTAATCCTAAAATAGCCCCAGAAATACAAGAGCAAGAGCTGCACAGGAAGCGCTGCCCGTTGGGCACATGGCAGCACCCACTGCTGGCAGGAGGTGCCACCCTGCTCTGCCAGACCCATGGACAGCCCTTGCTCCTGGAGTTCCTGAGTCCCCTGGTTGGTATTTGGGGAATCCAACCCCCCACATCACACCTGCCATTCCTTTAGTGCCTCTGTGCACCGCTGCCAGTGCCTGCACACAGCAGCTTCAGGAGACATCCCTGGGAAGAGGGGAAGGGAACGTGTCCTGGAGGTTTAAACACTGAAACCTGTAACTTTGGATAGCAATTAGGGGATGTCTGACCCAGCTCTTGGCCTGAAGCTCTCAGGAACAGCACGGCCAGGCTCAGCTGCTCGAGGGTTTATGTCAGGCAGGGCTAAGTGACTCTTAAAACTCTTTGGCTGCCTTTCTGCCTGGAGTGGGAATCTGGCCCTTAACTAGAAATGAGCAGTGATTCCTCCTGTACCAGCCCCTGGCTCTGCTGGCAGAGGGTTATCACGCTGCTCTGGCTGGGCTGTGCTGACAGAGCTGACCCCTGTGAGGAACCACAGACCTGACTGGTGTTGGCAGAGTCTGAGGCACCAAGACAGACCTACTGGTCTGTCTGCCCATCCCTCTGGGATAGAGGCTCATCTCCAGCCAGACCTGAGTGCTGGAGCTTGGTGCTGGAAGTACATTGATCTTCAATAAACAGCAGACAAAGTTCTTCTGCTTTGACAAAGTTTGAAAGTGGTGTTTGGTATGGGAGGAGGGCTGAGGTGATGGGATGGAGCTGGGGAAGGGGCAGGGATCTGTGCCACGGCCAAGGATGTAGAGCAAGAAGTGCTTATCAGCTCTTGGTTCTTACCACCTGAAATATAGAAATCAGACCAGAGGTTGATGTTAGGGAGGGGTCTGAAGGCTCTTTCTGAGCCAAAGTCTGTGTGAGACAAAGCAACAGCATGACTGGGCTGGCACCAAATAAAACAATTGCAAACCCCCTCAGCCCAGGCTGAGTAAAAGAGCAAGAGCAGAACCTTGCTGTCCCTGGAGCACAGTCCTTGTCCAGGCTGAGGCTGGCCCTTGGGAAGAGGATGGGTAGATTTGCCCAGATTTACCTAAATGCAAATCCAGGTGACAGCAGCACTCCTGGGAACCTCGTGTGTGCAGGGAGGAGGGGGATGTTTCCCGGGGGCTCCCGGTAGAGCCGTGTTGGAAATTGCAGTGAAAGAGCCACGCTGTGATCAGGTGTGGCTGGTTCTCTGTGGGCCTCTGCACATGAATGAAATCCTGGGGTCCTTAGGGGGTCAGGCTGAGGCCTTTGCACCCCTCAGCAGCCTCTTTAATCGGGCACAAACTGCAGGGAACCGATGCCTCTCTCGCACTCCTCCGTGTCAGGGATGTGCACAGCCCGAGTCAGCCCTGACTGTGTGCCTGCACTCCTGGCCAGGGCTTTTCCTACTTTTTCAAGAAACAGGTTTTCCAACTGCACCACAGAGGGTGTCCTCAGGCCCAGGTTAATCTCTGAGCGTTGTGGAGCGTGAAGTGATGGGCTGCTCATCCGACAGCAAGAAATCAGAACTTGCTGGCTGAGTGAGGAAGGAGCTCTCTGGTCTCATCCTGCCTCCTCTAACCGTGGCCGTGTCTCTGTTTCAGGACTCTTCATACCTCGATGAGCTCTCCAACAACTCCCTGTTCTCGTCCCCCGCGGATTCCCTGTCGGACATCGCGGATCCCAAGGACTTCCTGCCCGCCGACAGCCTCAGCCACGTGCCAACACTCTGGGATGTGAACACCCCGCAGAACCCCATCGAGGTAGGGGCTGCTCCTCCCTCCTCCTCCCCAGAAGACACCTCAGGCTTCATCCTGTGGGGCCTTTAAGGAATTCAGAAACCAACCCAATTCCCTCGGGGTGAGGCTGAGGTGTGATGACGCTGTTCTGCTGTTACCAAATTCACTGGAGGAGGGAAGGGGTGAAGTGGTGACACATATTTGGTCTCCTGGGAGCAGAATGGGATCTGGGCACCCTCAGAGGGATTCACACACTCTTCCAGAGTGCAGCACAGGCACTAGCTCTTTCTCCTGGCAACTGTGGCAGGGAGGTACATCCTGAGGAGGACGTACCCCTAAAACATTCAGCAGGTCCAGTGTGACCTGGACAGGGCACTCAGGAGTGCTGAAGGGATGGGCTCCAGGAAAACCACCCTGACATAGATCATTAACTGCCCCCCCCAGCAGCAGCACCTTTTGTTTGTTCTCCAGGGCAAATATTTCAGTTCCAGTGACTGAAAAACTGTCTCAACTTTAGACTCACCGTTTGTGTTTACTTTGTGAGTCCAAGTCCCTGCAAGCTTTTACATCCCGGAGTTTTCCGGGGCGTGGGACCTCCTGGCCATCCCACAGCAGCGTGTGGTCCTGGGCACATTCACCAGCCCTCTGCCATCTGCTCTGCCTCAGCTGGGGGCTGACACAGTCACCAGGGGCAGCCTCTTCCTCCTGGGGTTGTTGGAGCCACATCATCCTCATCCGCTGGATCCGGGTCCCGGCTCCCACCGAGCCGTGGGTTTCCTTTGTAGGTCACTCTCTTAGGAAGAATGAGGGAAAACACTCATTGTGGATACCCCAGGAGGCAACCTGGGGTGCCTGTGCCATAGTCATTGCTGCATTTTGAGGCTCTCCTGTGCTCAGAGGCTGCATTTTGCAGCCAGTGTCTCTGGCTGTGTTGCCACGAGACAATCACACACAGTCTGCAAACTTGGGACTTACTGGGAAAAGCTGTTCTAAATTCAGTGTGAAGAAAACAAGGGAGAAATAAGTATTGTGCAAGTGTGGGCACAGCAGTGTCTCCAGCCTTGGCCCCATCCCTGTCCCTGTCCCTCTCCCCTGCTGTTCCTCACGTCCTGCCCTCGCCCCTTTTGTCCTGTGGAGCACTTGGACTCAGATAAGGCCAATTAGCTCCTTGGAATTCCATTTATAAACAACTTCCTTTGGAAAGGAATCTCCAGCTATTTTAAACGTTTTCTTATCTGTGTTTTCTGGAGATAGAGATGGTTTGGGCGGGGTTGTTGCTTTTTGGGCTGTTTTTTAACTGAGTGATGTTTCCTGAGGAGGTGTCAGGGAGGTGCATCCTGGACAGGAGATTTTGGTTTCATTTTTGCATGGAGGGGGCACTGTGGACCAGGACACTGGGTGAAGGGATTGTCAAACTGACTCATCATTGGCAGCTGCACGTTGGTACATGATATCAGCAGTTTGGATAATCTCTCCCTATCCCTTCCCACATCCTCACAGTGTAATTGTCCACAGAATTGCAGGAATTTTGGCTTTCCAGCAGCCAGCAGCCAGAGCAGTCACTCAGCTTCAGTACAAATGGGACATCAGTCACGTTACACCCGGGCAGATCCATCCTGATCCATCCTGATCCGTGTGATCCAGGACATCACTCAGCTGTGGCTGTGCAGCCAGCTCTGACCCCACTGGGCTGGGTTATCAGGACTGTAGTTCTTCCAGAATTTCTGTTTCAGGCAGAGCAGGAACATCAGTCCCTCACAGTTCTGATGTGTGGGACATCCCAGGGGCCAAGCTGGATGCGTCCTGTGGGAGACCCACCTGTGGATCCCAGGTACAGGAACAGCCTTGTGCCTTGTCCTCTTGAAAAATAAACATTCCAAGCTCCCTGAGAGCCCCTGGACTGAGGTGCCCCGTGCTGGGTCTGGAGTGGGGTGTTATGGCTGAGGAGGAAAGGGCTGGATATAGAGCTGCCTCCGTGTGCCCGTGGGGAGAGGAGCTGCATCCAGTGCCTTGGCTGTTTATCAGTCAGGAATGGGCAGTTAGGGAAGAGCTGCCACCCTGTGAACTATTTGCAGGAGCAGCAGACAAAACAGTTCCCTTTGTAATGGAGCTGGGAAATACCATTTAAAAATAGTCCCTGTCATATCGTGTTTTCTCTCATCCATCTCACACATTCCCAGTGTTTTTAAGGCTGGGAAGCACAGACTTGCTTCGGAAGCCTGTGGCTGGAATTTTGGAGCTGCTCATGCAGTTTTTTATAGCTTGTTGACAGCACTTCACCCTTCTCCCAGCTCAGTACCCAGAGAAGGGATTCCCTTCCCAGGGAAGTCATGGTGAGGTGGGACAAAATGGAGAATAATGCAGAGAGGAAAAAGTGGAGTAAGACCGAGGCTGTGATTGTGCAATTATCACTCTCCCTCCTGCTTCCAGCCCCATGTTCCTCTTCTCGGGATGCCCTTGGAACAGAGGGAGGAGAAAATCAAACTGGGAGGTGAGGGAGGGTGGAGAAAGGCAGGAATTGTACAGGTGGATCATCCATCTCTCACTGCAGCTCCCGATCCCACCTGCTCTGGCCCTCACAGCACATTCTCACCTGTGGGGGTGGTTTTCAAATGCTCTGAGCAACCAAGGTTCCTGTTGCATCCTCTGCAGTTCCTGGGGTGGAATGCTGAGTGCCAAAGCTGGATCGGGATAGCAGAGCTTTGTACTTTGGGGACTGTGTGGTGCAAAACCAGCCCTGTATTCACCTCCTACTGCTGGAGCTGCAAGAACACCTCCTGCCCTTCCAGCGGCTCCAGGCCTTCCTCCTGCCTGAGACCAAACTCTGAGCTGGGATTTGTAGGTGGGGATGTTTCACCTGCTCTCCAGATTTGCTGGCACTAGAAGCAGCTCTTCCGTCCAGCTTCCTTCTGGTAATTCTGACTCAGGCTTCCAGGAATGGAGGGTGGGTTTTTTCTTTCTTCTTCTTTTTATTTTTTTGATTTTATTTAAAAATAGGAGTGTTTATGCCTAAGATCTTCCCATCTTTCTCTGCTGCTGGTGGAGCATGAGGCTCTGTGAGCCTGGCAGTCTGCACAGGCTGTAAACTTGGAGTAGTGCTGCTCCTGGAGTTGCTGATTGCTTTGGATGCCACGAGCTGCTGGCCTGACCTTGCTCGCTGTCGGGAAATTCCAGGGTGAATTTGTTTGTGTGGGAGCAGACAAAGGATCTCCTTGCCTGAGCCCCCCCAGCCCAGAGTGTCTTGGGAGCTCTCTCTCCTCGCTGGCAGTGGCACAGCAGGCTGGATGGGCCAGGGATCACACATGTGTCCAAGGATCTGTGTTGGTGTATTTCTGGGCTTGCTGGGGTTGGAGGGTTGAGGGTTTGGAGCTCTTCCTCACCTGCACCCTTTGTGTTCCAGCTGTTCTCATCCAGCACACCATTCCCTGGCCTGAATAGCTCCCATGACCACGTTCCTGCTGTCCCCAACACCCCGCTCCTCATCAGCTACCAGGTGAGAGCCATGGGTGGCCTCTGTGGGATGGGACACCAGGCTCCTGGTGACATCCCAGTGCAGGGGGAGCAGTTCTGACCCTCTTCCCTTCAGAGGGAATGAGACAAGAAAACACAGGTCCCTGCCTTTTGCAGAAGTGTGTTGTATTTCCTGGGGTGGAACCTCACTGTGTTAGGGGACACTTTGGGCTCTCAGGACTTTGCCCTGTGCTGCTGGCACCACGCTGGTTTAAAGCTGTGCCAGGTGCCTCACTCAGGGCAGGGGAGGGCACAACCCATCCAAAAAGTGCTGCAAACATCTTTCCCCAATTCAGTGAGGACCAGGCAGCTCTTACAGCCCATGGGGTTGGCCCCCACTGGTGGTTGCCCTTAGTCTGTAAATGAGATGGATTGTGTCTGGAGGGTTTGGGGGATGGTTTCAGTGACAGGTTGTGGCAGGGCACAGCACTGCACGTGTCCATAGCTCAACATTAACGTTGGGTCAATGCTTCTCTCCAGTCTCAGGCTCCTGCAGAGGAGGAGGATGAGGGTGAGGAGGAAGAAACGGAAGAGTTGGGGCAAACGGAGACCTATGCAGAATACATCCCTTCAAAGTGTGAGTGTTGCCATGGGGAGTGCTGTTCACTCCATTGTGGACCAGCCTATTTCACTGCTCCCTTAATTTCCTGGGAGCAGTATCTGATGTTTGCTGTGGCACCTCCCAGGCTTGTGGTTTTCTGGGAAAACTCTACAGTGACCAGGGCTGTGGCCTGTTGATGAGCTCTGAGGTGCCCCTGGGAGTAAAGACCTCGACTTACCTGTGTTCTGTTGTCATTTAGCCAAGATTGGGAAGCACCACCCTGACCTGGTGGTTGAGACGAGTACCCTGTCCAGCGTTCCCCCCCCTGACATCACCTACAGCCTGTCCCTGCCGTGCTCCGTGGCTGACAAGGGCTCCCTCTCTGCACTACAGCTGGAAGCAATCATCTATGCCTGCCAGGTACTGCCTGCACCTTGCCCGTCTCCTACCCCTCAAGAAAACTGCCTCTGGTAGGGACAGGTGTTCACGTGGTTTAAAATAACTGTAATTCAGGGGGTGAAACTCCTTTGGCATTTAAGTGCCTTTCAAAGGATTATTTGAAGCCAGGGAGTTCTGTGGGATCTGTTTCCCAAAGGGGCAAGAACCCTGGACTTTTGTTGTGGAGAGCTGTACATTTTGGGGCCTTTTCCATGAACTGCCACTCGTGAGCTTGGCCCTGACCCCTGACCCTTCCTGCCGTCCTTTGTCTGAGCAGGACGTGCACGTGCATCGGTGGGACGTGTGGAAGGGTTAAGCAGTGCTCACATCAAAGCTGTTAGCAAAGGCAAATCTAGTTTAATTTCCAGTCCTGTTCTTGATTTTGCAGCAACACGAAGTTTTATTGCCCAATGGGCAGCGAGCTGGGTTCCTCATCGGGGACGGTGCCGGAGTGGGAAAGGGCAGGACCGTTGCGGGCATCATCTTTGAAAATTATCTTAAAGGGAGGAAAAAAGCTCTGTGGTAAGTTGTTGGGTTTTTTTCTCTCTTTTCCCGTAAGACCTCGGAGTTAGTTTGGATCTAGAAGTAAGGAATTCCTTAGTGCTGATGTTGGCTTTAGTGTTGAGTCATGCTGTGGCCTTGGGTAAGTCGTTTCCACCTCTTACTGCCTGGTTGCTGCCTGTGCAGTGGGAATATTCTGCCTGCAGCAGGGCTGGAGAGTGAGTCACTGTGAAAGAGCAGGTTTTGTGCTCCTGGGGGTGCAAGGACCAGTCTGGCCCCGCTCTCTCTGGAGTCGTGGAGGGGTGTGATGGGCTTCCTGGGTGCAGAGCCAGGAGTGGGGCTTTGCTGCAGATCACACACAGCCTGTGCCAAGGGGCAGCTGTCAGATCTCAGGTTGGGCTGTGTGGGCAGTGGAGATGTGACAGCTCTGCAGGGCTCCTCCTGCTTTAGTCAGAGCTGGTAATCACTGTGACTGCCTGGGGACATACCCAGCCCTGACTCCTCAAGGAGATACCCAACCCTGACTGCTGGGGGACATAACCAGCCCCAGCTGCCTGGGGGAGATAACCAACCCCAGGAGCAGATAACCCACCCCACTCCCACTTCACAGGTTCAGCGTCTCCAATGATCTCAAGTACGATGCTGAGAGAGACCTGAAGGACATCGAGGCCTCCCACATTCCTGTGCATGCTCTGAACAAGGTAGGAGAGGAGCTGCAGGGCTGCCCTGGAACTCAGCCCACAGGAGCAGTTGGGCACGTGGGGCAGTGTCACCTCTGCCCACATGGGCCGAGGCCCAGGCAGGCACAGACACTGAGCTGCCTGTGTTCCCTCCTCCCAGCCCACTTCCCACTTGGGGCTCCAGCTGATTTTATACCCTGTGGAGCTGCACGGGGAGCACAGAGCTGTTCCCTGCAGGGAGTGGGAAGTGTCTCCAGGCAAGTGCAAGTACAGCAGGACGGGAACCTTTTTCACCATTCCTGAGGAATCCTGTGGAGGGAATAGCTCTATGAGATGTGCTCTGCTCTTCTGGGCTGGCCTTTGCCAGTGCTGGTTCATGGAACCACTTCTCAGAGCATGCAGGGAGCACAGAGGTGCCCAGGCTGGTCCCTGGCACACCCATGGAGCATGTGGGCATTTCCCCCAGATGAGCAGATTAGAGGATTTTCAGGCTTTCTTCAGTTACTCAGTGCTGAGGCTGAAGTGTTTCTCAAAAGCACCATCAGCAGTTGTGGGATGATTATTCACAGGGCTCTTTGTGGCCTGCTTGGGTCTCTGTCCAGTGTTTTCCAGTTCACTGAAACCCTCTTCTCTGGTTTTAATGGTATTGAACAACCAGCTTTTACAAAGTCCATAGAAACCACAAGTGTTTGACACCTCTGAATGCCCTCCACTAAGAGACTGAAAGAGATTTTGTTTTCAGCCCCAAAAGACTTTAAATGGAACTTTTTTCAGCTTGGGGCCAGGGGTTTTTCCCCAACCTTGGATTTCTTTACAGGTGAGACCCATGGCAGTGGGACAGGCAACAATCTCACCTGGTCAAAGAGAAAAGGATTTTCTAGAAGGAATTGAAGCAGGCAGGAGGGTTCAAAGCAGTGAAACACTCTAAACTGTTGCTTAAAAAAACGAAGCACTTTTTTTGCCAGAAAATTGAGGTCCTCGTGTGTTCCCCACAGTTCACTGCAGGCGTCCAGATGTGCTGACACATTGGCTGGGGCACTTCTCCAGACATTTACAGTCCCTGTCATCACCCTGTGTCAGTGCCAACTGAAATGCCGAAGGCATCAGCTACTGACAGCTTTTTGTCTGTTCTGAGCTCAGACTGGGGTTTGTTCTGGGATCAGGAGTGTGTCCGGCGTGGCTGTGGGCAGGGAGGGCTGTGACGTGCTGGGGACAGCGATGATGAGTGTGTGTGCTCTGGTTCTTCCTTCCTGCAGATTAAATATGGTGACACAGCTACCTCAGAAGGAGTCCTCTTTGCCACCTACTCGGCGCTGATCGGCGAAAGCCAGGCCGGGGGACAGCACAGGACGCGCCTAAAGCAGATCTTGGACTGGTGCAGGGAAAACTTTGATGGAGTTGTATCCTTAAAAAAAACCCCAAACAGTCAAAAACTGGAGAGAGAGGGACTGCCACTTGTGATTGTGCTTCACTAGGGAACAAAGAGCTCGGGGCCATCTGAAGTCACAGGGAGCTGCTGTGGGAGCAGCCCCGTGCCTGCGGGAGGTATTTTAGTGCTGTGAGTACATGAATCCCCCACACTCCTCCTCCTCCTCCTCCCAGGATGCAGTTAAGGGGAGGAGGGGAAGAAGCAGCTGGGATTAACCTTTTCACATTCCTCTCCCTCAGCATTACAGGACAAAACACACCTTGGAGGTGAAGGGAAAGGGAGGGGGAGATGACTTAGGGTCTGAGGAGCAGAGGACTGGGCAAAGGCAGCAGATTCCACGTGTGGGGAAGGAGTGGGTCCGTACTGGGACTGGGTGTTGGGTTGGATGAAGGCAGCTTGGCTGTATTTTCTGTCTGCTCCCATCCTCGGGATGAAAATAGATCCTTTCTCCTTAACTGACATTCCCCTGCAGATCGTGTTTGATGAATGCCACAAAGCCAAAAATGCCAGCTCTACCAAAATGGGCAAAGCAGTGCTGGACCTGCAGAACAAGCTGCCTCAAGCAAGGGTTGTCTATGCCAGTGCCACAGGTGAGCTGCTCTGCTCAGGGGGTGGGTGTGAAGAGTGGCAGGTCTCCTCTGACCTGGAGGCCACTCTGAGGTGTGAGTGTGTGTGCTGAGAGCACGTGGCTGTGCGAGGAGAGGTCAGTGGTGCTGCAAGGCTGGAGAGGAGCTCAGAGTGCCAAGATCTGCCCCAAGCCCCATCACTGATGTTACTTGTAGATTTTTGGCAGGTCAGACTAATTTCTCTCCAGTTTAACTTGTTCCTGGCCAGCTGTTCCAGCTGTGTGGTGACACTTGCCCACTCAGTGTAGGGAGGGCAACATTTGGAAAGGTGTCCTAAGGCACAATGGCAAATGACAGCCTCTTGAGTTCTCTTCACTTGAGTCACAACTGCTCCCAGGTGCTGTGGGTTTGCTGACAGTGAATTCTGTCTAAACAGGTGCCTCAGAGCCAAAAAACATGATTTATATGAGCCGCCTGGGGATCTGGGGGGAGGGAACCCCGTTCCGAGCCTTCGATGAGTTCCTGCACGCGATTGAGAAGAGGTGAGTCCTGTCCCCCCGGGCAGGGGGAGCTGTGGGAAGGGGGGGCATGAGCCAGAGGAGGGGCTGGGGCTGCAGAGGCAGCAGCTGGGGGTCACTGCTGGGTCACTGCTGGGTCCCACAATTGCCGCCCTCTCCCAGGGGAGTCGGGGCGATGGAGATCGTGGCGATGGACATGAAGGTCAGTGGGATGTACATTGCCCGGCAGCTCAGCTTCACTGGAGTGACCTTCAGGATCGAGGAGATCCCGCTGGACGAGCAGTACAAGGCTGTCTATGACAAGGCAGCCAAGCTGGTGAGCTGGGCCCGTTGTAGTGGGAGGCTGAGGTTCACTCATGCTTTGGGCATGGCCACTGGTATGTGGGAGGGTTTGAGGACCCTAAATGAGGCCATGACCTCAAACATTAGAAAGAAAAGGGGTACACAATGGTCAGCTGATGTAAAAAAACCACCCCCTTATACTTTTTTGCTTCTGTTTGAAAGTTCCATATTTGCAAAGCAGAGCTTTGTCATGCTGATGCAGAGAATGCCCAGAGCGTTCATTCAGCCCAACACATAAACACTGATCCTAAAGCAGATTATCAGCCCCCAGACTGCTCTGCTCACCTCCCTCGTGGCAGGAATGCCAGCGGAGATGAGGATATTAACTCGTGCCTCTCGCTGTCGTCCGCAGTGGGCAGAGGCCTTGATGGTGTTCCAGCAGGCAGCCGACTGCATCGGGCTGGAGTCGCGCAAGTCGCTGTGGGGTCAGTTCTGGTCGGCTCACCAGCGCTTCTTCAAGTACCTGTGCATCGCTGCCAAGGTGCGGCGGCTCGTGGAGCTGGCCCGGGAGGAGCTGGCCAGGGACAAGGTACTGGGGCAGCCCCGCCAGCCCGACCCCACGTGGGATGGTCGTGCCCGGGTTCCGCAGAACATTCCCAGTGAAATGCTGGGGAGTTAACGTGGCCTCCTCTCCCGAGGCATTACCTCCTCTCCCGAGGCATTACCCTCTGCTGGTGTGTGGGGGATGTGGGCAGGCTGGTCTGGGGTGGGATTTTGGGTCATATTCAAGCTGAAAGTGTCCAAGGCTGAGTTGGATGGGGCTTGGAGCAACCTGGGCTAGTGCAAAGTGTCCCTGCCCATGGCAGGGGCTGGGACTGGATGAGCTTTAAGGTCCTTTCCAACCCAAACCACCCTGGGATTCTAGAAGAGGTACCAGACCCTTCACCTTGAGCACAGCTCTGTCCTTTCATCCACCTGGGTGCACCTTGGAAATTTTAGGCAGAAGATCTCTAGCACAGGTCTGTGCTCAGAGTCACTCTCTGTGGGGTCAGCCCAGGGGGCTGTTGGATGCTGAAAGGTTTGAGAGATGGTTCTTCATCAGGAGCCCTGCCATGGGCCCAGCATGGATTTATTTGGGACAGGGTTCAAGGGGAGTACCTGGGTCTGGGAAATACCTCTTGAGCCTGGAGCTGTGCCCCTGCCCTGACACCTCCCTGTGCCATCCCTCCTGTCCCACAGTGCATCGTCATCGGCCTGCAGTCCACGGGGGAGGCTCGCACCAGGGAGGTCCTGGACGAGAATGATGGGCATCTCAACCGTTTTGTCTCTGCTGCAGAGTGAGTTAAAAATCCCTGTTTTCCTTTGGGGGTGCGTGGGAGGCCAGAGGAGTGGGAGGAAAGCTCCTGCACGGAGCACTGGCTGTTCTTGGAATGCAGTTTGACGTCACCTCCCCCTGTACTGTGGAGAGGACACTCAGAGGGGTCCGTGGGGCACTGTGTCTTCAGTGGGACTGTATGAGCTACATCCTGGATTTTGAAGTCTCCTGTGGTCCAGACTCGCAGGAACAGCCTGATCCCACTCTCTACACACGTAAAAGAACTGGCAGGTGTAGGAGAGCCAGGAATGGAGCTCAGATGTAGTTTGTGTGTGTCTGGTTCTGGAAGATGAGGGTGTTGACACGAAAGGAATGAGCAAGAGAATCTTCTGTAATGGCAGAGGCTGTGATGATGCTGTGAGGTGGCATCACTGGAGCAGGGCAAGGGACAAGTGGTCCGAGGACCAGTGTTGGCTTTGAGCTCGTGTATGGGACAGGACCAGTGTCCTGGCTGTGTGGCCATCCCGGCTGACAGGAGAGCTGGCTGTGCCAGCAGTGAGCCAGCAGCAGGACTCGTGCTGCCCACTCAGCAGAGTGAGGCTCCTCCTCCCCTCCTGCCTGCAGCTTCCAAAACACCAGCCCATCCCTGAACGTGACTGAACCTGCACAACGGGTGACAAAAGCCTGGGACATGGGGTTGGGTTGTGTTTCCTCTGCAGTGCAGGGCTGTTTTCTTCTGAAGTGACTTTTGATGCGTGTCTGGGTTAGGCCGAGCTTTCCTCCCTTGGTGCTGGGGTTTGGGTCGGTGTGTGTGACTCTGCTGTCTCCAGCCCAAACCCCAGTTTGGTGACAGTGCACAGGGCAGGTCTGGCAGCTGCTTGGGTGATTTGGTCTCTTGATCTCTTGGATTGGTTTCCATGTCATGGAACTCAGGTGTAGAGGAAGGACAGTGTGGTCCCTGGAGCCGGGGGGTCCCGCACTGTGTGACTGTCCCTGGCCCCAAAGGCAGGAACTCTGTGTTCCTCAGCCCTGGCCGGATCACTGAGTGTCTCCTGGCATCTGCTCAGCCTCCAAATGTGTGTCCTGGTGTTCCAGCACTTCGGGGGATTTCTGGAGGGGAGTGTGCTGGGAAGGAGCGGTTGGTTAAAGATGCCGAGAAATGGGGTTAAAAATAAACATTGTTCTGTGAGTGGATTCCAGCCCAGGGCTCTGTCTGCAGGGAGACAGGGAGGGCGAGTGCCGGGAAATGAGCAGAACTGCACGGCAGGGAGGCTCCAGAGTGAGTGTTCTTTTGGGCAGGGTCACCCCAGCACACGGGACAAGGGGCCATTCTTGGTGCCACAGAACTGCAGTCACAGAGCTCTGTCCCTCGGGGGAGCAGCGTGGTCCCTGTCCCCTTCAGCCCCTCACACTAAGGGTCCTGCAGCTCCCTCCCCAGTTCCCAAGGCTCCCTTTTCTCTCCCAGGGGAGTTGTCATGTTCATCCTCTCACCTGTCACTTGCAACATTTGGGGTTTCGGAGTTTTTTTGGGTTTTTCTCAAGCAGAGCTTGTTCAGCACCTCCTTCTCATTGCCCTGAGGGTTCATCCACACAGTCAGCATTTAAACATTTGCTCTCTGATTTGTAGAACAGCCCACAGAAACCTTTGGTTTTCATTTTTTCTGATGTTTTTTTCCATTCACCTGAAAGCACTACGGATCCACGTTCAGCCACTTGGTTTTGTGGGAAGCAGGCCCACAGCCAGGGAATCGGAGGACTTGGTGGAGCACATTTGTTGGATGGCCTGGTGGTGGTCTGTGCTCTCAGGGCATGGAGAGAGGCTGGACACTGGGACTTACTGGATTTTTGATGTAGCAGCTTCCCAGTGTAGTGTTTCCCATTTAAAACTCCCTCTTGGTTGATATATAAAGGTCCTGCAGCCTTGACACACTCTCAGGCTCCAGGAGCTGTCCCGTATCCAGGGCTGGCTGAGCCCATGGTGGCAGCCATGGGGCAGGATTGACCTCTCTTCCCTGGAATGTGGGGCTCTCTCAAATACACACGTGGTACTTGGTAACCAGCACATGTTCCTGGTAGCTGGAATAAATTTTGCATCTTACTTTCAGAGGCGTCTTTCTATCACTAATTCAGAAGCACTTTCCTTCAACCAAAAGAAAGAGAGAAAAAGGAACTGGCATTAAAAGAAAACGTAAGAGCTCCCTCACTCCCAGCCCAGCCCCTGCCTCCTGCCCTGCTGCTCCCCCCCAGCCACTCACTTGTTCTCTGCCTCTTGCCCTTCTCCCCACTCCATGCTTTTTGCTGCTCTCCTTGGTTTCTGTTTGCCCTCCCACACATCTGTCGCTCCTTCGTCCGGTGGACAGCAGGTCTGGGTCATCCACCCTTTTCCTGCCTCTGCCCCACTGCCCTGTCCCAGTGCAGGGCCTGTCCTCTGCCCCTGTCCCGTGGCTGTGCCCCCTCCCCTCAGCCTGGGCTGGGGGCAGATGGCACAAGGCCTGACTGGTGTCCGAACCCTCCTGCAGCCAGAGGGTTCCTCCATGGCACCCTACGTAGGGCATTGCATGTGTCCAGGGGAAAACAGTCACTTCCCTGCAGGTTATTGGCTGTGGCTGCAGGTAAGAAGAGTTTTGGGATTTCTCCTCTAGTGGGATGTGAGAAAGGGGGAAGAGGGGGCAGCAGCACTGGCAGGTTGTGGAGCTGGTCTGTGAACCCTCTCACGTAGCAGTGGCACGTCTTACTGTGCTTGGAAGCAAACAATGTCCCAAAACACTGGCACCTTCCCACGTCCTGCCCACTCCTCTGGAAGCAGTCCCCTGGGATTACTTCTCTGAGGAGCTGGCACTGCTCAGTGTCCATCCTGACACGTGCAGCCAACTTTCAGCCCTGCTCAGGAGTGCCTTGTTCTTCCTTTCTCTCTCTTCCTTTCTCTTTCCCGCTCTCCCTCCCTCCCTCCCTAACTGCCCCCCACCCCGAGGCTCTGTTTTTGCGAGGTCAGCCTGTCATTTGGGGCAGTCTCAGCTATTTTGGGATTCCTCCTCCTCTCTCTGAGCTGGCCCTTGCTGCCCTGTGCTGGAGCCTCCCTGGGGCCGGGGCCGTGACCCGCTGGCTCTCGGTGCAGGGCGGCCGCGGGGCCGGTGGCCCAAGGCTCTGCGGGGCCTGTGTGACCCAGGGGTCATCAAGATCAGCGACGACAGCAGCACCGAGTCCGACGACTCGCCCAGCGACATCAACTCCTCCCCGGAGTCCCTGGTGGAGACGGACGACGTCATCTTCGTGGAGCAAACGTACAGCGGCTGTGCCGCCGAGGGTGAGCGGGCACGGACGGGGGCACTGGGATGGGGCACTGGGATGGGGGCACTGGGACTGGGGCACTGGGACGGGGGCACTGGGACTGGGGCACTGGGGCTGGGGCACTGGGACAGAGGGCACTGAGACGGGGGCACTGGGACTGGGGCACTAGGTCCTGCAGGGAATGGCAGCCCCTCCGGGCCTGGGACAGCCTTGGACCTTGGCTGGTTTTTGTCCTGATGGTCACACTCGGGTTTGGGAGGTGGATCCACATTTACCTGCTGTGATCAGCGAGCAGGAGGATTTCCCCTTTGTCCTTCCTCCACCAAAATGGGGAAGCCCAGAGGGAATTCACTCTGTGCTCAGCAGCATTTACTGCAGGTCATGGTGTCTTTGCCCATTGACAGTGCCCCCAGAAACACTCTGAGACAACTTCTTCCCCCTCTCTGATTTGCAGTTACCAGGTAACTCAGCTTTTGTTGTTTACATTGCAGGTAGTTTTCACATGCTGCCTTCCCAGAAAGAGCTGCACGGCCTGAGAGAGCTGGAGATCGTGGAAAAGATGAAGCAGGACCTCCTGGCAAAAGTGCAAGCACTGGGCAAAGAGCTACCTCTCAACACCTTGGATGAACTGATTGATTACTTTGGGGGCCCAGAGAATGTGGCTGAGGTACTCCCCACCGTCAGGAGTGCATTTTGGTGGCAGGGTGACAAGGAAAGGGGCCAACATAAAATCATGGAATGGTTTGGGTTGTAAAGGACCTTAAAGCTCATCGTGCTCCTTGGGCAGGGACACCTTCTGCTAGATCAGGTTACTCCCAGCCCTGTCCAACCTTGACTTGAACACTTCCAGGGATGGGGCAGCCACATCTTCTCTGGGCAACCTGGGCTGGGGCCTCACCACCCTCACAGGGAAAAATTTCTTCCATAAAAAAAACAATGTTCCTGCTGGCAGAGGGTTCCCTCTCCCTGGCACTGCGGAAGAGCTGTGAGGGCCGCCTGGGTGGCCGGGCTGGGCCGTGTGGGTGTCCCCTCTCACAGCCCCTCTCTGTGTGCAGATGACGGGCCGGAAGGGCCGCGTCGTCCGCAGGCCCGACGGCTCCGTGGTGTTCGAGTCCCGCGCGGAGCAGGGGCTCTCCATAGACCACGTCAACCTGAAGGAGAAGGAGCGCTTCATGAACGGGGACAAGGTGAGTCGGGGTCGGGCTGAGGGGCGCAGGGGAGGGAGGGTGCCTGTGCATCCCTGTGCCCCGCCAGCCTCAGGCCAGCAGCTTTCTGTTGGTGTGACCTGCTGGAAGCTGGTGAGGATTCCCAGACCCCTCTGTGCGCCGGGGTTGCTGTTGTGCTCGGGCCTGTTTCCTGAAGCAGTTTTACACGTGTCCAGGAACCTCACCCTGTTCTCACTTGTCTCTCCTGTAGCTCGTAGCGATAATCTCGGAGGCCTCCAGCTCAGGGATCTCCCTCCAAGCAGACAGACGGGTGAAGAACCAGAAGCGCCGGGTCCACATGACCCTGGAGCTGCCCTGGAGCGCGGACCGGGCCATCCAGCAGTTCGGTGAGGGCTGGGTGTCCCTGGGCACTGCCCCCTGCCCCTGAGTGTCAGCCAGGCCCTGGAGCCCAGGCACCCTGGGAGGGATGGGTGGTGGCTGCCTGAGCTGGGCTCCTGCCACAGCCGGGCAGGTGCATTTAGGAGATGTCTTTGTGGGAAAAGGACAGAGCCACAGTCACAGCCACACACCCTGTTGCTGCTGAGACTTGGCAGAGCCGGGCTTATAGTCCTGAGCTCTGGGGCAGAGGAGGGACTCTGCAGGGTGAGCAGGACGGGTGTTATTTGGCTTTTCTGGTTATGTTCCTGCTCCAGACAGGCCGTCCCAAGCTCCCCTTCCAGCCCTGTTCTCATGTCCCCGCAGGCCGAACGCACCGATCGAACCAGGTCTCTGCCCCAGAGTACGTGTTCCTGATCTCAGAGCTGGCAGGGGAGAGGAGGTTTGCATCCATCGTGGCCAAACGCCTGGAGAGCCTGGTGAGTGCCCACAGCAGGGATCGGCTGTCGGCTCCACTTCCCTCTGAGGACGTTCCATGCTGGCATGGCCAGTGTAACTGGGGGATTGTGTCACCCCTGACTGAAGGCACTGCAGTTGTGGAATGCAGAAGGCTTTTAGCATCCTGGGATTTGGGAAAGGAAGTGAGGAAGAATACGTAATCAAGGCGTTGGGAGGAATTTCAGGGAAGCAGAACCCAATTCCAGATGCTGGAATTCCCCCACTGTTACCAGAGCATACATTCTATTCCCAAAAAGCTAATGAAATAATTAATGGAATAATGAGTTTGTTTCATTTTCTTCACTTCTGATAAATCCCCTAATCCTTTGGTAAAGTCTCAGTATCCCTGAGGAACACTGCCTCCCCATGGCACATTTCCACCCTGGCCTCTTCCTTTGGCCTTTGGCCATCCTTCCCTGGTGTTTTGCAACAGCTCAAAGTCGTGTTTTCTTCCATCTGCCTTCCCAGGGTGCCTTAACTCACGGGGACCGACGGGCCACCGAGTCCCGGGACCTCAGCAAGTACAACTTCGAGAACAAGGTGACAGGGCTGCCCTGGGGCAGCATGGCCTGGGGGCTGGAGGAGCTGGGAGAGCCCTTGGTGGGATCTGGAGCCAGGAAGGTCATTGGTGGAACCTGCAGGCAGGGCCCAGTCTAGCACCCAGCTCCCTGCTGCTCCAGCTCCCCCCAGCTCCCCCCAGCTCCCCCCAGCTCCTCCCTGCTGCTCCAGCTCCCCCCAGCTCCCTGCTGCTCCAGCTCCCACGGGCACAGGAGCTAGGCTTGGGTGGAGGACTCTGGTGTCAGTTCCTCCCACGTGTGACTCTCGTCTCCTCCCACAGTATGGGGCCAAAGCCCTGGACAGGGTCCTGTCCACGATCCTCAGCCACATGGAGAACAGAGTTCCTGTGCCCAAGAGCTACGAGAGACGGGAGGCCGACTTTTTCCGTGGTAAGAGCACTACCAGCTCTGGGGTTTCTCCTGGCCACGGTAGTCTCAGGTCTGGGATGCTGGAAGAGCTGAGGAGAAGGTCAGAGAGAGGAAACAGAGGGAGGAAAATGCCACTGGCTCAGCAGCTCACTGTGAGTGGGGCGATGTCGCCCTGCCAGGCACAGGGGGAGGCTGAGCTGCCAAACAACGGGCACTGCTGGAGGGGAAGCAGCACCACAGGACTGCTGAGGGGAGGCTTAACCCCAAAACACACCAAGTGTCTTCTGCCATTTCAGAAATGAAGCAAGGGCTCATCTCTGTGGGGATCTGCTGCAGTCAGATGAAGTATGGCACTGTCTCGGTGGAGAAGGGTACGTGTCGAGCTGTTCCTGCCCAAAGCAGGGGGCAGACAGAAGGGGCAGGGGTGTCATGGCCCACCCAGCCTTGTGGGGTTTGCTGGGCAGCTGGGCAGGATGTTTGTCTTGAAGGGAAGGTCCTGTGGGAGCAGCCTGTGCTGCAGATCCCATGGCCCCACACATCCCATGGCCCTGAAGCTGCTCCCAGCCCACAGGAACAACTCTTGGGCTGTGCTGCTGTTGGAAGGGACATTGTGGGGCTGGTTGAGGGGCTCTTTGGGGGGGCTGGTGGATTCTGTGCCCAGCTGCACCGTGTCCCTGACCCGCTGTGCTCTTGCAGACTGCTCCATCACCAAATTCCTGAACCGCATCCTGGGCCTGGAGGTGGACAAGCAGAACATGCTCTTCCAGTATTTTTCTGACACCTTTGACTATCTGATTGAGAAGGACAAGAAGGAGGGCAAATACGACATGGGCATCCTTGGTATGGAGAGGGGGTGGCCACAGCTCTGCCTCCTGCACCCCAGGGTTCCCTGTTCCTCCTGTGCTGACTGAGGGTGGTTCCCCACTGCAGCCTCCCCACCCAGCACAGATCCTGAGACCCAAGGAGGTGGTTTGGGTGGGTTTTCCTTAGAGCAGCCTTTTCTCCTTCCACAGATTTAGCGCCAGGAGTGGATGAGATCTATGAGGAGAGCAAGGAGGTCTTCCTGACCCCGGGGCACCCGCAGGACGGGCAGGTCGTGTTCTACAAGGTGGGCACCTGTCTCTGCCTGGCTCTAGGCTGCAGCAGCACCAAGGTTGTGCTGAGGGTGGGATTTGTGATGCACTTGTCCTGTCCCTGGAGTTACAAATCCCTCTGTGTGTCCCTGTTCAGATCAGCGTCGACAGAGGCTTAAAGTGGGAAGAAGCTTATGAGAAGTCGCTCAAACTGACAGGAGCCAACGAAGGGTTCTACCTCTCCTACAAGGTATGTCCCTGGGCTCTGCCAGGGTGGCACCTCAGCTCAGGGGTGGCTCCAGTGGGAGATCTGCCATGGCTCTACGGGCTCCATGTCTGACCTCTTCCTGAGGGCTGGAAGATGCCTCCAAGAACCTCCATCCTGGAAGGAAGGGGTTACTTTAGAGAAACCTGGGCTTGGGGAGAGAGGCTGTGACTGTAACCATCAGCTGTACCCCACAGATGCGAGGCAGCAAATACACCTGTCTGCTGGCAGAGCAGAGCCGTGGGAAGAACTTCATCCTCTACAAGCCAAATATTGGGAAGCAAAGCCAGCCCGAGAGCCTGGACAGTCTGCAGAAGAAGTACCGGCGGGTGGGTGGGAGCTGCCGCCTCTGCTGTGGGGGCTGTGGGCCGGGGGAGGTTGGAAGGACATTCCCTCTAACCCATCACAGCTCCTCAGGGTGCTGTTGTGGTTGGGCAGGGATGGTGGGAGCACTGGTGTGTCCTGACTCCCAGCCCCGGATTTCGCTGGGTGTTGGGCAGTGGAAGGTCCCTAATGCTGAGTGTTGTGCTGCAGGTGATGCCCGAGGAAGCCAAGGAGCACTGGGAGAGCAGCTACCACTTCTCCTTGAAGAACTGTAACCACGCCCTGTGGTAAGGCAGCTGCAGCCCCAGCCTGCCACAGAATCCCAGCGTGGTTTGGGTTGGAAGGCACCTTAAATAAAGCCCATTCAGTTCTATGGCAGGGACACCTTCCACTACCCCAGGTTGCTCCAAGCCCTCTCCAACCTGGCCTTGAGCACTGCCAGGGATGGGGCAGCCACAGCTTCTCTGGGAAACCTGGGCCAGGGCCTCACCACCCTCACAGGGAGGAGTTTCTTCCCAATATCCCATCTAAATCTCCCCTCTTTCAGTTTAAAGTCATTGAGCCACGTCCTCCCTCCCCAGGCAGGGCCTGTGCTGGGGGGTCCCTGGCTGTGGCACGGGGAGGCCGAGGGGGGGAAGCTGCTGTGCTCCTGTGCTAATCCTGGTGGTTTTCTCCCATGGTAACCGAAGGAACAAGAGCTGCAAGCTGATCCAGGAGGGGAAGGAGTGCTTCCAGGGCATGCGCCTGCGGCACTACTACATGCTGTGCGGGGCCCTGCTGCGGGTGTGGAGCAGGATCGCCGGCATCATGGCCGACATCACCGCCAGCAGCTACCTGCAGATCGTCCGCCTCAAAACCAAGGAGAAGAAGAAGCAAGTTGGTGGGTGAAGTGCTGGGGAGGGAAGGGGGAGTGGGATGAAGGGGTCCAGCTGCCCAGCACCGAGTCCCTTCCTAAAAAGGGACGTGTTCCGGGCTGGAAGCGCCCGCTGCTGAGGTGACCCCGCAGGAAGGAGGGGAGCTGGGGTTACTCCGATGTGTCCAGGCAGAGGGGGTGAGCCAGGCCTGTCCCCTCAGTGCCCACGTGAACACCCCCGGTGCTGCTGCCCTTCCCTCTGTCCCCAGAGCGCCCCGTCCCTTCCCTGCTGTGGGGACTGATGTCTGCTCCTCCCCCAGGGATAAAGATCCCCGAGAGCTGCGTCCACAGGGTGCGGGAGGAGCTGAAGCAGATGGACCAGGACGTGAAGCGGAAGCACAGCCGGCTGCTCCAGGCCCGGGAGCAGGGCCCACCCTTCTCCCTGCCCCTGCACCTCCTGCCAGGGCCCAGGCTACCGCTGTCCTTGCCCTCCCTGTGCCAGGACGAGATCCTGGACTTGACCTGCAGCCCTCCCAGCAGCAGCATTCCCGACGTGGTGATGAACTCGGAGCCCGGAGCACTGTGCTTCCCCTCAGAGCCCCCCCTGCAGCCCCACCAGCAGCACCAGTTGCCCTTTTGCTTTGGCCTGGAGGGTGGTGTGGCCCCCGGCCCCTCACGGCACGAGCCCCCAGCGCCGCCCCCCCCGCCGCCCCTGCGGCAGCCACAGGAGGATTTTCTCCAGCAAGATGGGAGTATCAATTTTAGAGAGATCCTGGAGGACATGCTGAGGACGTTCCCCCAGGAGAACCTGCTCCCCCAGGAGCGCCAGAGCGTGATCCAGTTCAGCGGGCCGCACCTGGAGTTCTGAGTGCCAGCCGGGAATGCCAGCGGAGCTCGGCCAATGTGGATCCGCGTCCTCTGGGGCACAGGTGAGAGCTGAGGAGCCCTGAATGTCCTGCCCGTTTGGACTGACCCTTTTGTGGTTTGGAGGGAGGAAACAGGTTTGGGTGGAACGTGCCTGGGGGAAACCGAGCGGGTCCTGCTGGGCCGGGGGGCTCTGCTGTGTCCAGTCCTGCTCACAGGTCAGTGCCTGTGTGGGACTGAGGGGAGACCCCCCTCCTCTGCCCACCCCCACAGACTACTGAGTGTCCGAGCCAGGCCAGGCCTTGCCCAGTCCTCCAGCCCAGCTCTGTGGGGCCACAGCTGGGCTCCAGAGCTGCCTGGTGACTGGTGCTGGTCCATTAGGGAAGGGGGGGAGCCCAGGCCCCCAGTTTGGGCTGCCCCAGCCTGTGCTGGAGGGCTGGGATGAAGGGCAAGGGAATGCTGTCCCAACAGAGTTGGGAGCTGCTGAGCTCAGCTGTCCTCGGGTAGGGCTGAGCTGGTGTACTGAGAGACCCAAAACTGCCTGCACTGCCCTTCCCTTCCTGGGAAGGAACCTTGGGCTGCTGAGCTCCGTGGGAGAGGCTGGAGCTGGATGCACCCCCACGGTGACAGAGCTCGAGTCTGTCAGAGCTCAGCCAGGCCAGGACCAGCGGGATTCCCCGGAGCAGAAGGGCCATGTCCCCTGTCCTGCACTTTAACCTCGCCGGGTCGCCGTGACCAGCCATGCTTTGGCCAGTTTCCTGCTGTCACATGTTGTCCCTTCACCTGGCTGTCCTGCTGGTCCTGCACTGTCCTTGGCTGGGCCATGGACCCCGGCCCGAGGGTCTGGGACTGGGCAGCCCAGCCCTGGCCACTGCTGACCTTGGGAACAGCCACTCCCAGGCCCTGAAAGGGAAGAGCTCCCTTGTGAGTGGTGAGTGTGCAGCCTGGGAGTCACTGCTCAGGGTGTGCAGTGTCAGGGTCACTGCTCAGGGATGTGCACTGTGAGAGTCACTGCCCAGGGTGTGCAGGGTCACTGCCCAGGGTGTGCAGGGTCACTGTTCAGGGTGTGCAGGGTCACTGCTCAGGGTGTGCAGGGTCAGTGTCACTGCTCAGGGTGTGCAGTGTCTGTGTCACTGCCTGGGATGCACAGTTTGGCTGCTCCTGCTGCAACCTCGCTCTCGGATACCAAAGAGCAAAGGCTGTTTTGCAAGCACTGCCCCATCCCCTGTCCCACAGCTGGACCAGCTGCCTCCTCCTGGGACAGAGATGGCCCTTGGCCACCTCCAGCACCTCCCCTGAGCTGCTCCTCTGCCAGCCTCCCTTTGATGGGTTTCCTTTCTCTGCTGTCACTCATCGAGGTGTTTCCTAAAAGTGGCACTGGGATGTTTCCAGGGAAAGACCTGGGACCTTCCCTGGGGTCCAGCCAGGAAGGCCTGGGCTGGGGTCCCCCGTGCCTGAGAGGTCAGCGTTGCAAGTGCCTGGCACTTCCCCTCCTCTGGGCAGAGTGCTGGGACCTGCCGTGTCCCCCCAGGGCTCTGTGAGGTGTTGGGAGTTGCTCTGGGTCTGTGTCTGGAGTGTTGTGCTGTGCCCGAGGCAGGAGCTGCCTTCCCTGACACCCCGAGGTCACGGACCTGCCCCGTGCCACACGTGTGGCTCAGTTTGGGGTTACTCTGGTCCCTGTCCTTCCCCCCTCCCTAGCTGGCAGCTGCCTCCCACCACCCGTTGGGCTGGAGTCAGTCCCTGCTGTCAGGGGCACATCTCACTGCACCCAAGGAAACCTCCTTTACCTCAAAGTGATCACCAAAGATGGGGGGAGCCCCCCATGCCCTGCTGCTGCCCCGGGGGGCTCCTGCTCTCCCCCAGCTCTGCTCCTCCCGCCCGCAGCAGCGTCCCCGGGGCCGGGCAGAGCCAGGCTGCCCCTCCCCAGACCCTCCCCTATTTAAAGCACGTCCCAGCCCTCCCCATGGCAGAGAGGCCCCGGCTGCACCTCCTGCATCTGGCTCGGGGCTGAATTCTCAGCAAGGAGGGAAAAAGACGCCAGGAAAACGCAGCTCAGAGGCTGAAACTCAGGAATAACGAGGGGGAACTCCCCGCTGGGCACCCTCCATCACCGGAGCCTTACCTGGTGGCTTTGACCTTAACCTTAAAATATATGCAATCCTCCCTCCCTGGTCTCTGGGAAGACAGAGAGCACCTTCAAGGAATCCCTTCCCTGCCCAAATCCTGTGTTTTGTCAGGGTTAATAATATGTAACATTATCTTTTAACTAAATTATTCTGCCGTTGTCCTACTGATTGTATTTTTAATGAGTCCCTGTTTTCTTCCCTGATACCTTTTTGTTGGCACTTTTTAATCTGCTTGTTGTTTGCCTTTGGTTTCTATGTGTATTTATAATTGATGGAGTTGTACATATGTAAAGAGATTTTTTTAGAATATGTGCCTTGGACTAATCATTCCTGAATTTTCTACTTGCCTCAGAAGGATAATTTTTCATTCTGCTCAGTAAAAATGGAACCGAAGCCACATGTGAGATTTCTGTAAGTCCCAGCTCTGTCTGTCTGTCTGTCTGTCCAACCTGCCCCAAGATCCCAGTGGGACTTGGATCAGGAATCCCTGGGTCAGGGTCCTGCTGGCAGCTGGACTTTGTATCTCCCGTGTCATCTCGGTGGCACTGAGGGCTGTTGTCCCAAGCCTCCCCCTCTCCCTGGGAGAAGCCACTGGCCTTGCAGAGGAGGATCCTTGGTGGCTCCAGCCGGGTACTGGCCTTGGATGAGGTGGCTCCTGCCCGGCTTTGCTGGGCAAACACAGATAAAGGAGCCTCTGTCTCGTGTTCCTGCCCCGGGAGCTGCCGCGGTGCCGGGATGTCTCGCCCGGGCACTGCCGGCCCAGTTATCCCGGGAGGTGGGATGGGGTGAGCCCCAGGGAGTGAGCTGGGCCAGGGCTGGGGGGCAGCTCCCAAATACAGCCCCTCTGCCCCCGAGTAGGGTCCTCCAGCATCCCTGAGGTGCCAGACTGCAGGCACAGGGGAAAGCAGACCTGGGGGACCCCAGTGAAGACCCTGGGGCTCTTCCCACTCCCTCCCATCCCCTGTGGGGCTCCCTGTGGGGACTGCAGATGTGAAGGGGAGATCCAGCACCCCCCAGGCCCTGGGGAAGAGGCACTCAGTGTCCCTGCATGGCTGCCCCATGCAGGAGGAGGAGGAGGATGGTCCTGCTTGCTGTGGTCAGACCTGTCTTGGCTGTGGGAGGTTAATTCACTGTGTTCCAACACGACTGGGTTCTGTTGTGCAGAAATTGCTCCTGGATGGGGCTTGTGCCACTGCTGGACCCATCCCCTCTGCTGCCCTGCCCAGCTGGGAGAGCTCTTGGGGACAGGAGGGATCCCAGAGGGGACATGCACCTTCACCTTCCCCTGCTCTGCGCTTTCCCAAGGAGCCCCTCAGGGTCATGGCTCACACAGGATTTGTGTGCACTTCCTCCTCAGCCCCGGGGATTATCCCTGCTCAGGAGCTCAGGAGTTGCATAAGGTCTTGGCTCCCAGCAAAGCTCTTACCGGGAGCAGAGCAGCAGCCCCAGCCCCATCCCTGCTCCAGCCCCAGCCCCATCCCCGCTCCGTCCCTCCCCCCGACACCACGGGCTCATTCCTAAAGGCTTTATTGCGAGGGGACTCCAGTTACTGCGAGGGGGCTCCGGCTGCTCCTGCCCGGGGTGGCCGCGGCCCCGGGGCCTCTGTCCAGCGGTGCACGCCGGGGTCGGGGCTGCCCCACCAGGACCTGGCTTGGGGGCAGCCCGTCATGGGGCTGGAGGAGGCTCCGGGGCAGCGGGGCCGGGGCAGGCGGGGGGACAGCGGAGCGGAGCTACAGGTAGGCAGGGAGGTCCTTCTCGATCACCTGCGGGGAACAGGGAGCGTTTGTGCCCCGAGAACATCCCCGTCCGTCCCCTCCTCCCGCCCCGCACCGCTGCTGCTCCCCGGCACTTACGTAGGGATCCTCCATCGGGCTGTACCTCTTCGCCACTTGGCCCTCCCGGTTAATGAGGAACTGGGGGAGTGAAGCAACACCCCGTGGGCGAGTCCAGGGGTCAGCTGGACTCCCAGGGAGTGTGCCTGCTGATTACTGCACCCTGGGGCGGGGTGGGGGCTCCCAGGCACAGGAGCCCCTGGGAATGCTCCTGCCCCGAAATCCAGGGTAACGGCACAGAGCAGAGCCCGGGTGTGAGGCTCACCCCTCCCCTCCCTGCCTCGGGGACCCCCCCAGCTCCCCAGAGCCCAGCACGGCCCAGAGGAGGCAGCTGTGTCCTACCTTGGTAAAGTTCCATTTTATTGCACTAGGAGAGAAAAACAAGGAGTGAGTTTTGGTCAGAAAAACCCTTCCTCAGGTTCCTCAGCCCCAGCCAGGCCCCGAGCCGAGCCCTCCCTGCCACACTCACTTGCCCAGGGTGCCCCTCCCTTTGGGCTGCTCCTTCATCCACTTCCAGAGCGGGTGGGCATTGTCCCCGTTCACATCGATCTTGCTGTACATGTCGAACTTCACCCCGTAGTTCTCAGCAAATGCCTTGATCTGAGCGTTGTCCCCGGGCTCCTGAGAGGCGACACCGGGACCGTGAGGGCTCCCGGGCCGTCCTGAGGCTCCCGGGGAGCGCTCGGCCCCTCCCGCGCACCTGCTTCCCGAACTGGTTGCAGGGAAAGCCCAGGATGCGTAAACCCCTCTCAGCGTATCGGGCGTGCAGGTCAACAAGCTGAGTGTAGTTTACCGGGGTCTTCCCTCATTTGGAGGCGACGTTGGTGATGATGCAGACGCAGCCCCTGCGGACGGGGCGGGTGAGCGGGAGAGGCCCCTCGCCCGCCGGGTTACGCAAGAACCGCTGCTGCTCAGCGCCCCGGCCCCGCGCCCCCGGCCCTGCCCTCCTACCGGTACTTCTCCAGGGACACGTCGTTGCCATCGATGTCGAGGGCGTGGAAGTCGTAGATGGCCCGGGCCGAGCGCCAGTCGTCCGCCTGGGCGCACTGCGGGGCGAGGGGTCAGCGGGGAGCCCACGGGGAGCCCCGTCCGCGCCCCCGCCCCGCCGGCCCCGGGGGAGCCCGGGAGCAGCCCCCGCCGGCCCCGCGCACTCACCATGCTCCGCACCGGGCCCCGCAGCAGCGCCGCCGCCGCCGCCGCGCTCCCGCCTCGCAGTGCGGCCCGCACGGCCCGGCCCCAGCGCATCGCGCTCAGGCACCGCCCCCCCCGCGCCGCCGCGGCCAATCAGCGCGCGCGGAGCCGGCTCGGCCGGGTGATGGATAGACAGCTGAACCAATAGCAGCGCCGGGCGGGCGGGATGGCCGTGGGGGTGTTTATCGGGCGAGACCACGCGGGGCGGGGGTGTGTCAGATGCTGCGGGCCGCGCCCCCCCCCGCCCCGCCCCGTCCCGCGGCCGGCGGTTCCCTCCCTCCCGGGCCGGGCCGTAGAGATCCAGGGGCCCGCCCCAGCGGCGGCGGAGAGATCCCCATTCTCCCCGATACCCCCGGTCCCCGCGGCGGGGGCGGCCCGTGGCGGACCACATCTCCCAGAAGGCGCCGCGGCCGAGGCCCCCATGACCGCCCAGGCGCCGCCTGTGTGCGCGCGGGGCAGGCGGCAGCGCGGGCAGCCCGCGGGGGCCTGAGGGGCAGCATGGACGACGAGGAGGAGACGTACCGGCTGTGGAAGATCCGCAAGACCATCATGCAGGTCCGGGGCGGCGGGAGCCGAGGGGCGGGACGGGACGGGCCGGGACCGGCGCGGGGGCGGCGGCAGAGCCCTGAGCCCGGCGCTGCTCCCGC
Source organism: Manacus candei (assembly GCF_025592945.1). Taxonomy (NCBI): domain Eukaryota; kingdom Metazoa; phylum Chordata; class Aves; order Passeriformes; family Pipridae; genus Manacus; species Manacus candei. Next base: position 546,737 of record NW_026138128.1, on the reverse strand, counting down.
AGCTCTGCCACGACCGCGGGTACCTGGTGACCCAGGACGAGCTGGACCAGACGCTGGAGGAGTTCAAGGCGCAGTTCGGGGACAAGCCCAGCGAGGGCCGCCCCCGCCGCACCGACCTGACCGTGCTGGTGGCTCACAACGACGACCCCACCGACCAGATGTTCGTCTTCTTCCCCGGTGAGCGGCGCGGCCCGGGCGGGCGCGGGCGGAGCCCCTCGCGGGGAGGGGGTTTGGGGCTCTCGGTGACCCCGGGTGTGGCTCCTTCCGCAGAGGAGCCCAAGGTGGGGATCAAGACGATCAAGATGTACTGCCAGCGCATGCAGGAGGAGAACATCACCCGGGCCCTGATCGTGGTGCAGCAGGGAATGACCCCCTCGGCCAAGCAGGTGCGTGGGGACGGGGCCATGTCCCACTCGGGGCGTTCTGGTGGGCTCTGGAAGCTTTCCCTGTCTCTTTCTCAGCGCTGTTTTAGGTGAATAAAAGCCCAGCATTCCCTTACGGGGAAAGGCTTTCACTAAAGCCTGTTGTACTTTGGCACAGGCTCTTCCTCAGCCCCAAAGTGTCTTTACCCAGAGCAGCTGGTCCTGGTGGCAGCAGCACAGCCGAGGGCCCATGAGCAGCTGAGAAGTGGGGGAAGGAAAAGGGGGTATTTTCCAGGGGCCAGGAGGTCCATGTGCTCATTCCCAGCCTGGCTGTGTCCATGTGAGCACAGGCTGACCCTGGGTGTGGCTCTGGGCACTGCCAGGGCTGTCCCAGCTGCCTCTGACTGGCCTTTCCCTTCCAGTCCCTGGTGGACATGGCTCCCAAATACATCCTGGAGCAGTTCCTGCAGCAGGAGCTTCTGATCAACATCACTGAGCACGAGGTGAGCGGGGTGGGGGGTTGTCTCTGGCCCTGTGAGGGGCTGGTCCCTGTCCCTGGTTCATCTCGGCCTCTCCCGTGTTTGCAGCTGGTCCCAGAGCACGTTGTCATGACCAAGGAGGAGGTGACAGAGCTACTGGCCCGATAGTATCCTTTGATGGCCCTTTGATGGCCCTTTGGTTCCCTGTGCATGTCCCTCCCTCCTGCTCAGGTGTGATGAAACCTTGGGCTGAACCCCCCATTCCTGCCACGGTTCTTTTCTGTTCCATGAGCGTATCCAGAGCTCCTCCTTGACTCCCAGCACAGCAAACTGAGGGAGAACCAGCTGCCCAGGATCCAGGCTGGGGACCCCGTGGCCCGGTACTTTGGGATAAAGCGCGGCCAGGTGAGAGGAACAGGCTGGGGCAGCAGCTCCCTGTGCCAGGGGAGGGAGAGGATGGTCCTTGGTGGTGTTTCAGAGCTCTGGGAGCAGGGAGGGGTGTCCCTGCCCTGAGCTCTGCACCCTGCAGGTGGTGAAGATCATTAGGCCCAGCGAGACAGCAGGACGGTACATCACCTACAGGCTGGTGCAGTGACCCCAGCGTGGGTAAGGCCCAGGGAACCCCAGGGCTGGGGGGGCTCTGGGCAGTGCTGGGGGCTGGACGGGGTATTCCAGGGTCAGTGTGAGGCAGCTGCTTCCAGGGAAATGTCTCAGAGCTTTGAGTGGCTTGTGGAGGGAGCTGTTAGTGCAGAGCAGAGCGAGGCTCCCCTGCCACCTGCTCACACAATCACAAGGTTGTGAGCTGGAAGGGACCCACAAGGGTCATGGAGTCCAGCTCTTAGGTGAATGGGCCATACAGGGATCAAACCCACAGCTGTGGCATTATTAGCACCGTGCTCTGAGCCCTTGAGCTCATCTCAGGGTCCTGTGCCCTCTGCAGTGGGTGGGCTCTGAGGGGGCAGGTCAGTCACATCCCCAGTTCTCTCTCTTCAGGGTGTGAGGAGTTGTGTGACACCTCCCATTCTCCCCTCCCACCAGCACTTTACAGGCACTCGGAGCTTCCTGCCCTTCCAGAGATGGCCAAGGAAATCCTCTTCCCCTGCTGCCTCTCTGCAGTCCTGTCACTGGGCCTCCCTCCCCGTTCTCCAGCTTGGACTTTGCTGTAACCCCTCAGTCCCATCCAGGACTCAGCCGTGGAGTCCTGAAGTGAGTGGGAAAGGCCTTTGCTTCCCTGTTTTATGGGCTCTGGTTTGTAATAAAGGTTTGTACCCTCAGTGCTCTGGTGTTGCTCAGCATCTCCCTGGGGCAAGGCCTTGAGACCCGTATTTTTCATTATGTTTGGATTCTCTTCCTGCTGGGACTCTGCATCGTGGCTGAGCCCTGCAGAGCTCTCACCTGCTGCCCTGGGCCCTTTGGATGCTGCAGTTCAGACTTAGCTTGTTCCTTCCCTGATCTCCTGCCCTCTGGCCCTGGTTTGGGACCTTGGTGTTTGGATCCCACAATGGAGAGTCGCTCATCACCCCCAGTCACGCTGGCTTTAATCCATCCCAGGTCTCTGAGGGGTTTTAAACATCAGTTTTCCTGCCAGAACACTTGTGTTTGCAGTGCCTGGCCTCCCACAGCCAGGGGAGTCTGGAAGACTCTGATCTCCAGGACAAACAGGGGTTGGAACACACGGATTTTATTCGTTTTGTGGAAGCATGTCCATGTGACCCCAGCGAGGACGTGACAGTGCTGAGCAGCAGCAGGACAGACACCGAGGGGACACAGCCAGGAGGGAGCTGTGGCCCTGGAAGCTCAAGCGCAGCCTTCGCCCTTCCCTCACTCACACCCACCCTCATCATCCTCACCCACCCTCACACACACACACGGTACCGCCGTGGCAGCAGCACTCCCAGACCCCCCTGTGCCCTGGGAATGGCCTGCTGGAAAATCCCAACCGTCCTGTGCAAGAGCTGTGGGGCAGCAACAGCTCCCGGGGGGTCTCCAGCTCTTCCCTGGCTCCGTCCCAAACCAGTTCCCTGTGAGTTCACCTGGGGTTCTGTACCTTTGCTGAGATGTGTCTCCATCAGCCCCGGGGGGCTCAGACCTCCCGTCCATCACCTGCAGTACTGAGGGGCCTGAGACACCCCAGCACCACCCCTGTGTCCCACAGGCAGGGCAACGGGAGGAGATGGCTCTCAGCTCATTCCCAGCTAAAAATCTACTTGTCTCTCTGTGCCTCAGTGCAGAAAAGTCTCGTAGCTTTAAAAAAATACCCACTTTGGCTTTAGTCCTTTTGCCAGCAGAGGTAGTGGAGTCGTGTTGAAGGGTTGATTCATCTCTTTACAGAAAAGGAAGCTCAAGATTATACTGGCCAGGGCTGGGGATGGATTTGGGATGTGGTGGCCTTGAGAAGGAGGAAGAAGCACCTCTCCATGGGGACCTGCTCCATGCCCAGATCCAAGAGCAGAGGGTTGGTCCTGGACTTGCAGCTCTTTGGAGACCAAATGACTGTAAAACCAACGCCCTGAGAGCTCAGCAGTGCTCAGGACCCTGCAGCCAGGCCAACCTGACACTGAGCCCAACCACAGCCTGCAGCTGCTCTTGGCATGGCTCCTGCCAGGGAGAGAAATGCCCATTGATCCAAATGCCCATCGATCCAAGCAGCAACACAGACGCCGTCAGCTGGTACCAGGGGAGCCCTGGTGGCTTTGGGGCAGGAAATCCATCCTGGGCTCCAGGTACAGTCAGTGCCAGTGAGGAACATCCCCAGACCTGGCAGATGGCACAGCACAGCCCTGGGTTCCTTCCCAGTCCTCAACAAGCACACAAGGAGGGTCTGCCCCTCTCTCCTGGAGCTGGTGCTTCACGGCTGCCGGGCTGAGCCAGGTCCTGGCAGGCTGTGCCTCCGTTCCCCTGCCAGGGGGCTCAGGGGTTTTGTGTGAAAGCTCCAGCCAGGAACCAGCCAGGACTCGCCTGCAGCTGACACACCAAACCCCCCTGGCCCCTGCAGCTCTGAGCATCCCTCCCACCCCTCCACCTCCCAGGTTTCTGTGTCTGGGCAGTCTCTGGGATTTGCCCCTTCGCCCGTCCCAGAGCCCACAGTGGTTCTGTCCGGTGGCTCAGATGAGCCGGGGCTGCAGCTCACGGCCCCTGGCACCCCCAGGGGTGCTGTGCTGGCTCGTGCTGTCCCTGGGGGCAGCAGGGACGCGGCTCTCGGGGGGCTCCTCCGCGTCGCTCTGCTCGTCCCCGGGGCTGCGGCAGCGGGGCCCGGAGCCCTCGGTGTCCGACTGGCCGGCGCTGCAGCTGCGGCTCCGCGGCCCCTCGCTCCCCTCGTCGCAGAACTGAGCCTCGTCCGTGCTGGTCTCGCTGCCCTGTTTGCTCAGGTGGGTCCGTGGCTCCCCAGCGTCCTCCAGCTCCGAGTCGGAGTCCACGGAGCGGTCGCCGGACTCTGCGGGACGGAGGAGCCCCGTCCACGCTCCCGCCCGGCACCGGAGCTTCGTGCAGCCAACCCGGGGTCCCCGGGGCAGGGGAAGGGGCTGTGTGACCCCCGTGCCTCCCGAGGGACCCGCACCCACCAGGAGCCCCCCGTGCTCTTCACTGACCTGCGAGTGAGTCGGCGCTGAAAGCCAAACTCCCCTTCTCTGAAGGCAGGTCCAGGTAGGGGACAGTGCTGGGGGCAGCCGTGGGCTGGGAGGGAGAGGGATGGTGGTGAGGGCACGGAGGAGAGGAGTTCTCATTCACTTGGCTCCAGAGAACACCATGGAATGTCCCCTCCTGTGATTCCTACCTCCTCTGTGGCGCCCGAGCCGCGCCTGCCGGGCTCGGCCAGCGCCGCCACCTCCTTGTGCTCGAAGATGGTGGGGTAGAAGATGATGAGGGCCTCGATGATACGAGCTTGGTGGGGATAATCCACCAGTGAGGACAAGGAAATGGTGGCGTCCGTGGGCCTGGGACGCATCAGTGTTGGCCCAAAGACGATGCCCAGGTTGCCTGAGGTCATCTTGTTGTCCTGTTCCACTTCCATGATCCTGGGGAGGAGGAGGAGGAGGAGGAACAACTTGTGATAGCAAGGAGGGAGAAGGGTGGCTGGGCAGGGCTGGGGGAAGTGCTGGGCTGGAGCACATGAGCCTCATGAGAGGGAGAGAAGCAGCTGCAGTTGCTTCCCCAGGAAGCTGCACTCACCTCCCTGCCCCAGGGAAGAAAGGGAAGGTTCCCAGCACCCACAGGGGCTCTGTCCCTGCCCCTCTCACCTCCTCAGGTGCTGCAGGAGGTACTGGAGCGTGGCCATGTTCTCGTAGGGAAGCTCCTTCAGCAGCTCCCTCAGCTTCAGCACCAGGCTCAGCACCACCCGGTCGGTGTCGGCTCCTCTGTCCACCAGCTCGGGGCCGCCCTTCCCGCCCCGGCCCTTGGCCTCCCCGCCCTGCAGGCTCTCCTTGGCCAGCCCCATCAGCTGGTTGTACAGCCGGAAGGGCATCAGGGGCTCTGGCAGCTGCAGAGAAGAAGGGGGGAGATGGTCCCAGGAGCCCCCACCTCTGCCAGACCCGGACCTGTCCTGAGCTGCTGAGCTGGGGACACCTGGGGCCTTTCAGTGAGGAAACATCCCTGCAAGTGCCCCCCCGGGCAGGAGGTGGAACGAGAGGAGCTTTATCATCCCTTCCGTTCCAGGATTCCAGTCACAGACTGGGAGTCTGTGACTCCCAGTGCTGCAAACCCTCTACCCCCAGGGGATGTTTATTTATCCATCTCCTGGAGCGTGTCAATCCAGCCTCATTAGTCCTGGCCAAGGAACACTTGTGAAGTTCAAGCCAAAAGCAGCCTTTGATCCACCTGTGGCTGCTCCTTCCTGGGTCGAGGTGCAGTGATTCCCTTTTCTTGCCTGGAAAAGCTCTGGGTGGGGTGGGCCCAGCAGCAGGTTCCCCAGTGGACAGAAGGTGGCTGGGAAGAGGACAGGGATGGGTTGTTTTGGGTGGGAAAGGCAGGATGTGCAGGGCACAGGATGAGAAGGGCACAGCCTGGGGTGAAGGCGGGGCTGTGGTGGGGGAAACTGCTTTGAAGTTTGTGTGAAGCAGCCGGGGCTGGTGCTGACTGCTGGGTGTTCCACATGGCTGGTGATGTTTTCAGGGTGGTTTAAACGGATGTTCTGGGGACAGGCTGCCTCACAGCAGAGGTGGTTCCCTCCAGCCAGCCCTTTACAGAGGGACTTTAACCCATTTGTCTACAGCGAGGCAGCAGGTCAGGGCTCAGGACCGAGTTACCCCTCTTGTTCCACTCCACTTTTCTTTGGAGAAACCACAGAGGCAAATCAGAACCTTTGCTCCTGGTGTGCAGGAGCCCAGGGACGTGGCTCCCCCCGTGATGTAACAGAGAAAGGCAGCACAAAAAGAGTTAATCCCCGGCTGCCTGAGAGGGAGAAGCAGCTTCCCCTGCCTTGTGGTGGCTGTGGGAGGATGTGGGTGATGCTGTTTGCACCGACAGTTTGGGTGCAGGGAGGGGGTGCCTGGGGCAGGACTGCCATGGGGGACCCGAGGGGCAGAGACCCCCCTGAGCCCGGCCCAGGGCAGCCCCAGGGGCAGAGCCCACCCCAGGGGCCGTGACTCAGCCTGTGCAGGGTGACCTTGGCTGGCTCCCTTCCCCTTTTGGGGTGCCCAGTTCCCCAGCTGCAGGGTGGAGGGTTCGTGCTGCAGTTGCTGTTCCTGGCTGTGACTCAGTGTGGGCTGAGCTGGGGGGTCACTGTGGCCCCAACTCCACAGCCAACCTGATCCTGCTGGGAGGGGCCCCTCTGCACTCACCAGCAGGAATTCCTGCTGCCAGGTTGGTTCCTCTGCCTCCTCCCGTCCCTCCCACCGCAGGAGGTACCAGCAGCACCTTACCTGTCTCAGGTAGAGCTTCAGGACGTTGCTGATGTCGTGGGGGGAGGCCTGGGACAGCTCCACCAGCTCCTTCCCATTCTCAAAGGCCTGGCAGAGCTTCTCCACGCGGGTCTTGACGCCGTTAACTCGATAGATGCCCTGGGAAAGAGAGAAAAGTGGAGCTGAGGCAAGGGGAGATGTTCCTCTTCATGTTTGCATGGGACAGTGAGCCGTGTGCTCCCCCCTCTCCTTCTGAGGTGGGAAATCCCTCCAGGAAGTCATTCTGGGATATCTCTTTTCCAGCTCAGCCATTCCTGCTTCACAGGAGAGCAGGAGGCAGGAAAGCTGAGTTTCCATGGGCAGAGTTTGGGGTATTTGGGCCAAGTTCATCCCTGGGATGAACTCCCTGGCTCCCTGCCCTGCAGAAATCCAAAACTGTGCCCGTTGGTTTTCCAGGGGATCCTTCCAAGGGCTGAGCCAGCTGAGGAGGAGGAGGAGAGAGGAGAGTGTGACTCACCTTGGTTTTCAGAGCCCGCTTCTCGATCTCCAAAATGCACTTCTTGACAATGAAGGGGATCCCGTCCGGGCTGCCCCGAGATGCCTCTGTGAAGTCCTGCCCAAAGAGCTGCAGCTTCCCTTGGAGCTTCTTGTGCCCACACTGGATGGCCAAGGTCTCCAGGCACTTCTTGTGGCAGGCCAGGTAGCACTAGGAGAGAGAGGGGGAGACGTGGAGGTGGGAGGGCAGCTACAGAGAAATGCCAGGCATCGCTCAGAGCATGCTGGGAGCCAGGAAAAATGCTTTGGAGATACTGCAGGACCGATGGAAAGCACCTGGAACCCTCCCCAGAGGAGGAATGGCCTCCTGAACATGGTCAGAGCTGGGCTCAGGTGGGTTCCACCCCCAGCTCTCTTCCCACTTCTCCCAGCTCACCTCCTCACACTCAGCTCCCTGGAAGTACACGTAGCTGTTGCACTCCCGACACTTGGAAGGGGCACGGAGCTTCCTCAGCCGGTGGGTCTGGGCAGCCTTGGACAAGCCAACATTCCGGAAGGGCCCCGTGGGAGCTGCCAGCTCCGGGCTGATCCCATTGATGCCTGTGGGCAGAGCAAAAGGAAATGTGAGCTCAGGCACAGCATGAGCAGGGCGGTCACTGTCCCTGGTCTGAGCAGGGCTCATCCCTTGGGAAAGGCAGTGCTACCAGGAACACTGTCAGGAACCCCCAGCAACTGGTGGGTTTGCCTCTGGAACTACTGGATTTGGGAAAAGCGGCCCTCAGGGAGTCCTGCTGGAGGGGTGGTGCAGCAGCAGCACTGTCACCTCCCACACTGTCACCTACTCTGCTCAAAGGGGGTGGTGGTCTCATCCTTCTCCTCCAGCTCCTCACTGGAGGACACGGTGCCGTTGGACGAGAGCCGCTGGAGCTTGTGGCTGAATTCACCTGTCCAAGGAAAACCCACAGACTGGTGAATCAGTGGCAAAGCTGCTTCTCCTCTGAAAACTCATCCCACCCCATCCCATCAGAGACTGGGATCAGCACAGCCATTCACCAACAGGTAAACAAGGGTTGGTGCAGCCTAACTGGAGTGCTCTGGGTTTAGACTGGTTGTACTGGGAGGGGCTCCTGAGCTGTTCCTGTATCTACCTGCATTGGAATCCAGGCTGCTTTCAGCATCAGCAACAGTGGTTGGCCAGGATTTATGGACCTGGTGTCCCCTCCCACCTGCAGAGAGAACACAGGGTCCATTGGGATTGCTGTCTGTGTTCGGGAGGGAACAGTGGGAGAACAGTGTGGATGCTGGGAGAAACTGGGATGTCTGGGGGAAGCTGCTGGTGAAGGGGCCGCTGGGGTTTGGTGCCTCCAGTGACACCCAGCAAGGAAAAGGGGATGGGCAGATGGATGATGGTCTCTTAGGGAGCGAAGCGCCACAGATCTGGTTTAGTGTCTGGGAGGCTCCCGGCCCGTCCTGCTGCTCCAGGCTCACCTCTCCGCTCGGCCGCCTCGGCCCCGCTCGGAGCCTCCTTGGCTCCTGCCCCTCCTTCAGAGCCGGCCCCGGCCCCCTCGGCACTCGTGGGGAACTCGCTGGCGTTGAAGCTGCCCTTCCGTGTCCGAGAAAAGGGGGACCTGGAGGGGAAGAGGGAACGTGGATGGGAAGGAAGGAAGGACACTCAGAACCCTTATCCACGGCTGCTCTCCACCAGTCTCGGGATGCAGAGTTCTCTCTTAAATACTCGACAGCCCGTCTCATTCACCGAAGGACATGAGGGGAATTCCGAGCTGGTGCAACTCCAGCATTCCCAGCAGGAGCTGCCTTCAGGAATGCTGACAGCACCCTGGCTCCTGCAGGAGCGCGTGGGCAGCCACGGGAGCGGGAGATGGCGCGGGGGACGCAGCCGAGCTGGAGCATTGCCCGGGGGTGGCTCCCCCGTCCCCCTCACCAGGCGTTGTGGGACACGTAGGGCTCGAAGTCGTACTGCACGTCGGGCTCGTCCCCGCGCTGCAGCTGCCGCACGTGGGACGCGTACTGCTGGCCCGGGTCGTACAGCTTGCTGCTCTCACACAGCGTCTGGAAGTTCACGGGCAGCGGCGCCGTCTGCATGTGCATGGTCTGGTAGAAGGAGATGGTGGCCTGAAAGAGACGTGGAGAGAGACCGGCGTGAGCCCTGTGAGCCGAGGTACAGGAGGAGAGGGAAAAGATGCTCCAGGTCAGGTGGGCAATCAGGAGCAGAGGAACCAGGGGCTCCAGGTCAGGTGGGCAATCAGGAGCACGGAGCAGCACTTGTTCTGCAGCCTTGAGCCTCAGTTTTTCTGAGCACGAGGGAGAGCAGAGCTCTGCACCCACCTGGGCCCCTGATGGCTCTGCTGGGAGGCCACTCCAAACCCTCTGGAGCAGAGCACGTCCACCTCCTGCCCTGGGGACACCCCAGTCCAGCCCCACTCACCGACTTGATGACCTGGTCGCTCTGTTTGATCACCTCGTGGATCTGCCGCAGGGAGTTCACCTTGGTGTCCTCCAGCTCCTGCTTCTGCGTGTTGGCATCGGCCACACAGGTGCGATACGTGGCCATGGCCTCCTCTGCCTGGAGTCGGGAGAGGGAGAGAGGAGGACAGCTCAGAGGTGAGGAGAACACAGAGAACAGCCCCTCGGACCATGTTCCTCCAGGCACTCCCATGCCATGCTCAAGGATCCAGGGGAGCTCAGGTCACTCCACATGGCTCAGGGTGGCTCCTGCGCAGGGACAGCGGGAGCAAGGAGGCGCCTCCAGAGCTGTCACCTTCTTACCTTGTTCTTGGCCTCCTCTTCCAGCCGCCTCTTCTTGTCCAGGGTTTTGGTGGTGATGCTGCTGGTCGTGTTCTGCTGCTCCTCCTCCGCTTTCACCGCCACGTACTTGGCCTTGTCGTGCTCCTCGCTGCGCTGCATGTACGTCTGCTTGGCCTTGCGCAGGTTCCCCTCGGCCTCTTGCTGCCAGGGCGAGCCGTGACCCGGGTGAGGACGGAACCCAGCCAGGGAGTCACCAGTTCCCATGGGCTCCCCGGGGTCCCCCAGCACAGCAGAGGCACCCCAGCACCCGACACTGCCAGAGAGGGGCAGGGGGTCCAGCACCCTTAGAGGGGCACGTGCCCGGGGTGCTCCAGGCTGCGACACAAACCCAGTCACTCACCAGTTTCCTCTGTGCCCGGTGCCACTGCTCCTTGATCTCCTTCCTCCGCTTCTCGTGCTCGAGGCGTCTCACCATCAGGGGCTGGGTTGGGAGGAACAGCCCCGTGATGCCCTGAGCTGAGTGCTCTGCTCTGCCCTTGCCAAGGCTTTGCAAGGAGAAGTGCCCTGTGCTGGTCACTGTTGCTGCCAGCACGGCCAGGTCACAGGCACTGGTTTGTGCCAGGGATGAAAATCTGCAGCCTGGGAAGTGCCAGACACAGGTTCCCTCTGGACTGAGCTAAGGAAGAGCCACCTCTGCAATGCCAGGACCACCAGCCCTGGGAGGACCCTTTGGCCCCTCACCTGGAGGAAGGTTTGGTGCTGCAGGGTGTTGGCTGCCTGCAGAACCGACGTCCCATGCTCCATGTCCTGCTCCAGGGCCAGCAGGTAGATGGACAGGAAAGGCATGTTGGTCTGGGAAGTGGGAAAACACACCACCCTGAGCCCCAGCACCTGCCCAAGGAGTCACATCCTTTGGGGAGGAAGAGTCAGAGGTGTGATGGGGCTGGTGGCTGCTGGTAAAAGCCTCATCCTGAATTTTTCCAGGCAGAGCTCTGGAGAGCTGCCTGCATGTTCTCCTGGGCTCTGGAGCTGGGGCATGTGGGATGGGCTCCCCAGGGCTGCTGACTCTCAATCCAGCCCAGCTCTGGGGGCTTTAGGGACATGGGGACTTACCTCCTGGCTCATGGTTTGCTTGCAGCTGTTTGCCATTTTCTGGAGCCCTTTAGCAAACTCCATCTCTGGAAGAAAAAGTTTGGAAGTGAAAAGGCACACGAGACACTGGGAATTCCCTGGAGGAACCCAATCTTCTTTTGAAAGATAAATCAGGAACTTGAAGAGTGAAGTTCCCACTTCCCTGGCAGTGTTGGTCTCCCCCCAGACTCCTGTAGGGACCTCGACCGGCCCCGGGGCTCAGCCCTGCTCCAGAGGGGCCCACCCGCCATCCCCCTGCTCACCCAGCGTGGTCCTTTTCTCCAGGTATGAGATCAGGTCCTTCATGTACTTGGAGATGGTTTTGGCGTACTGGAGTGCAGCATCCACCCCCCCCTCGCAGCGCTGCAGCATCACGTCCACTTCCTCGGCCGCAGGACGGGCTGCAGGGGACACCCCGTGAGCTTCCAGTGCAAACCTCCCCTCCCCGAGCCCGCCCCGTGCTGTGCCGGTCCTGCCGACCCCAGTGCCACAGCTCTGCTGCCTTTGCCCAGCCGAGGAGCCAAGTGGGGCTCAGGATCACAGCGATGACAGGGAAGGTGCCAGTTCCTGCTCAGCCAGGCACCCCCACCCCAAACCCTGCACCCACCCTCGTCCTCCTTACCCGTGCTGTAGCTCTCCACACCCACAGGCACACTGTCTCCTCCGGGCCCAGGGATCCCCCCGTAGAGGCTCTCCATACTCTTTGAGGATTTGGAAAGAAAAGGGGCTGGTCAGCCAAGCAGACGGAGGGGAGGCTGGAACCTGGAGCTGCCGGAGCCTTTCAGCTGTTGCTGGAAGTTGGCTGTGCCCAGGCTGTGCCCAGGAGCTCACGGGAATGGCTCTGGAGAAACACCCTGCTCTGTGCTCCCATCAGAGCTGGGGGAGCAGCCAGAGCCCCACGGCTCACCTGGTTCTGGTCGCTGGGTGGGATGGAGAGGAGGGTGCTGCTGTCCACCTCCCCCATGAGGAACTCGGACACCCTGTGGGGACAGGAGCACAGCACAGGGACAGGGACATGGGCTGTCACCCAGCAGCACCCACGGACCGGCTGTGGAGGCAGCTGCCCATGATCCCTTACGTGCTGCTGAAGGACACAGCGATGGTCTCCACGGCCTTCTCGAACTCCCGCTTGTCCGCCTCGTTGTTGGATTCATAGTGGAACCCTGGAGGAGAGGAAATGTGGGAGCCCTGTCACTGTGTACCTGTCCCTCTCTCAGCAGAAGGACCCGCTGGCTCACGGTGGTATCAGGGGAGCTGTGGGGCTGGGGTGGGGCTGGGGCACGTTGAGGGAGCAGTGGGGAGGATCATCCCTATGGACGATGGATTCCTCCAACACAGCATCCCCCCGCTTTCTCCCAGGACTGACTTCCCTGCCAGCATCCCTTGGCTCATGTTTCTGTTTATTCCCGTTACTCAGGGCTGCTGGAAAAGCACTGCTGGACCTGTTCCACTGCCTTCCCTGCCTCATGGCTCCTCCAGACCCTGCTCTGAGCAGGATGGACTCCTCCAGGAGGGCTCTTGGCCAAAAGAGGAACCGCCGGTGGCAGAGGGAACCGGTGCAGACAGTGCTCAGCAGACACCCACGGCAGGGGTAAGCAGCAGCCAGGGAGGGCTCCTGGGCAGCCCCTGGGGCTGCTCCTCGGGGGCAACTGAGCCCCCCGTTGCAGTGAGGGGCTGGGGTCTGCCCCAGTGCACTCCCTCCCGTCCCCACGTGGGGCCAGCCCCCAGCAGCCCTCTCGCCACCCGTGAGCCTTCCTGTCCCCTGCGGTTGCTGTTGGGTGTCCAGGAAGCGGCGGCTGACGCAGGAGGTGGTGCTGTGGTGGGTGCAGTCACCCCCTCCCCGTGGGTGACAGCAGAGGGAGGTGGTGCCCAGCCAGGGCCTGGCCTCCCAGACCCCGCTCTGTAAACACGAGGGGCTGCCAGGAGCAGGATCTAATTATTTCAGTGTTTTTCCTCTGGCTGTGCCTGGAAACCCCCAGGCAGGATCTGTCATTTCTGACACTATATCGTCCTTAAAGCTGGACCACAGCAAGAAGCAGCTGATGCTTTTGCCTTCTCTGCCAGCCCATGGGGCAGCTCCACTCCTGGCAAACCCCCCATGGGCTCCCCAGCCCCGCACCCTGACACGGGGCAAGAGGGGAGTGGGACAGAGCTTCCAGCCCCTGTCTCACCCTTGACTTTGGAGATGAGGGTCCCAGCAGCTGTCAGGGTCTCCAGGGTGTTGAGCAGTGGGTACTTGTTGATGACCTGGCGCAGGATGCGCAGGGTTTCGCCCAAGCACTCGTGGGCCAGCGGCCGCTGGGGCTCCTTGGGGTCTGCAAGAGAGGGGGCTGAGCCCTGTGTCCCTGTCCTGTGTCCCTGCCCCGTGTCCCTGCCCTGCATCCCTGTCCTGTGATCCTGTCCCACGTCCCTGTCCCATTTACCTCCCAGCCACATGCCAGGCAGGGTCCTGCCATCTCCCAGACCATGCAGCCCCTCCCCTTGGCCTTGGGGCTTCCCAGGCCAGGCATGGCCTGTCCAGCACCTCCCCACAGCCGTGTGTCTCCTGCCCAGCCCGGTGGTGGCTGGGGGGAAGCCCAACCTTTGAGCCGTTTTTTCCGCAGTAGTAACTTTTTCCCTTGAAAGCAGTTTGGGAATTTCCTCCTCGTTTCCTTCCCTCCCTCCTCCCGGATGGACGCTCCCAGATGGGAGGGATGTGGCAGGTCTGTCCTGCCATCATGCCAGCCTGGCTCACTGCATCCTGCAGGTCCTTCCCCAGGACTGTCCCCTCCCTCCGTGGGCTCCAGCTGCCAGCCTGAGGGTCTGGCCTGGTCAGCACGGGGCAGGGCTGGGCACTGGCAGCCTTGTTAGGAGGTGAGGAGCCTTGTGCAGGGAGGTGCTGGGATGGGGGACTGGCACTCACTGCCCAGCCAGGCAAAGCCCCCTGCCCAACCCAGCCCCCAGCTCGGGGTCTGGAAGGGATTTCTGCAAAACCAGGGCTGAGAACAGTGTCATGTGCCCCCTACGCCATGGGATCGGTGCATCTCCTGTGCCCCCTTGGGCAGGGACAGGCGCTCGTGGGCCCGCAGACCACCCAGCCCCATCCTGATGGCCACCCTGGTGGGCTGGGGGCTCGGGGGGCCATGCCCAGCACCCTGCAGGGCTCAGGGGGCCCTGGCAGGCGGCTGGCACCGCTGCACTGTAAACAGGAAAACGGGCGGATGAAAATAGCTCGCGGCAGGAAGCCGCGTTATCCTGGCCCTGAGCTCTGGCAGCCACTCACCCACCACCCACCCACCACCTCTGCCCGCAGCTTCACGGCCCCTGCGGGCCCTGGTGGCCTCTGGCCCAAGCAGAGAACCCCCACCCACGGGGGGTCTGTCCCTGGGGTGCCCTGCAGCGCTGTGACACGGGTGTTGGCACTGGGTGGGCACCCAGGCACTCACCATCGCGCAGCACCACGTCCCGCAGCTTCTCCAGGGCGTCGGCGAAGCGGGCAACGTCCGCCAGCAGCTGGGAGATGTCCTCGGGGTCGATGAAGGGACCCTCCCCGCCCTCCATGGGGCTGTAGGACGTGGGGGTCTTGTGTCCCTTGGCCATGGGGCGGGGGGCCGCGGGCAGGGGGAAGCTGGCGGCACTGGCATGGCGGCTGAGGCTGGTGGGGCGCTTCAGGGTGCCCACGGTGCTGGGGCTGGTGCTGAGCTTGGCACTGGCCGTGGGCAGGTCCCCCAGGCTGGAGCCTGGTGCCTCCAGGCAATCCTTGCGGGAGAGGTCCTGGGGAGCGGGGATGAGTGTGAGGGCACAGCCAGCGTGGTGGGGACCGTGCTTGGGAGAGGGCAGCACCCCAGGACTCGCCACACCACCAGCTTGGGGAATGGGGTGGTGTCTTGAGGGGCTGGTGCCAGACCCTGCAGCTGCACCATGCCTCAGTTTCCCCAGTCAGGCATCCCCTTTGGGGACCTTGGAGACAGTCTTGGGACCCCACAGGGCAAAGACAGAGCAGGGAGGGTCTGGGCCAGGCCTGGGCAGGGCCTGGGCACTTGCCTGGCCATCCCCCACCAGTCCCTCTGGCTCTGTGTTCATCATGGGGGCACACAGTGACCATGTGGGTGACACTGCTCGTCCACCCCAGCACCCACCATCCTGGGACTGCCCATCCCAGTGGACTGGGGACCTCAGCACAGCCAAACAGCAGCAGGATCCAGCCCACACGTCCCTTCCTCTTTTTCAGCTGGTCCCAATGCTGGGGGAGGGGGCAGGGACAGGGACACCTCCCAGGCCACTGTTGGGGGTTTGGCAAGTATTTTACAGATGGAGGAAGCCCCCAGTTTCCAGGGGCAATATTGCCCCGAGGGAGGGGTTGGTACCAGCACTGTCCAGGACCGTGCATGGCTTGGGGATCACGCACCCAGCAAGGGTCTGTGAGCACGGGGAGGGGACCCTGCAGCCCCCAGCCCACTCAGCAGCTCCCGTCAGGGACCCCCAGGCACCCAGGTGTGACACGAGTGTGCGGGGTCTCAGCATCCCGGGCCGGGCGCTGCCGGAAGCGTCTTTGGCAGACACGGAGTGCCGAGAGCACGAGGCTTCCGTGGGCGAGGGCAGAGGGGAGCTCAGCCCCACGGGGGGGCCAGACCACCACGGGGCTGCAAGGGCACCCAAAGGGCCCCACCCCAAAACGCCTGGGGCCAGCCCGGCCCTGTCCCCGTTCCCCCCGGGGTGCAGCGGCCCCGGTACCCCCCGGCCCTCCCCCGGGGTGCCCCGGCCGTACCGTCAGTCGCACGGCGGGCGCGCAGGGCAGCGAGTCCAGGGAGCGCTGGGGCGGGTGGGCTCTGCCCGCCGCCGCCCAGGGGCTGTAGCTGTTCCTGCCCGCGGCCCGGCCGAGCATCCCGCCGGCCGCCACCCATAGGCCCCTCTCCGCGGGGTCGGGACGGGGACGGGGGCGGGTGCCCCCCGCTAAGGAGCCGCGGGTGGGCTCCGGAGCCCCGACGGCCGCACCGCGCCAGCCCCGTCTCGCCCCACGCAGCCGGGCTGGGGCGCAGGCGCGGGGCGGGCGGTGCGGGGTGCCACGGGGTGCCACGGGGAGCCCCGGCCGCCGTCCGGCCCCACCGAGGTGAGGCGCTTCCTCCCGGCCCCTCCGGCACCGGGGGGGTCCGCACGTCAATAAATAAATACAGGGCAGAGCTGAGCTGCCTGAGCCCGGTGTCCCCAGGGAGGTTTGGGAATCTCTCTGTCCTCCCCAAACCCTCGGACACAGCCCCGCATTTCCTCCCTGTCCCTTCCAACCCTTCCGCCTCCCTCGGCGGCTGCTCCGTCCCCCTCATCTGGGGCAAAATGTCCCCCCAGCCCAGTGAGCTGGGTCCTTCCTCGTCTTCTTTCTGCTCCTCGCAGACCTCCTGGACGTATCCAGGCCCCCATTGCCACTCTGTGGCTCTTCCCAGCAGCTCTGCGGGTGCTGTTGCCCCCACAACCCCCAGGGCCCCACGGCCCCCGCCCTGCCAGAGACACCGGGGGACACTCACCGGCAGGGTCTGTGGGACGGGGCTTCCCGCCCGGCTCTTCTTGGAGATAGAGGGGGTTTTAATCAGCTCCCGTTTCTTCCGGGAGAACATGGTTCTGGGGGGCCGAGCCGCTGCCCTCAGCCCCTCGTTTGGCCGGGCGGCCGTGCCGGCTGCTCACGGCCACATTCGCGGGGCGCAGTGTCAGGAGGGCGCGTGTGACGCCGCCTCGTTTCCTCATCGGCTTCGCAGCCCGACCTGAAACAGGAAAAGCCGAACGCGCGAGGCCGGGGCAGGGGCACCCTGGCTGCCCTGCGGGGTCGTGGAGGGGCAGGCGGACGCCGGCACTCCTGGGGGTGCCCACCAGGGCTCGTTGGGGGCTTTGGGGGGTTTCAGTGCTGCAGCCCAGGGCTTAGAGAGGGGTGGGGGCTGAGCCCCACTCTGGGGGACCGGTGCTGGCCCCTGTGGGACCCTCACCCACTGGGAGGTTTACCTTGTTTGAGGGTGTCCCTCTGTCCATCCCGCTGGAGGCCCCGGGTGTGGGGGTGAATGGGATGGGGGGCTCTGGGCTCCCACCCGTGGGACGCTCCCGGCTCTGCCCCTTTGTGGGCTCGGTGGCGGTGCCGGGACCGGCCCCCCGGAGTCACTGCCCTGCCCCTCGCCCCCGTGACTTCCCCACCCGCGGGGCAATGGGACCCCACAACGGGAAAACAGGAGAGGCGGCCAATAAACCCCTGGAGAGGGACAGGATGGGACGGGCCCCCTCCGAGTGCTGCGTGGGGACCCCCGGCCGCTGCCCATGGGCTGCCCTGACCGGCTGCTGGCCCCGCGGGACAGGAAAGACACTCCGCTTTTCCCCGGGAACCCCCCGCGGTCCGGGCCGGTCCGTCTCGCGTGGGCCATCTGCCGACCCCGGGGGGGACACGGGCACGGGTGGGGGTCGGGGCGAGGGGAGCGGGACTGCGGCGCGGGTGGGTGGGTGGAGGCGCGGGGGGTGCGGGGGCGGAGGAGCGCGTTCGTGTGCCCCGCGTGTGCGCGTGCCCGTGGGTGCGGGCAGAGAGGTGCGCGCGCGAGTGTGTGCGTGAGTGTCCGAGTGTGCCTGTGCAGGGGAGCGCCCGTGGGTCGGGGGTGCGTGTGTGTGTGTGTGTGCATAACGCGTGCCCGGGGGTCGGGGCGCGCACACCCGTGCACGCGAGTGTGTAAGGCGATGCACACGCGTGTGCCCGTGGGTGCGTGGGTGTGCCCGTGGGTGCGTGGGTGTGCCCGTGGGTGGGTGCGTGGGTGGACCCGTGTGCCCGGGACGGCTCCAGCCCCGGTCTCGGCCTCCCCCGGGCTCCCGGTGTCTCCCGGTGCCCCCCGGCGCCCCCCGGTTCTCCCGGGGTCCCCCCGGGTCCCGGTGTTGGGGTTCGGAGCCACACCACGATCCGGCCGCTCCTGCCCTTATTTGGGCATTTCGGCCCCGTCCAATCAGCGCGGGGGGGCCGGGCCCGGCCCCGCCCCCGCCCCGCCCGGCCCCGCTCCGGTACCGGCTCCGCTGCCCGTGCCCCGCTCCGGTACCGGCTCCGCGCCCCGCCATGAGCAGCTCCCAGTTCAACAAGGGCCCGTCCTACGGCCTCTCCGCCGAGGTCAAGAACCGGGTGAGCCGCGGCGGGAACCGGGGGGACCGGGACCACCGGATGGGGGCAAGTCGGGGGCTGGGGATTACCGGGGCCTGCAGGCGCTGCGGCTGCCGGTGCTCCTGGAGGTCTGGGAGAGCCGGGCATCCCGGTGCCGCTGGAGGTCCCGGTTTCATCCCGGGGTTCTGGAGAACCAGAGGGTCCTGGTGCGCCCCTGGAATGCGGAGCTGGAGGGGGCCCGGTGCCACCGGGGACGGAGAGTGGAGAAGTTGAGGGTTCCCGGGAGGATGGAGAGCCGGGGGTTCCCGAGAGAATGCGGAACTGAGGGTCCCGATGTACCGGGGTCTCTGAGGGGTGGGGATGCCAGAGCTGGGCTCCCGGTCTCGCGGTGCCCTGAGCCTGCCGGCAGGGTCCCAGGGAAGTGTCTTGGGGGGACCGGGGCTGGGAGAGGTCCCGGGCACCGGCTGCCTCTCCCGTGCAGTGGCCGCTATTGCTCCCGGCAAACCCCGCGGCTCGGGGCCAGCTCCACGGAGCTTCACTTTCTGCTTCCCCACAGTTGTGCATCCCCCGCGGATGCTCCACGGCCTTGGCTGGGAATGGGGCTGTGACCCCGGTGACCCTGCCCGGGGCCGGAAGGGAAAAGGGGAACGGGAGCCTCTGGGCGGTCTGTTTGCACCCCGAGGAGGGAGCTGTGTGCCGCGGGGTGCAGGCAGCTGCCAGCACCCTCCTGCCTCCTCGACAGCTCACAGGGGTCCTGCTGGGCCGGGGGGACACAGCTGCCCCAGGCTGTAGGTGGCACCAGCAGTGGCCGAGGTGCTGGGCTGTGCCCAACCCGGACGAGCAGAGATTGAGCTGTGGTCACCCCAGGGCTGGTGGCCTGTGCTGCCCGGGGACACAGGAGCTGCCTGGATGGGGCCAGGGCAGGCAGAAGGAGGGCCAAGTGGTGGTGGGCGTGTGGCTGCAGGGATGTGGTGGCTGTGGCTCCTTACCCATCCTTGCAGGGGATTTACGTTTCATAAGGAGCGGACGGGCCCCGGCCTGCCTGGGGCTGGGCTGCCCTGGCACTGAACGGATGACACGCGCCGGAGCCTCCCCACCATGTGCTCTTGGTGCTTTGGGTTGATTCAGCAAGACATGAGCCAGTCTGACTGCCCCAGTGTGTCTGCTGGAGGTGACATCACCAACTGGGAACCAGTTAAACCAGCGCCGTGCTCCCAGTCTGTGCAATCCCTTGCAAAGTGGGCTGCGGTGGGATCTCTCTGGGGCTGGTCCCCTCTGCCTGCTCCTGTGCCCTGGGAAACCCTCACATTGGCCACGGGGAGGGAAGAACTGTCTACAGCTGCCCATGCTCCAGAAAATCATCTGGTGGGACTGTGGAATCCCCCTGGCCGGGACACACGTGTGTGACCCAAGGTCCTGCATCAGTCAAGTTCCTCTTTGAGGCCGGAGCATCTCCCCACCACACAGCAGGGCTGGACTGTGTCCATTCCAGTGTCTCCCTTTGTCCAGGAGGAGGGGACTCATGGCCCCCCACATAACGGGAGCAGGAGAGGACTGGATGGGCGAGAGGTCCTGAGGCCCTGAGGCCACCTCTGGGTGCTGGCTGAGCATCGGAGGGACGGGGCTGGGGCAGGACAGCACTCGGGGCTTCCAGGCTCTTTCCACCTCAGGACAGGATGCCTTTCTCTTGCCTCATGGGCCAGGGCCGAGGCAAGATGCCGATGGCGGGGATGCTGCCGGCCCTGGCAGCTGGTCTCCATTTGGGAGGAGGCGTCCACATTCCTGGCATAGCCGCGGTGACCAGGAATCTGCGGCGGCTGTTGGGCTTTGCCGGAAGGGAGAGCATCTCGTGACCAGACCCCTGGGGATTGGAGCTGGGCTCCCGCAGGCTCCAGGGCACAGGGAGGGACAGACCCATGGAGGGGGCACTTCCCCCTGGCCCCCACAGGCAGTTCCTCCTCATCCTTTTGGAATGGTTCAGAAGCTGCTGTGTCTGATGGCAGCATCATCCTCCTGTCCCCAGTCCCATCCTGGGAAGGGGGGAACTGTTCCCATGAGGGGTTTGGGGTGCAGACAGGGCTGTGCCTGAGCTGCCCTCACCCACCCCCTCCAGCTTGCCCAGAAGTATGACCCACAGAAGGAGGTTGAGCTGCGGACGTGGATCGAGAGCGTCACGGGGCAGCAGATCGGGCCCGATTTCCAGAAGGGGCTGAAGGACGGGGTGATCCTCTGCGAGTGAGTCCTGGACTGGGTGGGGACGGGGAACACCAGCCCTCCAGGGGACCCCCGCCAGCCTTTGGGGTGGAAAGGGTGGGCTGGATCCACACCAGTGGGACCTGCTGGGTCACCCCAAAGGGTCTCTGTCTGTGGAGAGCCCTGAGGACCAACAGGGACCTGGGCAAGGAGTTGCATCACATGGGGGAGGCCTGGGCTGGATCCTCCTGAAAGGGGCCCATGCCCTACAGCCCCACATCCCCCTGCCTCCCTCCAGGCTCATGAACAAGCTGCAGCCCAACTCGGTGAGGAAGATCAACCGCTCAGCTCAGAACTGGCACCAGGTAAGTGCAGCCCTGCTGCCACCCACCCACTGTCCCTCTGCGGTCACCCACCGGGGCTCATCCCTCCCCCCCTCCCTGCAGCTCGAGAACCTCTCCAACTTCATCAAGGCCATGGCCAGCTACGGCATGAACCCCGTGGACCTCTTCGAAGCCAACGACCTTTTTGAGAGCGGGAACCTGACCCAGGTGCAGGTGTCACTGCTGGCGCTGGCAGGAATGGTGAGCACAGGGGGACGAGCAGCTTGGGAAGGGGCACTGTCCTGCGGGGACCCCCAGCCTGGGGTGGTGCCCGTGGGACCCTGTGGCTCCCCCTGTCCAGGAAGAGGATGGGGGGGACTGGGACCCCCATCCCTCCTCACCACCACTCCTGGCAGGCCAAGACGAAGGGGCTGCAGAGCGGAGTGGACATCGGTGTGAAGTACTCAGAGAAGCAGCAGAGGAATTTTGACGAGGCCAAGATGAAGGCTGGGCAGTGTGTGATTGGGCTGCAGGTGGGTTGTCCTGTGGAGTCCCAGGGGTGGGGGACTGGGAGAGGGGTGCCCAGTTCTGGCAGATCCTCAGCACTGTCATGGCTCCAAGCACAGCTGGAAGAACCCGAGGCTCGAGGTGCCTCAGGTGTTCTTGGGGTCTGGGACCATCGTGGCTCCATGTCCGGCACTCAGTGGCCGTGAGTCTGGGGTGGGTTGGGGAATTCTGGCTGTGCCCCCTGGGCTGGGGGCGATGGGGAGAGGGGAGAAGGGGCATGTGTGGGGCAGCACATGCTCCTCACCAAACCCTTTGTCAGATGGGCACGAACAAGTGCGCCAGCCAGTCCGGCATGACGGCCTACGGCACCCGGAGGCACCTCTACGACCCCAAGAACCAGATCCTGCCACCCATGGACCACTCCACCATCAGCCTGCAGATGGGCACCAACAAGTGTGCCAGCCAGGTGAGCGCCTGTGCTGGGCTGGGAGGGTGTGGGGGGACCACAGCTGAGCCCTGCTCCATCCTGTTCTCCCTCCCAGGTGGGCATGACAGCTCCCGGCACCAGGAGACACATCTACGATGCCAAGATGGGGACAGAGAAGTGCGACAACTCCTCCATGTCACTGCAGATGGGCTCCAACCAGGGCGCCAACCAGAGCGGGCAGGTCTTTGGCCTCGGCCGCCAGATCTATGACCCCAAGTACTGCCCACAGGGCAGCCAGGGCGAGGTGGCCAACGCTGCCGGTGACCTGGGCGGGGACCCCCCTGGGTACCACTACTACTGTGAGGAGGAGGAGAGCTACTGAGCGGGACGGCACCAGCCCCGTCCGCACCATCTCGTGTACAGCCACACTGCCAGCCACATTCCAGCCTTCACTTCCGTCATTCCTTCTTTTTAAACTCTTTTTTAACTTTGGAAATTAATCTATTTTTCCGAGCAAGGAAATAAAGACCCTGTTTCTAGAGAGGAGCCTGGCCAGTTCCCATGGGAGCCCCCAGGTCCCAGGGCAGCGGGAAGGCGGTGGATGCTCCAGCACCGGGGAGTGGACAGTGTCACCTCTCACACACCCAGCGCCCACCATGTGCCCCTGCAACACCCCCGGATCCCTCAGCAAGGAGTGGGGGGCAGCTGTCTGTGCTGCACCCAGTGCTGCTGCTCATTGCTGTGCTGGCAGGACCTGGCTCAGCCCCATGGAGGAGAGGGGCTGGGGTCGGTGGGACGTGGTGTGGGGGGAGCCCAGGGCACTGTGGGGCCTTGGGACTGTGAGTGTGTGAGTCAGTGAATGTGTGCACACGTGTTTGCACTCTCATGTAATCTCTAGATGCTGGAAATGCCATTTTTGCAGAAGTCGTTGGGACCAAGATTCTGAGATGATGGTGTTGGCTGCAGGGCAGGGCTGGGAGCTGGCACACCCGGCACTGCTGCACCTCCGCAGCAATCCAATCGCCCAGGCTGGAGCCAAAGCTGGCTCTGACGGCAATGCCCGAGTGCAGCCGCTGCCCCTTGACTTTCCCCTCCCGTGCGGTTTTTAATGGAGATGCTCTCAGACTGAAACGTTTTATTTTTAAAAACAAACCCTTTCAACATAAGCAGGAGCTGGTCTCTGGTGTAGGCGCCTTGTCAGGGCTCAGACGGGTCCCCGCCTGCCTGGGGAGTGGGAACTGCTGCAGACCTGGGTGAGACCCCCGGAGTCCCGGGATGGTGGGGCGGGAGGCTGCGTGTCCCGGTGGGCCGAGCGGGAGCCGGGAACGGGATGCCGGGTTAAACGGATGTGGGGTTGATAGATGTGGGATTACCGGTGCCGACGGGACCGGACGTGCCGTGCCTGTCCGGGCAGGGACCCACCTTTCTGGGGGGAAATGCTGCGTTTCGGAGAGCCGCGGGGCGGGGCGGGGCGGGGCGGGGCGGGGCGGGGCGGGGCGGGGCGGGGCGGGGCGGGGCAGAGGGTCCGGGCGGGGCTCCCGCTCCTCGCACCTCCCCGAGCCCCCCCCGCCTGAGCGGCCCCTTTAAGAGCCTTCCCGTGACGTCACGCCCGCGGATACTTTGTAGCGCCGGGAGGGGCGGGGCCTGCGCGCGCCCGGCGGAGCCGCGGGGTCTCTTAAAGGGGCCGCAGGTAACGGGGGTCCCGGGCCGGGGGCTGCGGGGGGGAAAGGAGGGGCTGTGTCCCGGCTGCTGCTCTCGGCCGTGCAGTGTTCTCCCGGGACTGTCCGCACCTCCCCGCCCCCCTGGGGCTGTCCCCGTGCCCCCATCGTACCCCCGAGCTGTCCCCATCTCCCCCGTGGGCTGTTCCTCCTCGTCCCCTCGAGCTGTTCCCATGACCCATCCGGGGCTGTCCGTGTGTCCTCCGGGCTGCCCCCGCGTTCCCCTGGCCCGTCCGCCTCCCGGTGACTCTGCAACCCTTCCAGAGCGGGGCTCCGTGCGGCGGAAGCGGGTCGAGGGGTGCCGGGGCCGGGGGATGCCGGGCCGAGGGGCGCCGGGGCCGGGGGATGCCGGGCCGCGGGCGGCCGCGGGCGGGGGGTCCGCCGGTCCTCTCAGTTGCAGCGATGCGGCGTGTTGGTCCGCGTGGGATGAGTGAGCAGATTCCCGCGCGAAACCCCCTGGGAGGATCCCGGGGTTCTGTGGCTGTTTTGTCCCGAAAAGTGCCGCAGCACCTCCGGTTCCAGCGGATGGGGACCCCCAGACACCCTCACTCCGGCAGCCGTCCCTGTTCCCTCGTGTCACCCCATCTGCCCTGGTGTACCCCCGGAGGAATCCTGGCCCCGACCCTCACTCAGGCCGATTAGGCGGATTTCCCAGCCGGGATCCTAATCCCGCTGCCCGGTGCCCGCTTATCCCGGCTGTGCCCGGGACCCGGCTTAGCCCCGGGGGCGGGCGGGCGGCTGCGGGCGCGGGGCGGCGGGTGAGTGCAGGGCTTCGCCGGCTCCGAGGGAAAACGAGCAGCAAGGGGGGGGCCGGAGTGTCCCGGCCTCGCGGTGACCGGGGAGCCGCCCCGGAGCTCGGTTCTCCTGGGGCGTGGGTGGGTGCACCGGGCGGAACTCTGCGGGTTGGGTCGTGCCGCCGCCGCCAACGGGCTGGGCACGGAGCCGCCTTGGCAGCGCTTTGCTGTCCTGCCCGGGGGCTGCTGGCCCTTCTCCAGGGGTGAGTGAATTCCTAGGAGCTGACAGAAACCGGGCTGGTGCTGGGAAGGGTCAGAACTGAAGCTCTGGGGTCCCAGCACAGCTCGAGAGGTACCCGCTGGACCCGGGTGTGGAAGCTCGCGCCTCGAGCCCACTGCACCAACGCAATTTCCCTCCTGTGGTGCTGAGGGTCTCACAGAAACACCCACCCACACCCCTCCCATGGGAAAACTGGGGCACGGGCAGGTCCCTGCCTCCCCCGGGCTGCCCAGGTCGCCAGGGCTTGGAGCCACACCCCGTGCTGGGCTGCGAATCCCGCTCGTGGCTCCTGGGCAGAGCTCGTGCCCAATTCCACTGCTTTTGGTTCAGGAAAGAATGGAATTTGAGGCATTAGCTCCGGAAAGGAGCTTTTCTGCAGGAATGCCGTCCAGCTCCTGCCAGCCCCGGGGCTCAGCCCTGTGCCCAGCACTTTGCCCGGGGTGTGATAAGCCCTGACCCAGAGGGAAGTGAGGGCCCCACAGTTGCCCCCAGCTTGGGGCTGAACCCCCTGCTCTCCCCCGCAGCCGGAGCCGAGCAGGGCCCGTGCCCCCCACCATGGCCAGCTGGGGCACCCAGCTGGGGCTGCTGCTCTGGAAGAACTTCACCTACCGCCGGCGGCAGCGGGTGAGTGGGTGACTGGGGTGTGGGGCACCCTGAGCCGCTGGCTCCTGGCACAGGGGCAGGCAGAGCTCTGGGCAATGATGGGAACAGAGATCCCCCCCAACTGTGGGTCTCCCCCAGATCCAGCTGGCCATCGAGATCCTGTGGCCCCTCTTCCTCTTCCTCATCCTGATCTCGGTGCGACGATCTCACCCACCCTTCAAGCAGCATGAGTGTGAGTGTCCCCTGCCAGACCACCCTCTGGCTGGTAATGACCCCCTGTGCCTCCTGGGACCCCCCTGTGTGCCCTGTATGGGAGCCCTGTGGAGTGGCACCAGGGGAGACAAACACAGGAGGTGATCAGACCATGGGGACTTGCTGGTATGTGGGATCCCGGGGATCCCATGCTGCCCCTGGACCTGCCTCCCTCTCCCGCAGGCCACTTCCCCAACAAGGCACTGCCTTCAGCAGGGACCCTGTCCTGGCTCCAGGGCATCATCTGCAACATGAACAACCCCTGCTTCCGACACCCCACGGCGGGAGAGGCCCCCGGCGTGGTGGGCAACTTCGACGGCTCCATGTGAGAGGAGGGGCTGGGGGGTTGGGGGGCAGAGCAGGGCTGGGCCGGAGTCTCACTGCCCTCCCCGTGTCCCACAGCCTCTCCCGCCTCCTGTCCGAAGCCCGGCAGGTCCTGCTCCGCTCTGACGGGCAGCGGCTCCTGCACAGCTTTGCCCGGCTCCTGCCTGCCCTGCGCCGGCTCCGGGAGAGCGGGAACCAGCAGGAGGGTGAGCACCGGGAGTGGGGGGTGCCGGGGAAGTGAGACCCTTGGCTGACCCCTGCCCCTCCAGCCCTGCCAGTGAGGGAATACCTGAGAGAGGACGAGACCTTCTCACGGTTCCTGCGGACCAACACGTCTCTGGCCCCGGTGCTGGTGGATGAGCTGATGGGGGCTCGGCTCAGCCCCCGCATTGTGAGTGTCAGCGCGGTGCCCTCTCCCAGTACCCACGGTGCCAGTGACTGCATCATGACTGCCCTCTCCCTCCAGTTCTCCCTGGCGGGCATTCGCCTCCCACTGAAGGCCCTGGTCTGCAATGCCTCGGAGCTGGGGGGATTCCTGGCGGGGGGCGACGCCGCTTCCACCCAGCGCCTGCAGCGAGGGCTCTGTGTCCTACCTGGCCCCCAACTCCGTGCCATGGAGGGCTCCTTCCTCTCCCAGTTGGACTTCCCACGGCTCGTGGCGGTGAGCTCCCAGCCTGGCCGGGTGCTGGGTGCTGGAAGGTGACAGGGCAGAGACTCCTGGCCCGTCCAGAGTGGCTGTGACTCCCTTCCCATGTCCCCTTGTAGGAACAGCTGAGCTCAGACGTGGGTGGAATTGCTGGCACCGTGGAAGCCTTGGGCACCTTCCTGCGGGATGCAGCATCCCTGATGGAGGAGGTACCCCCGCTTCCCCTGCCCCCTACGCAGCCCCACACTGACCCTGGGTGCCCCGTCCCTGCCACCCCACTCCACTCCCCATCCCACTCTCCCAGATCTCCTCCATGACCAGCCTGGCTGAGCTGCGGCGGGAGCTTGAGGAATTGAGGGCCCCCAACAGCAGCACCCCCGGAGCGGGCGCATTCCCAGCCCTGTCACGCATCGCCTGCGGTCACCCCGAGGGTGGGGGGCTCAGGATCCCCTCCCTCAACTGGTACGAGGACCACGACGTCAAAGCCTTCCTGGACCGCAACAGCTCGGAGCGGAGATCGGCGGCCTCGGGCAGCAGCAGTGAGCGGGGGCTGCAGGGGGGGCAGCAGGGACAGGGATGGGGGCTGGTGGCGAGGGCTCAGCTCTCCCTCCCTCAGGTCCCTTCTGCCGGGAGCTGCTCCTCAGCCTAGAGTCCAACCCCTTCTCACAGATCTTCTGGAGGGGCATCAAGCCCCTCTTCGTGGGCAAGATCCTGTACACGCCACCCGGGCCCGGCCCCGACAGCGTCATGGCCGAGGTGAGTGGGGGCTGTGAGGGGTCTGGGGGAGGAATTGAGGGGGTCTCAACCAGGACCTGCCTCATCCCTCTCACCCAGGTGAATCGGACCTTCCGGGAGCTGGCAGTGCTGGGGGAGGTGGGGGGTGCCTGGCAGGAGCTGGGACCCCGGATCTACACCATCCTCAACAGCAGCCTGGAGATGCAGGTGCTCCAGGTGTGTGACCCCAGACCCCCCCATCGGGGACCAGGCTGCCATGGGGTGCAGGATGGGGTGTGGTGGGGGCAGCTGGGGCTTCTGGACAGGAGTGGGGTGGGATGCGACTGGAGCAGGGTGGGCTGCATGGCCCCTGCTACCCTGGTGCTTTGCAGGAGCTGCTGCTGGCCCCGGGCACAGCCCGGCTCCTGGATGGGTTCCTCAATGGCACCTCCTGGAAGCTGCCAGAATTGGCCACGTTCCTGGCGGGGCCGGCAGCCGGGCCAGGGCTCACCTGGCACCAGGTGTACGCTGATGTGGACACGGTCCTGAGCACCCTGTCGCAGTTCATGGAGGTGAGTGTCCTTCCATTGTGGGCAGGCTGGGCCCCTGCATCGGCTGAGCCCTGCCTGCCCTGCCTGTCCCTCTGTGCCTGCTGAGCCCTGCCTGCCCTGCCTGTCCCTCTGTGCCTGCTGAGCCCTGCCTGCCCTCCCGTAGTGCATCTGCCTGGACAAGATCGAGGCGGTGGCCACCGAGGAGCAGCTGGTCGCCCGGGCCCTGGAGCTGCTGGAGGAGCAGCAGTTTTGGGCAGCCGTGGTCTTCCAGCCTCCCATCAACGCCACGACCCCTGCGCTGCCCCCCCATGTCCACTACAAGATCCGCATGGACATCGACGATGTCACGAGGACCAACAAGATCAAGGACAGGTTGGGGGACACCCGCCCCGCTGGTCTCCATGGCCTCCCGAGCAGCCTGTGCCCGTGGTGGGGGATCCCTGCTCCCAGCACTGTGCTCTGCCCCCAGGTTTTGGGACCCAGGCCCCGCAGCTGACCCCTTCAGCGACCTGCGCTACGTCTGGGGGGGCTTTGTCTACGTGCAGGACCTGGTGGAGCAGGCAGTGGTGCGGGTGCAGACGGGGGCTGCCCCACGGACAGGGGTCTATGTCCAGCAAATGCCCTATCCCTGCTACGTGGATGATGTGTGAGTGGGTGAGGGACGGCCCCGGCCCCCTGGGACCCTCGAGTGATCCCCCAGTGCTGCAGGGGACGTGTCTGAGCATCCTACAGCATCACTGCCCCGGGGAGGTGGCACAGGGCTGGGCGTGTCCCGCTGTCCCTGGCCCTGCGGTGGCCAAGGGGTGTTGAGCAGGGCATGGAAGGGCTGGTGGCATCTCCCCAGGTTCCTGCGGGTCCTGAACCGCTCGCTGCCCCTCTTCATGACGCTGGCCTGGATCTACTCAGTGGCCATGATCATCAAGGGGGTAGTGCACGAAAAGGAGACACGTCTCAAGGAGACCATGAAGACCATGGGGCTAAGCAGCGGGATCCTCTGGCTCAGCTGGTTCCTCAGCAGCTTCATCCCCTTCCTCCTCAGTTCTGCCCTCCTCGTCCTCATCCTCAAGGCAGGTTGCAGGTCTCAGGGGACAGTGTGGCTGACACGGGGAGCACTGGGACTGGGAGCCAGCACGGGGGGCTCCGCAGGATCCAACCTGCCTCCATCCACAGCTGGGAAACATCCTGCCCTACAGCGACCCGGCCGTCATCTTCCTCTTCCTCGGCACCTTCTCGGTGGCCACCATCAGCCAGTGCTTCTTCATCAGCACCTTCTTCCCCCGCGCCAACCTGGCCTCGGCGTGCGGCGGCATCATCTACTTCTCCCTGTACCTGCCCTACGTGCTGTGCGTGGCCTGGCGCGACTACATCACCTTCCCTCTGCGCGTGCTCGTGGTGAGCGACGGGGCTGCCCCTCCCCAGTGCCCCGCGTGGGGCCTTTGGGCTGCACCCCCTGGGCTGGGCTTTGCCCACACCGCTGTTCTCGCCGCCCCCAGAGCCTGCTGTCCCCCGTGGCCTTTGGCTTCGGCTGCGATTACTTCTCCCTCTATGAAGAGCAGGGAGTGGGTATCCAGTGGCACAACCTGGGTGCCAGCCCTGTGCCAGGAGACCCCTACAACTTCGCGGTGGCCATGGGGCTGCTGCTGCTGGACGCCGGCCTGTATGGCCTGGCCACCTGGTACATCGAGGGCGTCTTCCCAGGTGAGCACAGCCCCCTCGGCCACTGGCAGCCCCCCAGCCCTGGCCCCGCTCAGCCCCCTCTGCTGCAGGTCAGTATGGGATCCCCAAGCCCTGGAATTTCCCCTTCCTGAAGAGCTACTGGTTTGGAGAGTTGTCCTCAGCTGGGCACCCCCTGTGCCCCACCAGCCCCCTCGCTGCACCCCAAGGTGAGTCCCTGCCCACCCCAGAGCCCTGTGGCCGAGGGCAGCAGCCACGGAGCAGGGCTGGAGCCCTCCAGCCTGGGCCTTGCCCTCCAGTGGAAGGTCCTGCACCCTGTGGCAAGGGGTCCTGCCCCCAGCGAGGGGTCCTGCCTGGGATGTGACTCCTGGTGGCTTCCAGTGCTGGTGGAGGAGCCGCCTGCCCAGCTCCAGCCCGGCGTCTCCATCCGCAACCTGGTGAAGGTTTATGGCAGCAGTGGCCGCGCGGCCGTCAACGGGCTGAGCCTGGACTTCTACGAGGGGCAGATCACGTCCTTCCTGGGCCACAATGGCGCCGGGAAGACCACCACCATGTGAGCCATGGGGGGGCTGCGTGGCCATGCCTGGGGACAGGAGCCGAGCTTGGCCCTATCTCCACCCGGGTCACCGTATAGGACAGGACACCACAGCCTCAAGCCCTGCTGCTCCTGTGCTCCATGACCACCTTTCCCCACCACTCCCCCATCCAGGTCCATCCTGACTGGCCTCCTGCCCCCCACCTCGGGCACTGCCTATATCCTGGGCTTGGACATCCGCTCTGATATCGACACCATCCGCAAATCCATGGGGATGTGTCCCCAGCACAATGTGCTCTTTAACATGTAGGCAGGGGCGGGCGTGTGGGGGGAGTGATGCTGGGCTGTCCCCTCAGACCCTACCCCCCTCAGACCCTACCCCCCTCACCCTGCCCCCCTCACCCTGCCCCCCTCACCCTGCCCCCCAGCCTGACAGTGGAGGAGCACGTCTGGTTCTACGGGCGGCTGAAGGGGCTCTCAGAGCAGCAGGTGCAGGAGGAGATGGAGCAGCTGCTCCAGGACACGGGGCTGCCCCACAAGCGCCGGGAGCAGACCAGGAACCTCTCGGGTGCGTGCGGGGGACAGGGCGGGTGCCCGAGCGGGGGTCGGCGGCCCCGGGTGCCCCCAACGCTGTTCCTCTGCAGGCGGGATGCAGCGGAAGCTCTCGGTGGCCATCGCCTTCGTGGGCGGCTCCCGGGTGGTCGTCCTGGACGAGCCCACGGCCGGCGTCGACCCCTTCTCCCGCCGCAGCATCTGGGAGCTGCTGCTCAAGTACCGCAAAGGTCAGCGCTGGGCTGTGAGCTTCTCCCTCTGAGCCCTCCAGCCCAGGGGGAGCGGGGGGGACGTGCTGGTGGGAAAAACCCACCATGGGGGGACCAGCAGGAGGGTCCGGGATCAAGCCTCCTCCCTGCCCCCAGGCCGCACCATCATCCTGTCCACCCACTACATGGACGAGGCAGAGCTGCTCGGGGACCGCACGGCCATCATCTCGCAGGGCCGGCTCTGCTGCTGCGGGTCCCCCCTCTTCCTCAAGGCCAGGCTGGGCACCGGGTACCACCTCACCCTGGTGAAGCGGGAGCGAAGCGGGGCAGGTGGTAGCACCGGTGCTGTCCCCGGTGTCACCAAAAAGGTGGGTCCCTCAGCCCCGAGGGGGCTTCTGCCAGGGTCAACCAGTGCCTCCATCCGGGGACTGGGGGGCACGGGGGGCCAGGTCCTGGCGTGGGGTGCCAGGCTCCGGCTGCCCTTTCCTGCAGGATGGCAGTGACTCGGAGCGCAGCAGCGACACGGGCCTGGGCAGCGAGCGGGGCAGCGAGGCCAGTGCCGTGGGTGAGGGTCCCGGCCCCTGTGGCTCCCCCCAGCTGCTCCCCTGGGGGGGCTGGGAATGCACAGCCCTGCCTCTGGCTCCTGGCCCCCCTGCACTGGTGGGGCAGAATGGGGTCCCCATCCCCTCCAGCTCTCCCAGGGACCCTAAGGCTGGGATGGTGGGCACGTGCCTGCTGTGGCCAGCTGCACCAGCCAGTGGCTCCTGGCCCAGGTTTCCAGCCCTCCCTGTTCCCCCAGATGTGGCCCAGCTGTCTGCACTGATCCAGAAGCTGGTGCCCGGCTCCCGGCTGGTGGAGGACATCGGGCACGAGGTGCTCTTTGTCCTGCCCTACAGCGGGGCCCGGGACGGGGCCTTCGGGGAGCTGTTCCGCGAGCTGGATGCGCACCTGGGGGAACTGGGAGTCTCCAGCTACGGCATCTCCGACACCACCCTGGAAGAGGTACCCAGTGGGGCTGTGGCCAGGGGCTGCCCATGGCTACCCATGGCTCCCAGGGGTCCCACCCCCTGCCCATTACCAAGGGCTTTCCCCCACTGGGCTGTGGGAATTGGTGTCATGTTTAACACCAGCCCCCCATCCCCCAGATCTTCCTGAAGGTGGCTGAGGACACGGGGCTGGACACTGACACTGCAGGTAAAACCCCTCGGTCCTGGCTGGAGCTGAGCTCTGGGCTGGAAGGGGGGCCGAGGAACAGAGGGGTGGGGGTGTCCCAGCACTCTGTGTGTCCCTCCCAGGGCCAGGGTCCCTACTGGGAGCACCTGTGGGTGCAGGGAGGTGTCACAGCCTGTAACATGGGTCCCACCCTGGCATCTCATCCCCATTTTGTCAGGCACCAGGAGAGGAGCAGCTCCCGGCGAGGTGGGGGACACAGATGTGGCCGATGGGGAGCTGGGTAAGGAGGGGGGAGCTGGGACCCCTGAGCTGCTGCTGGGTGTTCCCCACCTCCACCCCTGGGGCTGGGGCTGTGGCACATGTCCATCTGGGCAGGCATCCATCCAGGCAGGCATCCCTTCGGGCAGGGGGGTGCTCAGGGACCCTCGTGCAGCATTTCTACCTCCCAGTTTTGGGGTGCCCCCAGAGCCAGGATCCAGGATGAGGGTGGGTTTGGGGGAACCCAGATGTGAGCAGAGGTTGGGATGGGACATGAAATCCCAGGAGGCATATCCAGCCCCCTTCTCCTGGAGATAGAGCTGGCGTGGGGGCAGTCACAGGAACCTGGGGGGCTGTGATGGTTTGGGGTGCCAGCTCTGCCCCGGGTGGGTGCTCACCCCGGCCGGGACGGCACGGCACGGCTGTAACCCCTCTCTGCTCTCCTTTACATTGAGCCAAAGGAGCCCGGCGAGGTAGGACCCGGGGGCCGGGGGTGCTGGGGGGCTCCTGCATGCAGCATGCCATCCCTGCTGAGGGGGGGATGCCTCTGCCAGCACCCACCCCGTCCCCCCGTGCCCCACCTGGCACGAGCCCCTTGCCAGACGTGTCTCTGCCCTGGCAGCGGAGGAGCCCCGGGAGACAGACCTGCTGCGGGGGGCGGCGGGGCGGGCCTGCGGCAGGGTGAGGGGCTGGGCGCTCGTCTGCCGCCAGCTCCGCGCCCTCTTCACCAAGAGGATGCTCCACGCTCGGCGCAGCACCCGCGGCTTCTTCGCACAGGTAGGACCGGGATGGGGCCGCGGGGAGGGGATGGGGCAGGGGGTGTGGAGCCGACCCTGACCCCCGGACCCCGCAGATCGTCCTCCCCGCCGTCTTCGTCTGCATCGCGCTGCTCTTCAGCCTCATCGTGCCGCCCTTCGGGAAGTACCCGCCGCTGCAGCTCCAGCCCTGGATGTACGGGCAGCAGTTCACCTTCTTCAGGTGTGTTCCCAGCCTGCTGCCCCCCGTGGCCCCATCCCCACTGCCACCAGCTCACTCCTGTGTCTCCTGCCAGCAACGACGCCCCGGGGGACCCCGACACCGCCCGGCTGCTGGACGCGCTCCTGGCCGAGCCCGGCTTCGGCACCAAGTGCATGAAGGAGGCGGGGCAGACGTGAGTGTCCGCGGGATGGGGGCTGGAGGGGACAGCCAGGCTTGACCCCCCCTCGGTGCCCGACCCCCTCGGAGCAGCCCTGCCGGCCGGTGCGATGCCATGGGACCCCCAACCATCCCCGTGGTGGGTCCCGATGCCTCTGGCTCACACCAGGCTGGTAACAGAAGGTTTCTCTCCCCGGCTGCCCAGGACGGGGCTGTGCCCACCAGCTTCCCACCCCGATGGCTTCTCGGCCCCCTCAGCCCCCCCGTCCCTGCTGGACGCGCTGTGGCGCCGGAACTGGACACAGGCTGAGCCGTCCCCGCCGTGCCAGTGCAGTGGCCCGGGGGCACACAGGATGCTGCCCGAGTGTCCCGAGGGGGCCGGGGGGCTCCCTCCGCCCCAGGTAACCCCTGCCCAGCGGGGGCAGCCCCAGAGCTGCAGGGGCAGGCGATGCTCCGGGGAGGCCACGGGGCCGAGTGTCCGTCCAGCCCGTCTGTCCATCCCCCAGGTGCAGAGGGGCACAGGGGACATCCTGCAGAACCTGACGGGCAGGAACATCTCTGACTACCTGGTGAAGACCTACCCCCAGATCATCCGGCAGGAGTGAGTGCTGGGGCTGGAACACCCAGGGACACTGCAGGAACACCGTGGGGACACCGAGGGACCACCCCAGGGACACCTGGGGAAGGTGGCAGGGCGTTGGCACAGGGTGCCACTGCCGTGGCAGCAGGGAGGGACACTGTGGACCAAAGCACGGGGGAAGGGGACAGTGATGGGAGTGTGGCCAGCTGAGCAGGCGCTGCCCTCACATCCCCTCGGGGGGTTTCTGTCCCCCCTGTCCCTCCCACCCCATTTCTTTCAGGCTGAGGAACAAGAAGTGGGTGAACGAGCAGAGGTGAGCTGGGCAGGGGCTGGGGGCTGGCACAACTGATCCAGGGTGAGGCAGGAGATGCCCGTTGGGGTTGGGGAGAGCCTGAGTGGTGGCTGGGCAGAGCTGACGCCCATCCAGCCTCAGCCCTCTGCCTTGTGCCCCTCACCATGGTGCCTGGGTGGGTGGAGGGTTGAGTCTGGGCAGGGATGGCAGTGGGAGATGGGTGGCAGGTTTGATAGAATGATGGAACTGTAGAATCTCCTGGGCTGGAAAGGACCCACGGGATCCTGGAGCCCAGCTGGCAGTGGGTTCTCGGGCAGGTTTGGAGCCCTGTTTCTCCCCCAGGTACGGAGGTTTCTCCCTGGGTGCCGGCGGCTCCCAGGCCCTGCCGTCAGCAGCAGAGGTGGATCGGGCGGTGCTGGAGCTCCGGGCACTGCTCAACATCACCCCGGTACGTCTGGGCTCAGGCCCCCAGCTCGGCTCCCATGCCCTGGTGCTGGGAGCCCCCTCCTCACCCTGTTCCACACCCAGGGCAGCCCCTCGGATCGGCTCCTGGCCAACGTCAGCCGCTTCATCGAGGGTTTGGATGCCCGCAGGAACATCAAGGTGCGCCCAGGGCTGGGAGTCCCACGGGGGCGAGAGCTGGGGGGCAGTGGGGATGTGGCACCTGGGTCCCTCCGGGGGTGGAGCAGCCCAAGCAGGACCAAAAGGCTGGGGCTGGAGGGGAGTGGGTGGCACAGCAGGTGGGGATTGGGGTGCCACGGGCACAGCCAGGGGCAGTGCCAGGGCAGGTGGGGGGCTCTAAGCTGCCGGGCCCCCCCGTGCTGCAGGTCTGGTTCAACAACAAGGGCTGGCATGCCATGGTCTCCTTCCTCAACGTGGCCAGCAACGGGCTGCTGCGTGCCCGGCTGCCCCCCGGCACCGACCCCACGCGCTTCGGCATCACGGCCACCAACCACCCCCTCAACCTCACCAAGGAGCAGCTCTCCGAGGCCGCCCTGTGAGTGCCAGGGATGGGGGTCCCGCAGACCCTCCAGCCCCTGCTGAGCCCTCCCCTCCATGGCAGGATGGCCACCTCCGTGGACGTGCTGGTCTCCATCTGCGTGATCTTCGCCATGTCCTTCGTCCCGGCCAGCTTCGTCGTCTTCCTCATCGAGGAGCGGGTCAGCAAGGCCAAGCACCTGCAGTTTGTCAGCGGGATGAAGCCCCTCACCTACTGGCTGGGCAACTTCGCCTGGGACATGGTGAGGATGGGGACGGGGACAGGGACCAGTTCCTGGGGGAGCAGGTCCCACCCCTGACCTTTTCCCGGCTTCTCTATCCCCCCAGTGCAACTACCTGGTCCCCGCGCTGCTGGTCATCCTCATCTTCCTCTGCTTCCAGCAGAAATCCTACGTGTCCTCGGACAACCTGCCCTCCCTGGTGCTGCTGCTGCTGCTCTACGGGTGATGGGGCAGCAGAGCCCAGCGGGGGCAAGGGGGGCACGGGGGGCTCTGAGTGGGGCTGGGGGCAGCTGGGGTGAGGGGGATTGTGGTGCTGGAGGGTGGGGGGTGTTTCGTGTCCCCCAGGATGGGGGGGTGCATCTCAGCCAGCCCCTGCCTTTCTCCCTTGTAGCTGGTCCATCACCCCCCTGATGTACCCAGCCTCCTTCCTCTTCAGCATCCCCAGCACTGCCTACGTGGCCCTGACCTGCATCAACCTCTTCATTGGCATCAATGGCAGCGTGGCCACCTTCGTGCTGGAGCTCTTTGTGGACCAGGTGAGCCTTGGGATACCCTGGATCCCCTGTCCCACTCCCATGGGGCCAGTGCCAGCTGACTCACCCCTCTCTTTGCTGCCCTGGTAGAACCTCAATGACATCAACCGTGTCCTGAAGAAGGTTTTCCTCATCTTTCCCCACTTCTGCCTGGGCAGAGGCCTCATCGACATGGTGAAGAACCAGGCGATGGCCGATGCCTTCGAGAGGTTTGGTGAGTCAGGGGGTGTCAGGGCTGCTCCCCCTCCCCAAAGCCTGGCCAGCTCGGGGGTCCACCCCTCCTACAGCCCCTCTTGTGCTCACAGGGGACAGGCACTTCGTGTCCCCCCTCTCCTGGGACCTGGCAGGGAAGAACATGTTCGCCATGGCCGTCGAGGGCATCATCTTCTTCCTCTTCACCCTCCTGCTGCAGTACCGCTTCTTCCTGCGGCTGGGGTGAGCCCCGGCCGGGGGTGCCTGGGGGGCTCCTGCGGATGGGCAGCCCTGGATGTGCCCCTGCCACTGTTCCCCCAGGCCACGGGCTCCGGAGCTGCCCTCGCTGGGGGACGAGGACCGGGACGTGGCCAGGGAGCGTGCGAGGGTGGGCAGCAGCCCCCCCCAGGGCCACCTCCTGCTGCTGAAGGACCTGACCAAGGTGGGTGTGTAGGGCTGGACCCCCCACAGCCCCCGACCCCCGTGAGGGATGGGAGCACCCAGCGCTGCCTCTCCCCACTCAGGTGTACCGGCGCAGGAAGGCTCCGGCCGTGGACCGGCTCTGCGTGGCCATCCCCCCCGGGGAGGTGAGGGACAGACGGACGGATGGATGGCACTGTGGGCAGGGCCGGGGCTGCTGGTGACCCTGCTCTGTCCCCACAGTGCTTTGGCCTCCTGGGGGTGAACGGCGCTGGGAAGACCTCGACCTTCAAGATGCTGACGGGGGACACGGAGGTGACGCTGGGGGAGGCCTGGCTGAAGGGGCACAGGTGGTGAACGCAGAGGCCCCACGGCTGCTCCCCCTCTCTGTGTCCCCACAGCACCTGTGCCATCATCCCCATCCTGTGCTCCTTCTGGTCCTCATCCTTGCGGTGTGCTTGTGCTCACCTTCATCCTCATCCTCATCCCTGCAGCTGCTCGTCCCTATTCCTGCAGTGTCCCTGCAGTGTCCCCCGCAACATGCTCATCTGTCCCTGTCCCACGCTTACCTGTCCCCATCCTGTGCTCCCCTGTCCCCATCCCCAGTGTGCTGACCTGTCCCTGTCCCACAGTGTGCTCACCGACCTCCAGTCTGTCCACCAGCACATGGGTTACTGTCCCCAGTTCGATGCCATCACAGACCTGCTGACAGGGCGGGAGCACCTGGAGTTCTACAGTCGCCTGCGTGGGGTCCCAGAGGAGGAGACCCCCAGGGTAGGGCCCTCATCCCGGCCCCCCCAGCCCAGGAGACCCCCCCCCTCACCCCCTCACCCCTTCTGTCTCTCGCAGGTGGCTCAGTGGGGCATCACCGCGCTGGGGCTGGGGCCGCACGCGGACCGGCCCGCGGGCAAGTACAGCGGGGGCAACAAACGCAAGCTCTCCACGGCCATTGCCCTCCTCGGCTGCCCCCCCGTCGTCTTCCTGGTGAGGGGGGCAGCGGGGGGTCCCACAGCAGCACCGGGGTCCTGCCTGGGCTGACCCTGAGCCGGGGCCGTTGCAGGATGAGCCCACGACGGGGATGGACCCGCAAGCCCGGCGGTTCCTGTGGGAACGCATCCTGGGCGTCATCCGGGACGGCCGGTCCGTGGTGCTCACGTCCCACAGGTGATCCCCCACCCAGGGTCTGCAGCCCCCACAGTGGGGAGCAACCCCTGCGCCCCCGGGAATCCCCCAGAGGGGAGCTCCCCTCTGCCCCGGGGTCTCACTCGTGCCCCCCAGCATGGAGGAGTGCGAGGCGCTCTGCACCAGGATGGCCATCATGGTCAACGGCCGGTTCCGCTGCCTGGGCAGTGTCCAGCACCTCAAGAACAGGTACCGGGGTGGGGAGCTCGGGGGGCTCCTTGGGGCGGGGCTGTGGCCAGTCCCCGCAGTGGTGTCCCCTCTGCCCGCAGGTTTGGGGACGGGTACACGGTGGTGGTGCGGGCGGGCGGCCCCGGCCCAGCGGCGGTGCAGGCCCTGCTGCAGCGGCACTTCCCCGCCATCGTGCTGCGGGAGCGGCACGGGGGGCTGCTGCGGTACCACCTGCCCGCCCGCGCCGCCCCCCTGGCCGCCGTCTTCAGCCTCCTGGCCGCCCACCGCGGCCCCTGCCACATCGAGGACTACTCCGTGTCCCAGACCACCCTCGACCAGGTGATGGGGCACGCAGGTGTGGGGCTGTGGCTGGGGGTCCCGTGGCACTGTCTCTCATCCCACCATCCCCGCAGGTCTTTGTGCACTTTGCCCAGGAGCAGAGCGACGGGGACCCCGGGGAGGCCGTGGCACCAGGGCAGGATGTGGCCCCCAGCCCTGGGAGGAGGCTGAGCACGTTCCTGGAGGATGAGAGCTACCAGGAGAGCGCTGTCTGAGCGGGGAGTGGTGCCCCAGAGACCCTCACAGGCCACTCCCCAGTCGTCACTGCAGCACGAGCTGGGGTCACAGGGCTTCGGGGCACCCCAGACCCCCGGAGCTGCACACGGAAGGCCTGGGCACATCCTGCCCACTGGCATGGTTTCACCATCCCGTGGGACAGTGGGTGCTGGGGAGTGTCAGAGCATCAGGACAGGGCTGGCCCCAGATCCCTGTGGGTGGTGCCCTGTGGGGAAGTTGATCTGGATGGGGGGTCCGGGGCTGGCCCTGGGACCCCCGCTGTCCCCGGGACCCCCACTGCTCCCCACCGGAGCCGAGCTTGCTGTAACTGAGCAATTCAATAAAGACCCGCGGTACTGACGGGGGGCCTGATTGCCCTCGCCACGACACGACCCCACCAGGGGACAGGGGGCACAGTGGGACAGGGGGCACAGTGGGACAGGGCAGCAGTGTGGCCCCGGCACAGTTGGACACACAGACCTGCAGGGCCGCGCCTGGGGCTCCCCCCGACCTGGAGGTGGGCACTGGTACCCCCCGAGCCGCACCTCGGGGGTCCAAAAGGGTCCTCCCGGGGCGGGGTTTGTGACCCTCCCGAGGGAAAAAATATGGAACGCTTCACGAATTTGCGTGTCATCCTTGCGCAGGGGCCATGCTAATCTTCTCTGTATCGTTCCAATTTTAGTATATGTGCTGCCGAAGCGAGCACGAACCCTGGGTATGCAGGAGCCATACTTAAACCCCTCCCAACTAAAGATTTTCAAGTCATGGCTAGTGGCTCCTCAGACTCCCCCGCCTTTCTCCACCTGGTCACCCTCCCAGACGATGCACGTCGGATTTTTACTTTAAATCTTCCATTTTATCGGGTTATTTTTTGCCTTTCTGAGGACGAGCTCAAGCGCGGAGCGACAGGCCTCGCGCGGAGCATGGTGGGAATGCTGTTAATTTGCGTATGAGGGCGTGGCGTGGCTGGCGCGTGTCCTCCACCGTCCCGTCGTGCCCCAGGCGCGCGCGCGCATGCGCGGAGCCGCCGTTGCCGGCGGGGGAAGATGGCGGCGGAGCGCTGAGGGACGGGACGGGAGAGGTGGAACCGACCCGACCCCCCCGCCGCGCCAGCGACTCCCATGGCCCGGGGCCGGCCCGGCAGCCGCGTCCCCGCTGCGCCTGCTCGGGCCGCCACAGCGCCCGGGCCCCGCTGAGCGCCCAGGCCTGACTCGCGGGGCCTGACCCATCGCCAC
Organism: Manacus candei; assembly: GCF_025592945.1. NCBI lineage: Eukaryota > Metazoa > Chordata > Aves > Passeriformes > Pipridae > Manacus > Manacus candei. The sequence continues at coordinate 507,396 of NW_026138128.1, read as the reverse complement.
CCCGAGGCGTCTGCGCCGGGCCGGGGCCGGGGAACCGGGACAGAGACGGCGGCCGCCCGGGCCCAGGCACCCCGCCGAGCAGCAGCGGCCGCTCTGGGCCCGGCCCAGCCGCCAGGATGTCCGACAACCAGCCGAACGCCAACAACCACCACCCGGCCAACAACACCGGGGCCGCCGGCGGCAACAACCGGGGCGTCCGCAACCCCAACCTCAACCAGAACCCCCTGATCAACGTGCGCGACCGCCTCTTCCACGCGCTGTTCTTCAAGATGGCAGTGACCTACGCGCGCCTCTTCCCGCCCTCCTTCCGCCGCGTCTTCGAGTTCTTCGTCCTCCTCAAGGTGAGGGGCAGCTCGTCCTGCCAGGCGCAGCCGGGCTGAGGGCAGGGATTTCCTTAGGAACAAAAAGTTGTGGCTCTGCCGGAGGTCACAGCCTGTGTTTGGGCCGCACACACCAAGCTGTCCCCAGACCTCCCGTGGGCCTCTCCTGTGTGGGAGACACGAGGAGTTCCTGCACTCCGGGGCTCTGGTTCCAGGTCCGCAAATCCAAAGGAAATCCCTGAGCCAGCTCGCTGGGCAGCCAGGCTGGTGCAGGGCATGTCCCGGGCTCTGGGCTGGAGAGGATTCGGTTTCTGTTTCCAGGAAATCACACTTTGGATGCATTGCACACATGACATACTGGATTGTTGGAGTCTTGTCTTTTCTGGAAGCAGTTAAGGCACAGCCCTGTTCTAACCCTGCTTTTTCAGCAGTGCCAGTGCAGCACAGCTCTGCCCCGGGCTGAACCCTTCTGCCTGCTGGGGCCCTCCAGGGCGGCCTGCCTGTCAGTGTGCAGGGGTGAGCTGCCAGTAGGTTAAATCCTGCTCCATGGCTTCCAGGATGGGAAGTGAGAGTAAGAAGGGGAGAGCAGCTTACCAGGCCACCCTCCTGCTCTGGGTTTTTACAATTCAGCAAGAAAACGTTCAGCAGAACTTGTCTCATACTGCACAGATACTTTTTCTACCCTCCCAAGACATGTTATGGATTTTCACATCCCTGTTCTGTGTCCCAGTTGTCCGGCTGGATCCCAGCAGACAGGCTGGGACAGGGGTGGTGCTCAAGGTATGGCTGTTGGGCAGAACAGCTGCTTCTGCCTCTGATCACTGCCATCCTAGAGAATGAAAAGCATTCCCAGAGCCCTGCAGGGTCAGGGGCCAGCAGCCTCCAGCCTGCTCCCAGCTCTGCTCTGGCTGCTGGGCACAGGGGAGCAGAGCCTGTCCAGAGCTCCTGCAACCAGGGAGGTGGCTCTGATTTACCTTCCCTCACATCCCTCGTGCAGCTGCTCTGTGGAGAGGTGTTTACCAGCCTGTTTGTTCACAAATAGGTCAGGACAGCTGGGCTGGTGAGGAGGGAGCAGCTCGGGGTGGGTGGAAGGGAGGTCTGAGCTGAGCGGTGCCGCTCGCTGTGCCAGCCGCGCTCAGAGCTCTGAACTTTGGATGTCATACACAGTTGCTGTCTGTGCTTTAGGGAGCGGGTTTTATTAGTGCAGTGTGCTTTGCTGTGGTTTATAGCTGTTCCTGGGGTTGAGGCAGGGCAGGGAGCCCTTTGGCCGCCCTGGGGCAGGGCCCGTTCCTTGCAGCGACAGGTCTGCCGTGGGTTTGGGTCGTCCTGCCCTCAGAGGGGTTGGCTTTGGGAGAGGTTTGCTTTATTCTGCCTTTGGAAGGCTGGGCAGTCTTTGGGCTTCAGCAGGAAACTCTTTGTGCTGAGGAGGGAAGGGTTGGAAGCCATGGATGCATTTCCATTCCTTTCAACGTGCCTTGTAGCCTCGTTCCACGTTAGTGCTGTGTGTGGTTCAGTTTGGGAAGGGTGTTGGTTGCAGGACCTGTGCTTCCAGCAGGGTACCTGAGCTGCACAGGGGTCAAGGGCAGCTCTGGTCTCATGAACAGGAGCAGGAGGTCCCTGCTGCCTTTGGTGTGTTCCTTGCTCAAACTGCCAGGGTCTGGCTCCTGCCATGTTGATGCAGGGAAGCACCGAAGCTCTTGTCCACTTGCCAAATCCACTTGTCCAAGTTTTTCTAGTGTTTTATGGGCAAAGAGGAGCTGGTGGTAACTGGGAAGGCTGTACTCAGGCCGAGGGTGGCCGGGCTGACGGTCTGTGCCTTGTCTCCCGCCCTGCAGGCTCTCTTCGTGCTCTTCATCCTGGCCTACATCCACATCGCCTTCTCCCGCTCGCCCATCAACTGCCTGGAGCACGTGCGGGACAAGTGGCCCCGGGACGGGATCCTGCGGGTGGAGATCCAGCGCAACTCCAGCCGGGCCCCCATCTTCCTGCAGTTCTGCGGCGGAGAGAAGTTCCCGGGAATGGTGGTTGAGTCCGCGGCGGAGGAGGAGGAGGAGGAGGAGGAAGAAATGACCGTGGATATGTTTGAAAACAGCTCTATCAAGGTTAGGGATTGTGCTCCCTGAGTGGGTCAGAGAGGGAGACCTGGGTGATGGGCTGGGGAGAAATGGTTGGTTGGTTGTGTGTGATCCCTCAGTCTCCTGGAAGTACAGTGGGTTCCTTGGCTGCTCCTGAATTCCCATGTTGGCTTCTGATGGTTTGACACAGGAAGCAAGGAAGTGGCCTGAGAAAGTGACCTCTCCCACCCCTGTGGTGGTGGAGGCCTTTGCAGGGACAGAAGGAGCATGGCAGGTGGGAGGTGAAGAGCCTGCTGATGTGACTTTCCCTGCCCTGTTTTTCCAACAGTTTGAGCTGGATATCGAGCCTAAGGTGTTCCTCAAGCCGTCCCGGGTGAGCAGCACTGAGCTGCCCCACAACGACAGCCAGGAGTTCTCGTTTAGTGACACAGCCACTAAAGGTATGCAGCCTCTGCGGGAGACTGTGTCCGAGTTTGAGATGCTAACCCGAGCAGGTAATCACACCTTCACTGCTACCTGTGCTCCTCCCTCCTCCCCGTCATCCTCCCCGCACGTCCCGTCCTGGCTCCTCGGGGCACCCGCACAGTGACCTTGAATGTCCTCCCAATGTGTTCACCTGGGGTCAGTCCTGTCAGCACTAACAGCAGACCCACAGCGAGCTCTGCCCTGGGGCTGGGGGGGGTCGGGGGAGGCCAGGGGTGGGGGGAGGCTGGGCTAGAAGTGTTGCCAGACCAAGAGGCTTCAGGTGAAGCCCAGGTGAGCGAGGGCTCCTGGTCTGGCAGTGCGTTCCTGCGGTGATCGGTGTCAGGTATCTCAGGTGAGCCTGAGCCCCCCTGTGAGCCGCAGGGATCCCCTGGCAGCGACACTCCTCCTCACACGAGCAGGGTTTGGGCTGTGTCCTGGGTCCTGAGCCAGCTGCAGCACTTGGAGCAGCCAATTTGCTCCAACTAATGAATCCCAAAAGCCGCCGGGCGGGTTCCGTGGGTTGCGATACCACCCGGCCTTGTCCCGCCCTGTTCCTGCCTGGCCTCCTAAACTCCACAGGGGGATTTAGTGCCTTTGTGTTATTTAAAATGGAATTCCAGTGTGGAAAACTTGTGTCTCTAGTGGTTCAGGGAGGAAATCTACTGAGGAATATTTATGTTAAAATAGAGATGTGGAATTGGATTCTTTGCCTTTTTCCACAAAATTTGCAAAAAAATTGCCTCTTTCATTCACACTGTTGTCCCTGGAAAGGCTTAAACTCTTTGCTCTGCAGACATACTGGGGTTGTGTCTGTGGAGGAAGGGGAGACCAGACACTGCTCTGTTCCTTGGTCTTGCAGTGGATTTGCTTGATGCTGATCCAGAGCTCATTAGTCCTGAATTAAAGATCATTAAGACCAGAGAGCAGTAAATGTTTTTGGTGCAGGACCTTTATTGCCCAGGTTCTGAGGAGAGTCACGTTGTGCAGAGCTGTGGCACTGGTGGGGTAACTCTTGGTTTGCTGAACGCGTGGCTGGAAATGATCCAGAAAAGGACAGGGAGGGAATCAGGCTGTTTCCCAGATGAGTTACAAAATTCATCTCTTCAAATTGGTCCCAAATACCTGAGTTTATTGTTTTTTGCCAGATTTCCTGTGCTCTAAGTGAACAAAATTTGCTGTTTAGTCCAAATGTTTTTGCCATGGAAAAATATTTTATGAGACAAAGGAAGTAATTGTTGATGTTTAAACCCTTGACTTCCTTTTGAGCTTAAAACTGTTTATAATGGAAACAAAAGACAAAACCGACAGCCCAGCCTGCGTTTGCTGCCTGAGAAGGGGGTCAGGGGCTGCATCTCTGTCAGTGCTGTGTCAGGTGTGTCTCTGTTAAGTTCTCGTGTCACTTTAATTGCCACTGTGGTGCTGGGAGCTGCCTGACAGCTGCCTCCCCCCTCCTGGAGATACACCCTGACAGTCTGAAAGAGCAGGGATTAAATTGCTTGGCTCCAGCTTAGCAGGAGGTTTTGTCCTTTCAGAGATGATGTAGCAAAAAGCATCTGTTTGGAACCTTTCTTGGAAAAAAAAAAAAAACAAACCAGGGAAACTTCAGGCACCACCGGTTTTTGGGAGAGCTGTAATTGCTGCTGCCTTCTGTTCTGATGTGTAATTGCAGCAGTGACCTCAGTCCCCAGGAAGTGCAGGGCTCTTGCCTGTGGAGCATTTACTCGGTGTTCAGCAGGTGTAAAGTGGATTTTCCTGCTGTTTCCCAAACAACATGGGAAGCAGAAATTGAAAAGAGCAAGAACAAGTGATTCTGGGCTTGCCAGGCACAGATGTGGGCAGGTTCTGGGCAGAGCTTGGAAGTGCTGCCCTGAAGCTTTCCCAGAAGCCTCACATTAAGGACTAAGGTCAGGGGAATGGGCTGCAATTCCGAAGAGTTTGAACTGATTTATGTTTAAGTGGTTGAGGGAAGCCTGGAGCCCATGTTTGCAGCTGGTTCCCTTTTCAAGAATGTGATGGGAGGGAGGGAACGAACCCGGAGGGGCTGTTTCTTGGTGGTGGTTGTTTGCAGATCCAGGTGCTGAGCCTCCCTGTGTCCCTCCCTGTGTCCCTCCCTGTGTCCCTCCCTCTCCAGTGTGGCCACAGGAGGAGTACATCGTGGAGTACTCGCTGGAATACGGCTTCCTGCGCCTGTCCCAGAGCACACGGCAGCGCCTCAGCATCCCAGTCATGGTGGTGACCCTGGGTGAGTGGGGAGGCAGCCTGGGCAGGGCAGGGGGGGCAGGGGTGGGGACCTGCTGTGCAGAGACCTCCACGCTGTCTCTGGGAACTCTTTATGAAGTGCACTCACTTCCCACGCAGGAGAGCTGCTGTGTGCAGCCCGTCTCCCTTTAGTAGGTCACAGCTTTCCAGGAGGAGCACTCTGAAATGGTGGAGCCTGGTTCAGTGAGCCCTGATGTCATGCCCAGCACAGTTGTTTCCCATGGAGAAGGGAAGAGCCCTCTCCCTGGCTGAAGGCACTGAAGCTCTGGGCTCAGTGGGAGCAGCAGCGGTGCAGGGTTAGAGCCCAGTGGTGAGGGCAGCTGTGCAGGTGTTGGGGACGGTGCTCACAGGTCTGTGTCACACTCAACATGCTCCTGTGCCCCTGGGAGCACCAGCAGATCATTTTCCTGGAACAGCGTTCTCTCCTCCTGGCATTTGCTCTGTTAAAACCTGTCCAAGTCAGGAATATAGTCTCAGACCTTCTCGTGCACTGTTAGTGCCCTGATCAGACTGAACCTTGTTACTTCCTCCCAGTCAGCTGAAGCAAAACTGGACAGGGGTTTAGGTGATTTTCCTGTGCAGTGATGGGCAGACAGGGTGAGCCAAATTCCGTTTGTGTCTGTGCCAACCCTGACATTCCTGAAGGCCCATTAGCACTTTGACAGCATGGCTGGATCTGTCAGGAGTGACATCTTCCCTCCCAGACCCGCCCAGTTCGGTTTTACTGCCCCAGGCCCACGTGCTGGCCCAGGCCCAGCTCTGCTGGCACACGTGTCCCTCGGGGTGATGGGACGTGTGCTCTCTTTGTGCCTCTGGGGCTGCGGGTGTGAACAGTCTGAGCAGGTTTTTGTGTTCTCCCTAGACCCTACGAGGGATCAGTGCTTTGGGGACAGGTTCAGCCGCCTGCTGCTGGACGAGTTCCTGGGCTATGATGACATCCTGATGTCAAGTGTCAAAGCTTTAGCTGAAAACGAGGAAAACAAGGGTAAGGCCTGGAGGAGTGACAGCGGCTGCGTGGAGCGGTGGGTGTTTGTTCTGTGCATGCCTGAATATCATCTTCTGACTATTGATTAATCTGTAACGCAGGGAGCAGCTCCCTGTGTTATTGTCAAGGACAAAATGAGAGAGGCAGGAGGGAAGAGGTGTCTGGAAACCTGATTTCCTCCTTCCTCACTGCCCTGCATGACAATGAGTGCTGCCCTGAGGATTTGCTCCAGATGCTGTTTCTGTAGCAGGCAGTGGCAGTTGGTCCTTACCTGTGTGTTGATCACACTGAGCCGGTGTCTGTGCTTTTTCTCCAGGTTTCCTTCGCAATGTGGTGTCTGGGGAGCACTATCGCTTCGTCAGCATGTGGATGGCCAGGACGTCCTACCTGGCAGCCTTTGTCATCATGGTCATCTTCGTAAGTCAGCGGGAGCTGGGCAGTGCCTGGACTCAGCCAGGGCTGGGCAGCATGTGGGTGGTGTAACAGCACAGACCTGAGCTCTCACCTGCTTTTAAAGTGTAGTTGGTGGAGGATGAAGCCCTACTCTGGGACTTTTGTTCTAAGTGTCCTGCACGACGTTTGTCCTCTGAGACTTTTAAGAACAGGCCAGACTGATTTGCCAGGAGTGATCAAGATAAACCAAGAGATGATGTGTGAGATGAGGCCATCTCAAGATACACATCAGACAAGATCCTGAACGATAACTATGCTGTGTTTGTAATCTTGGGTGGCTGTGGGACTCTCCCCTTGTGTCTGGCTGTCCCACCCACTGAGGCAGCTCTGTGCACAATCACTGTGGGCAGTGAGGAGGAACCAAGTGCAGAGAGGTGCTGGGAGCTGCGGCAGGAGCGGGATGGAGGACGGGAGATTCCCTGCTCCCAGCTCTGTGGGTTGGCTTGGCCCCCGCTCAAATATTCAGGATCGGTCCCTTTACAAACAAATCCCTTACTGTCTGTTCCCCTGCAGCAGCACAGAGATTAATTGCCGTTTGTAGAGCCCTAATTACTCTTTGGCAAATTGCTCTGCACAGCTCCAGCTAACGAATGTGGGATGTGCAAGCCCAGGCTCGCCCGGGCCTCTGCCGCAGTGCGATCCCGAGGACTCCCCACACCCGTGGGGCTCTAACCTGTCCCACACCCGTGGGGCTCTAACCTGCCTCCCCTTCTCTCTCCTGTTTCAGACTCTGTCTGTCTCGATGCTGTTGCGCTACTCACACCATCAGATCTTTGTCTTCATTGGTAAGGACTGGCTGAGGGGTTTGGGTTGTGCTGGGCACTGTGCCTGCTCCAGCACAGCGTGTTGTAGAGTCACAGCAGGTTTGGGTTGGAAGGACCTTGAGGATCATCTTGTTCCAACCTTGATTTTTGTTGTTTAGAAGGGTCCTACTTTTAGCTGCACAGGGAATCCATCCCCCTGCACCCTGTCACCGCACTCACCAGAGCTGTTCTGTCTCCTGACAAGTGCTGGGCACAGAGGATTTGGGATGATGGACTTGGCTGCACTGAGTGGGCAGTACCATGGGGTGGAGAGTTCCTTGGCCCCAAATCCTCTCTGTGCCACACTGTGTTTTCCCTCTTGCAGTTGACCTGTTGCAGATGCTGGAGATGAACATGACCATTGCGTTCCCTGCGGCTCCGCTCCTCACTGTCATCCTGGCTCTGGTTGGTAAGGACTTGCCTCACTGCTTGTATCTGCAGCACATCCCTCTGGGGTCTGTGGGAAGTCTGATTCCCTGTTCCGAGCTGGCCGCGGCAGGTGGTTAGCACGGCTGCTCATCACAAGGCAGAAGGCTCTGGAATCTGATGGCACAGTGAGCTCCATTGTCCTTCTGGGTCCCCTGGAAAAGCAGCAGTTCATTGGGAAATCCCAGAATCCGAAGCTTTGTCTGTCCCTGGAGCTCGTTGCAGACTTACGTTCTGTAGCCAGACTGCATTTGCACAGTTTGAATTTAAAAAGCAACAAAACCCCCGAAATGTGTGCTGGGGGAGGCAGCTGGTCCCTGCCGTCAGCGCTGGAACACACTCGGCCTTGGCTGCTGCTGTAACCAGAGCCCAGTTATCTGCCCTGGGCAGGTGCAGTCACAGCCTGGCCCTGGGGTGGCAGAGGGCCCCTTCCCGTGCCCTGCCTGTGCTGATGTCCCCCTGTCCGCAGGTATGGAGGCCATAATGTCCGAGTTCTTCAACGACACCACGACCGCGTTCTACATCATCCTCATCGTGTGGCTGGCGGACCAGTACGACGCAATCTGCTGCCACACCAACACCAGCAAGAGACACTGGCTCAGGTAAGGGCTCTCATTCCCTCTCCCTGTCCTTCTCCAGCTGCTCCAGGGCCTTCCCAGCCCCTCCGGGCGTGATGGCCTCCACTCCTGAGGGTGTCTGTGTGGCTCCTTGGGAGCTGCCCCACATGGCACAGGGTCCAAAGTGCGATTGCTCCGCTTTGGATTTGTGCCTGGATCTCAGAATCACCTCGACCTTTTCCTGCCCCTTGTTTTGCCCCATTCGTAGCCAGGCAACTCTGATTACCTGTTAACGAGTCTGCACTGCCCCAGACCAAGTGCCCCAGCTCAGGCTGGGCTTGGGAGTAGAACAGAGCTCATATTTTTCCTGATTTTCCTTGCCTTCCTGTCTAGGTTTTTCTATCTGTACCACTTTGCCTTCTACGCCTACCACTACCGCTTCAACGGGCAGTACAGCAGCCTGGCACTGGTCACCTCCTGGCTCTTCATCCAGGTGAGTCCCTGCACAGCTGCTGCACCTGGGGGGGGTTTGCCAGACTTCCTCTCAGGCTGGGTTGGAGTAGGGATCCTTTTTTCTGTAAGAGATGGAACTAAGCCTGGTTTAGAAATGGAACAGCAGAAGGCAGCTGTGGAACAGGGGAACCTGTGAGTCACTGTCTGCAGTCCAGTCACGGGCATGACAATAACCCGATGCCACACAGGTTCTGGGAAGGCTTTCTGTCCTCTCCTTCTGCAGTAAATCCTGATGAGGGCCTGTTTTGCAGAGGAGCAGCTCAGGTCCATGCAGTGAGGATGCTGGCAGGACCAGCTCCGAGGTGATGTCTCCAATATCCTGGATCAGTTAAACCTGTTGGGTGTCTCTGGCTGTTGACCTGCTGCAGGGTGGGGGCAGGGAATGGAGCACAGTCCAGAGGAATGCCATTATCCTTCTTTTCCCAGCCCTTAAAAGGGAAGAGAGGTTGTACTCTGTTGCCTGTCTTCAGAGAGAAACTATAAAGCAGCTTGCAGCAGTCAAAAGCCCAAACTTTGTGCTAACCTGCTGGCTGTCAGAGCAGCTGGATTCTCCAGGAGAAGTGCAGTTTTCTTGGGATGTGGTAGCTTGTGGCCCAGGCCCGGGGGTGACTCCTTTCCCTCTCTTCCTCCAGCACTCGATGATTTACTTCTTCCACCACTACGAGCTGCCAGCCATCCTGCAGCAGATCCGGATCCAGGAGATGCTGCTGCAGAACCAGCAGGTCGGGCAGGGCACCCAGACCACGCTGCAGGACAACCTCAACAACAACACCACGGCCGCCCCCGTCGAGGCGGGGGGTCGCCGAGCCCCCCTGGCCACCGGGCCCCCCGGGGAGGGCAGCGGCCCGGCCGCCCTGACCCCCGGCGAGGCCTCGAGCGTCATCGCCGCCGCCGCCTCCGTGGGCAGCGACCTGAACTGGGTGGCCGAGACGGCCGCTATCGTGACAGAGGCCTCCTTCCTGTCCGACCTGAGCACAACCCTCCTGGAGCCCACCGTGGTGCACGAAGCCGTGGCCAACGGGACCCCTCAGGAGGCGACCACGGCCTCTGGTTTGGTCGCCCGCATCAGGGTCAGCAGTGACCGCCCGGAGACGGCCGTGGGCTCCATCACCATCGAGGTCACCTCCACGTCCGTGGTGGCCGCAGCAGATGCTCCCCCTGCTGCGGGGGCTGCGCCCCTCGTCCCGCTGCAGGAGGGGGGGGGCCCTCTCCTCAGCCCCTCCCTTCCCAAGCAGACTGAGGCTCTCGAGGGCTCAGACAGCCGAGCAAAACCCAGTGGCAAGAACTGTGTGGGCAGCAGCAGCAGCAGCAGCAGCGTGGCAGAGCCCCCTCCAGCCTCAGGGGGGGACAATGACCAGGACAGAGGTTTGGAGGACCGGGGGGAGAGCAGCCCCTGCCCAGCACCAGCAGAGAGAATGCCCAGCTCAGAGCCAGGCTCCAGGAACCTGTCCTGAGCCCCGTTGGGTCGCTCTGGACTGCCGGGAAGGCATTTGGATTTCGTTTGTTACTATTTCTCACTTCACCATCATCCTTAACCCATGGATCCCTCTGAGCGGAGCCGGAGCAGCAGGAGCAGAGCAGGGCTGTGGTGACCTCCCTTCCCTGGGAAAGGCACAGGGGGCTGCGGGGAGGTTGGGGGGTTTGGTCCCCTGGCCCACACAGCTCCAGGGCTCCTCCGAGGCCACATGTGAGCCTGCTCCTGCCCCTTGTCAGCTTGTGCCCCAGCTTTTCCTTGCCCCCCAACCCAGGCTTCACCCCCGCAGCCGTGTTTGCAGTCCAGGTGTGGATCCCAACTCTCAGGTGGGAGCTGACCTGGGACAGGCCACAGCACGTGGCAGCTCTGTGGTGAGAGTAGGAGCTGATAGAGCAGGCAGAGCATGTCCAGCCCCCACGGGAGAGCCACAGAGAGGAGAGTCCTGGTCACCTTTCCTGCTCCTGAGGGGAGGAGCAGCTGAGACCTTCTGTGGGTGTGGGGTCTGCACACGGCTGGGCAACAACCAAAGCAGAAGCTGCAATTCAGTTATTCAGTTCCTTTTTTTCTGCCCTTGAATTTCCCTCAGTGGGTGGGGTGGGGTGTGGAAGGTGCCATGTCCAGGGTGGAGCTGCCATCTCAGGAACCATGAGTGATGCCTGGAGAGAGCCGTGCTGCAGTGTGGGTGTCTGTGGAGAGGTGTGGGGCGAGAGCAGCAGCTCTGTCCTGCACAGCTCTGTCCTGCACAGCTCTGCTCTGGGTGAGGCAGCTGCTTTCCAGTGCCTTGTCCCTCCCGTGGACCACATCTGCATTTCGGATCAGCCCCATCCCAGACGAGAGAGCAGCTTCTCACCCCTGGACTCTTGCATGAGCTGGTTTAGCAAAGAACCAAAACACTAAAGCCAAGACATTTCAGCTGATTTTCCCGTTTCCCTGCAGTGGAGGTGAGGCTGGCAGGTTCCAACCCCTGTGCCATGGAGCTGAGCTGGGGGGCTGCATCGAGACCTCTGTGGAGGGGTTGGACCCAGCAGGATGTGCTGGAAGGAGGGTTTGTGCACGGGGTGGAGCAGGGTGAGGCAGGATGAAGCTCTGGGAGAACCATGGTGGGACAGGGCAGGGGCAGGTGACACGTGGGCACTTGTCTCCTGGGGACAGCTGGGTCCCTGTACAGGTGTCCCCAAATTCAGGGCTGTCTCCCTATGGCAAAGCAGCATCTTCTGTCTCCCTCGGAGGGCTCTGTGCATTTCAATGTTCCCTTGTCAGCGCGGGGGGCTCAGAGCCCCCTGTTCACCCCTCTGCTTTTCCCACCTGGGTGCCCCCACTTTGTTTTTCCCTTTTGCCTGGAGCAGCCCTGGTGCTGCACCGGAGCTGGGGGGACCCTGCTGTGACCAGCAGGTCCAATCCTGCTGCTGCCAGCACTGCTGGGAAGGGGCCTCGTGGCCAACTGAGCCCAGCCTCTGGAGTGCCAGGAATGACTGTAGGCTTTTCAGAGGAGTGGGTGGGTGGGAGGGGAAGGGGGGACACCAAACCAAATGATTTGATGAATGAAAAGTAGAGTTCATTCTATTTAATTAATGTACAAAATGTGTTTGTATATAATAATAAATATTATCTCTAACAGCTCCTGCAGCTCTGCCCCACGTCCTGTCCCGTGTCCTGGGCTCCCGCCGGAACGTGATGTGTGGGGGTCCTGGGGGAGGGGGTGAATGCTGGATCCTGGGGGAGCCCCCCTGTCCCGGGGTGTGGCTGTCTGGGGTGTCACGTCCGTGTCCCCTGGCAGGGCTGGGGCCGAACAGCAGCCCCGTCCCCGCCGTGCTCAGCAGTGCTGGGGAAGGGCTGCGGGGCTCTGAGTCCTTCCACGGCCACCCACAGGGATGGGGAGTTATTCCGTGTCCTCGGGAGGGAGGGGAGCACCGAGGCACACTCTGTCCCGCTCCCTGTGTGGCACCTCCATCCCTCTGCCCGAGGGAGACTCCGGCTCTGCTTTGCGGTGGCTCTGGGATCAGCCCGGCTTTGCTGCCCTGGAGCTTTCTCTCCAGAAGGAGGTTTCACTCCCGGCCTGTCCTGCTGCCCCTCTCTGTGGGACCTTCCTGTTCCTCCTCCTAATCGCTGCCGTCCTGCGGTGGGGCTGAGCTGGGCCTGCGGAGGAGGGAGGGGAAGGGGAAGGGTTACTCTCGGGCCAGGCTTGGCTGCATTCAGGATGCAGCTGGAAGAGGAAAAGCAGACTTCACGTCGGTCATCTTTATTTACATGGTGTAAAAGCAGAGTGGGGCTGTGGGGCTGAGCTTTGTCTGGGTGCTGCAGGGGCCTCTCACCCCATCTCAAGTCCCCTAAAAAGAACTCCCTGCCCTTCAAACCCCCACTGCCGGCAGGAAGCAGGAAAGGAAGAGATGAAGGGCCCCAGAGGTTGGGCGGCCCCAGAGGTTGGGCAGCCCCAGGACATCCTCCCTCCCTTTTTCCTTCCATCCCTCCCCTCCACTCCTGCTCCGAGCTGGAGGAGTGGGTGCCCTGCCCTGCCCCGCCCCACCCAGGGATGCTTTGGGGGGTCCCTGCCCCCGCCTCACCTCTCCTCCCGGGGCTCCTCGGGGGCCAGCAGGGCGGGCAGTGCCCGGCCACCCTTGGCTGTGCCCAGCACAGCCACCAGCTCGCTCTTCCTCAGCAGGGCCGCGCGCAGCTGCTCCCGCATCTCCTGGATCTTCTCCTCCAGCTCCCGGAGCTCGCTCTCGCTGGCTGCCCTGTCCGGGGGCTGCGGTGCCTGCCCGTTCCCGGGGTGCCGTGGGGACCCCTCACCCTCGGGGGGGGCCTTGTCCAGCTGGAATCGCACCCGCCGGGCCTCCTTCCGCAGGGCACTCCAGGGCTGTGCTGCTGCCGGTGCCGGCCTGGGCTGGGGCTCACCCCTGTGTGGGGAGGCAGAGAGGGCTGAGCTGAGATCTGGTCCCTCTGCGGCCCCCCGGGATGGTGGGGTCCATAGGGAGGAAGAGAAGAGTGGGCAGGCTCTCAGCCCTGGCTGTACCTCTGCTCCAAATTCAGCTGCTGGCTCTTCCTCTCCTCCATGCCCATGTTCAGAGCCCGATGGATTTTCTGTGGGGAGCAAGGGAAGAGTGAGATGTGGGGTGATGGTTTTGGGATTAACTGAGGGTGATGGTCCAGGGGTTATCTGGGAGTTGATGGTCTGGGGCTGGAGGAGGGCAGAGGTGGTGTAAGTTAAGAGGGAGCAGAGGCATGGGGCCAGGGGTCTTTGGGGCGCTGGGTGAGCCCCTTCTTGCTGGCCCCACCTGGCTCGTGTGCAGCCAGTAGTTGAATTTCTTCTTGCGCCGGATGCGGGGCAGGACCAGGCGGTAGAAGACGTGCTCGCCCAGCGAGGTGAGCAGAGAGCCACTGAGCCCGATGCACAGCAGCACGAACAGCCCCGAGAAGTGGTAGATGCCCATCTGCAGGGTCTGCAGGGAGCGGGGGGTGTGGGCTGGGCTGGGGGGGTGTCAGACCCCAGAGCCCCCCCCGCCAAGGGCTGGCCACCAAACCTCGGTGACGGCGAAGACCCGCTTCCCACAGGGCACCATCTTGTACCACTTGTCGTGCAGGAGGTCGATGAACCCCGAGGACTTGTAGCGGCTGATGAACTCGGAGACGTTGGAGGTCAGCGGCGAGTTCTGGGGGAGGCCGATGCCGTAGCCTGGCCCCAGTGAGGGGGGAGAGAGGGGCAGCGCTGGGACAGGGGGTACAGCCCCCAGTGCCCTCCACGGAGGGGGCACCTCCCCACCCTGCCCGGTCACGGCAAGGCGTGACCACAGCCAGAGCACACGTGTGTACACACATGCACACACATGCACACACACAGGACCCCTCCCCACCACAGCCCCCCCAAACCTTCGATGGCAAAGGGTTTGCCCACGGTGAGCAGTTTGCAGTCGGAGTCGATGGAGACCTCGTAGTCCAGCAGGGATTTGTCCATGATGAAGGCATTGAGTTTTGGGGGCTCTGTCCTGCACCAGCATGGAGGGAAGCTCAGGGAGGGGCTGTTCCCCCTTTCCCAGCATCCCCCCAACCTGACACCCCTCCCAGGGGTGGGAGTGCCCGTGTGTGTGGGGGGGTGTGTGCACAGGCTGCAGGGAGGGTGCAAAAGCTGCCCTGGGAGGAGTAAAAGGTGGGAGGGAGCCCCCCATGCCCTTCCTGCTCCTCACTTGAGCATGGTGACGCCATCGGGGGTGGTGGGGACGTTGTAGCGCCGCATGTACTCGTGTATCTCAGGGAAGCTCTTCTTGATGTACTCCTCGGCACTGCTCTCCCACACCGTGCCGAAGCGGAAGCCCTGCGAGGGGTGATGCAGCTGGAAGGAGGCACCAGAGCATCAGCACCCCTGCCCAGGGACGTGTCCCCAGCCCTGAGCCCCAGGCAGGGGGCTCTGGGCAGCCTGTGGAGGTACAGCAGCTTTTTGGGGGTGTCTGGCAAAGAGCACCCCCCCAGAGACAGCCTCAGGACAAACCCAGCCTAGTCCCCCTTGCCCTGGAGCTGAGGCCAGGATTAAACACCAGGGTAGGGGGGCTACAAAGCTTTCTGGGGGTCACAATGACCCCCCCCCAGTCTTGGAAGGGGCCACACTGCAGGACTGAGGCTAGAGAGAACTTTCACATTCATTCCAGCAGGGAAGGTGCAGAAGGAAGGACAGGATTTTCCTCCCCACCTTCCCTGGACCTCAGCCCTGTCTCAGCCCATCTGAAGCAGCCGGACACTCACCCACCTTTGGGTCGTGGATGCCCGAGAGCTCCTCGAAGGTCTTGTCCCCCACCATGACGGCCGCCAGGTTGGCCGTGTAGCTGGAGAGCACCAGGAGGCAGAAGATGGCCCAGAGGTTCATGAGGAAGCGGCCGGTGCAGCACTTGGGTGTCTTGCTGGAGACAGTGCGCCCAAAGAGGATGGCATAGCACAGGTTGAGGGCTGAGGAGTAGGAGAAGATCTTCATGCGGTTGCGGCCGTGGGGGGTCATGCCATAGGGGCTCTTCCACTCGTAGAGGGTGAGGAAAAGTGCCGTCATGTGCAGTGCCACGAAGACGCCCACCCACATGGTCCAGTGCAGGGGCCACATGAAGGCTCCGATGGGCGACGCCGTGTCCTTGGTCCTCACCAGGATGCCCAGGCTGGTGGAGAAGAAGGGGCTGGTGAAGTCGATGACTTTGCTCCGCGCCGAGTTGATGCTGAAGGAGGTGACGGCCATGTGGGCTGTGCCACTGAGCAGGTCCCCCACCAGTCCCGTCCAGCGCCCGTTCTTCCAGGCCCCGTATTTCCCATCGCCCACGATGTAGAGCTCGAAGTCAAAGGCCATGTCCTCGGCCAGCTTCTCCAGCAGGTCGATGCAGTACCCGTAGCAGCACTTCTTGTACGCCCGCGGCACCGAGCCATTGCCGGCGCCGAGCTCCTCGAAGAGGGTGTCCAGCACGGCCGAGTCGTTGGTGCCGGGGTCCAGGCAGAGCTGCCCGGCCGGGCAGTTCCCTTCCTCATCCACCTCCCTGGTGAAGACAAAGGGGTGCTCCACCAGCGTCACCACGCGCAGCCGCGCCCGGGCCCCCCCGGCTGCTTCGCTGGGGCTCTTGTGCTGCCGCTGGCTCTGCCACATGCCCTCCTCCAGCTCCAGCTTGCCATGGCTCCAGGTGCCCACCATCACCCAGGTGGGGTCCCCCCGAGAGTCCCGACGCAGGCTCCAGACATGGAACTGCTGCTCCGGCCGCACCAGCGCCGCCTTCTCCACACGCACCAGCCCCGTCTGACCACGGAAGGACGTGTTGGCCAGGAACCTGCCAAGGGGAGGGAGTCACAGCTCCAGTGTCCCAGGTCAGCTGGGACCAAGGAACAGGGACTGGGAGCAGGATGTGCCCAGCTCGGACAGGGACAAGGTCAGGGAGGAACAGCAGGATCCGGCCCCGCTGTGCTGCCCCGCAGCTCGCTGTGCTGCCAGGGCCAAGGGTTATTAATATTTATGGAGCCACGGTGCTCGGGCAGCATTAGGGAGATCTGAAGTGACACGTCCCCCCGTGCAACACAAACTGTGTCCCGGGGTGGGCTGAGCCCCACGGCAGCCACTGCACACGGTGGGGACAGCACTGGGCAGTGCCCTGCACTGAGCACAGTGGTCACCCAGCTCTGCCCTCGCCCCATCCCAGGGGTGGGGCACAGCCCCTCCCATGCACCCCAATACCAAAGAGCCGGGACAGGGGGAAGGAGGCACCCTCAGTAGCCCCCTTACCTGGCAAGGAACAGCCCCGGGGACTCGCCACTCGCCCGGTGCCTCTCGCTGCAGTTGCTCGTGGTCTGCAGCAGGGTGGGGTCGGGGTGGCCGCGGGCGGCGCGGGCGATGGCCCGGGACACCAATCCCACCGCGTCCTGAACAAAGAGCTCCAGCGGCGGCCGGTTGACCTCACCGAAGGCCAGCAGCCCCGGGGGCAGCCCCTCGGTCTGCAGCTCGTTGGCGCCGAGCGGGGAGCCCAGCATCCAGTGGAATTCCTGTGATGGCAGCCCCGACTCCTCGGCTGCCTGGAAGACGAGCCGAGCACGGGGCAAGTCGCAGCCCAGCACCAGCACCGGGCTGGAGAGGGTCCTGACGTGCTCCCTGTGCTGCTGCAGGTAGCGGGTGGCCCTGGGCTCATCCAGGTAGCCCAGGTCCAGGACGGTGCGCAGGAAGAGCTGGGAGCGTTGGGCCCAGAGGTTGAGGAAGCCGGCGACGTCCCAGGGGTGGCAGAGCACCAGGCTGGTCTCCTGCCAGTTACTGGCCTGCAGGATGCTCACCAGCACGTCCACCAGAGTCCCCAGTGAGCTCTGCCGGTCCATGTGGAAGTGGAAGGGGCTCTGCCGACACACAGGGGTCGTGGCCATGCCCCTGCTCACGGGAAGCACCCAGAGGCAGCACCAGGCACGGACCCTCCCATCCCGAGGTCACCCCGTGCTCCCTGCCCACCCCCTGCCCACTCCTGGTCTGGAATCCAGTGCCAGAACACGTCCCAGAGTCCTTCTGGAGCCAAACCGGAGTTGGGACTGGGGCTGAGGGGCTTCCAGAGGAACCAGAGAATTTGCCTTGGAGTGGGAGCTGGAACTGGGGCTGGGATAGAGCCTGACAGAGGGACAGGAAGGAGCTGAGATGGGAGCTGGGATAGAGCCAGGATAGGGCTGGAATGGGGGCCAGGAGGGGGCTGGGATAGAACAGCGATGGGAGCCAGATAGAGCCAGGATGGGGCCCGGGATGAAGCTGGAATAGAGCCAGGATGGAGGTGGGAATGGGGGTGGGATGGGGCTGGGGTGGGAGACAAGATGGAGGGAGAACAGAGCCGGGAGGGAGCCCGGAGGGAGTCGGGATCCAGAAGGGATAAGGGGCTGGGATAGATTCGGAATTGGAGCTGGGATCGGAGCCGGGATCAGGACCGAGATCGGAGGCAGGACTGAGCCGGGAGGAGGACCCGCGCGATAGAGCCGGTATGGAGCCGAGACGGGGACCAGGAGGGGAGCACGGACGGAGCCGGGATGGGCACAAGGACGGAGCCGACGAGCAGGGACGGGAGCGGGGACCGGGAGCTGCGTCCCGGCGGCCGCGGCGCGCCCGGCCGGTGCCGGTGCCGGTGCCGGTGAGGGGCGGGCGCTGCGGGTCTCACCTGCGCTCGGAAGGGCAGCGGCCCGCGGGTGTCCAGGATGCTGACGAAGGGGACCTGGAGGGCGGCGGCGAGGAAGTCGAGCTGGAGCAGCTCCCGGCGGGAGCGGGGCAGCGCCAGGACGGCGGCCACGCCGCGTCCCGCCAGAGCCCCGCACAGCCACCGCGCCAGCGAGCCGGGGTCCCTCGCTGCCGGGCCGCCCCCCACCACCTCCAGGCTGAGGTTGTGGGGCAGCGCCGCCCCGCCGGGGTCCCCCCCGGGGCCGGTACCGGCGGCCCGGGCCAGCGCGGCGCGGAGCCGGGCGCGGGCGGGCGCGGGCGGCAGCAGCGCCCCGAGGCGCACGGCGGGACCGGGGCTCGGGCCGGGGCCGGGCCCCGGGGGGGTCGGGACGCGGCAGGGATGCGGGTGTCCCCCCGCCGCCCCCAGCGCCGCCGCCAGCAGCCAGAGCGCCCGCAGCCCCTCCATGAGCCCCGCGCCCGCCCCGCACCGGCCCCGCACCGGCCCCGCCGCTTTGTGCTCCGCCGGGGGCGGCTCCGGGGCGTACCCCGGCTGCGGGCAGGGACCGGGCGGGTCCCGCCGGGCCCCCGCTGGGCAGCGCCGAGCCCCCGGTGCGCGGTGGGTCACTCCGGACCCGGCCCACGCAGCGCCGGATCCGCCCGCAGCCGCCCCGTCCACGCCCACGCGCGACGCGGGTCCCCCTCGCCGCATCCCGCAGAAAAGGGGGCCCCCGCCCGCGCGGTGCTGCCGTCCGAGGGCTGTGACCGTGGGGTCCCCCGGCACAGGGACCCCCGCTGTTCTCTGGGTGGTCCCGGCCGCCTTTAGACTACCTGGACCTTCCTCCTCCTCTTCCTCCTCCCTCTCCGGCCCGGGAAAAGCCCCTCGGGGCGGTCCCTTAGCCGGGGTAGGAGCCGTAAATTGTCTCCCCCGTCCCGGTAATCCCCCCCTTCCCCCCCATCCCTCTATCCCTCCACAATCTGAGACACAGCCTCAAAATCCGGGGGTCTCGAGGCCGGGGGGTTCCAGGGCCAAGGGATTCATCCTGCTGTGTGGGGAAGGGGCGAAGGGAAGCAGAGGCACAGCCTTCTCCCGCTGAGCGGGGAGACGTGGGGTCACCCTCCTCATCCTCACCAGGAACCGGGGCCCTGCCTGGCCCGGAGGTCCCCACCACCGGCAGCACAAACAGCAGCGACTGGGGCCGGAGCTGCACGAAATTAATAAGGGAAAGCGAAGGATGGAGCCAAAAACCATCTGGCAAAAAGTATCGATCCACAGACAAATGTAATGAGTCACAGCCTAATGAATTCCTCTGCGGAGCTGGACACAAGGGGGAGGGCAGAGTGGGTCCTGCCAGGGCACAGAGGGTCAGGGAGTGCTGATCTCCCCCGGAGTGGGATCCTGACAAAGGAGCCCCCAGCACCTCTTTCCCACAGGGATAAGTGTGGCACAGCACCCACTGTCCAGGCAGGAGCTGGGGAGGGGGAACAACATGATCTTGGTATGAAATAGCCCCCCAAATGCTGGGTACAGCACAGCTGGGAAGTCCCATCCTCCCTCCTGCTCTGTCCAAGTGCAGCACCCTGACAGGAACCCCACTGGGGGACTGGGAAAGTGTGGGATGACTGGAAGGGAGCACTGAGGTCTGGGTTTGGTTGGGGGCTGTATCCCTGGGGATCTTGGGGGGCTCCCTGCAGCAGGGACATGCTCCCACCTCTGCCCCCACTGCAGCCCCCGGCTCAGGGCAACGCTCCCTGCTGCAGCTGATGAATGTTGATCCAAAGTGTCAGGATCCAAAGGAGGAAGATGAGGAGCAGGAGAGGAAGGAAAAGGAACGGACTTGGGTGATTAAGCTAAAAGCATTTTCTGGGGAGCTGGCAGGAGCCAGGGCCACACGGACACTCTGGTTTTAAAGTGCACTTTAAATCATCTGCATTTGGGTCTGGTATATTGAACAGGGTGTGGGGGGACAGGGGGGGGCCACAGGAGACCTCGACACCCCACAGGGGCAAGGAGGGACCTCTGGGGTGAAGGTGACTGGGCAGCTCGGGGATGAGGAATTGCTTCCCTGCTCCCAGCAGGCAGCCCCAGGGACATGGTGATGGGTGGTTCAGGTCTGTGGCCACCCAAGAAAGAAAGAAACTCGGGCATCTTTCACTATAAAAACAAATCTTTTATGTAAAAAATAAACCTAAACAAAACCCACAACCCCCGCTGCCATGCTGTGACAATACAAAAGGCCGAGTCCCCAAACACCGTGAAAACAGAGTCGTTGGATCCAAATATATATAAATTGTCAACTGACGAGATTGGAAATAGCACCTTGCTGGCCCCCCTGCCCCTCCCCAGAGTGCCCCAAAACCACCACCCACGCTCTGAGCCCAGGGACTCCCCCAGGCCCTGCCCGCTGGACAGGGTGGGTGCCCCCTCCTCAGCCCTGGTACCCAGGGACCCCCTGCCTGCCTCAGCAGACCCCACTGCCCTGGGCACCCCCGGAGCAGGAGCTGCTCAGCCCCTGCTGTCCCGAGCGCAGGGTCCCACTGAGCAGTGATCCCCAGGGCAGGGTGGGTGGCAGGGGGGCTCCAAAATCCAATCTCAAAACGGCATTGAGAGAAAAACACTTTTCTGTCTGCACTGCAGGGTCAAGTAACAAAAAGAAACAAAAAAAGGGGCAGGGGAAGAGCCGGGGAAGGAGCAGGAGCTGCATCCTGAGCTCTCCCGCAGCGGCCCCCGAGTGCCCCCGAGTGCCCCGGCCCCAAGTCGGGGTGGACACGGTCCCTGTGCTGCCCCGCCCGCAGCCCCCGTGCCGGGCTCAGTCCCGTGTCCGGGTCACGGGGTGGGCCGGGTGTGCTCTGCCGGCTGGGCAGGGAGAGGTGGAGGGGTGCGAGGGCGGGGGGAGCCTCTTCACTTGGCTGGATTGGTGATGATGCGAGCGGAGAAGTTAAAGAGGTCCTTGTTGATTTTCCGGAGGTTGCTCACCTCCTCCTCCAGCTCGCTCACCTGGATCGTCAGGTGCTCCTGGTCTCCCACCAGGTTCTGCGCCAGGAAAACACAACAGACAAGTATCAGTGTCTCAGCTCTGGCAGGTGGAGGCTGCTGCTCCCTCCACAACAGGAAACCCGAAACCCTTCAGTCTTCTCCCTCCTCAAGCCATAGCACCTCCTGCTCATGTCACCAGCAGATTCCAGGGCTCTTCCCCCCAGTTCCCAGCTTGCCCCAGACCCCACGAGTTGGATCAGCTGACAAGGACCCCCCAAGGGGTCTGTGCCCGATTCCCAGCCTGGGAGCAGCTCTCACCTTTTCCCTCGTCAAGTACATCTGCGAGTACATCCTCTCTGCCTTCTCCAGGTAGCTCTGCCCGGGCTCCTGCAGGGACCAGACCAGAGGGGTTGGCAGAGCAGACATGGACCTTCTCCCAGTGGCCCTGGGCAGGGTTCCTTGTGGGAGGGACCCAGGGTGATCCTGCTGTCACCTCTGCCAGGTGAACACCCCCCTGGCCTGCTGCCACCTCCCCAACAGGGAGCTCATCCATCAGCTGTGACAGGACTGTCACTGTCACTCGCCCAGGGACAGACGCTGGCAGAGGGGAGCAGCTCTGGGACCACCGTCAGAGAGGTTGCAGTGGACAGGACACTGATGGTGTGGGACCCCCAGGTGGTGGCCAGGGGACGGCCATGCCAGGGCCGAGGAAGTGGTGGGACAGCAGAGCCAGCCCACTCTGCAGCTGGGAGGACAAATGACTGCAGCAGCCAGGACGGGGAGGGAGCAGGAGGGAGCAGGAACGGGTTTCACCAGCTGGAGGAGAAGCTTTGCTCCAGCCCAACCCCTCCCCGATGTCCCCCCTGGCCAGCCCCCTCGCCCCCGTACCTGCTGGTGCAGCCCCAGGCGCAGCGTCACCCCCTCAGCACCCGGCTCGTCGCTGCTCTCGGTGCCGTGCAGGTGTTTGCTGAACTTGGGCAGGGGCACGCTGGGCTTCCCGTCGGGGTTGAACATGTTGGCAGGGGCCAGCACGATGAAGGCGTTTGTCACCGGGCCTGGCACGGGACAGTGGGGACAGGTCAGGCCGGACCCCAGCGGGTTTGCCTCTGGCTGGGGCCTTGGGCAGCCCCGAGAACAGCGAGTATGACCCTGGTGCAGGCAGCGGCCAGGACTCTCTCTCCCTCCCCAGCAGCCCTCCTGCCCGGGGCTGTGGCTCCACACCCCAGGCCCGGCACCCTGGGGGGGGCTGGGGGAGCGGGGGGGGGCCTGGCCGGCCACCCGAAGGGAGTGGGGGGCTCGGCCTCCCCCGCAGAGCCGCCGTTCATCAGCACCCCGCGGCTCTGTGCTGCCACATCCATCACCCCTCTCACCGGCAGAGCTAATGAGCGTGTTAATTGCAGCATTTACCCACACAGACGGCTGCTTTCTGGCAGCAGCCCCCTCCACCCCCTCCCAACTCGTGCTCGCTGGAACTCCCACCGCTGCCCCCCACACCCGGAGCTCTCCCCGTCAGACACAGCTGCCCCCCAGCCCCCCTCCAGCAGCTCGGCCACTGCTACTACTCTGTGTTTGGAGAGACAAGGATGGAGCTCGTGTGACAGGACTGGAATAGAGGCCTGGAGGGATCTGGGGGCAGTGGAGGTTTCCTGCTTCCCCCCAGAGTGGTGCTGGCCATGTGGTGACAGGCAGCAGCCCTGCCTCGACAGCACAGCTCATCACCCGGGAGCAGCAGCCCAACTTCTCAGAGCCCACCTGCCTGCCCACGCTCTGTCTCCACCAAGGACAAGCCACCCTTGGTGTCACAGCCCCCCATGCCTGGCCCCAAGCCACACTGCAGCTCCTCTGATCAGCGTCGAGAGCGGAGGGAGGGCAGCGGGCCCCGCCTGCCCCCGGCCACCGTGTGAGAGGGACCATGCTGTCCGAGGACACCGGGCTGGAGGCTGCTGTCATGTCACCACAGCAGAGCCCGTGTCACCCCTGCCCTGGGGAGGGAGTGGGATGCACTGGAGGGTGCAGGGCAGTGGGGACAGACCTTGCCAGGGGCTCACGCTGCTGCTCGGACAGGCCAAGGGAGAATGAGGACCCACAGACACCAGAGTTGCCCCACAGAGTGAGGGTGGGGCTGGGGCAGCAGAGCCCCCCATGCAGGGGGGCTGCAGGGACCCCAGACCCAGGACACTGCTTGGGGGTGGTGGGCTCCCAGCCTATCCTGGGCTTGGCAGAGCACACACAGCGCAGCGGGGTGGTGCCGGTGCCAGGGCTGCCAGGGGAGCCAAATCCCTGCCCACAGGCAGCAGAGGGAGCCAGAAGAGACTGCAGAGCACCCACAGCTCAGGGTCAGCCTGGTCCTGCCCCTCCTGGGAAGAGCCCAGTCCAGGCACTCTCCTCTGATTCCATCTCTTTTCACCCTCTAATGCCAGTGGCGCCAGGCTGGATGGGTGCTGCAGTGGGTCCCAATTAGGGATGGTCCTTGGCAGCCAGAGGGAAGAGGGAAAGGGTCTGGAGGCAGCCTGGCTTCCAGAGACTGCCCCGAGGCAGCAGCCCAACCACTGCAGGGGAACAGGGTCTGGCTGTCCTCACCATCACCTTCCAGGGGGTTTGGGCCGTGCCTGAGAGCAGCAGTGCCAACCCCACTGGCCGGGATGGCACCAGGGACTGGAGAAGGAACCCAGTTAACAACAGGAGGGGTAAACATCCCCTTGCTCTGAGGCACCTGACTGCTGCTCCACAGAGTTTATGAGAGCCATCAGACTGAAATCCCAGACGACTGCTCATATGGGATTCGCTTCAGGCCCCATGAGCTCACGGGTGCTCACTGCAGGGTCACAGAGCCATGTCCCCTCCAGACACAGCTGGGGTGTGTATGGGGTGACTGCTCCCTTGGGAAAACAAGGAGGAAGATCCCGGGTGACCTCAGTGACGAGGTGAAGTCC
The DNA here is from genome assembly GCF_025592945.1 of Manacus candei. Taxonomy (NCBI): domain Eukaryota; kingdom Metazoa; phylum Chordata; class Aves; order Passeriformes; family Pipridae; genus Manacus; species Manacus candei. The sequence goes on along the minus strand of NW_026138128.1, from coordinate 483,532 downwards.
ATGACTCACTCCTGCACAGGGTGGGGGGTTATTAACACACGGCATCGCTCCAGACAGCCAAGGCTCCTCCAACCTCTGCCCTTCCCGGGGCAGAGACACCCCTGCAGTGCCCAGGGCAGCACAGGTGAGACAGCAGTGGCCTCTGGCAGCAAGGATCCTGGAGATAAGGACATTCCTACCTTTGTGATTCATGGTCTTCAGGCACTGCTTGCTCTGGATGTCCCACAGCCGGACGGTTTCGTCGTGAGAGCCCGAGAGCAGCAGGCTGCCGTCCGTGGAGACAGACAGACACGTCACCTGGTTCCTGGAATGGGGAAGAGGATGTTTAAACTCGGCATGACCCCAGGACTGCCAGAAGCCGGTGAGGTGGGCAGATGGGGGCAGATGGTGGCTGGCAGGTATGTCTGGTCCCTCACCTGTGCCCTTTGAAGACCTTCCCGTTCTCCCGCTCCGTCTGGAAGGTCCGGTCTCTCTGGACTGGCTGCAGAAATGAAGGAAGGAAGGGAGAGGGGTTAAAATTCAGGAAGGCTGAAGCCAGCAGGTTCATCACCGTGTCTGGAGGGGGCAGGGGACAGGGGAACCAGGCCCTCCCGTGCCCTGGCAGGTCACACTAGTCCCAGGAGGGAAGTGATGGTGGCTCGGGGGGACAGGGCACACCCAGAGCCCCACGCACTCACCCAAGCACAAAGATCAACCTGGAAGATGGACCCATCCATGCCACCACAGAACATGTGGTACTCTGAGAGGTCCAGAGTCACAGCCATGATCCCCACGTCAAAGAGCACAGAAAGCAGGAGCTCCCCAGACGAGATTTCCCAGAGCTGGCATGAGAAGGGACAGGAAATCATGGAATGTTAATGACAGGTTTGGAGGACACCCTGGCATCCCACACTGGCACCTTGGCATCCCACCCTGGCATCCCTTCCTGTCTGGGACTGGGAAACTGAGTGCAAGGCAGAACCGGGGCAGAACCCAGCATCAGTCTCTCTGTGGCCAGGAGAGAAGTTTCCAAGGCAGCTCCACAACAGCCCTGAACCCTCTCCGTGCCCATCCTGCCCCCAGGGCACCCCTCTCCCTACAGGCTCCAGCCTGCTCTGCTCCCTGTGGACATCAGCAGTGGGAATCAGAGGAGCTGACCCCGACATTCCCAGGAGAACAGGGACTGCAGCAGCCCAGCCCAGGGGCAGGTGCAGAGAAACTGCTGGTGCTGGAGAAGCAGAGTCCAGGTCTGGCAGCTCTGAGTCATTGCAGAGACAGCCAAGAAATTCAGCCTCTGCAACCCGAGAAAGCTTTGGGACAGCTTGGGGACAGGGACAGCTTCCTGCTGCCTGGCGGAGCCCAGCTTTGACCCTGCAGGGTCTGGCACCTCTGGAATGAGCCTCACCTTGGCTGTCTGGTCGAGGGAAGCAGTGGCAGCCCGTGCCAGGGGCCCTCCAAAGCCACAGCACAGGTCAGTGATGGGGAGGCTGTGCCGGGACCAGACGTGCCGGGGGTCGGGGATCTGGGAGGGCTCTGCCTGCAGGACACTGTGGGGAGAGCAGAGAGGGGCAGCACGGTGGGTCAGCCAGGGCAGAGCCCCGTGGGGAGCTGGGCCAGGCTCTGCTCCTGCTGGCTCTTCTGGCTGCTCTCCTGGCTGCAGGCACCAAGTGGAGCACGGGAGCTGCCGGTGGCCACGGATGGATACTAAGGCTGAGGGCCACAGCTGAGCTCCCCATCCCAGAGGAACAGAGACAGGGGCTGCCATTGGCAAGGGAAGGGCACAGTCCACTCTGTGTCACCCAGGAAAAGAAGTCAGAGCCATATTCCCAAGAAACCCGTGAGACCCCAGGGAAAACCTCCCTGCCCGCGAGGACACCACCGGTGGAAGAGCCCCCAAGGATGGCACAGACCCAGCTGGGACACGTGGGCTTGGACAGAGCTGGTCCTGCCTACAGGACACGGGGATCTGTCACTCCAACACCCCTACCCTGATGCTCCCTGTGCCCCCTGACCCCCTTACTTGTAGAGGTTCCACACCAGGGCCAGGCAGTCCTTGGCCCCCGAGAGGAAGTGGCTGCTGTCGTCGGTGAAGCAGAGGCACGTGAGGTCCTGGTAGTGTCGGTTCAGGATGGCGAGGAGGTTCCCATTGGATACCTGCAGAGAGGGAAGGGCAGAGAGTGTCAAGGCATGGAGAGTGCCAAGGACTGAGATGTCCCAGGATAACGTGATGCCCTGCCCTCAGTGCAGCAGGGATGAAGGGGAGGTTCTGTTGAGCACAGGAGCCCATTGGCACCTCACGGGCAGCGACTGACACCACAGAGGTGCAGCTGGAACAACCACATGTGCCAGGACTGCAGGGAAATGCAGCACAACAGCAGTGGGAGAGGTCCTGGCACATTAACTCTGGAACCTAGTGACGCCAGAGCCGTTTCTCTGGTTAAGACACAAGTGTGCAGTAAAGATTTCCTGTTCCCTCCTAAGGTTCATATTACTTTGGCGGCTTCTTCCCGCCTCTCACAAGCCCTCAGGAAGTGGCAGTAGGGTTACAAGAGCTGCAGGAGGCTGTGTGACACCCCAGGGGTGCTCGTGATCCTGGGCCAGTGGAGGCTTCAGGGTGGAGAAGGAATCCCCAGACCTGGAGCATTTCTTGTAAGAAGGCAACACTGCAGATGTGGAGGGAACAAAGCAGCAAGTGAGCCTCAAATAAAATAATGGAGTTGATTCCCTCCTGTTATCTGAATTACACCCAAAAATCAAACTAAACTACAGTTCAGGGGGGTTCACAGATAGCACAAGACCAGGACTCTGGGGGCTGGTACCATCTCCATCATGGTTTCCATGGAACATCTCCCATGTGCCAGGGGGACAGTGCCATACCCTGGAACTCCTCTGCAGGTGAGGGGAGGCGGGGCAGGGCCCAGCTGGGAGCACCATGAGCAGCAGCTCCCACTGCTGCAGGCTCAGACCTCTGGTCCCTGTCAGGGATTTTATTCCAGCACAGCCACAAGCACACTGGTATAAGCAAACCCTGCTGAGTTCAGGTAGAGCCGCCCACACCACGAGGCTCAAACCTCCCCTGGCACGGGGAGCTCTCCAGGTGAGGCATCCCAGGGTTTAATCCTGGGCTCAGGACAAGCTACTGCTTTTATTTGCTCGGTGGTGTGCCGGGAACGCAGTGTAATCCCACGTAATCCAGGAGTAATTAACCAGCAGGACAACAACCAGAGCACAGCAGGGGCTGCTGACACCCTGGGCACACAGAAACACGCAGCTGAAACGTGGGAGAAGCACTGGAGAAAAACCAGGTCCTGTGCTGCTGCCTCGAGGGAGCAACACCTGGCCCCTGAGTCACTGGGAGCCTCTTGGAAAGAGAAGGAAAGGGCAGAGCGAAACCTCTCCCGGAATTTCTCCCCCTCCTGCTTTGACGAGCTGCCCCACAGGCTGCGGAGGCCTGGGATCGGGGATGTAGGGACACTTGAGGGATGGGGGCACTGCCAAAAGGACAGGGCACTCCCTGACTGCCCAGGGTGTGGGTCTGCATGTCCCCGAGCCCCCCAGGACCCCGTACCTCCCACAGGTAGATGCTCTCGGCGACTCCTGCCAGGATGTAGAGCCCGTTGGGAGAGGCCGTCAGGCAGGTCACGGGCCCGGGGCAGATGATCTTCTGCTGCAGCTGGTCCTGGGGCAGAGAGAGCACAGCGGGCACTCAGCACAGCGGGGAAGGGGCTGCAGGCAGGACCCCCGAGGTGGGGGCTCAGGGGTCTCACTGGAGGGTCCTGCAGAGAGAGGCATGGGGGGCACCTGCCTGTGGTGATGGGGGTCAGAATGGAAAGGAGGGAGGGGGAGCCTGGGGGTCTGGCCACGGAGATGGGGGTGCCTTTGTGGAGGGTGATGGGGGGGTGTCTGACCATACAGAGGGGGGTCTCCATGGAGAGAGGGGCCGTTAGGAGGGTGTCTGACCATAGTGGGGCTCTCTATGAAGAGAGGGACCATGAGGGGTCTTTGTGGAGAGAGGGGCCAAGGGAGGGGCTGACCATGGAGAGGAGGGGGCTCTGTGGACGGAGGGGCCCCTCACCACAGGGCCGGGGGTCCCCACGGAGGGGGATCCCGTCACACCCCCACCGGACCCGCGGTGCCCGGGGGCGCCCCCCGAGCCGAGGCCGCCCGGGCCCGCCCGCCGCTCCGGTACCTTCCTCTGGAGCTCCCAGACGTTGATGTAGCTCTTGCCGAGCTGGGCCCCCAGCAGGTGCTCGCCGCCCAGCAGCGCCAGCCCGCGCGGGCCGCTGTTGCCGCCGCGGTACCCGGGCAGGGCCGAGCCCGAGTGCAGCTCCCAGACCGAGCAGTTGCAAAGCGGCCCCGCCGCGTCCGACACCAGCGCCACCTCCATGGGCGCCGCCATCTTCGCGGTCCGCCAGGGCCACAGAGAGCGCGGCCGCGGCCCAGAGCGCCGCCTCCCTCGCCCCTCGCCGGCCAATCAGCAGCGGCGCCGCCACGGCCGCGCCGCCGCGCGGGGCGGGAGCTGCGCACGCGGCAGGAAGCTCAGCAGGGTCCGCACCGGCCGCCCCTGGATGGGTGACCAGGGGCACCGCGTGAGCACCCGCAGCCCCGTGGGGACCCCAAAGGGACCCCGTGGGCACTTCATAACCCTGTAGGGACCCCAAGGGCACCCCATAACCCTGTAGGGGCCCCTGAGCACTTCATAACCCCATAGAGGTCCCATGGACACCCCAGTCCTATGTGCACCTTGCGGACACCCCATGGTTCTGTAGGGACCCCATGGACACCCCATAATCCTTTGGACACCCCACAGCCCATGAACACCCCACAGTCCTTTAGGAATCCCATGAATACCCCACAGTCCTACGGATCCCCTGTGGGCACCCATAGCTTTGTCTGAACTCCATGAGCACCCCACAGCCCTGTAGACACACTATAGGCCCATGGACACCCCACATCCATAAGGACACCCTATGGACAGCCTGCAGCCCTGTGGGCACCCCTGGGTAATCCTGGTTCCCCCCACGGCCAAAATCCCCAAACAACACAGCTGCTTTTTTTTTTTTTTTTTTTTTTTTTAATATTTCTTCACTTTACAGGGTTACAATTGTCTTAAATATTCTGACGTTTAAATACAATCTGTATAATAATGTTATTATAAAATGTAAACTTTCAGTGTTTTTACTTTATTTTCTCTTTTTTTTTTTTAAATTTTTTATTTTTTTTTTTAATAATAATCAAAAAGTCTCAATACCTGAATGTTTTGCAAAACTGAAATCTTTCACCGGGGCCCGGGTGTGCCCGAGGCCGCCGCGCTCAGAGGTAGAATGTGGTTTATTTTTTTTATTATTTTTTCTTTTTTTTTTTTGTCTTTTGTGGTTTTTTTATCTTTTCTCATTTTCCTTTTTTACCTGAGTTAAGATACGCAACGCTGGGGGAGGGGGCGGCTGCAGCTGGGGCCGCTTCTTTAGTCTAATTTTCTTTCCAACCTCCCCCCCCTCAAAGAAACTGATTTAGGCTTTTTTTTTTCATTATTTTTAAATCGATATGCAAAAAGAAAAATAAAGTGGAAAGTCACCCGCTCTCAAAAACAAAAATAAAGGGGGGGGGGGAGGAAAAGGGGGAGAGGGAAAATAATTAAAAAAAACCCCAAAACAACCCAAAATAGTGACTGTACAATGCAAAAAATCACTAAGAAAATCTAAGCCCGCCCTGGGCATGAAAATTTCCCCTTGGAATTTCTCCTTGCGGGGAGCTGGGCTGGACCTCAACAGCAGCAGGAGCTGGACGGACCCCCCCAGACCTCCCTAAAGGGTCCATGGAGCCACCAAGACCCCCCACGGAGCCACCAAGGGGATTCCAGCACGGAAAAAAAGGCCGAAAAACAACAAAACCAGCTGGAAAAACCCCAAATCCCCTGAGATCGCCACTTCCCCGAGCGAAATTAAAAATAAAGCAGGGGGGTCCCACCAGCCCGGACCCCCCCGGGCACCTGGGGAAGGGGGAAAACCCTGTGCTCCAGGTGGGAACCTGAGAATGGAGATACCGAGGGGGGCGGGGGTTTCGGTATCGGGTCGGATTGTGTCTCACGCAGATGTGGGTGAATTTTGGGGGGGGGGACGGTAAAAAATGAGATTGTGAGGCTCAAAATAAATCCTCGGGTCCTTCGGGTCCTCCGCCACCTCTGGAGCGTCCCGCAGCCCTGAGCATCCCATCCTCTGGATCCTGCTTCTTTTTGGAGGAAATAAGCCCAAAGTGGCTTTGAACAGTAGTTTTATGCAGGGGAAGGAAAAAAAATTAGGATTTACCGGTGGGGGAAGGAGCAGAGCTGGACCCAACCACCGATAATGAGAGGAGAAAGGAGATTCCAATGTTTTTCCAAGCTCCCATTTTCCCTGATGAAGACTAATATATATCATTTGCATGTTAAAAGTTTGATTCTTTTTTTGTTTAGAGAATAAAATAGAAGCTATTTACAACAAAACAATCAAAAACAACCTCTTAAAATCCTGCAGAGTGGAGTTCCCAAAATAAAGGAGGGAAAAGGATGGAAATGAATAAAATATCTCCCTATTTCCAATTTTTTTTAGGATTCTCGGGTTTTTATCCTTTAGAATTCCGGGGGGTTTCGCTAGCGCTCGCGTCAGCAGGCGTCCGTGCGTCTGTCTGGAGGTAACACCAGTTAAAAAATAATAATAATTATAATAATAATAATAATAAATGTACAGTGCAAAGTGTGATGTGAGTGAGGTAAACGGTCCCGGAGCGGTGCAGCCGGACAGCCGGCGGCTCCGGCAAAACCCCCCGGGCTAAAGCTTTTCTGCCTGGAAAAGGAAAATCCAACAACACGAGAACAAGGGCAGGGTCTGGTGAGACCCTGATGAGACCCCAGAGAAACCCTGGCAAGACCTCGGGCGAGACCCCAGTGAGACCTTGGTGAGGTCCCAGTGAAAACCTGGTGAGATCCCAGTGAAATCCCATTGAGACCCCGGCAGGACCTCGAGCGAGACCCCCTGAGACCTGCTGGGACCCCGGTGAGCCCCCGTCCTCCTGCGGCCGGGTCCGGGGCTCGGGGGGTCCGGGGCGTTAAGGCGAAGCGCTGTTGGAGGTAGAGCTGGGGGGCACAGCCAGGCTGGCCGTGGTGGGGGGCACGTTCCCAGCCCCGCTTCCCACCCCGCTGCCGCCGCTGCCGCTGCTCCGGCTGCCGCCACTGTTGCCTTTGCTGTAGGCAGAGGAGGAGGAGGAGGAAGAGGAGGAGGAAGGGCCGGGCGTCTGGGCGAACAGCACACCTGGGGAGAGAGCGGGGTCTGAGCTGGGGGTGGCGTGGCTGCCGTGGAGTGGGGCGAAGGGCGTGGGAGTGGGTGTGGGGGCTGCTGGGGCCGGCGGTGGTGGAGCAGCCCCCGCCCACGGCAGTGGGGTCTGGGGGAGCCCCTCACCCGTGTAGACGATCCCGTTGATCTCCACCGACATGCTGATGCTGTTGGTGCCGTTGCTGCTGCTGGTGGCGGCGTCCGGGCGGTTCTCTGCCGGGGAGAGCCGGGTTACGGAGCCCGCCGGGGCCGGGGGCTCGGCCGGGGCAGGGGGCCGGGGCCGGCACTGACCTGGCGAGCGCGTGCCCTGGCTGTTGATGCGGATGCTCATGGGCAGCTGGGCCGTCATGGCCAGGAGGTTCTGCTGCAGCGCCCGCTGCATCAGCCGCTGCTGCTCGTCCGTCACCAGCGCCAGCTTCTTCTCCGGGGGCTCTCCCGACTCCAGCTTCTCCCGCAGCTGCTCCAGCGCCGCCGCCTGAGCGGCCGCCGCCACCTGAACCGCCGCCGCCTGCGCGGCCACCACGGGGTGCCCGGCCAGAGACACCGGGAGCCGGCTGGGCATGGAGATGGGGATGGGGGAGTCCTCCTCTGCAGGGGGAGCAGGTGTCAGGCGTGGGGGCGCAGGGACAGGCAGGTGCCACCACCCCGGGGGTGTCCCTGGCCCTGGCACAACGGTTTGGGGCCCTACTGTGGTGGGGGCTGCCTGGCACCTCCAAAGGTCAGAGATGGGTCACTGGAGTCAAGGTCCCCGAGCTGAGGCCCTGGAGCCCAGGGAGGGGAGAGGAGCATCACCCCCCTGCCCACCACACCCAGCTCTGCCCCTTATCCCTGGTGCCAGGAGGGGGCTCAGCCTGTGGCTGGACCCCACAGCAGCTGGACTCTGCAGCAGCCATTACCTTTCTTGATCTTCTGGCCGGGTGCGATGGCCCCGCCGTTGGTGGCCGATGCCAGCCCCAGCGCTGGCACAGGCAGCTTGGGCGAGGAGAGGAGGCCGTGGGTGCCGCTGGGCGAGTAGGCGAAGAGGGAGCCGCCGAAGCCCTGCCGCCGGCCCTCCCGCCGGTTGCTGTCGATGGCCGCCTGCAGCTCGTTGGGGTTGCTCAGCCCGCGCTTCTCACACTCGTAGGGGTACAGGTACTTCATGTACCTGCGGCCACACGGGACACAGGCTGGGTTGGTGGGGGTGATGCAGCGGCTGGACACCCCTTCCCGTGTGCTGCCCTCTCCCTCCCTCCCTCTCTCCCTCCTCATCGCTCCCAGGTAGGGCAGAGGGACCCCCAGGGCTTGCCCCCCTCCCCTCCCGCCGAGCCCCGCTCACTGGGTGCGCAGAGTGAAGGCCGCACTGGTGATGGAAGTGGGCAGGCTCAGCCCCTTGGTGATCTCCCGCCACAGCTTCTTGTTGATGACCTCCACCAGACCCCCTTTCTCAGTCACCAGCGTGTACAGCATGTACAGGTCCAGCACCTGCTTGGCCATGATGGGGATCCGGTTCACGGGGGTCCCTGGGGAGCAGCGGGAGGAGAGAGCGGGTCTGGGGTGCTGCTTCGTCACCCGCAGCCCCGGGGCAGCTGCCGAGACCCCTGCGGGGCAGCAGAGGGGGTGGGGGGGCTCCTGCTCCTCCCTCCCCTTCCACCATCCCCTTCCTCCTCTCCAGGCCCCCCCGCTGAGATCAACCATGAACAAAGGAAACAGAAACTCGCAGTTTCCAGCCACAGCCCCGTCGTGGCCGAGCCGGTTCCTCGGGCTGAGCCAGCACCCAGCAACGCGAGTTATTTATAATGGGGGTGGCACGATCTTGCTATGAGGGTCCCATGAGCCGGGGGGCTCGTCCCTCCAGCCACAGGGAGGGGGCTGGAAGCACCTGCTCCCTCCTGGGGGTCCCTGCCCTCCCGGCCCCGTGGTGAGGGGGCCCTGAGGGACCCCAGGGGCACAGCCAAGGGGACCCTGGAGGACACAGCCAGGGCCCACGGGGACCCTGGGGGACCCAGTCGGCAACCTTGGCCCCCCCGCAGGGGCACACGTGCTTCCCCAGCGCTGCCTGACAAAGGGCAGAGCCAGCCCTGCGTCAGCACTTCCAGCGCTGTTTTCCACGCAGGAACCAGACCCTCGACCAGGCACGCTTGGCTTTCAGCCCTTCCCACCCCGGCCCCTCCGTGCCCCTCCCTGACAGAGCGAGGTGGCAGTGAGGGGCTTTGCCCCCTGCAATAACCCAGGGAAGAGGCAAAAGAGGGGCACAGCCGGGGGAGTTGCAGGGGTGGGGGGACCCTGTGGGGAGGAGCAGCAGGTCTGGGTGCGATGGGTGCAGGGAGAGGAGTGAGGGGGGGCCGCAGGCGCCAGATCCAGCCCAGCAGGTTTGACCCCGCTGTGCCGAGGGGTTAAAGATTAACCAGCAGCTCAGCCAGAGCTGTGACCCCGGGGCAGTAACAAGGGGTGAGGAAATGAGCCCCGGGAGGGGCATCGGGGGTGGAGGGTGGGCGTGTGGAGGGGCTCACCTCGCTTCTGCATGAAGCTGAAGAGGTCATCCAGGAACTCCTTCCTCCTGGGGTCACCATCCAACTCGTACAGCTGCACAGAGAGGAGAGAGATGCTCAGAAACCCCCTTAGCCCTTGTGTCCCCCTGTCCGGGACCCCTGGCTCTCACTACAGCAGCCCTGTGGCTGCAGCCCTTCAGCTCTCAGGACATCAAATGGTCCCTGCACGGGGCCATGGGGTCCCTGGGGTTCCTGGGGCTGGCGCTGACTTGTGCCCGTGCCCTGCTGCCACCATCCCCTGCCTGCCCGCTCGGAGCTGGGTCCCGGAGTGCCAGTGCTGAGATATCAGTGGTGCCAACGTCGGAGCAGTTCCCAGGCTGCCAACACCACGCTCGGCCCCAGCTCCTCCCAGGAACGCTGATCCCGATTATTTTTAGCATTCGCTGCATGCTCAGCACAGCAACGCTTCAGCACAGCCCCTCCTCTGCACCCACGGCCCAGAGAGAGCCGGGGCTGGGAGACACTGCCTCGTGTGCCATGGTGTGAGCTCATGTCACACTGGCACCGTGGGGATGTGTCCTGTGCCAGGGCAGGCAGAGCTGGGCCAGGGGCACCTTCGGCCAGGACCCTAACCCCGCGAGCCCGGCACATTCCTGCCTGATTTATGGCACAGGATCTGCTGTTTGGAGTGCCCAGCACACCGGAGGCACAACACACCACATCACATCACACCATGCCACACCACACCACACCATGCCATACCAGGCCGTGTGGCCTCTCCTGAAGCCCAGCACAGTCTCTGCCCAGAGGCTGGTGGATAATCCCCACCCCACCCCAGGAAGGGTGTCAGAGCAGGGGCTGGGAGGGCAGGCACTGCCCAGATGCCACAGCTCCTGCTTTTCTCAGTGACAACTCTGAACAACTGCCAGGGGGGCCGAGGGGTTGGGAGGGGGCTATAAATACCCTCCCACCCCATAACGCACCAGACACACACCACAGGGCTGCTGCTGCTGGTCACCAGGTCACCGATGTCCCACCCCCTCTGTGGGCAGGCCCTGTGGCACCAGGACCTGCGGGCAGCTGGGGGGGTGGGTGGGCATCGTCCTGGCTGTAAGTGAGGGGTGCAAACCCCCCCTCCTGCCGTCCCCCAGGGAGGATCCGGATCCTGCAGGGCTGGACTCGCCCGCCGGCGCCGATCAAAGGGATCAGTGGGGCCGCATGATAAGCGGGGCTGGGCGCCGCAGGGGGACCATAAACCCCCCCAGTTCCCCTGGGAACCTCGGCAGGCTTGGCTGGCCCCCAGCACACCCCCAGGGCAAGGGCAGGAGCCACCAGCACCATCTGCATCATCGGACAAGACCCTCAAAGCTCTTCTCCCAGCCCAGCACCACAGCAGGGGGTGTGGTGTGGTGTGTGGGGAACAAGCCCTGGTGCAGCAGCACTGCTGTGGTTTTTCGGGCTGAGCTGCACCGGCTGCTCGTGCCGGCCGAGGGACGTTGGGCCGGTGCCAATCCAGCCTCCCCGTTTCCTAGAGTGGCTCCGAAAGCCGCGCACAGAGAAAGGGCTTCCCCGGCACTCGATCCCACGGGGTGTGATCCCACGGGGTGTGGAGCGTGGAGCTGTCCTGGGGAAGGACTGAACGCGCCGGTTCATCCACTGCCATGACCCCCAGGGCTGCGAACCCCCCCAGCTCAGTCCCGAGGGGAATGGACACGTTTAAGAGGATGAAAGAAAATTAACCGTCAGCTGAGGAAAGCGTGGCCGGCCGGGGCGGGGGATTAGTGGCCATGGCGGGCGCCTGCCTCATGTGCCGTCCTTCTACACACCCTGCCAACCCCGGTGGTCCCACACCGAGCTCCGCCCAACTGGGATGAAGCCACGGGGGTCCCCAGAGCCAGCGGGCAGAGGGATCCCTGTTCCTGCCCCGTGTCCTCGCGGCTCTGCCAGCACACCCGCCACGGCTGCTGGGCAAAGGACATTGCACAAGCTGCTGCTGACGGTTACTGGCAAGACCTTGACAACTCCTCTGTGCTCAGCAGCTGCTCACCGGCCACTGTTGCACCAGAGCAGAGAGGGGCTTCCCCCCCAGACCTGGTTCAGCTCTGCCACTGCCAGCAGAACTGCCAGCGGTGGGAAGCTGCCCAGGGTGCTCAGCTGGCAGTGCCGTGGGGCGAGGACGTGCCCAGCCATGACTGGGACATGCTCGGTGTGCACTGCAGTGGGATGGAGCGGCTTCTGCTGAGCTGCCTTGTCCACCCTTGTGCCTCCCATCCCCCCTCATCCCCCCTGCCCCCCCCTTGCCTCCAGGTACAGGCAAGGCAGGCAGGGAAGTGGAAGGGGACAGAGACAAGTGACTCTCAGCAGCCCCTCGCAGGATCTCCTTGCGCTGACGCCACTCCAGCTCTGGCACCCCGTGAAGCCCAACGGCAGCGCAGGACAGCTGGGACAGTGGGGCTCAAAATGCAAATCGGGGAACAGAAACATGTTCTCGTTTCAGCGAAGCCCAGCGTGCAGCTGAGCTCGGCACAGACCGGCGGCTGCTGGCACTGCTGCACCGAAATCGGCAGGTGCTGAGTCTTGCCCCTGCCCAGTGCCCGTGCCCTGCCTGCCGTGCCCGAGCCCGGTTTCTGCTCGGCACGAAGCCGGTTCCTCGCGGGGACTCGCAGTGTCTCAGTGCAAAGGTACCGGCGCGGGCGAGGTCGCCCTGTGCCGCTGAGTCAATAGATTTATGTTTTGTAATTAGGGAGGTGGAAACGACTTAATCCATAACGCAGCTGCCCCAGGAATATCCTCTTACCGCGGGGTCCCCACGGCAGAGCGCGGTGCCAGGGGATGCCATGGCACAGCGACCCCCGCCTGGCCGGGGGGCAGGAGATGGCCCTCACCTCCCCGAGGGCCCCTGGGCCGGGGGATCCAGCTCCACGCACCCAGTGCTCCCCCAGCCCAGGGCAAACAGCCGGTGCCAGCAGCACGGCCGGCTCTGGCCACGGTGCCCGGCCCACCTGGCCGCAGCGCAGCCCCCTCGGCCCCAGCCCCGGCCGGCTGAGGACACGGAGCCAGATGGCCGTTGCCAGCAGATCTATAATTAAGTGGAGGAGGAATTAGGCAGGCGGTGGGCGGGTGGCCCTGACCCCGGCCCAGCGCCCCGGCAGGATGCCGGCCCGGCGTTTGGTGTGTATGACCGGATTAATGTTTCAAACCAGATTACAGGAAAATCCCAACCCGTTGGCTTTCAAAGGGCAGGCGGGAGGCGGCCCCTCGGCAATGCCAGGAATGCGGGAGAGCCCTCGGCACGGGCGTGGTGCGTGCAGGGGGTCTGACCCCCCACAGCCCCCTCCCGAGCTGGGGCAAAGGGGGCAATCACAGGCGGGAGGGGAAGTGCCATTTCGAAAGGCTCTGGGAATGCTGGGGGTCCTGCTGGAGCCAGGCTCCCCATCGGCAGGAGTCCCTTGTCCCTTGTCTGCCCCACGAGGCATCACAGAGGAGCCCGTGTCCAAGTTAAAAACACTTCCCCCTTCCCCCATTCAGTTCCGGGTTTTCAGGCCTTGGGGATTAATTTTCAAGTTTCTCTTCCATCATCAGGAAGTGGCGACACTCTCAGTTTTCCTCCTTCTCTCCGAAACCCGTTTGGGACGTGCACGCCGTGAGCCAGGGCCGGGGACAGACCCCCCCAAAGGCCACTGCAGCAGGGATGGGGGCTGGTGGCAGCCTCCCCCTTCCAGAGGCTGAAAAACCCCTAATTCCTGTATTTAGGGGAAAAACACAAAGCGAGCAGTGGCGGGGAGAGCCCACCCTGTTGTGACAGGTAGCAGGGCTGACAGGTCAGGGAGCTCCTTCTCTCCTTTTCTTCCTTCCTTCCTTCAGCAGCCCCCAGGGATGCGTCCCTTTGTCCCGCGGACAGCCGAGGGGCCACGCGGGGCTGGGGGAAGAGCCCCTGCACTCTAACGAGTTCCTTAACGAAGAACAAACACGCTTATGGGGTGTTTCCCATCCTGCTCCCAGCTGGCACACAGCACCCGGCCTCCAGCACGCCAGGACCCGCAGGGGGGTCGGGGAGGGCACTTATTCAGAAAAAGAAAGTAATTTGTAAAAACCAGAGCAAAGGGCTAAGAGGGCCCCAGGCTGCAGCGTTTCGGTGGCACTTGGGATGTGGTTTCCTGTAATGCGGTGGCTGAGTCAGGGCTGGGGGTGCCCGAGGCTGCAGCCCCTCTCTGGGCATGGCCCCCCACCCCAGCATGGGGTGCTGGGTTTGCTGGGGCCGATCCCTCTGACAAGGGCAAAGGGAGTGTCCACCCCAGCACAGATCCCTCTTCAGATAAAGCGCTTGGCTTAGGGACAGGTCACCTCTGGCTGTCCCCATCCCTAATCCTCTGCGAGCCCCCCAGGGAACAGCCCACCTCGGGAAGGGGCTGCTGGGGGCAGGAAGGTGTGCCCCCTCCCCAAAAGCCCCCAACACCTTGCTCATGGGGGACGGTGCTCGCGGGAGCCTCGCCCACATGGCCGGGCCGGCGGTGACTCCACTGACCGGCCCGGCGGGATTCCTGCCGCTGGAGCACGGCCGGGCTGGGGGCCGCTTCCGTGGGGGCAGCTGGAGGGGGCCCCAGAGCTTCCCGTCGGCACCATTGTTCCTGCAGGTTCCCAGCATTGTCCCCTCTATGGGGGACATGGCCTGGTCACAGGTGACTGTCCCCACTGGTGGCCCCTCCTCGGGCTGTGGGACCTGGAGGGCAGCAGATCCATTGGTGCTCCTGTGGCTCAGTGACAAACCCAGCCCCAATCCCTCACCATCGGCCCAGAAGTCCGGGAGACCTGAGACCCCTGGGTATGCCCTGGCCAGGCTGGGGGCAGCTGTCTCGTGGGTGACCCTGGGGGTACGGGACGGTGTCCCAGCACGGCGGGTGTCAGGGCACGGCGGGTGTCAGGGCACGGCGGGTGTCCCCGCGCGGCAGAGGGGACGCTGAATGGACGAATTAGTCACCATTTAACCTCCCTGACCCCCCATTGTCCGTGTGCCGCCAGCTGCCCTCCCCACCGCGGCACAGGCACCGTGCCCGGCCAGCCGGCAGCTCCCGGGATCCGTGTCCCTGCTCCGGAGCCGCGCTGGAGCAGCGAGCTGCGGGCCAGACTGACACCAGCTCCTGGGATGGCCGTGCTGCTGCTGTTTGTTCCCCTCCTGCAGAGGAGGAAGCGATTCCTGCTGCCGTGGCGTTTCCCATGGCAGATTCTGCCGGGCAGCAGCGCGCCGGGCTCTGGCTGGAATCAAAACCGGTTCGGTGTCTGAACGCCGACGCGTGGCACAGGCTGCCGAGGGGTCACGGGAGGGGGGAGCGGGGTCCTGGGGCTGCTCTCCCTGCTGTGAGTTGGGAGCCAGCCCGAGTGGGAGCAGCCCGGCAGCAGCGGCTCTCCCGGCCGTCGCCGCGTGCGTGCCGGTGCATGCCCTTGACACATGCTCGCTATCACACTGGACCTTGTGCAAATATTAATCCAGGGGAGTCAGGCGGTGTTGGGAAAGCTTGTTTGAGGAGAGACACCCGGCCAGCACAGCTCTCAGTGCTGGGCAGACCCGGGGGGGAGAGGCTGAGCCAGAGCAGCCAAGCTCAAACCCTTGGGGCACCTGCCTGGGCTGTCCCTCCTGTGTGCACCCTGAGCCCCCCAAGGTGAAGCCCCCCAGGGCTGGAGGGCCAGGACCCCCATTCAGGACCTGACCTGGGGGCAGCAGCAGCGGGAAGCAGTGGCACCCAGGCCTCCAAGCCAAGCCAAGACGGGGTTTAAATTCCACCACCATATGTAAATGATCGTCTTAGAAGGGGATCGCAGTAAGCCCTGGCAGATGAGTCACCGGGGCTTCCACCGCCCGCTGGGATTTGGCTAATTGCAAATCTGTTCCTGAAATGCAAGGTCCCACACCTCTGCCCTCTGTCCGCACCGTGCTGAGGTCCTGGGTGTCCCATGGGAAGGGCCAGGGCACATGGAACCCCTGGGAAACCCCTGGGAACCCCACCACGGAGCTGCTGGAGGAGCTGGAAGGGGTCCAGCAGCCACAGATGGGGTTGACAGGAGCCAGCTGTGGCTGTCAGCCCCGGGAGCCATCACTGCCGAGCTGCTCCGGCACCACCGAAACCTCGTGGCTTCCTAGTGCCGAGGGGAGAGGGGTGATGGGCAGCACCAACCCCATCCCACTGTGGCACCAGAGCACGTGGCAGCACGGGACAGCATATCCCAGGTGCTGGAATCTCCAAAATCAGGCACTGGTGCCCAAGCTGGAGGCTCCAAAGTGGCTTGTGGGCAGGTGGGGAAACCGAGGCAGGAGGTGAAGCCCTTTGCTGAAGGGGCTCCCCCTGCCACCTGTACCAAGGTGAGACCCCAAGCCAGCTGCTGTGGGGAGACAGGGAAGCTCTTTCCCAAAGGGCTGTTGCCACCACACTGACAGGGCCACCTTGGGACACATGGGGAGCCCTCCCCAGGGGTGAGCCCTGGCCTCCAGCAGCCCCAGCACAGGGTGGATTATCCCGAGCTCTGGACGGAGCGGGGACCCAGGCATGGGCAGATTAAGTGACCGATGGGAAGGGTCAGGGAGCAGGTCAGGACCTGAGCCAGGAGCTGTGTCCTAAGCCCCTAATCCAGCTGCCCCAGGAGTGAGCCCAGAGGAGAGCAGGGGGTTCCCCTGTCCCCAAACCGCCCCTCCTCCTGGCCCCCGATTGCAGCACGTCCGGCCGGGCCCTGGGACCAGCTGCCATTTCTCCTGTGGTTTGGGCCAGAAATAGGGCGATGGAGCAATGCTGCCCTTGCCCAACACTGCCATGGGGGCTGGGGGCTCTGCTGACAAAGGCCCCGCTCCCTGTGACACTCTTTTCTTTTTTTTTCTTTCTTTTAAATAAACCCTCATCCCTGTTAGTTCAGCTGTGCCGAGCGGGGAGGCGGCCGCCGCCTCCGCAGCCCTTGAGTCAGCCCGGGGGGCCGGGGTGTGGGGGGAACACAGCTCTGGGAAGTGGGGGCACAGGGGAAAGGGGGCTCTGAGGGAACACGAGCAGGCAATGCCTGGGCTGGGGGAGCCAGGCCAGCTCCCGAGACAAGAGGTGTTGGGGGCACAGTCCAGCTGGGTGAAGGCGCTGGCTGGGTACCAGGGGCAGGAAGCTCATGTCCCCTGTCCCTCACCTGGTTAATTATCCAGGGTCTTGTTGTGAGAAACAGTTTCACGGGTTGCCTTGAATGCTGGGACCAGCACCTGCGAGCACCCAGGCGTCTGGCTGGGGGAGGCACTCGGCGGCTAAGCCGCTCTCGCCGAGAGTCCCTGACCTCCGGCCAGGGATCTGGTAGGATTACAGCTCCGGGAATGCTCCCTGAGCACTATGAGCCAATTACTGGGCTGGATCCCCGGCTGGGAGCACCCTTTGGCAGGTTGGGCCGTGGTGCAGAGCGAGAGGGGCAATGACTGTGCCAGAGTGGAGGGGGGACACAGCTCTTTTCCTGGGAGAGGTCCACCAGCAACACCCTCACTGCCCCCAGAGCCCTGTCCTGCTTGGGTCCCCTCCTCGCCCCCGTTATCTGCCACTGGCCCGGCCAGGCACTGCAATCACCTCCCCGGCACAGCAGTGCCCGGCCCGGGGCCCCTGGCCCCCAGGGCACTCCCCGTTATCTGTGAGCCAACCCTCTCCGGGGTGGGGGACAGTGGCCCCCGGCTGTGTGACAACAGTCAGGTCCCCCTTCTCTGCACAGGGGCCCCCTCACCCTCCCTGGGGGAGGCTCATCCGCTCAGCTGGCTAATGCAATAAAGCTCTAATCAATATTTTAAAGAAAGTAAATGGACCCTCCCACCCTTGTTAAGAGGCCATGGGGCCCCCACTCCGGCTGCACACCCCCGGTTGGCTTTGGGTTTTGGAAAGGAAAACAGTCCATGGGAGAAAGGGGTTCAGAGGGGATCCCCACGCCTTAGGCAGCACCTGGGGCTTCAGAGGAGATATGGGCTCTCTGCCTTTCCAGACCCTCCTGGAAAATCCCAGCTGCATCAGCCACATGCACGAGCTGGTCCGGGTGTGTGGGGTCCAGAATCATCCCCCCACCCCGTGGCCCCACTGAGATTACCGAGCTGCCTTCGGTTTATTTTTTCCCCCAACTGCTGCCCTTTGAAACTCCATATCTGGGGTGCGCTGCGCGAGATAAGGGCTGAGGTTTTCGCCCCCATGTGCCACCGACGCTGCTCAGACGCCCTGGTTGGGACAGTTTTGTCTCCAGCAGCTCCTTGCCAATGGCAGGAACTCGCTGGATTTTTAGCCATTTCGCCGGGGGAGCCTCCTCCCACCCCAAAAATGTTCCTTTTCCCCCTGAGAAGCCGTGGTGCCCTTGGCAGCCGCTGCCCCTTGCCCTGCACTGTGCTGGGGGCTCCTTTGTTCTGCTGCCCGCGCCGGGTCAGGCCGAGCTGACCTCTGCCTGCGCAGTAGCCGTCCCCGGGGACGGGGAGGTGCCACGCGCCGGCTCCCTAACCTCCCTCACCTCCATAACTCTTCCTCACGCCCTCCCCTTCCTCCTCCCTTGAACTGGGCCCCCTCCTCCCTCCGGTCCCCCACGGCTCAGCCGTTCGCAGGAATCTGTCCCAGATGGGTCAATAAACCCCGGTGGGCAGCCCCCGGCAGGCACGGGGCACCCGGGTTTGGGTGTGGAGATGGGCGTGGGGGCTCGGACGGCGGCACTGCCCGGTGAGGACGGTGTCCTCGAGCACAGAGACCCCAGGCCAAGGATGCCCGGGGGGGACCCGATGCCAGCACAACCAGAGCTGAACCTGAATGGCAGCTGCGGGGAGAGCTGGGGAGCTGCGAAGGCATCAGGGCTGCTGGGAGAGCAGAGGTGCTGCCAGTGCTGTGCAGCTCTTTGACAAAAAGAAAGAGGAACCCAAAGCAGCCCATTCCTCACGCAGCAGGCAGGCACAGCACTGGCACAGCCACACGCAGCACCACATCCAGACTGGCTCACCCGTGCAGGGACCCAGCCGTGCTCCAGCACCCCGGGGCTGCCCGGGTTCCCCCTAAGGCGCCTCCGCCCTGGCGAGGGGCAGGGACCGGGGTACGGCATCCCCTGCCCCGCACCGCCCTCGCTGTTTACATTCCTGCTGCTCCTTCCCAGGCAGCCAGCTGGGCTGGGATGGAGCCCGGCAGCACACGCTGGAGGGCGGCCAGGAGGAGCTCCCGGCCAGCGCCGCGCCAGCAACCCCCTGGCCCGGGGCCAGCGGCCGCGATCCAAGCGCCGTGCGGGCTGACGTGCCGGGGAAGCCTCTCCGGGCCCGCGTCGCCTCCGCTCCTCCGCCCACGGTGGCTTTCCAACCCCCTCCAGCTGCTTCCACAATTAACTGACCTGGTGGGCTCTTCCCACTGACCCCGGGAAGTGAAATGGAGGGAGAGGGGGTGCTCAGCCCCTCTTGCTGGCACGGTCTGGGCTGCAGGGGATGTGCTGGGACATGGGCTGGTGTCCCCACACGCTGTGGCTGCGGTGGAGGACGCGGTAGGGGCTATGGCCTGGTCCAGAGCACCAACATGCTGACAAACAGGAAGATCAGAGCTGTGGTATCAAAAACCCCTTTCACAGCTACGAGCTCACAGTCCCAGCCCCTGAGTCCCCGGCAGCAGGAAGCACAAGAGAGAGAAACCACAAGAGGAGAAGGCGGCGTGGGTGCAGCGGCACAAGGGACATGTGGGGCAGGAGCATCCCTCCTTCCCACAGCCGGGCAGGACAGACACACACTCTGTGCTTGATGGTACTGCCTCCATCAACCCTGTTCTGAGCCTGCCTGCATCCAGATGTGCCAGCAAATCCTGGCAGTCCCTTCCCCCATATTGGGAGGGATGTGACAGCCCCCCAAAGGGAAGGGGCAGGGGCAGTCGCATCCCTCCCGAAAGGCCACCGTGCCCTGGTCGCTCCATCTGGGTCCCATCTGCTGCTGCTGGTCCCGCCCCTTCCCCCAGCCCCAAACTCCGATGTATTTAAACACACATCAAAGGTGCCGGGCGGCCCCTGGGGAGCCCTGGCTCCAGCACATTTCCTTCTATTAGCCAGTGCAGAATGCAGCCAGCTCCAGTGCCGGGAGAGCAGGAGCGTGCCGGCCTCCTGCCAGCCCGGGGAAGGCAACGGCGGAGGCAGCCGGGTGCTTTCTCCCCAGTTTCACTCTTTAGCAGCATTTTGGCAGCAGCAGGGGAGCAGCTCTGCCCCCCACCGAGGATCTGGGGGGCCAGAGTCGTTCTGCTGGACATCACCTCTGCGGAGATGGGAGATGGCCAGGTCCCCACAGAAAATGGCATGGAGGGGACAAGAGGAAAACCAAGAGCCCCACGAGATTTGGAAGTCTGGGGTGATTTTTTTGTAATTTTCAGCAAGAATCCTCCCAGGTCCCTGCAGCAAACCCCAATGCACCGTCCACCTGCGCCAGGATCACCAGGATCCACTCAGAGCCACCTGATCAGGGAAGGGGGACTGAGGCTGAACCCAGCACTAAAACCCTGGAGAAATCCCACACTTTCCTAGTGACAACAGCAGCTGGATCCACGGAGAACGTTACCACAGGCGGCACTGCCAGAGGTGTCTCCCCACGCTCCCGAGGACACACGGACACACAGGAGCGGGACAGAGGGACAGGGGCAGCACAGGGGACACGCGTGTCTCTGCGGGCACCCACCTGCTTGAACTGCTCCTCGTAGGTCCAGTCGCCGTGGTCGGGTGCCGGTGGCGGGGGCTGCGTGTGGCCCAGGCCGGGGGGCAGCCGGTCCTGCCCCCCCGGGAGCCGCGGAGGCTCCCCCCGGCAGTGCTGGGGCGCCGGGGGCTTGCGGAGCAGCAGGGATCCCGCACCCGCCCGCACCGCCCCTGCCGAGCTGAGCCCTTCCTCCCCCATGTCTTCATCCTCCTCATAGTCTTCCTCTTCCTCCTCCTCTTCTTCCTCTTCCTCCTCAACCAGGTCCTCTTCAAAGTCATCTTCATCCCACTTGCCCTTCCTGGTGCCGGGGAGAAAGGAGAGGCTTTGTCCCACACTGGTTCCAAAAGTCCACGCCTCTCTCCTGCCTGCCCTGCGGGCACTGCCCAGCCATGGGGCTGGGACCACCCACCCAGCACACAGCCGAGCCCTGGTGCAGCCCGTCAGCAGGGGCAGCTCCGTGGGGCACAGCTGACCCCTGGCAGCCCAAGAGCAGCTCCGTCATGGAGCGGGGCTCTGCCAGATGGCTCCTGGCCCAGCAGTGCCCCGGGAGGATGTGGGCTGGAGGCAGCCAAGGGTCCTGCATAATTTAACACCAGCTCGGGTCCTCTGTCATGGCCCCACGTGGCTGCTGGGCAGAGATGAGATGTCGCCCCACGCCAGCCCAGCACGAGGAATCACGGCTGCAGAGCTGAGCCGCTGCTCTCAGCAGCTCCTGCTCCAGAATATCCTGACAGCTCTAATCCACAACTGGCCCCAAGCCACAGGATCCCTGCAAGCACCCCTACAGCCTCTCCTGCCACTCCCCAGCCCCAAAGGTGGCCGGTGTCCCCAGCCAGCCATGCCCAAGCCCACCAGTGCCGTGCCCTTCCCCAAATCCACAAGAACTGCCCAAGTACACTCACAGGTCTTCCTCCTCCTCAGAGCCCATCTCCTGCTGGTACCCGCCGTCCTCCTCGTCCTCTCCGCGCTCCTCCTCTTCCTCCTCCTCCTCCTCAGAGGGCTGGCTCTCGTCCGAGAGCCCCGGGCTGGGCGAGTGGCTGAGGCCGGCGGCGGCCGCGCGCATGGCGGCCAGGGCGGCCATCTGTGCCCGCTGGATGTGCGCGCTCTCGGGCTCCGCTCCCTCCTCCGAGGGCGCCGGGGCCGGGTCCTGCCCACGGCCCCGGGCTGCGGTGCCGGCGGGGGGCTGCCCCGGGGGCTGCGCCGGGGGAGACGAGGAGCGCGGCTGCTGCTGCTGCTGCTCCTGCTGCCGCGCCTCCAGCGCCTGCTGCAGCCGCGCGCGCTGCTGCCGCTGCAGGTTCTCCATCACCGCCTGCAGCTTCATGGCTCTGCCGGCGGGCGGGGGGTCCCCGGGGGGGCGAGGGGCGACGCACCCGGGGGGCAGCGCCCGGGGGGCAGCGCCCGGCAGGCTGCCGCGCTCCAGCGGGGCTGGGGGCCAAGGCTGGACAGCGCTGGGAGAGGCAGCCCTGGGGGGGGCTGCCAGGGGGTCGAGAGCAGCGTCGTCGGGGTGTCAGGGCAGGAATCAACACCGGGTCAGGACAGGAGGACGTGCCCCTTGACCCCTCCCAGCCTTTGCTCAATGTCTCCTCCACTCAAGGGCTCCAGCAGGAGTCGAAGGCTGGGGGCTGCTTGTCGGGATCGGAGTGCTGCCGAAACTCCTCCTCAGGCTCAGCAAGCAGCAACTGCAGTCTGGTGCATCACCCCTTCCCTCTCAGACCTGGCACCTTCTGGGGAGCAGCAGCCTCAGGGTCCCCCACTCGTGGCTGGTGTCCCTAATCCTCGGCCAGGTCAACGCTGAGCAGGCGTCGGTGCAAACCTGCAGGAGAAATGGAGCAGAGCGTCAGCGGAGCCGTGGGCAGGAGCCAGTGAGCAGGAAGGAGTTAAAGACAGTGCAGGAGCCTCATTAATCTCGAGCTAATGAGATAGGGCGGCAGGGCCTGCTGCTGGAGGGGGAAGGGGCCTGCCGGACCCCGATAGCCTGCCCGGCCCTGCAGGCACTGGATACCGGCAGACCCGTGCCCGCAGATAAGAGACCCCAGGGAGAGCCACCCATTGGGTCCCCCACAGGGGACAAGGCATGTCCCCACCGGGGACACACTGCATGGGGAGCACTGGGCCCTTCGTGATGGCACCGGGGCGTGGGCAGGGTCTGCACTGCACAGTGAAGGGGCTCCAAAGCACGGGGGAGCTGCAGGACCCCAGGGCCAATCCCATGGGATGGGCAGGCAGAGCCTTACCCTTGAAACCCCAGCAAACCACCCCTTTCAGTCACTCCCAGAACCCCCTACTGCTCCCCCTCCCAGGACTCAGGGTCCTCCAGAGCAACATGGGCCAGTGAGCAGCTCATCTCTGCTTCACCCCACTGGAAAACACTAGAGGAACCAGCACCATACAGCCTGTGGCACTCCACACCCCGGCACCCTGGCCTGGACACCCCCCCAGCACTGGGCCCCCCAAGCCCCGGTGCCACCAGCAGTCCCCTCAGCCGGCCGGGGCTCTGCTGTGACCTCGCCTGTGCCGAGGGCAGGGAGGCAGCTCACCACACCACTGGTTTGTGCCGTGTATGGGCAAAGGCGCCTGAATCAGTTGCCCAGGGGCCAGTGGAGCGCGCACACCCCGGGAACCTCGCGGGGACCGGACCCAGGGGCTGCAGAGCCAGGACAGCAGCAGCGCACAGGGGCCAGCGGCCACGATCCCGCGCATTCTGGAAAGGGGAACCTGCTCCCAGCGCGGGCCGGGCCGCGGCCGATCGGGCGGGAGCCGCTTCCCCCGCTGCGGCAGCGGCCGCATCCGCTCCCGGCCCGGCTGCGCTCGGCTCCGCGACGGACGGACACGCTGCCACCGCCGCGGCACCTCCGCGGCCACCGCCGCCACCAGGAGCCAGCACCGGGGAGGCACTGCCCAGGCTCTGCCCGTGCCTCAGTTTCCCCTCCTCTCCCCAGGCCATCTCCGTCTCAGCCACACGGAGGGGAGGCCGGGGCAGGGACCCTCCCTGCCCTGGGGCAGCCGCCGCTCCCCCGCCGTGGCCGCACTCCCGCCCTGCCCCGCACCCGAGCCCGGAATCCTGCACCGGCCACGAACGAAACGGGGCAAGACCCGTCCTGGGCACGTGCTCCCCGACCAGCCGCGGCTCCCCGAGCGACTCGGTGCCAGCGCCAAGGCGCGGAGCTGCCTCTCGAGCCCCGCGGGCCGCGGCCACGCTGCCACGTCTCCGCGGGGAAGCCGGAGCGGCGAGGCCACAGCCAGGGCCCCGTGGCACCCCGGTGACCTTGAGCCGTGCCCCTTTGTCCCTCCGGCCGCTCCGGGCCAGGGGACCCGGTGCGTGCCCGCCGTGGGGCGGTGACGGGGGTTCCGCGGGGGATTCGGGGCGGCGGCACCCGCGTCCCCGGGGCAGGTGCTCGGGAGCGACAGCGGCTAAAAATAGGCGGCGGCGGGTGGGGGTGTGACGGACGGGCCTTTGTGCCACCAACATCGGGGTTGGCCGCGGCCGGACACCCCCGGGCGGGATCCCGGCACCACCGGGGAGGGGCCCCGGGGGCGGCGCGGAGGCTGAGGGAGGAGGAGGGGGACGGGGAGCCCGGGCCCGACGGGTTGCGTCCCCGGGGACAAACGGGGCTGGAGGCACCGCGGGAGGGACCCCCGGGCGGGCAGGGGACACGTCCCGGGGCTGAGCCCAGCCCCGCTCCCGATAGCACGTGGCACCGGCGACCCCCAGACGGACCGGGCACGGGGGCGGCGGGGCCCGGGGGGGCCCCGGCCCCGCGAAACGGGGGGGAAACCGCCGCCGCGGGTCGGGGAGAGGAGCCCCGGCTGGTCCGGCTCCTCCGCCGGTCGGACCCCGGGAGGCCGCGGGCCCGGGGCGGTCACAGGGCGGGGCCGGGGGGCTCTGTCCGGCCCGGACGGCAGCGCCTGCGGGGGACCGAGAGTCCGGGCCGGGTGCGGAGCGGCCGGGCAGGAAAGAACTCCGGCCCAGCGCCGGGGAGGCGGCCGGTAACCGGCCGCGGGGAGAGGGGGCGCGCCGCTCCCGCCCAGCACTGGCCGCAGAGGGCCCAGCCCGCCTCGGGGAGGCGGCCGGTCCCCGGCCCCGGTCCCGCCCAGCCCCCGACCCCCGGCGGTGCCGGCCGCGGCGGGGATCCCGGTCGCGGTCCCGTGTCCGCTTACCCGGTGCAGGCCGTGCGCCGCGAAGCCGCATCGCAGCCGCGGCCGCCCGGGTCGGGCTCGGGCTCGGCGGGGCCGGTGCGCGCGGGGCCCGCGGCGCTGCTCTGCCCCCGGCCCCGCCCCCGGCCCCGCCCCGCGCCGCCATTGGCCCGCCGCGCCCCGCGCGCCCCGCCCCGCGCCGCCATTGGGCGGCCGCCGCCGCCGCTTGCAAATGTGGCGCGGGGCCCGGGCGGGGGCGCGGCCGCAGCGCCGCCTGGCGGCCGGGCGGGGAACGGCGGCGGGCGGTTACCGGGGGGTACCGGGGGTTACCGGGGAGTACCGGGGGTTACCGGGGGGTACCGAGGGGTACCGGGGGGTACCGGGGGGTACCGGGGGGTACCGGGGCCTCGATGGGGCCAGCGGGGGCTACACGGGAGGGGCTAACGAGGATTGAGCGGGGTTTAACGGAGGCTAACGGGGGGTTCACGGGGGCTTGTAAGGGGAGGTAGCGGGGTTTAACGTGGGGTTATCGGCGGTTATCCGGGGTTAGCGGGGCCCGGCAGCCGCCGAGCCCCGGTTACACGGGCTCCCGCCGTGCCCCCCGTGCCCCCGCCCCCCGCGGCTCCCCAGGCGGGGCTCCCGCGGTCCCGCCCCCGTGGCGTCACTTCCCGCGGGCGGTGCCGGGCCCGGTGCCGCCGGTGCGGGCCCCGGGAGGCGGAGGGAGGTCGGTCCCGGTGCCGGTGCCGGGTCCGGGCCGAGCGGGCCATGGTGGTGCTGCGGGGCGGCGCGGGCCCCGAGGAGCCGTTCCCGTGAGTGCGGGCCGGGGCCGTGGGGCGGCGGGGCCGGGAGGGGCCGCCCGGAGCCCCCCGGGGCTGTCGGTGCGTTCGGGCGGCGGCGCCTCCCGGGACAGCCCGTCCCCAGCGCCCCCGCCCCGGGCGGCCGGGTCAGAGCGCAGCCCGGGACAGCCGTAATGAGCTCATTAGCGTTCACCCCGCCGAGGTCACGGTGCTCCCGGTCACCGGGGAGCACGGCCGAGGTCCCCGCGCCTGGCCGGGGGTCCGGGGAGCCTGCGGGAGGGGCTGTCGGGGGGTTGTCCCGCGGTGGCTTTTGTTCTGTGTGTTGCTGCCGTGTCCTGCTGCTAAAGGATGAATAACAGGAACAGGTTGGAAACCCCCCAGCAGGGAACGAGGGGCTGCCCATTCCCTGCCTGGAAGTGGGAAGTGGAGGAGAAGCCACTCAAAACTCTGCTCCGGTGGCCCTGGAGCTGCCGGGCCCGTGTTCCTGGGGTCAGGGATGGCTCTGTCCCCAGGGAACGAGCTGTGCTGGGATCCCTGCCCTGGGATCCCCCCTCGGCCTGGCTGAGCTGTCCGGGACGGGGCCCTGGTGCCGAGGTCAGCGGAGCTCATCCAACAACGTCCTGAGGTCACTGTCCCCTGTGAGCCTCCCGGTCGGTGCTGGGCAGAGGCGGCAGTGCCAGGGCAGACGTGCCAGGGCAGACGTGGCAGTGCTGGATGCCAGGGCAGCCAGGAGCGGCCCTGGAGCCTTTGGGAACAGAAAGTCGTGTGTGGCTCAGCCCATTCCGCTCCCAGCCACGGGCCTCGGGGGTCCCGGCAGCCCTGGGATGCTCCTGCCTTGCTGACACTCATTTTTATCATCTTTTCCCCTCCAATGGAGGAGGAGGACAACAAGCCCCCCTCACTCTGCTGCCCTGCCCTGTGAGAGCTGGATGAATGTTGGCAGTGCCGTGCCTGGACTCCCCTCTTTGGGGGGCTCTTTCCAGGGCCGTGCCCGTGAGCCGTGACGGCTCCAGGGAGTGCCTGGCTCGCAGCTGTGCACTCAGACCTGAGCTGGGGCCGGCGTAAGGTGACTCCCTCTGTTTATGTTTTTTTTTTTTTAACCACCTTTGTATCAAAACTCGATCTGCCAGCCCTGGTCTCTCGCTGTGGCAGGTTGGGTTACCGTTCCCCACCCGTCCTTTGGGCGTCCCTGGGATATCTGTGGCCCTTTTATTCCTTCCAAGCCCACCTCTGCCATGGTTTTCTCTCCAGCTGGAAGTGGATGGTTGTTTTTTTACCCTCCCCCCCCCCGCACACGTCACTGCCCCCATCCAGGGGAAGGGAAAAAAAAAAATCAAGGTTTTGGCATGGGTGAGCAGCTGGCTGCTGGCCCAGGCACAATCGGGTGGCACAACCTGCTCTGCCCTGAGCCCAGGGCGGCTCTGCCAAGGTCTGATTGCAGGGTCAGGGCTCCCTGAGCCCTGGGGCGCTGGGAAGGAGGGGACACAGTGGGGAAGCTGTGCCTGGGGGGGACACAGCCCTGTGGAAGGGGCAAGGCCACGGAGCTGCCATTGCAGTGGGAACATCAGTGACCTTTGGCAGCTCCTCATCCCTGATGGACAGTCCTGGGGAGTTGTTTTGGGAGTGTTGGTTTTCTCACTCACCCTCTGCTGCTCTAAAGGAAACCCACACAACCCTGACGGGAAGCTCCTTCACAAGTGGGCAGAGAACGAGCAACGACAGTGAAACTTCCTGTCTCTGGTGTTTAGTGAACTTTGAAACCCGAGCAGTTGCACTCAACGCCCAGGAAGCTGCTTGGCTCCTTTTTCACCCAAAGTTATCTCAGTTTATGGTCGTTCCTAAGTTGTACCTGTGACTAAGTAATGCCCTGACTGCAGAATTGTTGTGAACAGCAGCCAAACACCTCTGGGTGCCCCTGGGAGCTGGCAGTGGCATGGCAGGGATGGTGTTCCTGCTGCTGATCCCACCGGGACGGTGCCGATGGCTCCACAACACGAGGTGCAGCGGGGGCCTGGCAGGAATGGATCCTGTGGTTTTGCTTCACGTGCTGGTGGGGTTAATTACCCAGCATGTCCAGTGCTGACCTGCAGGTGCTCTGAGCAGAGCCAGTCCTTGGGGCTGACAGTGACCCGAGGGGAACGCTGGTGGCTGATGCTCTGCCTCCCCATCGCCCCAGCACGGGCACTGTCTGTGCAGCCCCCTGTCCTCGTGCTGCCCCAGGCCCGGGGGGCTCGGCTGGGCTCACCCCTTCCCCCGTGTCCCCACAGGAGGATCGAGGACTGCCTGCCCCCGCTGGAGGACTCCCCGTCCAAGCGGTTCTCCCCGTCCAAGCGGAAGCAGTATTATATCAACAAGGCCATCCGCAACTCCGACCTCATCCCGAGGGCCAAGGGCCGCAAGAGCCTCCAGAGGCTGGAGAACAGTAAGGGCTGGGGCACGATTTCTTCCCCAGGGCAGGTGGCAACCTCCCCTAAACTGTGTAGCAGGCAGGGGTGTCCTGGGGGCATGGGGCTTCTCTGGAGGTGCTGTTTCCACTCTCAGGCTTTGCTCTTGCCCCCAGCTCGCTACCTGATGACACTTCTGGAGCGGGACGACTGTGGGAGCGACGAGGGAGAGCTCGACCACTCTGCCACCCCCAGCATCTTCACCGAGGCCTGTAACAATGAGACCTATGTGGAGGTGGGCTCAGCCACCCCCCGGCCTGGGGCTCGCTGGGAGGGCCCTGGCATGGCACGTGGTGCCTGTACCTCACTCCTGAGGAACCCTCTGCCTCCCCTGCCTGAGCTGGTGCACCCCAGGTTCTGCCTGGTCTGGTGTCAGGGCTGGCATCTGTGGGCCTGGTGCCCGGCTGCTGCTGTGTGTGCCAGAGGGCAATGAGGTCCTGGGGTGGGGAATCTCCAGGCAGATCCTCTCATAGCGAGTTGTGCCTGTGGTGGCTTCTGTTGTCAGATCTGGAACGACTTCATGAACCGGTCGGGAGAAGAGCAGGAGCGGGTCCTGCTCTACCTGGAGGAGGAGACCAGGAAGAAGCACAGGAGGAAGCTGCCTGTCAAGAATGAAGACAAGTGGAAAGGTGCTGGGAGGGGACGCTGGGTGGGAACAGCCCCTCCCTTTCCTTCCTTGTGTACATTTTGGGAAGGGTGACCTTCCCCAAGGGCTGCACCCACTCCCTGCACCATGTGTTTATGGTGGGGTGGGGGGAGGCCTGATCCCACCCCCTGAGTGTAGCATTGGGGGATTATGGCTGCAGACCCGCCATGGACCCGGGAGGGTTTGTGGGAGCCGGGAGTGGCTGGGGCGATGGGCACAGCAGCTGTCCCCTGATGGCACAGCCCCAAATCCCCACACTCCCAAACGCTCCCACCTGGGGAAGGCATTGCTGCTCTGGGGGTGACTGTGACCCATGAGAGAAGGGGGTGCCCAGCCACTGGGTCCTCCTGAGAGGTGACACTTTGCAGCCAGAGCCGTCCCGCAGGCTCTGGGGCTGTGACCTGTGTCCCAGTCCCTTTTCCCTTCTCTCTGTCACTCCAGAGCTCCCGGCCTACACGCCCCAGGAGTGTTTCCAGCGCATCAGCCGCCGCCTGCGCGCCACCCTGAAGCGGGGCCGGATCCCCATGGTGAGCAGGGGTCCCAGGGGGGCAGGCAGGGGTCCGGGGGGGTGCAGGCAGGGGTCCCGGGGGGTGCAGGCAGGGGTCCCAGGGGGGGCAGGCGGGGCTCCCTCCACAGCCGTGTCCCCAGGGCTGTGCCCTGACCTTGTGTGTGGGCGCTGAGCCGGGGCGGTGCCGAATTTCAGAGCAGCTCCTGGGAACGTGCTCCAGTCCTTGTGTGACCCTGCGGTGGTGGCTGGTTGCAGATGGGTTTTCCTGGCTCTGTTCAGATTTTTCTGGCAGTTACAGGACCTTTTCCAGTGGCTGTTATCCAGTCTCTGTGCAATAAGCAGCAGGTGACGGGTGAACCTGGCGTGTTTGCGCATGGGGAAAGCAGTAGAGCATTTGGGGTCTTCACAGTGGCCCACACAAGGTTATTTGGGAAAACTCCAATGCATTTTGAAAGGGGTAAAAGTGCGCAAGCTGCTGAGCAGGATGGGGAGAAGTGAGTGTGGGCTCAGGAGCTGGGCTGCCACGCGCTCCCTGCGCTGCCTGCCCAGGCACTGCCTCTGCCGGCCCTGGGGTGCTGGCTCCCCGCTCACTCTGCTCAGTGGGGCTGTTTTGCTGCTCTGTTTGTTTTCCTGGTGCTAATTAGAGCCTCTAAACCCAGCCTGGGCTCCTCCTGCCCGCTGGCTTTTGCTTGTTTGTCCTCAAATGAGACGTGCCTGCTGCTCGTCTCCAGGGTCACGGTGCTCCGCAGAGCTGCAGAGCACTGCCCTGTGTCAGGAGGCACGAGGCTCCCCTGGCTGCTCTGAACACAAGGGACAGTGCCAGCCCTTGGCACACACACTGTGGAGTTGGCAGGGGCCAGATCCTTCCCTGCCTCAGGGGCTGGAGAGTTGAGATGTCTCCTGTTCCAGTGCCTCCCCACTGTCTCCCATCCAGATTATTGCCTGGGAGCTGCTGGCAGTAGCTCCTGGGGAGTTGGAGGCCCCATAGTGCTGGGGCCTTGCTGAGCCCCTGCCTCTCCTTACAGGGGACGCTGGAAGGGCTGGAGGAGGAGCTGCTGGCCTTCTTCTCTGTCACTCCCCACTCGGTCTACACAGCGCTGATGGACAACAGGTATTTCCTCAGCTCGGGGTCCTGAGCTCTGGGGTTCACTGTGTCCCGGGGCTGCCCAGTCTGCTGAGGGGCTCTGGGACAGACAGCACTCCTTGGTCTCCCCTCAGCCAGGCTCAGGTCTCCATCTGGGGACACCCCACCTGGCCTGGTCCCCATGGAGCCCTGGGGGAGGGATGCCCTCAGGGATTCCCGTGCAGGAGCTCGTGGCACTTTGTGCTCCCCATCTGCTCCGTGGGTCCCTGGGAGCACTGAGGGCAGGGCAGTGTGTGGGACACTGTTCAGAGGCGTGTTAGCTCTAATCCCATCCCAATTTCCCCCAGCTTCGAGCGGCTCCTGCTCCACGCACTCTGCCAGTACATGGATCTCGTCTCTGCCAGTAAGTCTTGTGTCTGCTTGTTTTTGGTTTTGATTTTGTTTTTGTTTTCCCCTTTCCTCCATCACTATCTCTCCTCTCCAGCTCAGCCTTTTCCTCCCGGCCCCACCTCGGGCTGGGGCTCACAGATAACCCCGTGCTCCACCCCTGCTGCCCAGAGCTCCCTGGGCAGCCCTGGCTGTGGCCACCAGTGCTGGGAGCACCTGAGGGGGTGGCCAGGCCCTGCTCTGCGGGGGGATTTGGGTGGCCCAAAGTGAGAGGCTGCTTGCAGGGCTCTCTCTCCTGTGGCTGCTGCCTCCTCCTAGAGAGCAGCCTGCCCTGGGCCTCCCAAGAGGTTTTGTTGCCAAGGTAGGGGAGGAGACAGAGACACCAGGCCCCATCCCTGCAGAGCTGCTTGTGGAAAACAGCATGAGAGCACTGATGATGGGGAGTGAGCCCACGGTGCTGGCAGGGACACGTGGAGGCGGCTGAGGCTGGGGGGGCACAGAGCACAGGGGAGGCCATGAGCGCCAGGGGGAGGAGTGGAGGGAGGTGGCTGGGCTGGGAATGCCGTGTCTGGGGGACAGGGGTGTGCTGACTGCTCCCTCCCACCCCCCAGGTTCGGACATCGAAGGGAAACGTCAGATGAAAGTGAGCAACAAACACCGCGTGTTCCTGCCCCCCGAGCTGCTGCTCTCAGACTACCTGGGGCAGCTGAGCTGATGCCCCGAGGGCCGCCCTGCCCCTCCTTCGGGCCTCCCCCAGCCCCGGGGACCCTTGGCCCTTCCGTGCTGCAGGAGGGGCAGAGCCGGGGACTCGTGGCTGTGCCCCCGGGGCTGGTGTGGGCAGGGCAGCCCTGCCCGGTACCACTGTGGGTGCGGAGCAGGTGCCTCTCGCCCGCCCCGCTCCCCGCGCTGCCCTCCTGGAACTGTTTGTGTGTCTATTTATAACCCAGGTGTTTTTAAAAATAATCAGGCGGGGCCAACCCCCTCTGGCGCTGACGCTCGTGGGGTGGTTTTGGTCCAGATTTTTCTGCGGTGAAACAGCTCCCGGCGGGTGCTGAGCCATCGCTGAGCCGGCGGAAGAGCCCGGGGGCTGCCGCGTTCCGGCGCCCACAGCCCGGGGAGGTGTCCAGGGGGGCTCCCTGTGCCCTGCCTGCACCACGGGGCTGTTTTTAAGTGTAATATAGCCTGTGTTTTTTATCACGTGTATGTATATTTACGTGTGTGTGTGCGTGTGTGTGTGTTGGGGGTTGCAGCCCCCCTCGGGGCTCTCCCTGCTTGCCCACAGCTGCCATGGGGGCAGGTGGGGCAGTTTTGGGGGGGCTCTCTGTGTCCCCTGTGTCCCCGACACGTGCTTGCAAGCTGCTCGAAGGGTGTGCCCTGGGGGTCTTTGCAGGTTGCTCTGACACTGCGGGGACTCCCGGGGAGCCCCCGGTGCCTGCTTTGCTGGAGTGACCGGGCATGGGTGATGGGTGTGTTCAGGAACAATAAACACGGTGCTCCCTCGCTGCGGCTCGGTGTCTTGCATGGGGCCGGGGGGCCGGGCGGGGTTGGGGGGTTCTTTTGCAGTGCCCGCAAAAGGGGGGTGGGGGCAGGTGCGAAAAATATGGAACGCTTCACGAATTTGCGTGTCATCCTTGCGCAGGGGCCATGCTAATCTTCTCTGTATCGTTCCAATTTTAGTATATGTGCTGCCGAAGCGAGCACGAACTGCGTTCTGCCTGCGGCAAAAATTAAAGGTCCAGAATTTAAAAATAATTAGGACAGGGTGACTCGGTGAGTTGCGAAAGGAAAGCTTTCATAAGTCAGTTCAGATTTTCCTAATGTTTCAACGCCTCGCTGTCCTTCGATTTCTCCAGAATGCCCGAAATACGGGGGTTCTGTTCGCTGTCGCTGCCCCGGGGGGTTCTGGGTAGGCGTTCATGCAAATTAGAGCCATGAGTTGGCTGCCCGGCCCCGCCCCGCTCTGAGGACCCCGGCCGGGGTGTCCGCGGCGGTGCCTGAGGCGCGGAGCGGGGCAGCCCGCGGGGGCGGGGCGGGGTCCTGGGAGCGGCGGGAGGCGGCGCGCGCCGGTGGGTGCGGGCCGGGACCGACCGGGGATCCCCGGGATCCCGCGGGACCTGTGTCCCCCCGGACCCTCCCCGCCCGCCGGGCCTCGCCCGGGTCGGTCCCTGCGGGCCGTGCCCGTGTGACGGGCCGTGTGTCGCCCCAGGCAGGACCGAGCCCGTCCCGCGTCCCGGTGCCCGCCGGGGCCCGGCCGGCGGGATGGACCTGGCGTACGTGTGCGAGTGGGAGAAGAAGCCCAAGAGCAACCACTGCCCCTCCATCCCCCTCGTGTGCGCCTGGTCCTGCCGCAACCTCATCGCCTTCACCACCGACCTCCGCAACGAGGAGGAGAAAGGTACCGTGTTCCCGTGGACCTCTGCGAGCTCCCGGAGCACCGGCAGGTCCAGGATCCTCTGGGCCGGGAGGCCGGGGCTCTGCCCTGGCCCTGGCAGGGAACGCTGCTCTGCTTTTCCTCCCATCCCTCAGCCTCTGACAGTGTCCAATGGGTGGTTGTTCCCTGGTTGTTCCCCTAAACCAGGACCAGCTCCACGTCCGTGTCTGGCCCCTCACAGAGTTCCCAGCACAGTTGTTATCCTGCCCAAAATCATTTATGTAAAGTATTTAATGTCTTTCCCCACATCAGCTGAGGCTCTGTGGGCTCAGAAACAGTGGCTGGTGAGGAGGGACAGGGAGTCACCTCTGTGTTCTTGCAGATCTCACCCACATGGTCCATATCATCGACACCGAGCACCCCTGGGACGTGTATTCCGTGAACTCTGGGCACACTGAGGTCATCACGTGTCTGGAGTGGGATCAGTCGGGTGAGCTGGGATCCCTCCTGCTGTCCCTGTGTCCCAGAGCGATGGAGGGCAATTCCTGGGGGGGTTGGGCTGTTCCCCCTGTTCTCACACAGTGCTGCTGTCCCAGGCTCCAGGCTGCTCTCGGCGGATGCCGACGGACACATCAAGTGCTGGAGCATGACAGATCACCTGGCCAACAGCTGGGAGAGCACGGTGGGCAGCGTGGTGGAGGGGGACCCGGTGGTGGCCCTGTCCTGGCTGCACAACGGTGTCAAGCTGGCGCTGCACGTGGAGAAGGTTTGTCCCAGCTCCGGGGGGAACCTGGGCTGGAACACTGGCTCATGTCTTGGCAAAGGACGTGGGATCCCACCTGTGTTCTGTCTGCTCTGAGCTCCCTCATGACCTTGACCAAGTCCGGTTTTTTGCCAAAGAGGAAAGTCGGATTCCTGGTTCCTGCTGAATTCCAATGGGGTTTAGAGCCTGGGTTTCTTTTGGCACTTTGAATGTGTTTTTCTTAGTGTGGTGCCTTAGTTCTGGGCTGGGACATGGAGATAGAGCAGTTCTTTCCTGACCAGTGGTAATTCAGAGGAAATGTGTTTGAGGTGCTGAGGTTTGATCCAGGGGTTTGGGCACAGGACCAACAGGGAGATGAGCTCCCTGTTTGGAAACATATCTGACTGCAGACTCCCAAAGCCCGAGGCTGCCAAGCACAAGTTCTCTGCTTCTGTTGCTTTTGATTCCTGTGGTGTCCTGCAGAGATCCTGCCCCTCTCCCACGAGGAGAGCTCCACAGGCACAGAGTGCAAATGCCTCGGTTTTGCTGACCTTTGTTGCAGTCTGGAGCGTCGAACTTCGGCGAGAAGTTTTCCAGGGTGAAGTTCTCCCCGTCGCTGACGCTGTTCGGCGGGAAGCCCATGGAGGGCTGGATCGCCGTGACCATCAGTGGGCTGGTCACCGTGTCCCTCCTCAAGCCCAACGGGCAGGTGCTGACGGCCACCGAGAGCCTGTGCCGCCTGCGCTGCCGCGTGGCCTTGGCCGACGTCGCCTTCACGGGCGGGGGCAACATCGTGGTGGCCACGTCGGACGGCAGCAGCACCTCCCCCGTGCAGTTCTACAAGGTCTGTGTCAGTGTGGTGAACGAGAAGTGCAAGATCGACACCGAGATCCTGCCATCGCTGTTCATGCGCTGCACCACGGACCCCGCGCGCAAGGACAAGTACCCGGCCATCACTCACCTCAAGTTCCTGGCTCGGGACATGTCGGAGCAGGTCAGCAGCTGCCCTTAAGGCGGGTGGGAGTTCGATGAGGAACAAGGAGGTGGCTGTTTGCTCCACCTTGGCTTCCCCAGGGGCTCTGAAGGTGACCAGCGTGTCCTGCACTGCCCTTGCCGTTTTGGTGCAGCTGGAATTAGGGACCTCACCGTTACCTCCCACTGATTCCATCCTCTGCTTTTTGCTGGCGGGGCACGACCTGAGTGGGAGCAGGACCCTGGGAAGAGAGGGTGGGAATGGCAGGGGCAGTGCCCTCCCCGTTGTGATGCTCATGAGTGGGGCTCTGTTCCACAGGTGCTGCTCTGTGCTTCCAACCAAAACAACAGCATCGTGGAGTGCTGGTCCCTGCGGAAGGAGGGCCTGCCAGTCAACAACATCTTCCAGCAGATCTCACCTGTGGGTGAGTGTCTGCACCACGTGCTCTTAAGAACAGGAGTGTGGTCTGAGGGGAAAGGCAGGACAGGTTCTCACATCCCTTATCTCATATATGGGGTTATCCAGAATCCCACATTTATTTTCGGGTGTTCTCAGTCAGATGCTTCACTCATCTGTGTCGTAGGCAGCGACTTGCTGTTTCCAGGAAGTGGTTTGGTTGTCAATTTTGCAGCCATCCTTCCTGCTGTGAGCAGAGCCTCCCAAAGGGCCAGGGTTGGGCAGCAGAGCTGGATTAACCCCCTGCCCAGGCTGCCTGGGCTCCACCCGATCTCAGATAGAACAGAATCAGTCAGGGCAGTGTGTTTGGGGAAATAGAAAGGATTATTATGCATAAGGATTCTCTAATCACCCCCAGCAGAGCCTTCCATGAGGGGAAATTTGGCAAAACAAGTTGTTTGTGTAATTCAGGAAAAAAAATAGGGAAATACAAGGGAAACATATGGGAAGTATATGAGGAATATACTGGTTTGGTGGAATGAAGTGCTTGGTCTGTGATCCTGCTTGGTTGGAGAGTGTGGGCAGAAACGGGGGATTTGATCTCTTAGGGACAGATGTCTCGCTTATTTGCTTATTTTCCCCAGTGGGAGACAAGCAGCCCATGATCCTGAAGTGGAGGATCCTGTCTGCCACCAATGACCTGGACCGGGTGTCGGCCGTGGCACTGCCAAAGCTGCCCATCTCCCTGACCAACACGGATCTGAAGGTGGCAAATGACACCAAATTCTTTCCTGGGTTGGGTAAGGAATTCCTGTTGTCTTTCTCTTAAATACATGGCTTTTGCCTGAAACTTAAACTTCTGGGCTGTACCTGAAGTAAAAATGGGAGCAGAGCCTGTGGAATGCTCATGCAGAACTTTCAAAGGCGTGATGTCTTCCCAGCCATCCCGTTGTGTTTCCGTGGGAAGAGGTGTGTCTCTGTGAAATGCAGACGTGGGGCCTGGGAGCCCCCAGCCCTTTGACTGCTCCTCGTTGCCACATGGACTTCAATGGTGGCCAGAGCTTCGGGCGAGGGCTGTGCCGTGCTGGGAGGAGCCGCTGGCTCAGCCTCGGTTGTCTCCTGTCCCCAGGCCTGGCCCTGGCTTTCCACGACGGCAGCGTGCACATCGTGCACCGGCTGTCCCTGCAGATGATGGCCGTGTTCTACGGCTCCTCCTCGCAGCGCCCCGTGGACGAGCCGTCCCTCAAGCGCCCGCGCACCGCGGGGCCCCTCGTGCACTTCAAGGCCATGCAGCTCTCCTGGACCTCGCTGGCCCTGGCTGGCGTGGACAGTCACGGCAAGGTCGGTGCTCTCTTACAGCTGGGTTAGTTCTCATCCAGGCTCTCCGGGTGATGGTGGGTCACTCAGAAAATGCTGGGAATTCCAGCTGTGCGATCCGTGTTAGATGGGAAGGGATGTACCCCATGGCTGCAGGAATTGTTGCTGTGTCAGGAGTGGCCCTGTAGCTTTGTTGGATGTTTTCAGGGTCATTCCTGATGCCGGTGTTCCTTTTCCTCCTCCCTTTAGCTCAGCATGCTCCGCATCTCCCCCTCCATGGGCCACGTGCTGGACATGAACATGTCCCTGCGGCACTTGCTGTTCCTGTTGGAGTACTGCATGGTGACCGGCTACGACTGGTGGGACATCCTGCTCCATGTCCAGCCCAGCATGGTCCAGAACCTGGTGGAGAAGCTGCACGAGGAGTACATGCGCCAGAACGCGGCCCTGCAGCAGGTCGGTGGGCAGGAGCTCTGGGCTCACCTCGAGGGTGGGCATGGGGGGCTCAGGGACTGGGAGTGGGGAGCAGCCAGTGCCACTCCTCGGGAGACAGGTGGCTCTGCTCTGCTGTGCTCTCTGAGTGCCTGGCTCAGGCAGTGCTGGAGCTGGGATGGGCTTCCACATTAGCAGTGTTTTCTGTCACTGACATCAGCGGGTCTCTACCTGTTGGAGACTTCGGGTGAGATGGTGAAGTCTATTTTTGGCAGATTCTGGGAACAGCAGCATTCACGTGCACAATGTTCATTATTCCTGTCACTCCTGTGGCAGAAATTGAGAGCAGAAAATAAAGCAGCAGCAGCAGCTTTAATGAGCTTATGCTAATTCTGCCTTTCCCTGTGCATTTTGCTGCATCTCCCCGTCGCCCAGGTCCTCTCCACACGCATCGTTGCCATGAAGGCGTCGCTGTGCAAACTCTCCTCCAGCACCATCGCCCGTGTGTGTGACTACCACGCCAAGCTCTTCCTCATCGCCATCAGCTGCACCCTGAAATCGCTGCTGCGCCCCCACTTCCTCAACACCCCGGACAAGAGCCCCGGGGACCGGCTCACCGAGATCTGCTCCAAGATCACCGATGTAGGTACTGACAGCTCACGGCAGCCCACACTGCCTTCCCAGCGTTTGGGGTTGGATTGTTCCCCATCGTTCAACACAAAGTGCCGCAGTGTCTTAGCAACTCCTGGGTTTGAGGAGGAAGAGGAGGGTGACCTCCCTGGGGAGGATTTGAGGTTTGGATCCATCTTCCTGAGCCAGGTGATGTCTCGCTTCTGTTCCAGACATTGACAAGGTGATGATTAACCTGAAGACAGAAGAGTTTGTCCTAGAGATGACAACATTGCAGTCCCTGCAGCAGCTCATCCAGTGGGTGGGGGATTTTGTGCTCTATCTCCTGGCCAGCCTTCCCAACCAGGTGAGACCTGGAGTCCCAGGAACAGACCGAGGGGGTGCAAACACCCGTGGGCAGTGC
Organism: Manacus candei; assembly: GCF_025592945.1. Taxonomy (NCBI): domain Eukaryota; kingdom Metazoa; phylum Chordata; class Aves; order Passeriformes; family Pipridae; genus Manacus; species Manacus candei. The sequence continues at coordinate 445,839 of NW_026138128.1, read as the reverse complement.
TGGGGAGTTTTAACCAGGACCACATGTCCCTGTGGGGTGTGGGAGGCGCTGGGGAGGAGCGTAAGGATCAGCAGAATTAGGGAAGGGCCCCTCCCATGCCCACTGGGGGCCGGTGGCGCAGTGACCGGCAGCACGGTACCCACAGGACTCAGGGAACTGATGCAGCTCTGCAGGCCTCCCGCATCCCTGGCGGCGGGTGCTGTGGGGTGAGTGCTGCTGGAACAGGAGCTGTGTGGGTGCAGAGCACTGGCTGGGGCGGGTGTGACCCCCCAGGCCGTGTCCCTCGGCAGGGCTCCCCGGTGCGCCCCGGGCACAGCTTCCTGCGCGACGGCGCGTCCCTCGGCATGTTCCGGGAGCTGATGGTGGTGATCCGCATCTGGGGGCTGCTGAAGCCCAGCTGCCTCCCCGTGTACACGGCGACCTCCGACACCCAGGACAGCATGTCCCTGCTCTTCCGGCTGCTGACCAAGCTCTGGCTGTGCTGTGAGTGTGACCAGTTCCCTGAACAGTAATTCCTGCCTCGGTGGGGCTGGTGTGTGGAGGGACTGACTGTGGGACGTGACTCCAAGGGGATCTGGTGCCTTCGGAAAGGGCAGGTGCAGCTGCCAGGGTTATTGTTTTCCGGGCTGTCTTGGCAGTGGAGGAGGAGGGTGCACGCAGCTCTCTGGAGCCCTGAAGCAGGATTGTGAAAGTGTCGTTGGTTCTTCGCTTCATTTTCCATACAGGTCGTGAGGAAAATCACATCACGGAGCCTGACGATGCCCTGATCGACGAGTGCTGCCTCCTGCCCAGCCAGCTGCTCATTCCCAACATCGACTGGCTGCCCATCAATGATGGCATCATCAGCAAGCTGCAGAACAAGCAGCTGGTCCGGCTGCAGTTCGGGAAGGCCCCTGGGCTCGTTGGCCACACTGTCTCTTCCCAGTTCGATGCCTTTGTCAGGTACAGGCATGTGGAACGAGTGGCTGCTGTGGTGAGAAGGGGTGTTGCAGGCATTGCGGTCTCTTGGCAGCTCTGTGGTTTGGGACACCTGGGGGTTTGACTTGTCCTCTTGCTGGATTGACCCAAGAGCAGTTTATCCTCTCTGCTCGAATCCAAATGCAGCTCCCTGTCCTGGGAGCTGCCTGTGGAAAGTGACACTGGGCAAGTCCTGCTTTCCCTCCCCAGGGCCCCCGGACAGCCCAAAATTGACCACCTGAGGCGGCTGCACCTGGGCGCGTACCCGACGGAGGAGTGCAAGTCCTGCACCAGGTGAGTGACACAGGTGTCACTGCTCTGTGCACCAGGTGAGTGACACAGGTGTCACTGCTCTGTGCACCTGGGCTCGGGCAGCACTCACAGTCCTGGGTGTCCTTCAGGAGCTCTCTGAGGCTGGTTATGGCTGTGGCTAAGATGTCCCCAACCTGGGACACTCAGGGCATTATCAGAGAGTGGCCTCTCTGTGGCCTGGCCCTTGGGTTAAAAATCAAACAGATGAGATTTAAGTTCATAAATTAACAATCTGGTCAGTGGAGCCAGAATCGGGCCTGGAGGAGTCTCTATAGTGACTCCTTTATATGATTCCCAGTTCTGCAGGGCTGGTCCTTAAAGCACCTGTGTGCTTGGAGTGGGGTTGGGGTAGGAACCACCCAGCACCCCTGCTCCCAGTTTGGGGTCATCTTTCCACCCAGGCTTGCATTTCATGCTGGCCTCCTCATCCACCCTCACGGGAGAGCCTGGATTTCAGGATAATGGCTCAGGGAAAAAACATCCATCTAGTCATGTGATTGAATTAGCTTTAATTACTGGGTTTAATAGAAAGCCTCTGTAGCACATCATTTTTGTGAGATGACTGTTCCATGTGTAAACAGCAGCTGGGGCTGTTCCGCGCCAGGCTCCGGCTCCAGGAGGGCCCTCAGCAGGATTGTTGCTCGCTGGTTTCAGCTGGTTTTGGTGCTCTCAAGAGTCACCTGCAGATGACAGGAGCTGGTTTCCCCCGTGGGTGGCCCCACTCCTGCGTGATCCGTGCAGCAGCCCAGCAGCCCTGGCTCCTGGGGCCCCCCTGGGCTGGCTGCACCCCCCGTGTCCCCCCAGGTGCGGCTGCGTGACGATGCTGAAGTCGCCCAACAAGGTGACAGCGGTGAAGCAGTGGGAGCAGCGCTGGATCAAGAACTGCCTGTGCGGGGGGCTGTGGAGGAAGATGCCCCTCAGCTACTCCTGAGCCCTTCCTGGGGCACAGTGGGGGCCAAGAGCTCTGTGGGGCTCCCTCCATGGAGGGGTCGTGACAAGGGCACAGCAGCTCCTCTCCTGGAACAAACTGCTGCCACTCTGCCTTGCTGAGCTGTGCTGGAAAACGGAGTGGAGGGAACTCTTTTCCAGGGAAGAGCTGGAAGGCAATGCCAGGGGTTTCCCCATCATTTGGGGCCTGGGAGGGGACAGCCTGGCTGTGTGTCAGGGCTGTGCTGGCAGAGCACTCTGGGCAGAGAGAGATGACGGGGTGGCTGGGGGGGAAGAAGGTCCCAAGTGTGGCGAACAAACACCTGGTTCTTCATATCCATCCTGTGCTTCTGGCTGCTTGAGAAGTGCCACGTGGGCTGGGCACTCCTGGGCCTTGAGCAGATCTGCCCCTCTGACAGGAGCTGTCGCCTGCGTGCCCATCGGTGTTGGATCAGAGCAGGAACACGAGTGCTGCTGCCTGGAATGAACCCCCCTTTGGCTCTTGCTGTTGTAAATAAAAACTCCCATAATTTTGTACAGAACATGTGGTTTGTTTCTGTGGTGTGACGTGGCCACCCAGTGCAGGGCCAGGGCAAGGGAGCCATGGGAAAGCCCCCAGTGCATCTGTCAGGAAAAGAGCTGCCAGGGGCAGGGGAAATGGATGTTTTCAAGGTCAGTGCCACATCCTTATGGACATGTGAGTAGAAAACATGAAATCCTTGGGGTTGGGTAAGTCTCCAGCTTCGGGCAAAGCCAGACACTTGAGCGGGTCGGAGGAGGAGCGTTTGTGATGCAGCCGAAAATCCTGTTGGACTTTTGCCCTCCTGTGGCCCCCCTGGCTGCTGCTGCACTGGACAGGAAATCACAACCTCCTGGTGGCAGTGAGGCTGTGTCTGTGGAGCCCCAGCCCTTTGGGGGTCAGGTGGGTGACTTGGGCCTGCTCTGTTCCCCAGGGTCCTTCAGCTCTTAGGGAGGAGAGCCTGGAGCCTCCAGCTGCCCTGCGTCCCAACCAGCCAATTTCATGTCCTCACACACCCTTCAAGGGAAGCAGTGAGCCAGTTTTTGTACATTCCTTCTGGAAGTGCATTTTCATTATTATTGAGAACTGGAGCTGGTGACAGAGAGCTCATTCCCCAAACTCCAGTGAATGTTTCACTGCACAGAGCTGGACGAGCTGTACAGAGCTTTCCCCCTCGCTGTTCTGCTGGTTATTAAGGACAATCAAATGTCTAATTAGGAAACTGCACCTTGTTAAGGCTCTTTTCCCCTGTAAGTAAAACTCAACCAAGGCCCTTTGTGAGTCTCTTTTTCTCAGAGAACAGGTTTGGGGTTATTTAATATTTGATTGGGAACAGGGAGCAGCAGCACAGCGCTGGGATGGAGCAGGGGGATGGAGCAGGGGAACAGACATTCATGTCCCACCCACCATGGAGCTCCCAGGATGGGATTGGAAGGGTCTGGCAGTGCCCTGGGCCATGCTGCTGCCCCGCTCCCATCCCTTGTGCCTTGGCCCCGCTCCCTCCAAGGACTGGGGAGTTTGGAGAATGAGGGTCTGTGGGGGGACACGAGACAAGGACCAGGGTTATGGTGGGAAGATGGGGCTGTGCCTCGCCCTGCTTCTTGGCTCCTGGGGCAAGAGGGACCCAGTGAGAGTCCTGTTGGGTCCCAGCACAGATCCCTCTGTAGGAGCTGGAGCAACTGCTGCTGTCTCAGCAACAGGCAGGTTCTGCTTTCCCAAGTGTTCACACAATGACCCTGCAGGAGGTCCTGGCTGTGGACCTTATCATGGCCACACCGCAGGATGTGTCCCCTGCTCCCACCTGAGGCCACACAGTCCCCAGGGGCTCAGTCTCCACATCTCCCACCCCATGTACAGCTCCCCTCAGTGGGGCTCCTGCACAGACTCCCAGCTCTGCAGAAGTCATTATCACTTTATTGCAGCGATCGTGGGCAGCGTTTCGGGCACCTTCAGCGAAGCCTGTGGGGGACTGTGACCCCCCATCCTCCCCCAGCTGGGCCCTGTGCTTTGCAAGTAGGGACCCAGGGACCCCCTTCCCTGGTTCCCTGCCGTCCCCTCCTGCTGTGGGGGGACGCTCTGGGAGCGGGGTGGGCAGTGGGAGCCCCTGGTGCGCAGCGGGGCAGCGGCGTGGGTGCTCTGGCCGTGCTGGCAGCAGCAAGCCGTGGCGTGGAGCAGGTCCCCGGGGTCCCCTCAGCGAGTGTCCCCCTCCCCATCGGCGGAGGCCATGACGCCGTCGATCCAGGCCGCGTACGGGGCCAGGCGGGTGTAGATGGCCGGTTTCTTGTAGTTGCCGCAGACGCGGGAGCCGGCGGTGACCACTGCCTCGGCCACCCCGCCGCAGACCAGGGGGCCACCAGAGTCCCCCTGGAGGACCAAGGCTCGTCAGCATGGCCAAGGGTTTGCTGGGATGCCCCAGCCCATCTCCCATCCCTGATTGCTGTCTCCAGGCTCCTTTGGGCTGCCCTGCAGTGGCCAGCACAGGGTACGGAGCCCCCTCACCTCAGGGACGTGACCTCCTCCTGCCCCGCTGCCCCGACCTCTCCCAGGCTGTGGAAATTCTCCTGCCTTGCCCTCTCCCGGCCCCCCCGGGGTGGTTGGCAGCCCCAGCCCGAGGGTCCAGCCACGGGCCCACGGGAGGCAGGCGGTACCTTGCAGGTGTCCTTCCTGCGGGAGTCGGTGCACATCATGTTGTTGGTGACGGTGCCGTCGTGGCGCGTGCGGTGGTTGCAGACGTCGCGGCTGATCACCGGCCGCTCCACCTGCTGCAGCCTGTCGGGCCTCCTCCCGCTGTGGCTGGTGATGCCCCATCCCGCCACCTCGCACACCGTGTCGGGCGCCACGTCCCTGTCCTCCCGCTGGAACGGCAGCACCTGCACGTCCGCGTTCAGCTCCGCCTTCTCCTCCAGCTGCCACCAAGCAAGAGGGGACCCGGGTCAGGGGGGCAGCTGTGCCACGATCCAGCAAGGCAGGGCAAGCCCAGCCCTGACTCCGGGATCACCCCAGGCCTGGCCACGCTCAGGGCTTTGCCTCCTGACCAGAGCCCCAGGGTGCAGGCAGAGACCAGAGCTGGAGCCACGAGGAAGATGGAGGCATTTGGATGCAGCTCAAAGGTCTTTTGTGGGCGAAGCAGGGATAGTCCCATGGGACAGGGAGGAAGGCACAGGGGAATCAGGCCCAGCACGACCTTGAGGGTTTTCTCTGGCCTCAGTCGGTGACCCTGGAGGGTCCCAAGGGACAGCGGGATTTGCAGGAGTGGGGAGGAGGGTCCCAGGGGCCCCAAGCCCACCTGGAGGAGGAGGAGGTCGTCCTTGTTGTTGTGCTTGTTGCTGCCGGGGTGGGGGAACTGGGCACGCACCCGGTACAGGCGTTTGTGGGGCTCCTGCTCCGTGAGCGAGTGTGCCCCCAGCAGCACCTGGAAGAGTTTGTCACCCCTGGAAGAGAGTCAGAGTGTGGGACAAACAGAGTGGGAGTATTGCTGCACCAAGCCATGGAAATGGGGTGCTTGGGGGACCAGAGAGCCCCCCAGGGGTACCAGGAGCCCCTGCAGCCCCTGCTCAGCCCTCACTGCAGATGGGATCAGAGCCCCGTGCTCCCACACCAGAGTCAGGGCTGCAGAGTGGGATTTGGCCCTAGTCCAGCAGCCCCCCAGGCACGGAGCTGACCCCCCCACTCACGTCTCCTCGGTGCAGTGGGCAGCGCTCAGCACCCACTGCTCGGCGACGAGGAAGCCCCCACAGACGTGCTGCCCGTCCAGCTGCAGGGAGGCCATGAACGGCTTCAGGTGGGGCCTGGCCTCGTAGCCCCCCAGGATCCGTCCCCGAGGCTGCCCTGCGGGAGAGAGGCCCTGTCAGGTGAGGGACACAGGGCAGTGTCACTCCCGTGGTACCCTGCTGGGTTCCTGGACCCTGTGGGTTGTGGCAGCACCTGGCTGCAGGTGGAGGCAGGAATTGGGCTGGGCAGGAACCCCCCCGTGCTGGGGATGTCGCTGCCCTGGCCCCATCCCGGGGTTCAGGGGGGTGCACTCACCGTTCACTGTGGCCCCGAGCAGCAGCAGCACAAGAACAAGGACGGGAGCAGGACTCAGCCCCATGGCTGTGGAGGAGCCCGGCGGTGCCTCTGCCCAGCTGGGGGTGTGGGGGAGTTTTGGGGTGCGCGGGGGCTCCGGGGTGGACGCTGCTCACCCGGGGCTGGGGCTGGGGCTCCCTTTTATGTCCAGTTTGGGACGGTGGGGGGGGCAGGAAAGGGGAGGTGAGGGAGAGCGGGGGGGTTTCCGCAGCGTGGGCCGAGTGTTTTGAAATATTCAGCTTATAAAAGGGGTCAAGAGTTCTCGGTATAAACAGGGTGGGAGGAGGAAACAGCCCGGCCCAGCTGCCGGCCCTGGCACACGGCACCGGGGATTTCTGTGCCGGGGTTTTTGATGCCTAAAAAGTTCCAGCTCGTGGCACATGAAGGCTCCAGCACATTCCATCCCCCCACTCAGAGCAAGGACCCCCGCCAGGCGTGGGGGGGTCCCTGGTGGGTGCTGGGTGCCAGCTCGGTGGGTGCACAGGGATGCAAACCCATCGCCTGGGTTTGCCCTCGGACTGACAAGGACAGCGGGGTCAGGACCGCGGGGGACACCCCAACCCCGAGGGGCTCCTGCAGGTGGGGGTTGCGGTGGTGGGAAGGGTGACGGCAGCGACAGGGGCGGTGTCCGGGGTGGCGGTGGCAGGGGGGTCAGTGACGGCGGTGCCGAGGATGCCGGTGGCGGTGGCAGCCCCGGTCCCCTCTGCCTTTCTCCCCGGTGCCACTAAGCGGAGCCACCGCCTCGGATCCCGCCCGGTCCCGGCGCGTTCCCGAGCTCCGGAGCCGCCCATCGCCCCCGCCCGGGCTCGTCCCCGGAGCCCCTCACCCCGCCCCGAGGCTCCTCCGCGGGGCCCGGGCCGGGATCCCCGCCCGCCCGAGGTCACACTGCCCTCGCCCTTTGCTGGGACAGCCACTGGCCACCGTGGCCACCCACAGCTGTGTCCGGCCGTGCTCCCGCCAGTGCAGCCAGGACCGAGCAGGGCTGAGGGGACACCGGGCAAGGGGCTGGATCTCACCGCCCCCCTTCTCCTCCTGCTCCCAGAGCCTCTACAGCTCCGACCTGCCGTGCTCCCTTTGTCTGGTGGCACAGACGCTCCATCCCCCGACTCTCGACCCCCCGGCCCCCCCCGGCAGCAGCCGGACAGACTCACCAGGGGAGGGGGCCGGGCACGGGGGTCCCCAGGGACTCAGGGGTCCCTCTGCGGGGGCAGCTTCGCGTCCCCGCTGTCCCCACGTGGCGGGCGGGGGTCGGAGCACGCGGTGGTGTGGTCGTCGCTCAGCCGGGGGATTTCCTGCAGGGAGAGCGGCTTAATCGCGGCTTCCAGGGATTCGGGATTTAGATGTCAAATACGCCTGGAGATTTCTGCCCACTTAGGGCCAAAAATGGAACAAGGGCAGCTTGTGGGGCCACACAGAACCTGGATGGGACCAGGAGCGGGTGGGCGGGGGGTGTGCAGCGGCCGAGTGTGGGGTACAGGGAACGGGAGATGGGGTGCAGGGAATGGGGTGTGGGGCGGGGTACTGGGTAGAGCACGGCCGGGATCCACTGCAGGTGGAGGGGGCAAGGACAGAGGGGCCAGGGTCCCACCCCCTCCCGAGAGGTGCCAGGAGTCCCCGGGGAACAAAGGGAGCTGCACCCACTTCCTCAGGTCCAAGTCAGAGACACAAGGCTCCTGCTGAGGGTGACTCCCGGCACCGTCCCTGGGGCTCCTCGTGACCGCGGCCCAGGGCTCGACCCGAGTCCCTCCCGAAGCCCCCGGGTGCCACGGGAAGGGCAGGTGCCCCCCACCAGCAGAGCCAGGTGGGTGTCGGGGGGTGGCAGAGCTCCGGGGGGTTCAGTGTGGCGGTCACACCCCCCCCATGCTGCGGGACTCCCGCTTCGGCCCCTCCCGGGTCTCCGCAGCCCCAGGGCGAGGGAGGGGGCTCTGCAGGGCAGGAGACTCCTCGGGTCGGGGGTCAACACCCCTCACGCAGCACAGGGCGGGGAGGGTCGATCGGGGCCCGGCAGTGGAGGGAGCCCCGGGGGGCGGCGGCCCCGGGACCCCCCGGTTCCCCTCGGTGCCCGGGCAGGGTCCGGAGCGGCGCCCGGCGAGGTCGGTCCCGCTGCTGCCTCGGCCCCGCCCGGCCCTTTGTTTCGCCTCGACCCCCCCAGACCTCCCGAGATCCCTCCAGACCCCCTTAGATGCCCCTCCCTGGCCCGACGGGGGCTCGAGGGGGGCTCGGCGCCCCAGGAGGGGCCGGGGGCGGCGGGGCGGGGCGGGGAGCGGCGGGCGGGGGAGGAGGAGGAGAAGGAGGAGGAGGAGGAGGACGCGGGGGCGGAGGAAGCTGCCGCTCCCCGCGCTCCGCCGAGGCAGGAGCATCCCGGATCCCGGGGACCCCCCAGCTGCCACCGCGCCCCCCGCCCCGCTGCGCCCCGGGGCCGCCTCTGAGGTGAGTGGGGGGCACAGTCCGGCACAAAGGGCCGCTCCTCCCTCCCCCGACACCTCCTCCCATCCCCCGGCCCCGACCCCCGCCCGCGGCTGCGGCACGGTCCTCGCGAAGGGGGGGGGGTGTCCCCACTGCGCCCCCCGCCCTCCAGGTCATATTCCCGATTAATCCCCCATTATTGTCCCCCCCCCTTATGACGCCCCCGCCGTTCCCCCCCGTCGCTCCATCCCCCTTATGCTCCCCCTCGTTTCGCAGCCCGGGCTCAGTGCGGTCTCAGGGGTTGGGGCCGGGGGGGCCCGGGGACCCCCATCCCCGGCCCGGCTCTGCGGGCGGCACACCCCCTCTCCACGCCCTCCGCACCAGCCTCGCCGCCTGTCCCGGTGGTGGCCGCCTGTCGCGACAGACGAGCCTCCGCCCCACCTGTTGTCACACCCCCTGGCTCGGTCGGGCCCCCCCTCGGAGTCCTGGGGGTCCCCTGGGGGAAGCGGGACACCCCCAGTCCCGGCAGTGTCCCCCCACTGAGCGGCTGCCAAGGGCAGCAGAGCGACCAAGGGTGACCAGGGGTGACCCGGGGTGCCTGTTCCCCCCCAGAGGGTGACACTTCAGCCCCACAGGGCAGAGGCACAGCCCGGTGGGCCCCCCGTGCCTGCCCCAGGACCATGATCCCCCCCAAGGAGAAGGCCCGCGCCCCCAAGGACAGCATGACGCTCCTGCCCTGCTTCTACTTCGTGGAGGTGGGTGTGGGGTGGGTGGGCACAGGGTGGGGGGCTGTGGGGGGCTCCATCCTGGGTCCCGGCATGGCGGGTGGGGGTCTGTGTGGTGCTGTGGCTCCGTCCCCACATTCTCCCCCCCCAGCTGCCCATCGTGGCCTCCTCCATCGTGACACTCTATTTCCTGGAGCTGACGGACCTCTTCAAGCCGGCCAAGGTGGGCTTCCAGTGCCACGACCGGGCGCTGTCCATGCCCTACGTGGAGACCAACGAGGAGCTCATCCCGCTGCTGATGCTGCTCAGCCTGGCCTTCGCCGCGCCCGCCGCCTCGGTGCGTGGGGCTCGTCCGGCTGCAGGGTCGGGACAGAGCCGGGATGGGGGTCCCGGTGCCTGGCGGTGTCCGACACCTGCCAACAACCCAGACCCCCCAGTCCCGCCTGAGCCACTGTTTCCTCCCCAGATCATGGTCGGGGAGGGCATGGTGTACTGCCTGCAGTCCCGGCTGAAGGGCCGTGCCGGTGCCGAGGGCAGCATCAACGCCGGCGGCTGCAACTTCAACTCCTTCCTGCGCCGCACCGTCAGGTTTGTGGGTACGTTGTGCCACAGCCCAGGCAGGACCCGAGGGCTGGAGGGGATGGGGGGGCACCCTGGCTGCCATAGGAGGAGCGTGGGCCCACTCAGACCCTGGACCCTTCCCAGTGCCTGCGGGTGCCCCAGGGCTGGGTGGGCCCTGGCCCGCCTCATGTGGGATGGGGGTGACCTGCTGTCCCACTCCTACCATCCCCAGGTGTCCATGTGTTTGGGCTCTGCGCCACGGCCCTGGTGACAGACGTCATCCAGCTGGCCACTGGCTACCACGCGCCCTTCTTCCTGACCGTCTGCAAGCCCAACTACACACTGCTGGGCACCCCCTGCGATGCCAACCCCTACATCACCCAGGACATCTGCTCAGGCACCGACAAGCACGCCATCCTCTCTGCCAGGTATGTTCCAGGGGAGCCCCATGCCACGCTGCCAACCCTCCTGCCCCATGCCAACCCTGTCCCCCTGCTTCTGCCCCACCCCAACCGCATCCCCTCTCCCTGCAGGAAGACCTTCCCATCCCAGCACGCGACGCTCTCGGCTTTCGCTGCCGTCTACGTGTCGGTGAGTTCCTGGCTTGGGGCAGCATGAGCCCTGTGCCGTGGGCAACAGCGTCCCTCTCCCACTGGCACAGCTAAACTCTGCCCGACACACGTGTGCTGTGCTGGGTGTGGGTGCGTGGACACGCGTGTGCACACTGGTGTGTGTGTGCCGGGACCTGCAGTCCCAAGTGCACCCAAGAACTGTCTGTGTGGACAGGGCTGGGCCGGGGCCGTCACTAACAGCCTGTTCCTGCCCCAGATGTATTTCAATTCCATCATCTCGGACAGCACCAAACTCCTCAAGCCCATCCTGGTCTTTGCCTTTGCCATCGCCGCCGGTATCTGCGGCCTGACCCAGATCACCCAGTACCGGAGCCACCCCGCCGACGTCTACGTGGGCTTCCTGATCGGCTCCGGCATCGCCGCGTACCTGGTGTGTGCTGGTCCTGCCCTTGGGCAGGGGGAGGGGGCGGGGGAGGCTGGCGGGGGCTGCAGTACCTGGGGCCATGTTGACCCCACACTCTCCAGAGCAGCTGTGGCTGCCCCATCCCTGGAAGTGTTCAATGCCCGATTGGATGTGGCTTGTAAGGTCTGGTGGAAAACATCCCTGCCCATGGCAGGGGGATTGGACTAGATAACCTTTAAAAATCCTTTCCAACACAAACCATTCCAGGATTATGTGATTTCCTCTTCCACAGGCTTTCCATGCTGTTGGCAACTTCCGCGCCCCGACGGAGCGGGTCCCGGTGCCGGCACCAGCCAAGGACGCGCTGCGGGCGCTGACGCAGCGGGGCCACGACTCCGTGTACCACCAGAACAAGTCGGTGAGCACCGACGAGCTGAACCCGCAGGCGCGGCTGGAGGAGGCGGCACGACCAGTGCCACGGGAGAAGAACTCGCTGGGCAGCCTGAAGAGGGCCAGCGTGGACGTGGACCTGCTGGCCCCCCGCAGCCCCATGGGCAAGGAGAACATGGTGACCTTCAGCAACACCCTGCCCCGCGTCAACACACCCTCCATGGACGACCCCGCGCGGCGCCACATGACCATCCACGTCCCCGTGGACGCCTCCCGCTCCAAGCAGCTCATCACCGAGTGGAAGCAGAAGTCACTGGAGGGCCGGAGCATGACGCTGGCAGAGGAGGCGGCCCAGGGCCGGGGCACGGGGGAGCCCAGCGAGGAGGTGCCCCCTTCCCTGTACCCCACGGTGCAGGCACGCTCGGCTGAGCGGGCGGCCATGGGGCCCCGTGTGCTCATCCAACCCCGTCCGGGCGCCTCGCAGCTGGTGCACATCCCCGAGGAGAGCCAGGCGGGCGCCGCCGCCCCGGCCGGCAGCGGGGCGGCCGTGCGGGCCAAGTGGGTCATGGTGGCGGAAAAGGGGGGAGCGCAGCGGGTGGCCAACCCCCCACGCCTGATGCAGGTCATCGCCATGTCCAAGCAGCAGAGCCTCGTCTCTGTCACTCCCAAGCACTCAGAGACGTCCTCGTCCTCCACCAGCTCCGACTCCTCTCAGTACCGCTCGCCCTCCGAGCGGGACAGCTCCAGCATCATCACCATTGATGCCCACGCCCCCCACCACCCTGTCGTTCACCTCTCTGCTGGCAATGGGCCCTGGGAGTGGAAATCGGGGCCAAAGGGGCCAGAGGGACCAGACACCTACGAGCTGGGTGAGGTGGGGAAGGATTTCCGTGGCTTCCGCCCAGCCAAGAGCGCCGGTGTCTCCCCTGGTTCCTCTGTCAGCGACATGGAGCAGGATGAGCCGCGCTACGGCAGCCTGGCCGCCATCCCGGGGGCTGGGGGGGGCAGTGGGGAGCGGGGGGACCTGCCCCCCGAGGGGCTGCTGGCCACGGCCAGCCGCGAGTCCACGCTGCGCAGGAAGCCGGCCGAGCGGGACGGGGCGGCGGACAGCGAGGTGGACCTGTACTACAAGAAGATGCAGGCGGGCCGGAGGTTTAAGGACTGAGCCCCGGTACCTTCCTGGGGCCTCCCACCCCTGCCCCGGCTCGGGGGGCTCTGTGGGGCCGGGGCCCCTCTCTGCAGGGAGCAGCAGGACAGGGTTGGCTTTGGCATCGAGCAGCGCGAGGCAGAGCACGGCCACGCCGGTCCTGAGCCAGCTGAGACATCTGCTCCCAGCCAGGCAGCTGGGGGGCTCTGCTCCCCCCCACAGCCTGCAGGGCTGTGCAACTCCAAGCACTTTGACTTTCTCTCTAACACTGGTGCTGACATTTCCGAGGGGTTATTTTATTCCAGCTCTGGAAGGGGATGTCTGTCGGGGGGTGGGGGGGACACAAATGGTGCTGATGGGCTTTGGGGGGCAATGGATCAAGGGCTCGGGCAGGGGGGGAGGCTGCTGTGGGACAGCAGGCCCTGGCTTGTGGGGGGTTTGTGGGTGCTGGGAGTCCTGTGACACTGACCCCCATCCTGCACCACTGGTTTGTGTGGGGAAGGCCGAGGGGGGCCGGTGCTGAAAGGGAGGGTCTGTCCAGGGCTGAGGCTCTGGGCACACAGAGGCTGTAAATACTGCAGGGGCTGGAGGAGAGGGGGGCACTGGGGTAGGGGCACAGGGCCCAGGGGTCAGCAGGGGCTGAGCTCTGCCCCAGGAGAGGGGCCGAGTTTTGGGGGGTATAGGGGGGGCCGGTCTCCAGGCTGTGAATACATCGGGCAATGGCTGGAGCTGCTGTGGTTTGAAAAGCAAATAAACACGTGGATGTTCCCTGGCTGGGCTCCTTTGACAAGGTGTGGGCAGCTGGTCCCACGGCTGGGGGACAGGACTGGGGCTCCAGCACCCACGGGGGCTCCCAGCCCGGGGGGCTCCCAGCCCAGGGCAGCCACGTCCCCCCCGGAACAGGACGCTGTGCCAATGGCACCAAACTGCCACTGTCAATTGGATTAACAGTGGATATCCCAAAGCCTCTGCCTTGCAAACATATGGATTATCCACATAACCCTGACTCGGTGCTGGAAAAGCCACTCGGGATTAGCAGCAGGATTGTGGCAGCAGCTCGTGGTGTGAGGGGTTACGGGGGGCCCTGGGAGGGGACCCGGAGGGGTCTGACCCCAACCAGCAGCGGCACGAGGGGCACGAGGGCTGCGGGGCTGCCGCGTCCGGCCGCGGGGCTGACCCGGGGAGGTGACCCGGGGAGGTGACCCGGAGCCTCCGGCGAAGGTCACCAGGACAGGGGCCGCGCTCACGGCCGTCCTTGGCGCGGGCTGGGGCGGTGCGGGGGCTCCCAGCCCAGCAGCCCCACTCGGCCCCGCGCTCACGGCTCACTGCGGTGCCGATGGCGTCACGCGCCGCTTCCCTCTGCCTCTGACCCAGCGGTTTCCATGGCAACTGCCAGCCCCGCACCGCTCCCGCAGCCACAGGCACCCCTCCAGCCCCACACCCGCTCCCGCACCGCTCCCCCAGCCCCCGCCCCCCCCCCTCGGGCTGCCCCCCAGCAGCCGCTGCTGCATCGCTTGAGGACCCGCGGGGCCGGGAAGGAGCGGGAGCATCCTCATCCTCATCCTCATCCTCCATCCCCCCGCAGGAGGGACTGCCAGCCCCCGCCTCATCAGCTCCGGCCAGGACTCTGTCCCGGGACCACCCGTGTCCCATGTCCCGACCTTTTCCGCCGGGAACACCCTCTGCCCCCGGCCCGTCCCCGGGTGAGCACCAGGGAAGGGCTCCCCGGCTTCCTGACACACAAAGGGCTCGGCCGCGCCCCCCCATCCCCGGGCTCGCTTTGCCCTCAGCCAGGGATCCCCGATTTGGGGCTTCTGCTTTGGCGTTTCTGCTGGCAGACAATTCCCTGTTTGTACCCAGCGGGGCCGGGGGTGCAGGGAAGGCCGGGGTTCAGGGTGTTCACTCTGCAGTGAGTTCCTTCCCGCTCTGGGCAGGAGCTGGAAAAGCCCTTTGGTGCAGACGTGCGCGCTCCCGCTGGAACAGCCCCGGTTTCCCTACGTCAGTTTTCCCGTTAAAGGCAGCTTTAGGGAAGTTCCCTCCACTGCCGGACACAGGCCGGGAAGAGCTCGGCAGCACGAGGGGCTCTGCCGCGGGAAGGGGTGGGATGGGATGCCAGAACAGAGCCGGGGCAGGATGCGGCCCCCCCGGGAGCCGCCGCCGTTCCCATGGGGACCCCCATCGATCCTTCAGCAGCCGATCAGTGTCCAAGGGGCCGGGAATGGATGCAAAGCCTGGGCTGGACCCCAGAGAACTCGGGGAACCAACCCAGGAGCAATGATCCTGCTCACTCCTGCGGGGCAGCAACACAGCCCGCTCCGTCCAGCTTTCACATGTGCACCGAGACCAGGAGGGGCAGCTGCTACAAATCCCATTAGACTTTCGAGGAGCAACAGTGGTCCCTTTCAGCAGTCCCTGGCTCCAGCAAGACCCCCTGGGTAACCCTGGGGCCCAAGGCCTGTGGAGTGTGCTGGAGCCTAATGCTGGCTGAGCACAGAGGGACAGGGACAGCAGAGGGACAAGGACAGCAGAGCCACAGCAGCAGCTCAGGGTGGGGACTGTGTCTCCCCCAGGACACAGGGTGACTTTTGGACAGGAGCTCGAGCAGAGCTTAGCACACAGGTAAGGAACCAGATCCCTAAGGAAGCACCGTGCTCCTCTGGGAGCTCATGGAGGGAACAGGAATTGCACCCTCCTCCCACGGGATGGAGAACAGCACATCCAGCCCCACAGCTATAGCACAGGACTACAGAGAGGAGGGTTTGACTCAAAGTGGGTTATTTTTCATGGATATTAGCCAGAACATATGGAAAGTTTAGGAACATGAAGTAAAAAGTGCTGGAGTGTGACACAGGCAGAACATCAGTGAGGGCCCAACCAGCCTCAGGTCTCGGGGCTCTGGCCCAGCACCGAGGGGCTGGAGGGCCAGACCCCATCCCATGCTCCACAGAGACAGGGACAGCTGCCAGCCCAGAGTGTGTGAAGAGTCAAAGTTAAATAAAATGAGGCAGCTGGAATTACATGAGAAGGAAAAATCAGAAGCAAAACAGGCACAATAAAGAGGAGGAAGATCAGGAGTGAAGGATACAGAAGAATTTATTGAAAGCACAAGTACAGACTGGGCACCAACTGCTTCTACAATCTCAACAGGAAATAATGGAGCTACAGAAAGGTACAAAGGTTGTTATAAAGTAGTTTTAATTTCTTTTCTTTTTGCATTACAAACATTCTTTGAAAGAGGCAATGGAATTCTGATGGTGTGTACGCTTCCCCTCCCCACCCACCTTCCACAATACTGAACCTGGAATTGCTGTTATCAAAATATACAATACATCTGGTCACCATAAAAAACTGGGTTTTGCTGCCCCTCATGTCTTACAACAGGTATAAAAAAATTATAAATATGTACACCCTTAGTTACTCACATTCTTTACATGCAAACACAGGATCCGAAGGGAGCACCTGCCGTGCCGGGGCCCGGTTACCCCAATCCAGCCGTGATTTGCACAGGACACCCAGAGTGTCCTGGCCAGGGCCTGGCCCCGGGAGCCTCCCCAGCGCTGGGGGAGGGTGATGGGGGCACTGACTGGTCACCCAGTGCCGCTGTGCTGGGTCCCCTTGAGGGTCTTTCAACAGGGAGGGGAGGAGGCGACAGCCACCGAGACCCCCAGATGTGCCTTCCTGAGCACAGGACACTGGCAGGGCCCCAGGGAGCTCTGCAGGGGGAGGTCCCCGGCTCCAGCATGGATTTAGAGGTACCCAAAAGCAGCTGGGGCAATGCTGTCACTGGGGGGACCCAGCACACCACAGCCCCAGCCGGGCCCCCACTCGGACCTCACACACTTCTCCAGCATAAATCATATCCTTGAGAGTCCAGGGAGGAACTACAGAAAGTTAAGACTTTTCCAAACACTCAGTGCTAGGCAAGTCAAGAGCTCCCACACCAAGCAAGGAAATCAGAACTTGCAACACTAAGACAATTAAAAAACAAACTTTGGTCCACAATTTGCAGAAAAACCCTGAAAAAAAGTACAAGATTCTTGTTATTTTGCATCCGAACAGGTTGCAGGTTAGAGGGAAATGTAAGGCAACATTGGATCACACGGAATAGAAGGCAGAATGGCCCGGGAAAGAGTTGTAAGCCAGAAAAAAAAAATAAAAAAAAAAATGGTTGTATCATTGGGAAAAACCGATCTGCTGCATTCTACTTTTAATAAATTCCCTTCCTAGAACAATATCTGGGCTTATAGGTTCAAAAGGTAAAATCTTTAGCCTGGGTCCTTTTCCTTCCATTCCCGAGCTGTTTGTGCTCGTTCTCTCACACCCTTGGCTCTGCTCATCCTCAGCCACGACCTCAGCCTGGAAACTACTCCTGCCCTACAGCTTCAATTACAAAACAAAGAAAATAAAGTACAGTATACACGGGTAATACCACAAAGGAGTAAATTTAGATTACGTTTATACCATCTTATCATTCTATAAAAGGTACTTAAACTATTTCTTTTGCATATAAAGAGATTAGAATATTTGGTCAACTGGAAATATTGCTAGGCACAGAGGACAGCAACGGCATCAAAGTATAATACAAGGATTCAAACAAAAGCTCAAATGCTGAAGACATGCTCTAAGAACGATGGCGGAGCTACAGCGGCCTCGTTATCTCCAATTAGGGGCACGAAGGTGCCTTGCAGGCGCCTTTCTAATCATGGGGTATCCAAGGATTCTCCAAATCCTAGCCAAGCGTTTAGGTATATACACACACAATTTGGACAAACTCTGATTCATCTTCTCAAGTGTCCCACAGGGGCTCTCCTGTCCCTCACCAACGCTCTGTGAGGGCAGAGCCCACGGGCTCGCTCCTGACACTGGAATGTGATTTGGCCTTGGGAACGCTCCCCCACCCAGACCTCTCTGGTCCGAGCTGACAAAGGGTCTCGGGTGACTCCCACCTGAGGTGCAGGTGGCAATGACCCACGAGCAGGCTGGGAAGCGGCACAAGACACGCTGGGACTGAGGCACTCACGGGCAGTGGGTACGACTGCCCCGAGTCCCAGCCCAGCATTTCCTTCCTGCACTTTGCCAGCTCCCCCAGCTGATGATGGCCAGAGCTGCTCCTCCCCCTCGGCTCTGCCCATCCCCTCCCTGCTGCTCGGATGTTTCCCCCAAGAAGTAGAAGGTTTAAGGCACAGGACAGCAGGTGCACAAGTAAGGTGGGATCAATGCGACCGAGAGTTGTGCTGGGCGGGTTGGGAGCTCCTGGTCACTGCAATCCTGACTCCAAGGCGCTACAGTGAATTCACACAGTGGTTTTAGGTCTTTCAAGGCATGGATGGGTAAAGAAATTAAAAAAGGCATCAATGTGAAACCTGATAAAACTTGTTGGGATCTGCTTTTTAGGGGAGGAGCAGGAGGGGAGGGGAATTTCCCAGAGCAGGTTCCATAGTGTAAACTTGAACTTGTGATTTTTATTGGAACAGTCAAGATTGTTACCCATCACCGCAAGGTTAGCAAGAGGAATTAGAGTTAATTTTCTTTTTTTTTTAAAAACCGGTAAACTGATTTCTCTTTAAAAAAATAAAATCTCTGGTCTTTTAAGGTCACTTCAGCTGCATTTTTAAAGTGGCTTTTTTTTTTTTTTCTGGAATGATGGAAGTTGAAACTCTGGTGTCCAGCCTTTTAAGGTCAAGGCTGAGCCCCACAGGTTTTAAGTCAAGTCCATTTTGTCTCAGGCCTTCCCAAGCTCTAAATGGTGGACTTGGAGAAGGACACACGCAGGTGATGGTTCTCCCCCAGGTCATGATTGTGGAACTCAATGAGGGACTGAATGGCTTCTTCCACAGAGCCCATCTGGATCAGAGCCATTTTACGGTCCTTCCTGACAAGACACAAGTTTCAGGCATGTTCAGTTCCAGTGCAGGAGCTTCCCCAACTCGATCCAAGTTCTCTCATCCAGCACTTGATGGGGCTGGCAGAGAACTAACCCCCTCCAGGTACTTGCACTACACTCACTCTCTACACAGAGGAGTATCTCTGTAGCAAGCACATACAGCCCAACTTCTCAGCCAGTGCTCAAACCAAAGTTACTCAGGAATTCTTTATTCCAGAGTCAAATGCTGCATTAGTGAGGATTCTGCTCACCTTTTTGAGCCTGAGCTGGGATTTGATTAGAACTAAGTACTTCCACCCTTCCCACATAGAGAAGCCCAGTGTAAGGAGAGGACATGACACAAAACACTTACTGGAAGAATTTGAATCCTTTGACCACCCCACCATTGCTTGAAAATAACATCTTGAGATCTTCTTCAGTTATTGAGGGTCTGAAAGAAATAGTGTTTCCAGTCAAAAGGACATTGACAGACCCAGTTAATCTCAAAAAACTAATTGTCATCAGAGACTTTTCTAAATTCCCTACCAGCAGCGTCTTGGCATGGCAAGGAGATGGAACAGGGAGCTGGGGCAGCTCTCCTGCCCGCAGCACAGAGCTGCCTGTGCCTGCACTCAGACAGAAGCTGCAAACACTCCAGTACTCAGGTACTCAGCCACATCCCCAGCAGGTACTTACGGAATATTGGACAGATGAAGAGTGGCAGAAGGGGGAAAGATATTCTGGAAATTTTTGGAGCCTGGTTTCTTGAAGCGATGCAGAGGAGAATTCCCATAGTCCTTGGTCAGGCGCTGCTCCTCCTGGCCCTTGCCAGGCAGCTGCACTGTCTGGTGCTTGGACAGCGTGATGCGGATGGGCTTCCCGTGCAGCTTCTGCCCATTCAGGTGGCTCATGGCTGCAAGGGAGGACACACCTGACTGCAGGGGCACTTCAGGTTTGGGCAGACACGAATTCAAAGCCAGAATTTCACTCTAGTCCTGCCCTCGCAGACATCACACCCTGCAGGGTCCCTCAGACTCCCTGTGTTCTTAGTCTGCTTCCCTCCTGCACCCATGAGCTACCCCTGCCCCACAGCTGCCCCACGGCCACGTGCAGGCTTTGGGTCTTCTTTTGCAAGAGAACAGAGTGCCAGTATTAAAGCTTTAACTACCCATTTTGTCTCTTACTGCCCAGAGTCTGACACTCCCAAGCTTACCAAGCTGGGCCTGGTTCCCGTCGGTCATCTGAACTAGGGCATTCTCTTGCTTCTTAAATAAAATCTTCACCCTCTGCACATCACCATAGACTCCTTCAAAGAGGGAGTAAACAAGAACAGTCTTAGATAGGAAAACAAAACAAGTTCTCATTCAGCTTAACATCAGCTAATCAATCCAACAGCAAAAAAATCCATTCCCAACCAGAACTGATCTCATTTCAACCACGGTTACGTATTCTGCTCTAATTAAGGGAATTCTTACATAGCAGAATAATAATGGAACAATACATTAAAGAAAAGACACTGGGTTTCAGCGAAAAGCCAAAATCTTACTGCCAGAAGACTGGACAATTTTGCATGCTCTCACAATTTAAAACTCTTATCAAAGACATGCAAAGCAATAACCCATGCAGAACTGAACCAAAACCAAAGGCAAACTAAATTAAACAGCAAACTAAATAAACAATGTAAAAACCAAAATTACGCATTCAAAAAAAATGGCAAACTGCAAACTGTACATTTCTGAAGTATCAAAAAGTAATCTCAAATAAATGAAAAACAAGGTAATAAAAAGTGTGAATAATAACATACCGAAAAGAATAAAGAGGCATTGGGGTGTAACTCTCTTTAGAGAACAGCAGAGCAAGGCAGCGGAGGGACAGGGAAGAGGTAAGGAATCGAAGGGGAGAGCGAGGTTGCACAAATCGTCCACAACGAGGAAGGGCAGAGTCCCCGCAGGAAATGGCGAAATTGGTTGATGGATGATGAAGTTTTCAAGATGGTTAATATTGAAGGGCAGGTTGGTTTCCGAAGAGCAGGGTTTTTATTTTTTTTTTTTGTTTTGGTTTTTTTTTTTTTTTGGAAGGGGAATGTTTTTATTTTTTGTTTCAAGCAACAACAGGAAGCAGAAGTACCGTGCAGTCAGTTGGCAAAGAAATTCCGGATCAGGGGAAGAAAAAAAATTCAGGGATGGGGAGAAAAGAAAAAAGTAGCAAAAAACACAGGTCAGTAAATACATAAGGAATATGTAGTGTTCCATCAGTCAGATTTATAGAATTCTACATACAATAACTCGCTTACAGAAACAGTTAATAGGTTTTACCTAGTGGAACACAATGATAAAGAAAAGGCATTTTTACTTCAGATATACAAAGATGTAAGAGACAGTATCCCCACGGAGTGACTTCCACAGGCTGCAACACCCAATTCAATCACAGTGGCATTCCCTAAAATTTAACTCAAAAGACTTTCTCCATTTACACAAATTCCTTGGATGAAATGACTTCATGAACCAAGTCACAAACAGCCACATCTGCTGCTCCAGGGCCAGGCACTGCAGGAAGCAACCTGTGCCACAGCACTTGGCAGGAAAAAAGGAACATCCCCCACGGATACCAAGCACTGCTTTAAGGGAACAGATCATCTGGATGAGCAGCTGTACTGCCCCAAAAGCCCCCTCCAAGGCCTGCTGTAAGCACTTTGGATAAAGGGACTGACACCTCATTTGCAGAGCAGTCACTCCAGGCAATACTGTTTCTTTACTAACTGGTTGTGGCACAGGTAAGTTTCTACAACACTGATTATACAGGCAATGGAAAAAGTTTCATGTCTGTTAGTTTACAGCTTCAGTCCAAGTCCCAAAGTCTCTCTAGCCCAAAGACAAGCTGGATGGAGAGTGAAGAGCTCCTCAAAAAACACAGGGCATGAAATAACTGCTTGCTCCTGCCTGAACAGAGCTGTCCCCACTGGCACTGCTCGGGGCTGTGAGAAATCAAGAGGTGCAGCACGACCCGTTGTCCTGCCACTGCCATCCAGGCACCCAAGAGCATCCCTGGAGCACACACTTGGCAGCATCACTGGTCAGGAATAACAATGCCAGTTCTTATTAAGACTTATGATGGAACAAGCCAGAGATGAGAGTCCCTGGAATGGCAGAGCAGTTCCCAGGGAGCACGAGCAGCAAATCCCAAAGTTGTTCCACAGCCCCTGCCATTATTTCATGCTCTGGAGAGAACAGCAATGACAGGTAAGAGCAGTCTGAAACATCATCCAATTGGTTCATCTCATCCAGAGTTAAACATTTTGATCATTCATCACATCCAGGCTTCCCCTTTGATCCAAAGAGGTTTTGTGGTGACTCTGCACTGGTAAGTTTTACAGCTTTGCAAAGTGCTATTAACGTGTGTGCACAGTCCCACCAGTTACAGCTCCTCAGCAGAGCTTTATCACTCTGCTGCATACCAGAGGTTCTACACTTTCAATCCAACCAGAGCCAGGGGCTGACTGAAGGAAAATCCAAGCCTCCCGTATCCAATTCCCTTATGAAGCTGTCTGTCATTAAAGAAGATGTTTGTTCAACTATTGCTTGCTTTATTTTTAAAGAAACCCAAATATTTCAACTCATTCAGTTAAGTAGAATTGAAAATGTAAACTGCGAGTTGTTAAGGGATTTAACTAAGGAAAAACTTCCAGAAATCCTGGAAGGGGGAAATGTGCAAGCACATGGCAGAGGAAATACTGCACAGGTACAAAGTCAAGCTGGCAGGGATCCAGACACTACACAGAAAGAGCAAAGATCAGCATGAAGCCTCTCTGTAGTTCTGAATTAATGTATTAAAAAACTACAACATGCCAAGGAAAAGGAATGGACATGGCTATTCTGTGACCCAAATGACACTATTCCATGGGAATGGCAGGGAGACTCCAAACAGAAAAGGGAAGAAGGGACAGGCATTGTAGTCTCTGGGGGACAAGAGCAGGCAGGCAGCATCCTTGGTGTTGAACCAAGGAAGAGCAATTTCAATTTGAGATGGACTTTCCCATTTCCCTTCAGCAACTAGGACTAGAGTACTGCTCTGCTCTGCACGTGGGGCCGGCAGAGCGCGGGCACCGCTCGAGCGGTGCCGCTTCCTTTGGGTACAGCAGGATTTCACTTTCAATGAATTTCAGCCCAATCCACGTTCAGAAAGTGAAAGCAGAGATAACAGGAAGGAGAAAAAAGTAAAGTTAGGACTGCACTAACCTCTGGGATCAGATTGCTAACCAGCAGCACGGAGTGCCCTGCCCCAGCCAGGCCGGGAATGGCAATCCGTCCTGCTGCAGCTGCTGCAGCTGCTGCTGGAATAGCCAAAGGAGTTAGTGCTCCAGGAACATTTGGAACTGTCAGGCCTGGAAATTAAAGAATATTAACCGGTAAAGAATTAACAGCATGTACTCTAGTGTATTTGCTGCACCAGAAGGGAGAACAGCACTCTCTGAACCATGCAAGTCATCATTCCCAACAGTGACCATGTATCCTAAGGGCAACAGGAGCCTCCACTTCTGGTGCTGCAGGAAATGTTCTGGTTTCTAACAGGCTTTGCCTTTGCAGTGCCCGGTGCTGAGCAGGTTCCTCAGCACTCTCACACGTTTCACAAGCAGCGGACGAGCACAAAGCCTCAGCTCTGCTGTGCAGGGCAGGAGTCACACGCAGGGCGTGGGGAGGGTCCGTCCGACCAGGGCATGCACAACGTGCTCTCACCATGCATGCAACCACCAGGCACCCTGTGCCACCCCCACCCAGCTCTCCTGAACGGGAACCACTGCAGCTGCATTTGCAGGCATTCCTGGGCTGTTCCCAGAACCAGCTGGCACCTCCTGTACTGGCCCTCCAAGGCCAAGAGCTCTAGAGCTCGAGAAACAACTGCCAGTGATCAATTCCATGGATTACTCCCCCAAACAGCCCTTCTTGTTTCCCAAGCAGGGATGGATGTTACCAAAACAGCATTGCCTCAACAGCCTGGTCTGTGCTTGTCTGTCATAAGCAAGGAAATTCCATCAGGTTCCCAGAAAGTCAACATGGCTTGGAATGCTGAGAGCCCCAGCAAAGCCTGTTTAGACTGGCACTCCAGTGAGTGTGCAGCACCTCCATCTTTCATCTCAGACTCTTGGTCACTAACCAACCTCTGCAATCCCATGAGGAAATTCAAAGCACAAGAACTTGTATCTCTTCCCCATGTCCCTCAATTATTTTAAACCCTGTCTTTACTGTCTCTCCCATCCTGCTTCATGTATTTTCCTCCTGTCACCAGGACATTGCCCAGAGGTGCTGCAGCTGCACACAATGTTCCTAGCTGAGGTGATGTACTGGAACACCAGTCCCGTCCATACCCAAGTGCCAGCATTTAGAATTTACATGGCTGACCCCAGAAAAACTACCACTACTTTGACTTAAAACATCAAGATGTTTCAACAACAGAAAACCTACGTAAAATTTCAACTTACGAAATACAGTACCTGCAGCCTGAGGAATGGCAAAAGTAGGAGGAAAGCCAGCTCCTGCATATGGAGAAGGAGAGATTATTCCTGGGGCACCTGGGAAAGACATATACATTATGCAAAGACATACAACAGCAGGAAAATGCTACATTTCCCAAAACTACGGAACATTCTGAGTTGTAACAGACCCTTAAGGATCATTGAGTTCAACTCTTAGCCCTATACAGGGCAGCCCCAACAATCACACCAAGTGCCTGAGAGCATTGTCTAAATGCTTCTTCAACTCTGTTAGGCTTGTGTTGCGACCACTTCCCTGAGGAGCCTGTTCCAGTGCCCAACCACACTCTGGGGGAAGAATCTTCTCCTAATATCTAACCTAAACCTGCCTAAAGTTATCTGTAATGTCTTGATCTGTTCTTCAACACAAACATTTAGTTTAAAGCTAAACCCTAAAACGCAAACAGCAATTCAAAAATGCCTCCTGTGTAACACTGAACTTCAAGAGATTACAGAAACGATTCCTCTGCTAACCCTGCTGTTCCGGAACAGCTCTGAGGACGCCGTCCCTGAAAGAGCCCCGAGGGTGAGCTGTGACCGGGACACAAGGCCCTCGCTGCAGGAGGCGCCGAGCCCGCGCAGTGCTCAGGGCGAGCACCAGGTGGCGGCAGACCCGCCCGTCCTGCACTGCTCCGACCCCCGGCCATTCCAGCTTTTCCTCCCTAGTCACGCCGTATGCTGAAGTTCTGACCCAGTACACCAGGATGACGCCCCCTCCCCTTCCCACACTGACACACACACACACCCCAGTTGGATTTTTTCTGCTCCCACTCCCCAAACTCTCACCAAAAGCAGCTGCCATGGTCTGGTCCAGAGTGGGTTGATTGTCCCCAGAGGGCAGGTCTGGGCGGGTGTAGTCTCTGCTCTTGTCGTTGTTGTACTTCACATTAAGACTCGTGAGCTTGGAGAAGTCGATGCGCAGCGTGCAGCAGGCGTTGTAGATGTTCTGTCCATCTAGAGACTGGGAGGAAGCAAACCAGTCCTCACCCAAATGCACTCAGACCAAGCTCACAGCAAGTGCTCTCTGGAGAAAGGTGTTAGGCCACCCCAGGGCTCCACCTGAGGACAGGCAGGTATCTCCTGCAGAGACAGCTCTGCCTCATTCGGCCCCTCTGGCAGCCCCTGAGCCACCCACGCTGCACGTGGGGGCAATTCCCTCCCACTCATGCTCTGCCCTCAGGGCAGTGCTGGTGCCAGCCCAGCAGCACCTCTGAGCACATCCCAATGCCAGCATCCCACCTGAGCTTGGATTAACCAAGGCAAACCCGACAGAGTAATCCAGGCGTGCAGCACTCACCAGTTTGGCATGCTGAGCACTCATGGGGTCAGCATATTGCAACAGGGCCTGAAACTGGTGGTTCTTTGTGAATGTGATGATTTTCAAGACTGTACCAAATTTGGAAAAAATCTGCAAGATAATATTTGGATATCTTGTTATCACATTACCAGTAACATAATTTCATATTGATCTCTTATCACATGCAGAAACAACAGTCATCTTTTCAGCCTGTCAACTTTCAACTGAAACACTGAAGGTTTTAAACCACACCCTGGGCATCAGCCTAGAACACACCAGAGTGATTGAACCGCCCCCTAAACACAGTTTGTTTGTTCTGGGTTATTACACAGGAAGATTCACAAATACCTTCACAAACTAGACCTTTTCCAGGAATTTCAAGGATTCTTTAATGCAGTCAAGCGTGCATTTTAAACACGAAGATGAAGTTAAGAACTGCAGCAGACAGTGGGAACTTTCCAAACTGGCCACTGCCTAAATGGCTCCTGGACACTGTACGTTTCCTCTGCCCTGGCGTGAGGACAAGGTGCAGCTACTTTTGCTAAAACCTAAAGAGAACTTGAGGAACTGTAATCAATCTAATTAAAGTGGACCAGGAATCAAACCTCTGGAAATTAAAGTCTGGTCAGAGTGGGACCAATCTCCTGTAGGTGTCAGGTCTCCAGAGAAGTCTGACAGCTCTGTTCAGAACTCGCGCTGTACAAACGCAAACCAGAGACACTGCAAATACAACAATGTACCAGGTGCTGCTGGCCCTTCCTCCAGGAACCTCAAGCAGTTGTGGGGACGTGTTTTACCTGATGCAGAACATCCAGAGTGACGGGGTAGAAGAGATTCTCCACAATGATCCTCAGGACAGGGCTCTGGCCAGCCATCGCCATTCCCGCATCGACGGCCGCAGCCGTGGCTGCCAGCGCCAGGTTCCCGGTCTGCACCGTGGCCACGGCCTGCAGAGCTGCTTGGGCACGCTGCAGGACCAAACACCCTGTCAGACCCACACTTCTGCTTGCAAGAACACACTGTCAGCCCTCCTGGAGCTTCCTGCTCGTGAACAACCAGCCGGCTGCAGCAGCGAGCACGACAGCCACGACAGCCCCGTGCTGCTCCCAAGGCTGCCGACGCCACAGCTTTGGCACATTTGAAACAGGGCCAACACAGACCACCCCAACCAGTCAGGGCAATGCAAAAATGCAAACTAAATCAACCTTGCTCAGCATCAACAGATGCAGCAAAATTATCCCATTATTTATAAAAAGGGAAAAATGAGGCTCTTTTGGGGTGAAACACCATCTCCAGAATCCTAGAGAAGCTGACAAGACTGAAAGATTGATGCATATCTGCCACAGGGATTCAGGAGTGAGAACTGCCTGGGGGTGTTCCTGCAGAGCCCTCTCACACACATGTGCTCCAGCTGCGAGAGCACCAATAGCAATGTCACCCAGCAGCAGCATTCCCTCTGCACAGCACTGGGTGCTCTGATCCTGAAAAGGGAGAGGAGGCAAAGGGGATGTACTGGCAGTCATCCCTGATAAGGACCCACAAGTAACTTGAATTTCTTTCCAGTGTTCCCGTCCTACAAGATTGCCAAGAGCAGTTGAGCTGAAAACAGGAACTTTTTCCCCTCAGCAGAGTGTGTGGTGCATAGAAACCTTCAAGGGCCCAGAGTGAGCCTGAAGACCTGCTGGGTTCAGGTGCTGCTGCCTTGAAGCTGCACTACCTGCACCAGGCTGTGCTCCACCACAGGTGAGCTCTGCCTCATCAGGGCTGCACTCTGCAGAAATCTTTCCAACACTAGAAACAAACGCCCTGAAGCACCAGACATTACCCAAGCCCCTGGATCTCAAACCACCAGCTGAGATCTGACTGTCCCCCCACCCTGGGACGACAACACAAAGAACAAACTGACTGCTTGGTTTGGAGAGTTGTCTGTCTTCAGCTCCTTGTGGTTGGAGAACTGGATGTAGATGGGCTGGCTCCGGAGCATGGGAGCGATCGTGGTGTAGTAGTTGACCATGGTGTTGGCTGCCTCCTCTGTGTTCATCTCTATGAAAGCCTGGGGAGTCAAACCCAGCACAGACACGTCACACCAGGACAGTAGCAGGTCACCCTGAGCAGAACCTCCAGCGAAGCCGTAGCAGGAGTGATTTTCACAACCCACTTACACACATGGAACTGTTTAAGAGCTGACTGTAAGCAGAACAAATGAGGATCTTCCCTCTCCAGACTGATTTAATGCAATAGCTTCAGTGTCGCCCTAAGATCTCCATATGTGTATTTAGACATAAGTGTCTGCAAGAACACAAAAATACAGCAACAATCCAGCCTTCACTTCTCTCCAGGGCAGGAAGCCCCCTCGCTGCTCTGCACCCTCAGGGGCTTCTCTCCCTCAGAACACAAACGTAAGGGACTGTAGTGAGTAAGCACTTATGTATAATCACACCACGCAATATATCAGAGGCACCTTTCCATAATTAAGATTAAAGACATCATTTTAAGCAATGATTAAAGTTGACTTGCTTTTTTACTCCTTAATTTGCAAGACAATTTTAGTTACCAAATTAGTGCACACCTCCTGCATTACCCAAGAGTGTTTCAGCCTCACGCAGCTCATTTGCTGGATCTGGAAAGGTGTCCTCAATAGGCCACGTTGCACGCTGCTAACTTGGCTGCCGAGCCAGCCCGAGTGAAAAAGGCCAACTCATGACACTGCTGCTCAAATAATTCCCTGGTCTGCAATTTCCAAACCAGGCCTAACGCTAATTATAAGTGACAACCTGTAATTATGGACTGAGCTCCTTCTGCAGCCTGAAAATAGTATTTTCTACAGCTCATAGGATAATCACAGAAAAGTAAAATAAGAGTATGCAGAAGTTATTGACTCCTAACACACGGCAGTTGTTTAAACAATTTGGAGCTGGTTTCCTGATGACAAACTCATCGAGCCTTTGACACAATCCCTGCTTTCAATTATGGAGACAATACCTGGTTTTTTCCTTTCAGCATTAGAAGATTGGTGACCTTGCCAAAAGGTAAGCCCAGAGAAATGACCTCTGCCTCCGTGACGTCACTGGGGAGCTTACGGACGTGGATTACTCGGGATGGGACCCCAGCACTTCGACTGTCACCTTTGAACTTTTTGCTGTCATTTCCATTATCTGTAAGAAACAGGAGTCACTGCTGATGAGAAGGGTCTGGAAGAACAAGCACGCACTTCCCAAATGCTGACACACAGACTGTGCTCCCCAGCCAGTTACTGCTCTATTACAGAGAAATTCCAGTCTAAGTTAACTTGAGTCTGAAGACACATGGTTTTGCTCTCTTTTCCCCCCAAATTACATGATGGGAGTGACATAGCTGAATGCCACTGCAATGGAATCAACTCTCCAGTGGCCATTTCACAGCCTGTTTACAGCACACACCCACCCACCCACATTTCTAGTGCAGGCCTGAGCCACTAACCCCAGATTGCTGCTTTATTCCTTTCCACTTGGCCTGGCGTTCTTGGCAGAAATTTATTATTATTATTCAGCACTGTCCTACAAAGGCCTAATAAGTACGAAAAATTAAGAGATTTTAAAATTACAACTACGTAGGAAAATCCAGATCTCCTCACAGTACTTGCAATACTTAGAAATAATTGCTGTGCTTGTTTCTACATAATATTACCTGAAGAAGCAGCGTTGCTGTTCATGATAAAGGGTCCATTAGCAACACAAGGAGAGAAAAGCTCGTCAGGTCCCCGCTGGAAGAGAACAGATGGAAGGTAAACAGACAGCATTTTACTCAATTCTATCCAGGCACTCCTAAAGCAGAACAGCTGAGAGAAAGCTGGAGAGGAGCTGAACACAAGTGTAAGTGAAAACACACTGACAGTGGGCAGCGAGGCTCACCTCCATGAATTAAGTATCAGTCAGATCCAGTTTGGTAATGGAGCAGCACTGTCCAGTATCTCTTTTCAGCTCAGCATTAGGGATCCTGGGGCCAGAGTGCTGCTGAGTTGTGTGAAGCCACCACACGAGCGCCGTGCACCGACCGGCACCTTCTCCTGCCCTACCCAGCACAACAGGTTTCTGACTGCTCCTAGCCCCAGGATTTTCACTCTGAAGCTGCCAAAACTCTTTGGGTATGACTTGGCAGTTATGAACCAAAGCTATGTACTTTGTGCCCCATCCCTGGAAGTGTTCACAGCCAGGCTGGACAGGGTTTAGAGCACCCTGACCTGGTGGAAGGTGTCTTCTGGTAACAACATTCCCCGGAAAGTCCCACAAACCACCTCAACTGACCAGGACTGGTCTAACCCAAGTAGGAGGCACGAAAAACACCACTAAGACAAAAGTAAACGTGACTACAAATGACTTCTTAGCACAATCTGTACCTGCATACACAATACAGCTTACAATCAGCATGGTTTAATTTCAAGTTTCACAGAAGATTTCAAATCCCATTGTAAATTGTGAGTGAGCATGATACTACAGATCTAACACATAAGAGTACTTTCTCATCATTTTCTACATTACTCTTCCACAGAAATGCCACACTAAAAGGCTTTCATCATACAGAAAAGCTCAGAGCTCATCCCTGCCTCAGCTAACTCCCACCCACCCTGATGGAAACATACCCCGCTCCACACCGTGGCACCAGAAACCCTTATCTTCCACATGCCCTGTATCTGGTGGCACCTGCAGAAACAGGATCTCTGCAGAAGAAAAGCTCTGCACACTCTCCCAGCAAACAGGCTGGGAAAGTAGGTCACCGAGAACCCCAGAACACCCAGCTACAGACACAATTTGGTTTTTTTTTCTTTCCCCCTCAAATCTTGAATTTCTTGTTTGACTACTCACTGCCAGCTCTTCAAAGAGGCTTCAAGGACTTTGATGTCCCAAAGAGGAGAATTAGGCCAGGTTCCCAACTGTGGTTCATGTGCTGCTGCTGGTCACCTGCAAGCACTGACCAGGTCCCACCAAGGCTCTGTGCACAGAGGCCTCCTCCTCCCTTGGTGCAGTCATTAGGAACGGGCCTTTTAACAGCTGGTCTAATTAGCACTTTGATTCCTGAGTACAGCAAGAGGCAAGCTGGGCTGAGAGGCTACTAGACTGTGAGCCCATCCTTTGATGACTCAAATCAAGGCATAAATCCAAGGCTAAAAGAAATCCTCCAGTTTAACTGTAAGAACACGCTTGTGCCCACACTGCTGCAGCCACTCCAGGTACAGCTTCCCATGGCCTGGGATCCACCTGGTAGCTGCTGACAAGAACCATCGGCCAAAGCACAGTCCTACCCACACAGACAGGTGGTTCTGGCCTCAGGAAAGCCCTTGCATCAGGATTTAACGGGCCTTCACCACTTTAAAACATGTTTCTAAATATTAACTTGTAAAATTCTGCACACCCAGAACCCCAGGTCTTCCAGTACAACTCGGTGTGTCCGTGCAAGCATACTGGGCAACTCCTGCAATCCATCGTGCAAACTCCAGGAGAACAGGCCACACACTTGGCTCTCATGGAGGCAACCCTAGGAAACTAGAAACTGGAAAAACAAGCATTTATGCTATTACGGAAAGAATTTCTATTCCCTGAATTTAACTTTCCTAATGGCTTGTTTAAAGTAAACATTTTTTTGCATATTTGAGAACTTCCTGGCAGGCCCTGTGATAAGGATGTCACTGCAGCCAGGCTTGGGCTCCCCGTGTCCATGTCGTGTCTGTGTCTCTTTAACGAGAGCAATTTCCAGTCCACTCCCCTCTTATCTCGGAGACAGCCTGTGCTGCCCACTGTGACCAGAGCCGGGAGGCAGAGGGGGATGACTGTTCGACATCAAAAGCAGCAGCAGCCAATTTGTAAGCTTCCCAGCTGGAAGTACATGCAAACGAAGAGGGAAGACTGCCGTAGTTGGAAAACCGCAGTTATTCCAAGGTCTTTTCTCTACACAAGGAAGTTTACAGACAGTACATGTAGTACTGCACAGTCACAGCAAAGTTATTTCCCACATCTCCCTTTAGAGGGGTGGCTGTTGAAGTGCAGGAGGAGCAGACCCAGCGCCCCAAGGAGCTGCAGGGGTTACCCTGAGCTGCCATCCCCACACCACACAGCCCAGTGCCCAGCCCAGTGCCCAGCACGAGGAGGTTGCATCGACCACGACTTTTCATCAGCGTGTGTTCCTCCCCCGTTCCTTTTGGAGCTGATACTGGATAGCCACAGGAAATCATTCCTTTTTGGAATGACCAAACCCGAGGCAAACTGAAACCCAGTTCTCTATGACCCTGCCCCCAGCAGTGGGTGCTCAGCAGCCTCGATCAGCTCTCTGCCCTTACACTGCAGGGATCACCAGTCTCTTTCCAGACTCGTCTAGTCTGTTCTTTCTGTACATATTAAAAACTCTGAAGAGTTTCTGTAAAACCACAGCATAAATTCAAATGCTTCATACCAAGTACCCAATTCAGTAGAGGCAGAGGAACCAAAGCAAGTCTGGTTGGTTGAACAGGTTTAGAAGACTTTCTCACTAACAACGTACCCACTGGGTATTTTGAATTATACTGGGAAAGCCAGCAGAAAAGTTATTGATTCCAAAGTTTTATGTAATTTAATTTAGGTTTAAAACAAAGCAAACCCAGCAAGGGCTGTGTGGGTGCTCAGTGCTCACACCCACATCCACCCACAGCACTGCTTCTCTCCCTGCTGCATTTGCTGAGTTGTTGGGGGAGGCCCAGCTGCACTTCAAGATATGGTTCTCCAGCCCCCAGTTCCCATCCCTGCTCACAGAGGCATTAATTATGCTGACATTTCTGCTCAGCCACTCGTTTGCAGCTGGTATTTTTATGACAAGATTAACAGAAGCCACAGCGTGCTTGCAGCACATCAAATTCCTCGTTTGAACTAACAAATCTCCTCTTCCTGTTGACTGAAAACAACCACCATTTCTGGAGTTACACTGCCAGATCCTACCTAGAGCAGAGCAGGGCTGTTTCCACCACCCAAATCCCCAGGGAGCAGCACAATGGCACCACGGAAACCCTGCCGGGAGGGGTTTCCATGCCAGCAGCCTCCTCTGGCCTGACACTCCTGGCTACAGGAGGCCCCTTGCCCAAGCTGCACTAATTTAATCACACTCTGGGGCAGCTCTGCTGCCAACACTTCGTTCCCTTTTCTGAGCCATGGAGAGGGAGGCAAGGTACAACTTAACATTTCATATGTTCTCCAGTTATCTTTTTGACCACCACCCAAACTCGAAGCCTTGCTTTGCTTTAAAGTTTTAACAAGTAAGTCTTCAGAATTTTTAGTCTGTACAAGCTTTCACATCTTAAAAAGCAACATCTCATTCACATACACTACGTGCTGCCTCACTGCCAGCAGGATTTTACCTGGTTTACCACACTCTGGAATGAGGCCAGAGATTGTCTCAGCTTCTACCAGCATACCTAGAAGTGCCACAGAAATTCCCAGCTGCCCTATATAATCCTTTATCTACTTAAGATCCAGCACTTATTTTAAATGGATTACAGTAAGTCAACTGCATCCTGCCTGTGCAAAAGGCTAGAAAACAAAGTGAACGATCACAAAAATATTCATTTAAAGTCAAACAAGTGATATTAATCAACTTTCAGATAGAAAACAAAATTAAAGCAATGTCAAAAAGACAGGGTACATGAGAAGGAAAGGGGCAATGACCAGAAAGGCCAGAAGGCACAGGTTGGTCAAGCCCAAAACCTACAAAAAGCTGTTTCTCTCCCCAGCTCACTGAGAAAACCCTACAGGGCAGCAGCGCTCCCTGCCTTTGGATGTGGAGCATCTTACACTGCTCTGACAGACACAGGATAGCAGCACTTGTGAGGGAAAAGGTGGATTATGGAGGCTAACAGGCCATCAGCTAACAGGCACTTACAGAAAGCAAAGCAGGGAAGAGCTGCACCTGGAAACCCCCCTCTGAAAAGAAACCAAAGAAAATCTGTCCTGCAAGAAGCCAGAGCACGTGGGCATCACTGCTCTTCACCTCCCCCGTGACTGGAAAAGTATTGTGGAGCCAACAAAAGACCACCGTGATATTTTCACAAAAATGACACAGATCACTGAGGAGCTCAGGCAAACCCTCTGCTCTGATCAAAGAGGCAAGAAAATGCCTCTGAGCACAGGAGGAACAGAGCAGCTCATCGAGGGCTGTCCGAGGTCAGTCCCAGAGGGACGCAGGAACGCTCTGATCCTTCGGTTCACAGCTCAAATCTCTGTGAAGGAACTATTAAGAGAAATCCAGTCTGATGACATCATCATCACACTCATGTTACATTCCAACAGTTTTTGCGAGAGATTTGAGATTCAAGAATGGAACTAAATTTAAACTACTAGGAAGGATGCCAGTTTTCCTCATCTCCCACCAAAGACTCACATCCAGCAAGGCTCCCTTATGTTCTCCCTCTATTCCCCTCTCCTGCCTCCAGCACTCTTCAGTCAGTTAAAAGTTGTGTGAAAAACATTCCAATTTGGGTCAGAAACACAAACCACGAGCCAACTTTTTTTGTGAAACACCTCTGAAGAACACACACCACACCTGCATCCCCATCAGGATGCTGGGAAGTTAAGGCCAACACAAAGCAACTTTAAGACCCTGCAGCCTCATCACAGCACGATGCTGCTCCCAGCTCAGTGTCACTCACCCTTTGGACACAAAATTTATCATCTGATCAGAACCAAAGGAGTTGGGTTCAATTCAGTTCACCAAATTGCTCATGGCTGATGTACCAAGAAAGCTCCATACCATTAACCAAATTAAATTCAACCCAGCAGTCAGCATATTCCATGGACACAGTGGACCTGTGGTAGGGGCATCAGCCTATCTGGCAGGCGCAGAGGACACTTATTTTTAACCCACACTCTGTTCAGCCAACACCAGTCACCTGCCACTTTGGGCTTTCAAAACTTGTTACAGCCTCCCTCGTGCCTGGACAAGATTCAGGCTGGTACCTCTCCAGAGGAGCCAACGTCAAGCTCCACACTGGCATCCCCACTGGCACACTGGGCACACACACACACCCCAGCCCCTCTGAAGGCAGGTGACTGGTCAGAGCAGGGCAGGTCCCTACCATGGTACTGCTGCAAGCGCCGGCACTGTTTCTATGGGCTACACACGAGCCCTGGAGGTCCTAAAAGCCACAGACCCTCCAGTGCTGCACGAGAGCACCTGCTCACACCCTGAGCTTTGCCAACAAGCTGCCTTGAGCTCGAGCACACACCAGCCACACAGCAAAGCCGGATCCTCAACCCACTCATCCACCAGCCCCTCCCCACTTTCTCAGTCTTTGCTACTATGGAGACACCCTGAGAAACAAACCTGCCCTTTGAGCAAATAAAAGGTGTGGCCAGTTTAAATAGCCCAAAATTCCTAAACTCCAAGTGCTACAGCAATGCAGTCATGCTGGCTCTGTAGGGTAGTACACACCCAGGCTTTATGATCTACTGTTCCCAAGCTGAAACTTAACTACCCGTCAACCTTGAGCTTTTAAATCATTGCCATGGAGCAGAGGGGGCCTTGGCAAAGCTCAACACAAATCCTGTGAGAGAGAAATACTGCTGGATGAGTCACTCCAGGAATACAGAACCTGTGGAAGGACATTTCTGCCCCACCTGTCAGAGGGCTGATGGATGGGACGGCTCAAACACCGGCCCAAGCAAGCACAGCTTAAAGGAGCTGTAGCAGAGCCATGGGGAATCTGAAATTAAATAATGCTTCCCCTTCTTGCTGGTATGAGAACAACAAACGTGGCACCAGCACACCTGCATTTTCCAGTCTGACAGTACCTGAAGGAGACATCAGAGTCAGAGATCAGAATCTATCCCTACACTTGTGGGATTAAAAAGGTGCAGTTGAGTAACTGTCATGTGTTATTTTCCTATTTTTTTAAATCGTCCCAGGTTTAGGGCAAAGTAAGCCTGAGCTTAAAATCCAGTATTTTCTACAACCATTTTATGAGCAGATACATAAATTCAAGACCCAGGTGCATAAGGCAGCGTGTGGCACTCTCAGGTGAGATGGAGCTGTTTGGCACACCCAGCTGACCCACTGCCACCCATGTCCCCTGCCACCAACATGTGGCTCCCATGTGTGCTCACGCCTGTTGGGAGGCCACAAGAGCCAGCTTGTTGCAGCCTCTAACTAAAGCCATAGGAGGGGACTGGAATTTCCTCACAACATTCTTGGCCCGCTGCCTGAAGCCATAATTACGGTTCCCATGGCAAAGATCCTGGCTTCACCACAAATCACTTCTATGCAGTCAGTCTCTATCACACTCCAGCGAAGCCTGTTTTAAAAATTAACTTCTCAAACACCACAGAACTGCACTTTTGGTTTATGGAAGCAAAATCTTTCAAGCAGAGTTTAACTTTAGCAAGAAACTACAGGACTATTCAGCACCTAAACTATTCTGAGACTTTTTCAATCACCAAAATGCAATTTCACTTAAAGAAGGACATGTCACAGTTCATCCTCTCTCTAGTCAGTCAGTCCTGCTCAGAGACTGTTAAGAGTGTGAAGGAACAGTGATATCCAAGGAAATTAAACAGAGGGCAAGGAGATACAAGAGAGAGGGACCTCGATCAGACTACTTGGAAGAGGAAACTGCAGGGTCAAAGCAGCACCTCAGGCCTCCATCTTAGGGCCACACTTCCTCTTCAGACAGCAGTGAAATTATGGGAAGAAGTGAGTCTTATATCATGTGTTCCTAATCTGCAGGACATTCCAGAAGGCTTTGCATCAGGAATCCCCACACCAGAATAGCAATGAGCTTCCTAAACAAATTCACACACTTTAAACTGAGGAGCCAGGAATGGCTACTACAATTACACCTGATTAAAAATAAGACCACTGGGCAGTACAGTGCTCAAAGGAGTGAGCCATGAGGACATCTGGGGACTTCTTAAGAAACTAAATTAAACTAAGATCTCAGAAAAATTAATAAGTGGGTGTGAATACTCTTAATATGTAAGTTAAGGATGTGAAAAATAATAAAATAAAAGGTCAGCAGCCTGCCTTTTAAAACAATAAAGCAGAGCAAACTGCATCAAGGGATGCCTTGGTCCACCTTTCATAATGGCTATGAACTATTAACTAACCTTTGTGGTCCAGGCTCAAGCCTCTCCTCCTTGCATCCGATGGCAAACTGCACTCCTTGCAGCAGGCAGCATTCTCAGCCAGAACCAGACACTATCACTAATTCAAATTTCAGATTCACATAGGAGGAAAAGCTGGAGCAACCTTTCCCCCTACAGCCCTTAGAGCCCCTTCGTGCATTTAACGCTTCTCAGACCCAAAAGCTGCCTGTGCTGAGCTGCAGCCACAGCTCGCTCTGTACTTCCACCTGGCCAGCAGCGAGTTCTGTGCGATGCTCACACCCGGCTCGTGGCACTGCCAGGCTCCACCAGCCCCATCCCTCGGCCTCTCTGCCCCAGGCACCCCTTCCCCAGCCCCGCCAAGGCCACTGGTAGCTCTCGGTCACTCCGGCGCTTGGCCAGTGACACTTTGCCGAGGGCCAGCACTCAGACGGGGCTGAGCTCCCTGCAGTCCTGACCCCAGAGCTACACCGAGTCAAAGCCAGCCCTTCAGCCCGGGAAGGAGGGCCAGGCTGTCCTGCACATTCCAGCCCTGCATTTCACAGCACCAGCGCTGACCCTTGTTGCCTCCCGCAGCAGATAAGGAGCCTCCTTTCCAGCACTTTGAGTTTAGGGCTAAGGCTGCGCTTTCCAAACCTCAGACTAGAAAGGCAAAGGTCATATTTGCTGTACTAGCAGGAAATAAAAATCAACAGCTAAACGCTCCCTTTTGTGGCAGAAGGATTTCTGACATATAACTGAACAGGAATTCACACAAACGAAGGAAACGGAGTTCTCCAAAGGAAAAGGATCAGTTTCTCCATGGAGAAGCATTGTCTAGTACACGAGTAACAGGCATGGCTCGACATTTTAGACTGTTCCTAAATGCAATAAAGTTGATAATCAATGTCCAAATGCCAAGAGCTAAATGCTGAGCCATATTATAAGTTTTAAATGCACATGAAACTAAATTACCTTCTGGTTAAAACCAATTTACGTGGTACCAGAAATAACCCTTTACAGCTGAAGATCTACATTTGTTAAGGCTAAAACTAGGTCAGATGCTGAGCAGTGTAAAAAGAGAGAAAAAGTGAGAAGTGCCTACCTTTGTACCAACTGTTATATCTTGGACAATGCTGTAGAAAAAAGAAAGAAAAGGATTAAAAAAGTTAGATAGGTTTGCCACAAAAATCCAGCATAGTTTACAGTAGTAAGAAAAAAGCAAGTCAAAGTGCACAGTTGTCTTTGCAGGTGAGCCAAGGACAGTTTATACAAAGAAAAATTATTAGATGGTGATGGTGGAGACCCAAGACCCAGCAGTGCCAGAAAACTGTAGCTCTCCCACTCCCTATGGCAGCGCCTGCTCCTCCTGCAAGGGCCTGGGGGGGAGGAACGAACACCCCGAGCCCAGCAATGCAACCCCGTCTGACCACACCGAGAGGAAGAGAGTCAGCTCTGCCACCAACATCCCCTCCTGCGGGTCCTGTCCCCCTGACACCCCCGAGCCTCTGCCAGGGCAGCTCCAGCAGGGCTGCAGACACCAGCACCAGGGCTCCAGCGGTCCCGGGACAGAGCCTGGCTGTGTCCCCGTGGAGCAGGAGCTGGGGCAGGCTCAGAGCAGCCCTCCAGGCACTGCTGGAGCCACAGCAGGGGATGTACAGGCAGTCCCAACCTGGGGTACGCCCTACACAGGATTCCTCTATCAAGTCTAGCAAAAATCACTCGTTAAACTCTACCTAAGACACTTAAACCTTCTAAAATGAGACTTTCTGATTAACTAAGATGAAAATTAGCACCAGCTGTACCTCAAGCAACCCAGCTCCTGTCAGCAGTGAACTCTCTACACCACAACACACATCACCTAAGAGCAACATCTTCCACCAGTGCAGTTGGAATGCTTGCCTACAATCTCCCAGAGCCTTACAGCACCTCCACATTACTGTTTCGTGGAAGTGCTCAGGACAGCCTAAGGATTTCAGTTATACCCTCGCACTGGAGATTGCATCTTTTTTTAATAAACTCCAACCCCCTGTAAAGCATCAACACAAAACCGAGAGCAGAAACGACCCCTCTGGACTGCCATGTCCACAGGCCTGCCCGCTTCCCCCCTCTCACAGAGCTGCCTGTAACTGCAGAGCACAGGGCCCGGCAGTGGCCGGCTGACCGACCTGCAGCAGCTCCACAGAGCAGGGGGACACAGGGCAGGCAGGGCAGTCGTTCTTGAACCAGCACTATGAAACCTGGAGTACTCAAGAACAACTTGACATGGTGAGTTAATGTGAGAGAACTTGCATTTGCTAGTTCTTACCTCCCTCTCCTCTTGCAACGGTTCATAACTTTTCAGGGAATTAAATCCTGCTCGATCTCATTAGGCCGTCCCAGCGTCCCCAGCTCCACCAAGGAGCCCCAGCAGGAGCCAGCTCAGCTCCTCACACTTCCTCTTCCCCCCAACCTGCCGTGTCATCATAACCCAGCGCTCTGCAGCTGGAGCCACAGCCCAACCCAACGGCTGCTGTGGGAAGCCACGCGATAGTTCCGCATTTTCCAGGGAAGTGCTCGGAGGAGGCCGTGTCTGACACCGCTCCACGGCCCAGAGCCGGGCACCCGCAGGGCAGACGGGCTGGCTGCACCCGAGGGGCAGCAGCAGTGAACTAATGAAACCCATCTGCAGGGAGCAGTTCAAGGAGCCAGCATCACTGAACACACAAACATTAACCCAGGCGTCTCCACAACCTCAGAACAGCTACTGCCAACCAAGCACAGCCAGAACACAGGATGTCCCAGGTTTCCCAAACTCTCCAACTTACCCCAGCAGTTTCTCCCACTTCCTGTTCCTCCTGTGGGCCTCTCGCACAGGAAATGTTTTACATAAAGTGCCTTAGCAGGGAATGGCATTTAGAACCATCCAACAGGAAGAGCTGTTTTATTTGCCAAGAGCTATCGATTCCTGGGATATTACTGCAGCCCACTTGATAACAAATACCACAGGAAACAAGCTCCACAGTATTTCAGAACTTTTATTCAAATGTGAGACATACTTCCAGTTCACACACCCCCTCAATAAATTATCCCAAGCTTCATTCTCCTCTCATGCACATCAGCCTTCAGGATGGGATTAAAACTTTTCCCAGTTCCGAAAGAACATGCAAAAAAGCCCTTCATAAAAATTATTTTTTTCCTATGGAATAATGGATAATTCCTACGCAATAAGGGGAAAAATTAAGCAGCACCAGTAAAACCTCCAGGTCATTTTCCAAAGCAGCATTTCGGACTCCTCGCGTGTTTTAACAAAGCAACTTATTCAAAGGGGATCACTCGGGCACGGCTCGAGATCATTTTCGGGAGAAGGAGACGGGAGCAGCCTGGAGCCAGGGGGCTGCTCACTGCCAGCTCGGCAAAACTTAAAACCATTCTCTGAAGCAGCTTTTGAAGTTTCAGCAGGAGACAGGGGACACTTTTACAGGGCAAACATATCCCGCACCAGGATCTCCAAAAGAGGAGGGGTAACTGAGACTCGCGTGTTTCGCTAAAACTTCTACATTCAAACAGCACTACTTTAACACGCACAGAACACCAGCCTTCCCAGGAACCACAGCTGACATCAAACCGATTTTTGCCACTAGAATGTGTGATCTTACGTGCTGAGAACTTGTTGGTTTGTTGGGGTTTTTTGTTGTTTTTTTTTAATATCATTCAACATGGTGAGCAACTGGTTAAAAGCAGTAGAGCGATCCTGGACTGCAAAAATTGTAAGATACACAATTTTTATGGGGTTTAAGATGAAAACAACACTGAGACGCCACTTTTTCAGTGTGTAAAAAAACCCAGACATGTGACTATGCCTAATTCTCCCCAGACCAGTGTTCCGAGGCAGAAAGCGAGAAGGCACTAATTTGGGCTTCCCGTACTTATGGCTGTGGGAAAACAAACTGCTCACTCGGAGGCCTTCAGAAATATTTTAACTACTGAGCGCTAGAAGAAACAAAAAATCAGATCACAAAAAAACTATGCCATACAGGATGAGAGAAGCACGGAGATCTCGCTTTCGAGAGATCCCCTGATAAAACACCCGCTTTAGAGCCAACTCTGCCGCAGCGAGGCCCCGCCGGGCGCTGCTTAAAGAGGAATCGACGCGACAAAAGTTGCGCTCTGGAAACTCCCCGCGAAGGGGCCGCGGAGCGGAGCGTCCTCCCGCAGCTCGGCGGGAGCGGGGCCGTACCTGCGGCGCTCAGGTGAGGCGGCGGCGGAGCCCGGCCCGCCCGCCCCTGCGAAACCTGGCGACCGAAACCCGGCCACAAAAGGAGCCCGGCGAGAGCCCCCCCGCCCCCGCCCGCGGAAGCGCCAGACAATGGGAGGGAGCGCGGCCGTGAATCACCGCCCGCCAGGTGCGCCCGCCCCGCCCGCGTCGCCCCCGCGGGGCCGCGCCCGGGCCGCCCGCCCGCCCGCCCCCGCGGCGCTCCCGGCCCGCCGCCCCCCGCCCGGCTCCGGCGGGACCCCCGACCCCCCCTCCGGCCGGGACGCTCGGAACCTCCCCCGGCCAGGACCCCCGGAGCGCCCCCCGGGCGGAACCCCCGGAGCGGCGGGAGCGCACGCGGGACCGGCCCGCACGAGGTGTCGCGCCGGGGCCGCCCCCGCTCCCGCCGCCGCCCGCGGGGAAGGGTCTGGGGGGTGCCGCCCGCACACGAGACCCCCCCCGCCCGCCCCGGCCGCGCCCGCGGGCCCCCCACAGGTACCGCCCCAGCCCCCGGCGCGGGTCCCCGACGCGGCCGCCTCCGCAGCCCGGGAGGGGCCCGGCGGCAGCGCTCGCGGCCCCGGCGCGGCGCCGGGCGGGACTCACCCGTCCATTGCACGCGGAGAGGACCCGTCGGGAGCGGAGGGGAGGCGCCGCAATAGCGGGACGAGCGCGACCGCTCCGTGTTATAGACTCACAAAATGGCGGCGCCGCCTGGCCCGCCTCGCCCGCGCCGGCGTCCCATTGGTCAGCGGAGCTGTCACCCTGACGGGGGGGCGGGACCGCCCGCCTCCCGGGGTTGGCGCCCTGGAGCTCCGCGCGAGGCCGATTGGCTGCTGACGGCACGGGGGCGGGGCGACGCGCCAGTGCGCGGCGCCATTCGGTAGGCGGAGGGAGGCGGCTGGGAGGAGCCATCTTCAGAGCGGGAAGGAGGCCGGATTGACACCCGGAGCCGCCATCTTGAGTGGGGTCAGGGCATGGGAATCACCGCCTTGGGCGCCATCTTGAATACGGGCAATGGCCCCGGCGTGCACGTTGTGCCGTGAGGGGCTGCGGGGGCGGCTCGGCCCCGCCGCCATGTTGGGTGCGGGCAGGGAAGCCGCGCGCCGCCGCCATCCCGGATGAGGGTCGCTCGTCCGCGCCGCCCCTCGGGAGCCGCGCGGGGCCGGAGGGTTTAATTACAGTCCCCATCTGTAATCGCAGTTAATGTCTTAAGGATAAAGATTACCCTGTGAGTGAGGGAGAGAGAGATCCCGTGAGGTAAGACATCTCACGTACCTGCTGCTCAGGCATGAGGCAGATCTGTGCCTCCGGTCCCGTTCTGACCGTTTGCTGCCCGAAACAGCTCCATGGCCCCTCAGGGGCACCTCAGTGCGCCATTACATCGGCTTGTCCCACCTTAATGGTTATCATTGCCTGTAGGCCTCACTTCTGCAGGGATTCAGGTAGATTCC
The DNA here is from genome assembly GCF_025592945.1 of Manacus candei. Taxonomy (NCBI): domain Eukaryota; kingdom Metazoa; phylum Chordata; class Aves; order Passeriformes; family Pipridae; genus Manacus; species Manacus candei. Next base: position 403,911 of record NW_026138128.1, on the reverse strand, counting down.
GCGGTTTTGGGGCTTGTCAAACCTCTGGAAGATTTGCTTTGCAGATGCTGGGCCACCTATGGTGAATTTAAACCGACTGTGGCGGTTTTGTGTAAGATCCTTTCCGTGGCTCCCTCAGGGTGAGCGGGGCAGGTGTGAGGGTCTGTCCCCATCCCAGGCCCCTGGATGCTGCTGGATCCTGCCCACCACCGCTCCAGGGAGCAGTTCTGCCGTAGATGAAACACTGTTTAAATACGGACCCATGTGAAGGCTCAGAAAATTACTTTAGAGTGCAAAGGAAATTTGGGCAGTGTTTCTGCTGCGTGTCAGGTAACTCGGGCAGGTACAGACATGCATTTTGTATTCTCGTCTCTCTCAAGCATACACTTGACACATGAGTAGGGAAAAGAAAAAGTTAGAACTGAAATGGTCTGTCTTCTCCCAAACCCGTGTTGCTGTGCCGAGTCCTCTGGCCAGAGCTCTTATTTCTCAGTGGGGCAATTCTCAGAGGTTTCGGAGGCCAGGATCAGACATCACCTGCCTCCCTCACCCTTGTCCCCATCTGTGAAATGCAGGAGCTTGCCTTGGCCTTGGATCTTACCAGGAGCTGGGAACTCTGATTCCCAGATCTTTGACTTACTGAGCTCCCAGTTAAAATCCAGGAAAAGTATGTTCTGATCTATTGCTAAAGGCAAATAAAACTGTCTGAAACCAGGTTGTTTACTGGGTCGTGCATTTGAAAGGCTCAGCTGCTGCCTCAGATAAGAGATTTACAACTTCGATGAGACAAAGAATAGGAAAATGATGGGATTATGGATCCAGTGTAGCTGAGAGCCAGAGAGATAAAGTGATGTGATCAAAGAGAGCAGGAATTTAACAGCCAACACAAGCTTCCTGCACTCCCTTGATCTGTGCCTGGTTTAAGGTGTGTTTCCCGTGGAGGTGTTTCACTTCATCTTCCCTTCAGAATGATTTTATTTCTATACTGTAAGTAAGGGATCCCTCCATGGTAGAGGATGCTGTGGAGACAGAATCCCTCCTTTTTTTTTTTCTTTTTTAAATATGGGCTATTTCAATACCCCTAAAGAAGAGCCCCCTGAACATGCCACAAAGACTGAAAATATTCATTAATGCTCAGCCAGGATCTGATTTTCTAGTGGCTGCTGACATGAGTTTATGGCATGTGCGGGTATCCCAGGTGCTTTCCAGGTATCTATGGTGGAACAGTGAGAGGTGGATGCCAGCACAGGATTCCTGATTTCCAAAGGCCTGTCCTCTGCAGGTGTGGTCTGACTTAAAAGACTTGTTAAGGTTTGTGCAACTCGCTCTGATTTTCCACAGTTCTGGCAGAAATTTTGATTGTGCAACATTTTATCAGTTGTTTTCCTGCAACATGAAGAGAATTTTTCAGGCAGCATCTGCTCAGGGAGCAAAGTGACCAGAGATACTGTTGGGGCTTTCTCTGGGCCAAACAGGAAAATACATTTAAGAACAAGATCACACTTGATATAAAAACCCAGCGGGGAGCAGGACCTGCCCCTGTGTGTCCTTGTGTTTGTTTTGAAAAACAAACCCAGATGAAAATGGCCATGTGGAAAAAAAAAAAAGAGGAGGGCAAAGGGAAAAAAAAGAACCAGTTTGTTTTGTAGGATCCTGCAGCAGCGTCCCACCCTCCAGCTCCGGTTCCTCCGCTGGGAAAGGCCTCTGGGGCACACCCAGCTTTTCTCTTTTTGAGCCCTTCCTGCCTGTGTTATCTCTTGGCATTTAATTCACCACTAGAGAAGAAAAACCTTCTGAAACAAAACGGAGCTTTTCCTGCCTTTTCCCTTTGTATTGTTAAAACAACCCTGCGGCCTGTGCAGGGTCACGGACACTTCTCTGCGTAACTGTGTCCTTTGCAATCTGGCAGAACTCTTCCCCTTCTCCTTCCTCTTCCACCCCATGTTTCTGTCAGCAGTTTGAAAACCAGAAACCCTCCTAAAACACGGCCCCAGTTCAGGAGCCTGAAGCCCTGGGCAGAGTGGTGCATCCTAGATGCTGGTGTCAGTGACAATTGCTTTCCTGGAAGTTCCTCTCCTGCCCTGTTATTCCCAGAACTCTGCAAGGTCCTAAACCAGGGAACTCTTTCCCAGATAACTGCTGCTTGTGTATCCCAAAGAAACCTGGGAACTAGAGGGTGCTTCTCTTTGTCTCTTTTATTTATTTCCAGCCCTTTTCAGCGAACACGGCGGTTTTGTTTCAAAGCATACTGGCAGCTTTAGCAACGTCTTAGGGTGCCAGAACATTCTTCTGTGCATGGCTGAGGATGCCACATCACAGCTCTGGGAGGGGTTAGTGCAGAGCAGGCGGGGCAGGAGCGGAATCCCTGCGGGGTTTGTCAGTCCAGCAGATGTGTCCAGCCCTGACCCTCCTCCCCTGCTCGTGCCCGAGGGAAGGAGCGAGGAGAGGGACCCAAAGCCCCTCTGCAGCTGGGGTGGTTGGAGGAGGAGTGGGCACAGGGAGGGCCGCAGGAGAGCTGGCTGGGTTTGTTCCAGCCCTGGGAAAGGTGCAGCTCTTCCCTGCAGACACGTGGCTTTCTGAGCAGGACACTGCCTGAGTGAGGGGGGCGTTTCTTCCACTGATCCAGGAGAGTTTGGCAGCATGGAGTATTACCAAGGAGTGTTCTGATTGGTAATGGGTAAATAAAGGGGCTTGGAATCGAGCTTAATATCCTGTCAGCAATAAACAGAAGTGTTCTTGGAGAGGGACTTTTTACAAGGGCCTGGAGTGCCCAGACAAAGGGAAGTGGCTTCAAACTGACAGAGGGCAGGGTTAGGTGGGATATTGGGAAAAAATTCTTCCCTGTGAGGGTGGTGAGGCCCTGGCACAGGTTGCCCAGAGCAAATGTGGCTGCTCCATCCCTGGAAGTGTTCTAGGCCAGGTTGGATGGGGCTTGGAGCCTTGTCTAATGGAAAGTGTCTCTGCCCGTGGCAGGAGGGTGGAATGGGATGAGCTTTGAGGTCCCTTCCAGCCCAAACCAGTCTGTGATTCTGTGATTCCTAACCCATGTCTGGGCTCTGGGAGCGAGGTGTCTGTGACAGCTCTACCACTGCAGCGACATGAGGCCTCCAGTGCAGATCCAGAGCTGAGCAGCTGAGAAACACTCTGCGAGCCAGGAGAGCTGCACCTGGGGCACAGTTGGTGTTGCCATTGCACACTCTGAGTTCCCTTTTTACAGAGCTGCCAAACTGCAGCTGCAGGTATTTCATGCTGCAAGCACCTACATCAACTTCAAATTTCAGGTAGAATCAGAAGAACTCACAGTTTACACCTTTCCTTCTTTCTAATCCATGACATGAGAGACTTCTCTGTATTTGTGCTGTTCCTCCATGTTATTTCAGCACTTCCCTGTCCCCAGGCTCCTCCCGATGCTCGGGGCTGACTCATTTCCTGTGCAGGACAAACCAGCCATTTCCTGGCTCTTCAACACAGGACTTTTTTTCCCTTCCAGTCGGGGTTGGAGTGGTGAGGATTAAGCTATAGTTTGAGTAATCCATGGTTTGATTGACCTATGGTCTGATTCACTTGTCTCTTCACTGCAGCCTTCCCCAGAAACCACCTGGCAGCACCTGTGCCTGCTCACCTGGGCCTGCTCACCTGGGCCCCCAGCTCAGTGATTTGGGCCGTGGCATTAAAGTAATCACAGCAGCCCAGCTCTAACAGTGCCATCCTTTCAGTCACTGCAAACCAGGTCTTCTCTTAATTCGATCCATTTCAGCTCATAATAAACAGGATGTTAAAAAAGAACCACAGGGCAAAGCCACTGATATCACAGCACAGATCTAAGCCAGAAATTCTAAGTTACCGCCTCAGCGCTACCAAAATTGCATATTGACATTTGAGAAATCCAGGTGATACCTGTGTTTGTGTTAGACACAGGTTACCAGAAGGCTGGGTTGGTTCCTGTATTTATTCTGTGCCCATCATTCCAACTCTTCCCTCCAACACGTGCTCCCAATTTCCTGAGCCACTCTTTATTCCCACCCCACGCTGTGACTAACTCAAGGACAGCTTGCAACATTGACACTGTGGAGCTCAGACATTGCCTGGCCACTGCCATGCCAGCCTGAGGTGTCACAGTTCTTTTGAGCAGCTTTTTACTGCTGGATTTTTAATTATTCTTTTAATCCTACTTGAACACTTGGATTCATCAGCCTGTCACAGACCTGGAATGTTTGGGAAGAAACTCTGCACAGTAGGGATGCTGCTGCTGGAGTCTGAATGGAGCACATGTGGAGGGCTGAACCCTGAATAATTCATACCTGTAATGATTTATTCATGCCCAGAGCTGGATACCTCCCTGTGACTTTCCATTATCTCAGAGAGAATGCAGGTTCCGATTCCACTGCCCCAGCCTGGTGCCAGCTCCTGGGCTGGACTTGGAGCAGGGGGGCTGATGTCTCTGCTCAACACAAGTGGGCAACTCCTGCCCTTTCAGTGCCACAGCCGTGGCCCCTGACACCCAAACTGAAATGTAGGGACAGGTCCTTGCACATTCCTCAGAAAGGACAGTGGGCAAGCAAGCAGGTAAAGGTCTTTTCCACAGATACATGGGAACTCTGCACTCACAATGCAACATATTCTGAGCATGGAAAACAGGCCCTGACTCACTGTGATGTGACACCACAGAGCTGAGCTCACTCTCCATGAGAAATTGCAGTTTTGTTTCCCACTGTAAAGTTACAGACTCTGACACAGTTGATGCCACATTGCAGGATCGTTTCCTGCCCTCCCAGAAACCTTGCAGGAAAGTCTGGACAAAGAGCAGCAGCTCAGGCTCATCTTTCCTGCCTGCTGTGGGCTCTCAGAAAATGCTATCAGGAGAGGCTTGCAGGCCCACGCTCTGAGTTCCTGACCCGGGTGAGGATTCTGCAAGACATTCAAATTCCATCTGTCTAGAAAGACTGAAAGATGATCCCGCGTTTCAGAGACTCTCCAGACCTGCAGACGGCACTACCCCTCACTGCCTGGTGTGAAATTTCCTAATTGTTTAACCTGTAATCCTGACTTCTTTTGTCCTTGGAATAGGCTCTACATCAGCATAATCAAAAATGTCAAACAGGCTTGAGAACCTCTCCAAGTTGCTAAAAATGAATGTGAGTTTCCTCCCTGCAGACTTGCTTCGTCTCTCCCTTGCTCTGGCCTCAGCTTTCTGAGTGCCTGGTTCCAGTCCCTCAGCATAGTTTGCATTCCACTGCCAAGAATGAACATTTATTTATACAAACAACCCTCCTTCCAAGCACATCTCCCTCTATCCCGGGGCAGGGAAGTAAACACCATTTCTGGTCTGTCTGTAGCTCCAGCTCCGCATTTCCTTTTTGCTTTAGTCAGGGCCTTGTTTGCAGGGAAAGCTGAGTGCTGTTCCATCACTTTGCCATGTCTCAGGTCTGCTCAGCAGTGGCCTGGGAAGCTCCTTTGCTTCCAATGATTTGATTTCGTGACCCTCTAAGGAAGGTGCCAGTTTCCCGACCAGCCCCTCGGGGTGGCTTGCTGGGTCAGCAGCAGTTTCCAGAGCTGGGACCCGGGGGGCTCTGCAGGACTCCGGGAGTGCTTGGCCCACCATACCTGCTGCTCTCCCAGCTCACCATCCCCTGGTGTTCCCCAGTAGGTTACTGGGCTGCTGTACTTGCGCTCCCAGCAGCGCTGTGACACTGGGAGGGAGCCCGGAGGGAACTGGACCCAGGAGAGCAGCGCTGAAGGGGCGAGGGGAGCCAGCTGCAGCTCATGCATTATTGCTGCAGCATCTCCATCGCTCACCTGCCAGGCTCAGGGATTGTTCCTGAAACTTTAGCTCAGCCCCTCTGTCCACAGGTGTCTCCCGTTGCATCTGCCATTCTAAATGGTTGTGGCACAGATGCCAGCTGACTCTGGACAGGGGAATGTCACAGTGGAGCGCAGGTCATTGAAATGAAAAAGGGCCCTGACAGACAGGCATCTGCAGAGCACCTCCAAGTGCTCCCTCAGGTGTGGAGCCTGCCTGCTGCTCACCCCTGCTGTGAGCACTGGGTTTTACTGGTACAAACTGCAGCAACATTTGAAGAGGTGTCCACAGTCTAAAGGTGTGTGTGTCCCTCTGTCCCTCCCCAGGCATGTGGATCACACGGGGGGGTGTGCCCCCCCCAGCACACAGATCACACAGGTGTGAACAGCCCAGTCAGTACTGGCTGTATGTTCCTGTGTTTGTGTGTGTGGCCCCTCCATCTGTGCCATGGTTCCCCTGGGGCTGAGGGGGACATGAGAGACCCCAAAGGCAAAAGGAACACAAGGTCGGGAGGGATTTTCCAAAGGCTGCTCCTCTTCCCCAAATCCTGCGTTTTGTGCCACGTTTGTGGCTCAGTGCAGCTGAGTTGACCTGCTTGTTTCCCCAGCGAGTCAAGAACAGCCGTGTCCGAGCACAGCTGGCTCGGAGGGGACCGGGACAGCCGCGGTCTGTGCCCGCCGTGAGCCCCATTGTGAGCCCGGCCAAGAACGACATCACTTCCCCAGGGCTGCAGCTCTATTAAACACAAAGCTCCAAATGATTTCCTACTTGGATCAAAGCTGTGTTTGTTCCAGTGGCACTTCAGTTTAAAAGGCAATACTGGGAATGAATGAATCCTCCCCAGCGGCAGCTGCTGAGGCTCAGTTGGTTTGTCAGTGCTGTAATTATGCCATGGATGTCTAGTGTTTGCTGCCCCGTAAGTTCCTGAAGGATGTTGTGCAATGGAGCAGCGCAGGGAAGCCTTGCTCCCAGGCTAAGGGGCTTTTGCTTTCATGGTGTGAAGGCTTGCTCATGTTTCAGGTGGTGAAAGTGTTCAGAAATCTCATGGTCTGATTCCAGAATCAAACCCAGAGCCTTCTGGATCAAACTGGATTGAAATGTATGAAGAGACCCAGTGGCCTATGGCCAGAACCCTGGAATTGGTGGTTTGATTGTAGGCTGGGGTCTGGGTGAGGAACCTGCTCCCTAAATCCTTGTCTGGGTTGTACAGCAGATGCTCTGTGTGACAGACAGGAGGTGGAGGAAGCCCTCCAGAGTATGAAATTAGGCACTAAAAGAACACAAAGGCGGGAACAGCAGCATGTGAAGTCAGGGAGAACTGAGAGCATTGGAGATGCCAAAGGAACAAAAGAAACCCAATATCCTTTAGAAGGTTTAATATTTAATTGGTGAGCTCTCTGATACCAGGGCAGTGAGTGTGGTGGACAATGACAGGAGCCATGGAAGGGGTGCCAAGTGTCCCCCGTGGGGCCCCAGCACCCCCAACACACAGGCACAGAGGCTCCTTGTGTGCAGAACCATCAGTTCTGTGCACAGCTCCCTGCTCTGTCCCACAGCACTGAATTCCTGGTTCTGGGTAAAACCAGCATCGACATGGCCCAAAGGAGACTCCCACTGCGTGGTGGCAGGTCTGAATGTGCTGCTCCTGCTGCCTCCTGTGCAGGTACTGCCCACACCTGCAGCCCAGAGGAGCATTTCCATGAGCTCACACACACTCCCTGTGGAGCTGAGTTCCATCCATCAGGACAGCTCAGCTTCGTTTTCTTGCTTTAAGGTCAGGGCTCAAAAAATACGTAACAATACTTTATTTATTGAGAAAATACTTCATTTCATATTGCAAGGTGACCAGTTCCTTCTGCAGCAGAAGGATCCTTGCCTCAGGGAGGGGGTGTGTGTGGGGGGGGAATTGCCCCTTTTGAGGCATTTCAGCCAAGAACTCCAGATCCAAACCCACCCGTTAGCTCCTGTTTTCTGGAATCTGTCGAGTGGAGTTGATGGTTTACTCTTGCTCACGCTCTGGGCAGGGTGGTAGGGCTGCTGCAGGAGTCAACAGCTCTCCCAGATCCCATGCCAGAGCATGTGTTTCTTGTCCAAACCAGCAGCCACGTGTGCCAGTGCTAAGGCTTGCTGCCTCTCCCAGGAGACAGGTGCCATCCAGCTGTGGGGTTTTCATCTGTGAGGCTCTCAGCTCTGCTCTCAAAGAGTAGGGGACAGCAGTGGGGAGCCACTGCCTCTCACTGGTACGTCTCAGGTCCTGCTGATCCCGGCTGCTGCCCCAGGCAGCCACTCAGGGCAGAGAGTTTTGCTCATTGCTTCCATCCCACCCGAGGGATTGGCAGGCTGCTTTGAGATCCCTTTCCTAGCTAACTAACACCTCTCTCTCCCCTCTCTCCTAGGCTGCCCTGTGCCCTGGGTGAGATCCTGTCCTTTGGCAGTGCTGTGCTCCCTGGGAGGCTGCCCAGGGCGTCCACGTGATCTTGGAGCAGGTAAGGGAGACAGTGGCACTTCAGAACAAGGACACAGTAGGACACTGAGCAGGAGCCAAGGCTCCAAAGGTGGGAGCCTGCAAGTCATCCAGATGTCCCATGGCATCCCCAGAGGGCACGAACCAATATATTTGCCTGTGGCCAAAATCCTGGGGTGCTGTGCCGGGAGATATTTTGTGGGGGACAGGCACTTTGGGTTCCCTTTGGACTCCCCGTGCCAGAGACCCAGCAGGGACTGGAACAGGCCATCCCGAAGCCAGGGAGCTTCCCCTCCCCTGCAAGGTACTTTGTTACCAACAAAGTGGTTTCTCCTGCCTGGGGGAGCCATTTCCCATCACATCCCAGCAAACCTCCATAAACACCTGAAGGGCAGAAGTGAGCACAAGTGTTTGCCTGGTGCTGGTGAGGCTGAGTCCTGCACCCCCAGGCCGAGTCTCCTCGACTTCAGGGGCCTTAGACAAGGAAAACCCTCACACCTGGGAAGGAGCTGAGGTGTGGGTCAGTAAAGTTGGTCTGTATGGTAAAAGAAGTAGGTTACGATGTCCCATTGTGAACAATTACATCTAATTACAAGTCGCAGATTTGCCACAATTACTATTTAATAACAAATTGCTGCCATGCTCCAGCCAGAGCGTGCCAGGGGAAACGTGAGCTCTGGTCTTTGTGGGGGGGACAGCAGAGGAGAGGGCTCTGGCTCAGCTCAGGGAGGGGCAAGTGCCAGGCCCCGAAACGGGGCTGAAACAGTGGGTGCTGTGTCCTCCTGCCCACAGCACTGGTAGGTGAGTTTGGGTTGGTTTGGGCTGGTTTGAGTTGCTTTGGTTTTGTCGGTTGGGGTTGGGTTGTTTGGTTATTTGGGTTAGTTTAGTTGACGGTTGAAGAAACGCCTTGTGGCACACAGCGATTTTAGTTAAACTTTAAAAGGCTGCTCAGAAATATAAAAAACTGCAATAAACTCTCTAACGATTAAATGGAACAAGGTTTGCCCCCTCTCCTGGCCAGCCCCGGTGGCCCGTTGGCTTCGGCTCTTTGATATCCAGTCCTGGCGGAGCTGCACCGGGGCGAGCCCAGCCCGGGAGGCCCTTCCCTGCTCTGCCGCGCCGGTGCCGGTGCCGGCCCCGGCCGGGGCTGCGGCTCCCGGCGGGAACAAGGACACGGCGGGACCGGCACCGGGACCGGCACCGGGGGGCCGGGCCGAGCACCGGGGGCCGGGCGCCCCCTGCCGGTACCGGGGCCGGGCGCCCCCTGCCGGTACCGGGGCCGAGGCCCCCTGCCGGTACCGGGGCCGGGCGCCCCCTGCCGGTACCGGGGCCGAGGCCCCCTGCCGGTACCGGGCGGCAGGAACAAAAGGGGTCCTTGTTTCACGTCGTTCCCGGGTGATTTGCGAGCCCGGCGCACCCAAACGCGGCGGAACCGGCAGGATCAAAGGAGCTCGTACAGCCGGAGACACCGGAATCACCCCGTGCCCGGCGCTTAGGGGCAAAGCCGGGGGCAGCGAGTGAAACGGCAACACTCCTGCATGGCCCCCGGGGTGAGGTCACCGACCACGGAACAGCGACAGTGGCGGGGGCACAGTCAGTCCCCACGGCCTGGCTGTGCCTGTAACTGCTCCATGCTCATCCCAGCACCTGTCTGGGAACAAAACATCCCGGGGAGAGTCACAGCCTGCACGTGGGATCATGAGGACAGTCTGGCCACCTGTCCCCATGGCACTGGCACAGGTGTGAGGTGCCTCCAGGTACCACCAGGGCCCTGACAAGGTGTCAGCGACACTGCAGCGTTTCCTGTCCAGGTCACACATTTGCCCATCGCTGATTTCAGCTTTCCCACTTCCTCCTGAACTCCTATTTATAGAAGTTCATGGTTTCAAATGACTTTTTTCTGTCACTCGGGCTGGTTTGGTGGCTGATCCCTGCTTAGTGGCCCAGGCAATGCTGTACCAGCTGCCCCTGGCTTTTATTATTGCTTTTCAGAGGCCTTGATGCAGTGCTCACAGTCACATCCCAGGCCAGTGTCTCCAGAACGCAGCCCCTCAGGAGCAGAGACAGGAATGGGGGGAAAGTGGTGTCCGAATCTTTGAACAAGAAAGCTCTTGTTTGAGGAATGTGGTGCTGGAGGCCAGTGTTTGCCAGCAGGGTCTGCCTCCCGCTCAGAGCCGGTGCCTGCAGTCAGACCCTGCCCTCTGCAGACTCACAGGGCGGGGGGGGGGATTTTCTGGAAGCATCTCTCAAAATGGAGGAACGGCTCCCTGTAGCCAGTACAGGATATATCCTGGGAATTGTATTTCTGCAGACAGGGCAGGAGGGGCTGGTGGAACTATGTGCGGAAGCAGGAAGAGAGCTGAAGAGGTGCTGAGAATGCTCTTGTACAGGGCAGAGGAGGAGGGAAACAAACATCTCAGAGAACAGGAAAACCGAAGTGCTGGAAAATGATGGATCCACCCCCCAGGCCCCTGCTAAGGAGGATGGGACAAGCTCCATGATTTCTGGCAGCCACGAGCTGCTGCTGCTCCACTCAGCTCCGTCCTGCAGCCAGATGTGTTGAGTGCAGCTTCAGCCCTTCCTGCCCGACACGCCCCGGCAGTGCCCCCACGCTGGCCACAGCTCTGGCGGTGCCCCACACCTGTGTTTGGCCCCCCAGCTCCAGGGAGGGATTCCCGAGGGAGCAGGGAAGGGGGCAGGAGTCAAGTGTAAGCACTGCTGTTCTGTATCCTGTTGTTTTCCTACCAGGATTGTTGCAGTTTCCTGCACTGTCTTATCTGGAGCAGGGAAGCCAGCGCTCTCCGATTCACTGGTGTGTGTCAGTGTGTGTCCCAGGTTCTAATCTGCAAAACAGGCGTTAGAGCCCCTGAGAGGAACCAGCCAGGGCTGTCACAGGGCAGGGGGACAGGGACAGAGGGGGCAAAGGGCTTTTAGTGCCTTGAAATGAGTGTCTTTATTTGGTGCTCCTGTTTGCACAAGGCTGTGTGTGTCACACGGGTTTGGGCCTTCGGCACACCCAAGAGGGACAGGGAGGGAGATCCCGATGGTGACATTCTGAGGTGATTCTGTGTTTGACAGACTTTACAGGAGGATAATTTTTAGAAAATGCTGAGCATGCTTTCCCCCATCCCCAAAGGCTCAAAGTACAAACAGGAAAGTCTTAAAGCAAAAAGACCATTTCCGTGTTTCAGCCAGCCCGGAGTTCAGTCTCCCCGAAACGCTGGAGACTCCTGTGAAGTTACTTGGCCATATTTTCTGTAATACAGAGGTAAAATCTGCATCCACAGCACTGAGGCCTGGAAAGCTGTGCAGAGGAACAGGGCCTGAGAAAGCCAAATCCTGTAGATTTAAAAAAACCAACCACCTTTTTTCCTCGAGTGAACCTGAATTCGTCTAACTATGTGTTTTAGCAGTGCACTGAATTCCCCATGGGTTAAAAAAAATTAAATCCTTTACTGTACAGCTCTGGAATGTCCTGTTTTCAGGACAGAAAGGTGTAGGTCCTGCGCACAGTGTCCATTATCAGATGGGAGCCTCTCCTGGAAGGAAAATTAACCCAGCACATCGGCTCCCAACCACGCAGACACTGAACCAGGCACAAGGCTCCAAAACAAAACTCCCTCCCCACAGGCATCCCAGGGTTGCTGGAAGCAGGTAAAAACTGTGGCAGTGATCAAGATGGATTTTTATTATTTAAAGAGAAGATAAGTATGCCAGTTCAGCCTTTGGGGGAAGGATGGGTCATTTTTCTCACTCAGCTGTGACTGTGAATCCAGGCCAATTCCACTTGCCATTCCTTTGGGGCACTCCCAGCTGCTGGAAGTGTGGGGGCTGCAGTGGGCTGAAGGGTCTGTAGCTGAGCACCAGAATCTGTGCTGGGAACTAAATAGCAAGAGAAAAAAAGGGTTTTTTTCCCCGAGCCATCAGGAAGAGGAAGACATGTGTCTGGAGATAAGGAAAGATAAAAGCATTCCACTTGCAGAGGCCTGTGATAGGGATCAAGATGTTCATCTGCCAAGTCAGTAATTTTGTGGCCTTATAACCATGTGGAGTTTCCGTTCCTGTTACCTTTTCCCACACTGACTGAAGGCACTGGATTATTGGCATGGAAGTTCCTTTGAGTCTGTCCGAGCAGCTCAGCCCTTTCAGGGAATTGCACAGGCTGAACTCAAAGATAAAACTCTCTTTGACTTCAGGAGGGAAAACAGTTCTCCCTGGAGTTTAGGTGCAGCTTTTGGGGGCTCAGCAGGCACAGTCTGTGAGCTCCCTGGCCTGGGGAGGTGGGAACAGGTCAGACACCTCTGGGGAGAAGCTTGGGCAGAGCCACTTTCTGTGAGGGGTCAGGACAGCCAAAACAGCTGTTGGAGGTGACTCCCTGCCCTGTTTGCTGGCATCCATCAGGCGTGAGCTCACGGGGACAGTAGATCCATCCAAGGCCTTGATTAACGTCAGGAGCTCAAAGTGCATTTGCTGCTTCCAAACAGGCTTTTATTGTCTGATTTTTGGTTAAAGCAGCAGTAGATTTCTGTAAAAAATGCTCTGTAAATCCTGGCTTTGCACATTCCACACGCTGGCACACACAACAAGCAAGCATTCAGGCTAAAATTATCCGTGCTATCATTAGGCAGGAACACATGGATTGATGGAGCCTAAGTGCAGAAGAGAGCTGTGCTGTTGTGCTGCAGGCAGGCTCACCCCAAAGGGAGCAGTTCCTGTGCTTCCCAGTCATTCCCTGTCGGCACCTGCTAGAGGTGTGACCTGTTCCCTTTGGACAGGAGAGCCGGTGGGTTGGGCTGGTGCTGGGCGGGCACTGAAGGCCCCAGGCACCAGGGACGCCGGGCACAGCCTCTGCCCTGGGGCCGGCACTCCTGCGGCACAGCCGTTCCTGCCCCAGCGCTGCCAGGTCTGCCTTCAGCGTAACCCACACTCCTGAGATCAATCCCTGCGGACAAGCACCGCGTTCACGGATTACAGAGCAGCCCTGCAGCTGTCAGCTGGGATGGGCTTCTCCCGTGTTCCACAGCTCACCGGCAGAGCAGGAGCCCCGGGGCTGCAGCTGCCGTACCTGGCAGTGGGTGCTCAGGTGTGCTGGGCTGTCCTCACTGACTGCCAGCCAGGGCCTGTTCTCACCAAGAGCTGTGTCACATTTAGGCCAGAACTGCTCAAAGAACCAGTCTAGACATGGTTCCTGTGTCCAGTGTTTTCAGCCTGGCTTCTTTTACCTCGACTAATTGCAAAGCTTTTAATTAATCATGGCCCGAGATGCCTGGAGCACAGGCTCCACTCCGGCCTGCGAGCACATGGTGTCAGTCACGGAGGGTGACACAGTGTCAGTCACGGAGGGTGACGGTGTCAGTCACGGAGGGTGACACAGTGTCAGTCACAGAGGGTGACGCGGTGTCAGTCACGGAGGGTCCCGGCTGCTGTGGTGCCGAGGGTCCGTTACATGTTCCCTGTGACACAGAGACAGGGATGAATGTCCAGGCTGCTACATGGAGCCTTCCAAATAGATGGGAGAGTTTCAGTCTCTAGTATAAATACGAGTTAAATGTGCAAATCCTTCAGTTGGGAAACCACCTCTTGTTACTGTTTGCACAGTCAGAGAATGTCAGATTGAACCAGCCTCGCTATTCCTGGTTCTCTCTCTGCAGTTCAGCACTCGGAGACACAGAGCTTGCCAACCACAGAGTGCTGAAGGAACAACTCACAGAGTTCAGTTTGTAAAATCCTATTTTCAATGTTTATATTTCGTTTCTGTTTTGTTGGTGCTGCAGAGGCTGATCCTGCAAATATTTACTCCAGTCAGGTTTTGTGTTTGGAGTTCCTGGGAACCCAGGGAGCTCAGCCCAGGGAGGGCACGGGCCTGAAGTGGTCTTTGTTCTGGGCCGAGCTTGGAGAAGTTCAGTTGCCTGTGCTGGTCAGGGTTTTTTTAATATATATATACACACATATATATACACATACATACATGTATTTAGACACACACGTGTGATAATTATTTCAGGTGCTGAGAGAGAAAGGCCATTCAAAGAGTCACTTACTGATCTCCACCTGAGAGAAGGCTCAGCGACACAGAAAGCAGCAGCATGGTGAGTGTTCTGTTATGGCATAAATGATCCCAAAGACAGAAGGAATGAACAAATTGGTTTGTAAAAGGAATCATGAGAGGAAATTGCCAATCTACAATTATCACTCTATTGGGGAGGGACAGAAACAGCCCCAGGACTGCTCTTCTCTGCACAGCCCCTCTCACTCATGTTCTTTCCAACATGCCTTTGCAGAACAAGAGCTCTGGTGATGGAGAGTGCAGCAAAGCCAGTTCCCTTCACACAGGTCTCTCCAAACTTGTGATCTGGGCACACAGTCACGGGACCATATGCAATGAGATCCCAGCCCTGGAATTTATACAGAACACGGGTCACCTGAGCAGGGACAATGCTATGCTGTGGATGTGCAGAGTCGGACATGCCTATCACTGGCAGTATGAGAAGTTACATGACAGAGACAGAGAAGGGACTGAGGCTGTAGGAAGGAAAAGGAGGCCCCAGTTTTCCGAGGCTTCAGCAAGGGAAGATAGCTTTGGGGAAAAGAGGCTCAGGCTGACCCCATCATCTTTTGAGAGGGCTCAAGCAGATGTTGGGAGCACAGGGTCATGTGGCAGATCCCCAGGAGTCACTCAGCAGAAGGCTGACACAGCCTATGCAAGGCATAAGAAGCCATCACCCAGAGGGAGTCAGAATACCAGGGAACTGATGACACCTTGCTCTGCAGCAGAGCAGCACTTGGCAGTCGCTGGGCTCCAGACTGGTGGTCAGAACGTGAAGCTCAAAGATGACGATGACGTACTGATCATCTCCGACGAAGAGCAGTGTGTGGCAGTTAAAGACAACCAAGGAGACAGAATCAACCAGAATAATGTGTCAGAGCCACCTACTCAGGTGGATTTGCAGATGCTTCACTGCCAGGAGTTGGCATTTCACCAGCCAACAGCCCCTCAAAGATCTGCCTTTGCCAGCATGGCAGGGCCACCTCTAGCCCGTGCCTATGTTCTGCAGTCCCCTGTCAGCAACCTGGAGGACCCGGGCAGGAACATCCTGAGGTTGGGTCATTTCTCTGCTGCAGGGCCCACGGCTGAAACTTCCAGAGGGAGGAACCCCCCAGAGTCAGCAGCACCTCTTCCTGTCTCCAGCACCGAAGAGAAGGCCCAGCTTGAGTCATGCCCCTTGGTGACATTCTTTAAGTTCCAAGCCACTGCTGATGTCCAGCAGCAGCTCCAGCTGAGCCCTCCAAAGCATGGCATGCTAGGAGTGGACTCCAGCAGGAATGGCACTGAGAATTTGGCAGAGGAGAGCGAGCCGTCGGGATCCAGGCAGGCACCTCATCCTTCAGCCTTCCAGAGTCTAGAGAGCCATCCACCTGCAGCCTCAAACAGAGGTAAGAGAGCCCAGAGTTCTGTGCCTGCAGGGGTGTGGGGGTGTTCTTTTAATCACTTTCCCAAAATAGCAAAGGAGGGCGAGTTCACATCACTGCCAAGGTCTATTCTGCAGCATCTAAGTAAATCCCTTGGATTTGGGGCACTCTTGTTTCTACTCAAAGGGACTAAAAAGATCCCTGCCTGAAGCAATTAGCACTTCTGTAGGAAATACCCTTCCCTGAGTTACCCAAAGGTGTTCTTGGCTGCAGCCTAGCCCCAACATCCCAGTGTTGAACACTTTGGTCTTCCATTTTATGTAGTATCCCCACATGGAACATTGGCTGTACTTGAGACAGTCCCTATGAGAAACTGGAGCCAGAGATGGGAACTTGGTTCTCAAGAGAAGGAAACAAGGGGAAGTAACTTAACCCAGAGAAATTGTGGCTGAAGCCCTGCCTGCACCAAAGCCAGTGGCAAAAGATCCCAGCGCTGGCAGTGGCAGAGTGTCAGCCCTGCATGGGAAGTGCCAGGAGCTCCATGCATTGCTTTAGTCCTTTCAAGAATGAAGGTTTTCATATGCACTGTCCTGCAGCGTGGGGGCCTGGGTACATGCTTGGGAAGGGCAGAGGGTGCTGAGGCAGCATTTGGGGTTTGCCTGTGATGTGCTTACACTGTTGGTGCTGGTCCTGAACAGGCTTGGGGTTACAGACACTCGTGTTCCTTGTGGAGCCACAACCACACAAACTGCCACAGTTGGGTTTTGGGAGCATTATTTGACTATTTTCATAGCTGACATCAAGTGTCATCTGAAGGGACTGGACATTCACCTGGGAATGTCTGTGTAGTGTCTGTTCCTGCCAAGGTAGCTGGCTCATGGCTCAGAAGAGGCCTTGGCATTATTGATTCATGAGCCATTGCTCTCTGCACCCAGAGCAGTCAGTACAAAACAGGCCAGAAACCCAAACCAGCGGGACAGGGATCAGAGGAATCCACCTAATCCATCCACAATATGTCAGGATGACAGCTAAGCATGTACAAAAGAACCTGGTACAAAAAGGGGAACCTATAGATGTTGGCTCACGAGCCCTTTCCCATCTCCCCCTCCTCAGTCCTGGACAAGTCACAGGCAAGCAGATGGAGCTTTCCATCAATCCAAAGAATTAATTTCTCACGCTACATTGAACTAGGTAGATGTGGTATTGCCATGGCAACTTAAGAGAGAGCCCAACTGGAATCCTGGCAATCCTTTAAACAATATAATAATACACGTTTACTCACCTGTTTGTTTTCCCTCACCATCCTCCTCAACTTTTGGTTCATGCTTTTATTTCATGATGACAGGGAAATCTCCCTGTCTGGCAGTGAGGAGGGCCAGCAGCCAACAGAGAGGGAGCAGGAAGGAGCCCAGCCCTCCCTGGAGAGGTGGGTGCTGTCAGGTGCCGCTGGTTGTGGAGAACACAAAACTGACCCACAGCTCTAGGGGAGGGGTTTGAGAGAGTCCTGGCCCCCAAATGGCTTTCAGAAGGGAGGTGGACACCATCCTGCATCTCCTCATGTTTTACTGATCTTTGTGAATTCTCGCTCTCTACAAAGCTGTGTCTTAACTTTCAGGTGTTCTGCAGAAGCAGGAGAAAAAGAAAAACTGTCCCACTAGTGATATAAAGGTGTTCAAAGACTGGCTGATGTTGCACCACCCCTCTGAGACACGTGAGATCCACACACTGCCACCTGAAGACCTCGACCGCTACCTGGTCTCATTCTTCAGCTCCACCAAGAGACAGGATGGCACAGATTTTTCTGCCCATTCCTTTGGCTTCTTGCAGCGCAACATCGAGCGGTACCTCAAGGAGCACAGCTACCAGTACAACGTGGTGAGAGGGCTGGAGTTCAGGGCCTCTCAGGAGGCTTGGAAACTAAAGTATCAGTGCCTGTTCCAAAAGAAGAGGGAGGAAGAGTGGAGTATTTTGGAGAACCTGACAGATGAAGATGTGGAAAACCTTCGTAAGAAGGGAATTTTAAACAGGATGGACCCTCAGGGCTTTCTGCACCTCATGTTCACCAGCATTGTTAGGGGGTTTGGGGCAAGCACCCACCGCCAGAGCCACCACCTCTACTGGGGACAGCTGGTGCTGAGGAAGAGTGAGGGAGAGGTGGAGTACTTGGAGTGGAAGGATGATCTGAGCCCAGAAGGAAACAAAGGGGAGTCAAGCCCACGGCTCTTTGCCAAGCCTGCTGATCCAGAGAACTGTCCAGTCACCAGTTACAAGGAGTACGCCAGGAGGAGGCCCCCGGACAGCCTGAACGACAGCGATGCACTTTACCTGGCTCCCAGGTCACAGTGCTCCAGCTGGGACGAGGTGTGGTACTTCAGCAAGCCACTGACAAGAGCCAAAATGGAAAAGATCTTGAAAGTTATTACCCAGCAAATCAGAGGAGCCGTAAGGAAGCCCAGGCAATAGAGGTGTCCCCTCAGCTTTCCCCCTTAAACCACTCCAAGGCTCCTCTGAAACAGAATCCTGTCGTGATATTTGGTGTAGGCTGAGAGCAAACATCCTTCTGCTGGTCTTTGCCTTGGCACTGAAGGCACCTACACATCTGCAGCGCCTCAGCTTCAAGGTAAATTCCTCTGTTGTTCTTTCTGTTATTGGAATTGATAATTCAGTGAGTTAATGAGAATCTTCCGTTTCACATTTACGAAATGAGTTAATGTTCTACTGTACAGTCAGTGCCATGAGAAACCACCAGTGCTGACATAGAGGTCTTGAGGGTGGCACAGCCCAGCCAGGAGTGTCAACTGCACCTTCATTTTGGGGGCTGACACAGCTCAGCCCGGGGCACAGGCCTGCAGGGAAGGATGAGCAACACGAGGAGAACGACGACGTTGCTGATCCCCATCTCATGGGATTGCTTCCAACAAGGTTCAGGTCATTTCCCTTAGTGAAAGATTCATAGATTGCAGAAGTTGTGGCTGTTTTAAGAAGTTATTTAAAGTGTCTGACAGTGTTGAAGGGTTTTATGGTAAGTGGTTTCCCTGGAGTGCAAAATGCAGCTCCCCAAAGGCCCTGGGAGATGTGCCGAGCTCTGCTTAGGGCTGTTCAGTGCCTGTTACATTCCAGTCACGTTGTTGGTTGCATTGTTGACAGAACCAAATAAAAGAACCTTTAGCTCAGTCCTGTCTGTCTGTTCTACCAGGTTGCAGCAGGTGCCCTGAACAGCGGGTGGTGGCTCCCTGGAACACCAGCATGTTCCACGTTGTTCCCTGCAGTGTCCCTGGAACACCAGCGTGTTCCATGTTGTTCCCTGTGGTGTCCCTTGCTCCTGGCCTGCTGGTGCAAAGCTCTCCTAGGGGGAGTTTGGGCCCTTTGAAGCCCTCCGAGCCACCTCCATGGTTTCTGAACAAGGCCTTGGGGGCCAAGCCCTTTGCCAGAATCGGTCCTGTTTGAGGAATTTCACACCACCAGATAACTTAGGGATGTTTGAAGAGACATAAAGAAAGACAAACTCAGTTTGTCCAAAGTGCTGAAGGGCGTCTGCCTGTTCCCCTAATGCTGCTGAGCCCTGAGGGCATCACGAAGGCCCCACGATGGCACAGCCATCCCAAAGGGCCCACCAGTGCCCAGGTGACCCACCCGTGGGCACAGCTCTGCACCCCATGGGGCCAGGCTTCTCTCAGCTCTGAGACCACCACTGGTCTGGCTTTTTCCTCCCCTGTGCTGATCAGTTTGGCCCACACCTGCCAAAAATACCCGGTGGCACAGTCAGCCCCCTCCAAGCTGTCACAGCACCTGGGCCCCTCCCAGCTCCCTGGGGCTCCACCAGGAAACTCCCCCAGTCAGCACCCACAGAGTGGGGCTGGAGTCCCAGTGGGGTCTGTGCAGGGACCCTCCTAGCAGGGGCAGCCAGGCACAGACATTTCAGTGTGGTTGGGGTCAGACAGGACCTTAAAGCCCCCTCGATGCCAACCCCCAGTGCCATCCCCACCCCAGGCAGGGACCCCTTCCCCTAGCCCTGGGTGCTCCCAGGTCCAGCCAGTGGGACCCTGGTGCTCTGCGAGCCCAGCAGCCATTGGGACCCCCAGCCCCAGCTCCCAGCAGCCCCAGCCCCACATCCCAACTGTGGGTCTCTTCCAAAACACCAGTGCAGAACCAGCAGAGCAGGTGGACAGAACAGGCTGGGAAGAACAAGAGAGCAACAACTCTTTAATAAATTAGCAAAATAAACAGCATTTATATATATATTTATATTCAATTGCTGCGTCTCCATGGATCACAGGAGTTAAGCCAGTGTTGATTCCCCAGTCTCATGGCAATGCTGATCCAGAGGCCTCAGTCCAGGTATCCCTGAGGCGATGCCCGGCCTCGTGGGACCTAAAAACCTGAAATCACTGAGAAATAAAACAGCTTTTTTGTAAGCCAGAGACACAGTTCCCAAGGGGCAAAGTGGGTTACCGGATGATTTCACCTGCTGACTCAGGTGGAAGTGATTAAAAAGTACTGATCCAATTTTTCCCCTCTTAAGAAAATAAAAAAAGTGTTCCCCCACAGGGAGGGGGAGGAAGGAGCAGATCTATTGCATGGAAGGATTATCAGTGACAACAAAACAGATTGATTTGCAGGGTACACGTCTCCAGTTGTTGCAGTGGCCAGGGGTGGAACTGATTGGGCATTTGGTCACGAGTCAGTCGATCCCAAACAGGGTGAGCCCCGGCCCAGGGTCCCTCAGTCCTCGTCGCGGACGTACTGCCCGGCCTCCCAGCGCTGGGCCATGGCGCTCTTGTGACGGATCACCCGGGTGCTCTCCACCACCTGCAGAGACCAGAATGCGCAGGATCTTTGTAAAGAAGGGATTTTTATAATCAATCTGTTTTGCAGAGCTGCCCCCCTGCCAGCCCCCCAGCCCGCTCTGCTCAGTGCAGTGCCCACTCGAGGGGAGCGTGGGGGAACGGGGGTGTCAGGGCAGCGTGAGCAGAGCCCCCACCTTCCTGAAGGACTTTACCTCTGTGTTGACCTTGTCGATGGGTTCTATGCCTGCGTACTGTGGAAAGGGGAAGACAGGATCAGATACTGGCAGCCTGGCAGGGGAATATCCAGAGGTGGCTGGATCCAGCCCCCGGGGTGGTCAGAGGAGGGGAGGCACATGCAGTCGTGCCCTCCCCGGGGTGAGGGAACGGTTCAGTCCAGGTTCCCCCCAGGAGGAAGCTGCTGCTCCTCTCCAGTCCCACCCAATGCTGGCAGCCCTGAACAGCATGTGCAGCCCTGGGGAGCTCACACGGCCCCTCACTGGTGCCACCACCACCGGGTCTCCCACCAAGCCAAACAGCTGGACCTCCAGCTCCAAGTGGGAGCCAGAACAGCCACCTCCAGCTCCAGAGCCACCAGTTTTCTCCTGGGCTCCAGCCCCCCAACCACATGCTGCCCAGAAAGAGCAAGGTAGGCACATTCACCTTTCCATCCTCCTTCACCCTCCTCCTCCTCTCTTCGCAGGGGCTGGAATGTGACGAGTCCGGGGTGGGGGTCTCCGTGCTGCCCTGGGAGGAACTGGCCACTCTCAGTGGGGTGAAGGACGACATCAGCCCCAGGATCCCCGTCTGGTGTGAGGCAGGAGTGGAGACAGGAGACCCAGACACCGAGTAGCTGCCACTGGCACCTGAAGCAGCTTTGCAAGAAAGCATCGGGGTGTGAGGGACTCCAGGACCACTCCCAGGGGCTGGAGACCCTCTGGAGAGCCAGGCCCCTGCCCCAGACCCACGTCCGCAGCAGGTCCGGCAGATTTGGTCACAGCTGGGGCCCTGTGTCTGGGCCCCAGCCAGGGACTGCAGGAGCTAGGAGGGGAAGTGCATGAGCTGGGCCCTTCCAGCCCTGTTTGCTGCTGTAACGTGACACAAAGTCATCAAGCCCTGAGCAGCTCGAATCAAAAGCCATGCTGCTCCTGCGGAGCCTATTCCTCCTCAGCAGCAGTTCTCCTGCTGACTCCAGTGTGTTGGTATCAAGTTCTCCTGGGACAACTTGCTACCAGCACACAGGAGCCCTTATGGGCATCCCACAAGATCGTTGCTCTACCACTCTGCCCCTCTCCTCCCTTACCGGAGCTGTGCCGAGAGCGGGAGCCCTCCTGGGGAACACTGTCTCTGTAGTTGTTCATCAGCCGCCGCCGCTGCTCCTGCAGCTCCTCTTCCCTCTGCAGGTCGCTCCGGATCTCCTCCTCAATCAGTGCAGACGTCTGGGGCTTCCAGGTCCGCAGGCGGTACTGCTCCTCCCGGCCGTCCTCCCTCCGCAGCGGGCTCTGCGTCCCCATGTCCTCCGCGAAGGAGACCTTCGGCTTCCAGAAGGAGAGGGAGAAGTACTCTCTGGGCAGGACAGCAGTGCCGGTGGGGCTTGGGGTGGAGCCGGGAAGCTTCCCTCCCCAGGAATCCTTGCTCCCCCATTTGCTGGCACTGGCGGAAGCGTGCTGGGACACCGACGGCTTCTCCCGGCTCCTCTCGCTGACGGTGAAGCGCGGCTGAGACAGCTGGAAGTGCGCGATGCTCGCTGTGTAGCTGGGACTGCTTCTCCTGCCCCTGGTGTCTTCCGTGGGGCTGGGGCTCGAGGGCTGCTCCGCCACAAACTCCTTAACCCAGCTCCTCCGCTCCTCTGCCTGCCTTGGGGCCGTGGACTTCTGCGGGGGGGCTTCCTCCTGCTCAAACACCCTCCTGCGCTCGTCCAGCTCCTGATGCGTCCCCCTGTCATACGCCCCCAGAAGCCTCCCTTGCCTCTTCAGATCTTCCTCTCGCTTGGTTTCCTGCTCGATTTCCCGCTGGACGTAAAGGGAAGCACGGCCTCTGTCCTTCCCTTTCCTGCCTGGGCCGGGAGAGCCATGAAGGGCGAGGACAGGCTTGGTCTGGATCTCCACCAGCTCGCTGCTGGAGGTCAGCCGCTGGATACCCCTCTCTTTCCAGAGGTTCTCCTCCCTCTCCATCGCCATGCGGATCTCCCGCTCGATGGGCGTCTCACTGCTGACCTTCGTCTCCTTGCCCAGCCCGTTGCTGCCAGCCCTCAGATCCACGAGGCCACTGAAGGTCTCATTGGAGGCACTTCCATCACTGCCGTAGCCTGTGTTGGCTTCATTGTACATCTCACCCAAACCGGAGTCCAGGTCCTCTCTGGACAATGCTTTGGTCAGGCTGGACATTTTCACAATGGGATATGACCTTTCAATGTGAGCTTTTCTGGGAGTAGAAACCTCCTCCTTCTCGGGTGTCTTGTAGGACACATTGTAAACCTGGTAAACGCTCTTGTCCCTCCTGCTCTGGCTTGATGCACCGGCACTACCATAACCTCTCACAGCCTTCGTGGCCATCTCAGGGCTATGCCACTCTTCCCTGGAGACTTTTGTCACTGACTCTGGCTTAGGGGATATAGCCTGCTGCCCTGGGCTGAAAAAAGAGCCTGGGCTGGTCTTCTCTAGCATCAGAAACTGCTGCCGAGCTGCGGAGAAGTTGATCTGCTCTGTGTCGATATTGTCAGGGTCCACAGGTGTCGCAGCCCTGCCTGGGGAAGGTTTGTCAAAGCTGATGGCAAAGCTGGTGGTGACACTGCCTGCATGCCTGCCTTCACCCTGGCTGCCCATGCCAGTGTTGATGGAGCTCAGCTCATCCATGGAGCTCCACCTCTCAGCAATGGTAGAGCTCTTCCTCATCACCTGGCTCCGGATGACCTCCCTCCTCTCGTCCTCAAGCTCCCTGGCTTTCTCAGGTGAGATGTTGGGTGGAGGGACCCTGTACACGTCCTGTTCCTCCTCATCATAGAGCTTCGAGGGTTTCCTCTCACCCCTGTAAGCCCTGAGGTCGTACAGGCTTCCCGACTTCACCACCTCCAGCTTGGACTCTCTGTCCGGGGACGGGGTCCAGACATCTTTTCCACCCTCCAGGAAATATGAGGGTGACTGGGACCTCCTCTTCCAGCCATAGCCATTTTCTACCCTCTGGGTGCTGTGTTGAGTGGAGCCAAACACATCGTCGTCGCTGTCAGCCCTCAGCTCTGCCAGCGAGCCGGTCTGGTGCCCATCGCTGGAGTCAGGCCTGTGCGAGGCCTGTGGGAACTGGAACACCAGATGTCTGGTGACTCTGTCCATCTCCTGGGAAGAGCCACCCCTCTGCCAACCTGTCTTCGGACCGGGGCCGCTGCTCAGCTTCAAGGTCACCCACGAGCTTCTGGCTCAGCAGAGGCCAAGGGGCCAGACCTGGCTGTCCCTGCAAGCAGGAGGGGAGAGCAGCTGTTTAGAGCAGCAGGAGGAACGGAGGTCAGGGCACAGCCCCTCTTCCAGCCTGGTACCACTGTCCTTGCTGGGGACAGACACCAACCTGCCCCGTCTGGGGCAGCAGGCAGAGCACAAAGTACCGTTCCCAGCAGGAATTGCCACAGAGCCCAGATCCCCCTCTGACCTCTGTCCCCCAGCCTGGGCACGTTCCAAGGGTGCACAGCCAAACCTGCCGCAGGTTCGCGGCACCACCAGTGGCAGTGAGACCACAGCCACGGCCCGGCTGGGCACTGCCCTGGGCACAGACACCCTCTGGTGTCCTGTGGGCCTCTCCACATGCACGGGGCAGGGAGGGACCTCCAGCCCCTGGCGGCACCAGCAGGGAGAGGTGGCAATAGAGGCACTGAGGCCACCCCTGCCTGGAATATCTCCTCGTGCATTTACAGGAAGGAGCCTCCAAGCAGCCGAGCTATAGAAACAACTGGGTCATAAAAGTGGTTTCATGGCTCATAAAACGAGGGGACTTTAACCCCCCTGGCATGCAGGGCGGGAGTGAACGGCCCTGACCTTGAGGTTGATGCTCCAGCGCTGGCTAGGCCAGAGCCGGCTGGGACAGCGGGTGCCAGGCAGGGAGGGGCAGCACAGGTGGGTCCCCATGAGGCAGCAGCTCTCACCACACCTCAGACGCCATCCCGGCCCCAGCGCCGGGGACACCAACGTCACCCACGGGCAAGCCGGGTGTGCCCAGAGCCAGCAGCACATCCTGTCCCGCTGTTTGCCGAGGCTTAGCCACAGCCTTGCTGTCACCCGTCACCACTCCTGAGCCCCAGCAGGTCAGGGTGTGTCACTGCCGGGCACTACTCTGGAGATCTCATGGCCTGCTGGGAGCATGAGGCAAAACGGGAGCAAGCCCACGGTGATGCCAGGGGCAGCCCAGAGCTGCCGTGGTACTTGCAAGCGCAGCTCAGGGTGAGGCTCCCCAGGACAGAGGCAGGTGCCTGGTGCTCCCCGTATCTGGAGCATCCCAGCTCATCCCCAGGATGAGAGCACTCTGGATATGGCTCCTTCCTGCAGCAACACTGGTGGCTGAGCTTCCCCTGCTCACCTCCAGCCCTCCTAGGATGCACTGTCCTCCCACAGGGCAAGTGGGGTTGGGCTCCAGTCAGGAGCTGTTTAAGCCTTTCCTGGATCTCATCAGCGGCACCTGGGATGTCCTGGCTGCCCATGCCCAGCCCCGGTGGCTCAGCCTCTCCCCTGCAGCTCTGCTCTGCTGAATTTCCCTGTAATTCCCCTACCTGTGATTCAGTCTTGCTCTTTCATTGCCCCTGGTGACCTGGATAGTGAAAACCACCTGACCACACCTCTTACCGTGTTTGGGGTGGTCGAGGTCCTGGCTGGAAGGGGACACCCCCCCGGGGAGCGCTGGCAGCTGGCACAGGAGGGGAGCAGGGAGGAGGAAGCCAGCTGGGCTCTTATCAGGGCTGCTCCACTCGAGCGGAACGGCCCCTCCCAGAGCTGCGCCCAAATCCATCCACCTGGCTCAGCTCTGTCCGGCGCTGAGGGACAGTCAGGGTTTAGGGGTCCCGGCCATCCCCCCTGGGCCAGGCTGCCCCCAGCCCAGCCAAGCACCACGAGAGGTGCTGGCCAGAGCAGGTGGCATTGCAGCACCTGCCAGTCTGGCCTGGGCCCCCCCACTGCAAGGAGACATCTGGGGCGCTTTCCAGGGCCTGCCTGTGCCAGGGGTTCTGTGGGGCTGCAGAGCTGCAGGGCCTGTTCCCGCCCTGTGCCGGTGGCCGCGAGCGCTCCCAGCCCGACCGACGTGCGAGGCGTGTGGCCAACGTCCCTCCGCCCGCCCACGGGCTGCACCAGCCCTCCCTGCACACCCTCACTGCCACCGTCCCTGGGTGGGCACCAGTCCCTCCGAGGCTGGGGGACACGGCGGCCCCCCAGCACCTGGCACTGCCCTCACCCCCGACCACGCTGCACTTACTGTCCAGGAAGCCGTCGGGGCGGGGGTCCCCATGCCCCGAGGAGGCCACACAGGGCACCCAGCTGAGCCGTGTCTGCTGGGGAGTGGCCGGGGTGGCAGCAGTGGGGGACGGGGGGGCCATGGGTGGCGTGGCTGCGGGGCCCTGATAAGCTCAGCACGAGTCTGTGGGGGAATTCCAAGAACCATGTTGGGCTCAGTGCTCTGTCCCCGATCTCCCTGTGCCTCCATTACCCCACTGCAGCTGGTCCCATGCCCAGGAGGCTACCCTTGGCTCTGATCTGCAGCATGCACCGATGCACCAGTGGACCCATGTGCCAATGCACCAACGTGCCAACACACCTGTGCCTTGATGCACCAGTGCAGAGATGCAGCGGCAATGCACCCACAGACCTTCTTCCAGGTGCTTCCTGCCTCTCCGTGGACACAGCTATGGCACTGAGAAGCCCTGAATCTGCAGGGAGGGCCTGGATGTCCAGCTCTCCTCCCACCGTGTGCCCCAGGGCAGCCATTAGCCCTGGGGGATGCAGCAGAAGGACCTGAGTGCACATGCTGGGAGCAGCCACGCCGGGAGCAGCCACGCCGGGAGTAGCCTGGGCTCTCCTGTCCCACCACGGGGCCTCCCCTGCGGTCACCGATAACCCCGTGTTTGTGCAGGCGGGTGCTCTCGGCGCCGCGGCAGCCCCGGCACTGCCAGCCCCGGCACTGCCAGTCCCAGCCCCTTGCAGCAGAGCAGCTCTCTCCTTCCCTCTGGACACGAGCCCTGCACTTGGGAAACCTGGTCTGGAAACCTCAGACACCTGCCAGGACAAGAGCAGGAGAGTGGCACAGTGACCGTGGTGCCCTTGGTGCCCATGGCCACAGCTGCTGGATCCCAGCGGAGTGGGCAGCATTGCCAGTGCCCAGAGCCACCCTCCCTCCTGGCATGGGGCATCACAGCTGAGCAGGTGATGCTGTGCTGGGATGTTCAGCCCTTCCCTGTGCCGGTGGCTGGGCAGGAGGTCCCTGTCCTCACCCCCTCTGCCCTGCACTGGAGCCCGCTCCTGCCAGGAAGCCCCTCCCGGCCCTGCTGCTGCCCAAGCATGGTGCTGGTGCCTGGCCCCGGCTCACCCCAGCTGCAGGTGCTGGGGGGTCCCACTTACCCTTGCCCAGCCCCTTGGTGCTCCTGTTCCCGCTCGGGGCTGGCGCTGCCTGGCCTGGGGACGCCGGTGCCGTGTGCCTGCCGGGCCGTTCTGCGTTTCCGGGCAGGTGAGTGGAGCCTGTTTTACCGCAGGGCTGAGCCAAAGTCCACAGGTGATGCCAGGGAGCCAGGAGCGCTCCCCGCCTGCCGCAGGGCGTGTGCTGGCACCTGGGCTGGCACCGGGCAGGGTCAGGGCCCAGCTGCTCCAGGAAAGAGCCCTGGAATCCAAGCCTTGGGCAGCAGCAATCACACCAGCGTGGGGATGTGCAGAGACCCATGGCCATGTGCACAGACAGGCCTCGTCAGGGCCTGGGAGGTCCTGACCCCACCACTGTCCCTCGGGACAACCAGGTAACCGGGCTGCCACGTCCTCTTTACCTGGGCAGGCCCAGAGCATCACCCCGCATCCCTTTCCTCCCAGCATCCCTGTTCCCACATCCCTCTTCCTCCCCACTTCCCCTGCCCATACAGCAAGGGGGCAGCAGGGCCCATCCCCAACATCCCTGTCCCTACCCTTCCATCCTCCTCCTCCCATCCCCAGGATGCCCAGCCCGTCGGTGGCTGCAGGATGGTTGTTCACACAGTTTATTTGCTCGGTTCAGGTGTTTTACAAACAACGGGGGTGGGAGTGGGGGTGGGATTCAAACAGCTTCGGCACAAGTGAAAAGCTCAGGGGTGCGGGAAGTGCACTTCAGCAGGGGGGGCTGCGGGACGGGGCAGGGGTGATGTTGGGCCCACTGCCTGCTCCTCTCATGCCCCAGCCCCGGCCCGGGGCCTGGTCCCACTCCCCACTGCCACGGGCGCCAGACTGGGCTGGGGGTCAAAGCCAATTGAGAGGCGGAGGGTGCTGAGAGTGGGAGGGAGTCCCAGCCTGGGGTCGGGAGGATTGCAGGGCCCAGAGTGGGATGGGGTGAGTGGTGCTGGCCCCTGGTGTGGGGTGGCAAGAGATGACATTCCCCCAAGGATTGTGGGGGAGATGCCCTGTGGCACTGAGCCCCCTGCCCCGCCCTGCAGCAATGGGGCTCCAGGGATGCCCTCAGCAGGAGGGGCAGGAGAGGCCCCCCTTCCCCTGGTGGGGAAACCTCTCCCTCCCTCAGCTCTGCCTCTCCCAGAGGCTGTGGGTGCCCAGACAGGGCTCAGGTGGCACTGCAAGACCCCTGCAGTCCCCAGCCCTGCAGTAACTCCACTGGGGGAAAACTGCAGCCTGGATGGTAACTGGGGTGACAACTGGGATGTCATGGGGGGGTCACTGCTCACATAAGGGGAGTGTGGGGGAAGGAATGCCTTGGGTGGCCGAGCCCCATCCCTGGCTGCTCTATCACTGGTGTCCCAGTGGGCTGGGCAGTGTGGGGGCTGCTCCACACGTGCTTTGGGGGATCCCTGGGGACTTGCCCGGCCTCACAGCAACGGGGACCCTCTCATGCTCACACAAGGACTGCTGTCTGGCTGGTGGCTGCACCCTGCCCAAAGCTCCTGGGCAAGTGCCCCTGGGCACAGGGCCCAGGCACTGCCCTGGCGGGCGCTCCCTCGCCTGCCCCAGTGGGTCTCAGGGGGGAGGAAACGCTGGTGCTGGTGGTGAAATCCCCACTGAAGGGCTGGGGCGTGGGGTGGGGGAGCAGGGAGACTGCCCTTCGTGGGACACCGGACCCCTGACAGCTCCCAGTGCCAGTGCTGGGGTGAACTGGGCTGCCCTGCTCCCCTGCAGGACCTGGTGCTGCAGCCTGGACCCCCAGAAGGTGGCTCTGCAAAGCTGCCACGGCTGAGCTGCAGAGGCAGGAAGGGAACAGGATGCTGGGCCACACTCCTGCTGCTATGAGGAAGTGGGTGGGGTGGGCACACCCACCCCATTCCTGTCCCCACGAGGCTGGGCCCCCCTCGCTGCCATTGCCCCAGGGGGACATGGGCACTGGCCACAGCACAGCTCAGCCCCGGGGGCTGGCAGAGCCCAGCAGTGCCAGCCAGCAGCCGAGTTGGAGGAATGGCCATCAATGCCAGCACCAGGGTGAGGGGCTTCCACACAGTGAGATGAGCCTGGGGGAGCAGAGCAAGGTCCCCTGCCCACAGCTCTGAGCACAGGCTGGGGTGATCCTGGAGGAGCTGTGCGTGGCCCTGCCCATGACCACAGCTGAGCATCATGGAGGAGACACTGCCCTTAATGCCCTTCCCTCGCCTGGACACGCTTGGTCCCCGAGGGGCTCATGGCTTGGGGAGCCCAGGGACATGGGGACAAGGACACGGGATGGAGCGGAGATGTCCATGGCCAGCCAGAGGGGAACAGACCCAGGCCTTTCCCCACTGGTGATGCAGATGATGGAGGCACAGAGAGAGGGCCTGGCATGGGGCTGGGTCCAATGCCCACCATGGGCTGGGCCAAGTGTGGGTCCCGCTGGTGCCGGCTCCCAGGGAGTCATCTACGGATGCAGCGGCGTCCTCCGATCCCCTGCCCGACGGCTCCGTCCTCCGACGGTGGGTGGGACAGTGTTGGTGAAAGAGGAAAAGGCTCTGGTGTTGGTGGCAGGAGGGCTCCAGTGGGGTTGAGGCTGGGCTGTGGTGGGGTGAGTGCACCGTGGGGTTAGGGGGTCTCTAATAAATACCACAGGCAGCACTGGTGGGGGCAGCGCGGGGCAGGCGTTGGGCAGATGGGGCGAGCGTTGCCACGGCCGCCATTTGCTGCTGCCCGCTGCGGCCCCCTGGGCACCGTGTTGGATCTCCCCGGTTCTGCAGAAAGAGGGTCCGTGTCCAGTGTGGGGGAAGCCCGGCGTGCCGGGATGGCAAGCCTGGCTAGCAGGGGCCGGGGCAGAGAGGGCTCGGCGGGGGCAGCCTGTCCCAGCGGCAGCGGGGGCCAGCGGGGCTCACATCACCGTGCAGCACTTGCAGCGCTGCTTCTTCACGTCTGTCTCCTGCTCGGCCTCCTTGGCATCTGTGGCGTTGGCACCTGGCTTCTGCCCGCCCACGCCCTCCTCCCCCAGGGGCTGGGCGCCCGCCGGCTCCAGCGCGGTGCCGTTGGGCGGCGCGTGGTCCTTGTGTGCCGGCTCCGGCTTGCTCTCGGCGTCCTCGATCACCACCAGCTCTGCCTTGATGGTGCCCTCCAGCCCCAGCACCTTCTTGGTCTCGTTCTCATCCTCCACGTTCTGGTAGCCCATGAAGATCATGGTGACGGGCTGCTCCCGGCTCGGCTCCGTCCCCTCGCCCGGCGGCACCGTGGTGCTCTCCCGCGGCTTCGCTTGCAGCCCCGTGATCTCCCTCCGCGGCGTTGGCTTCTGGCTGCCCGGGGCGCTGCCGCCCCCCTGGCCCGCCTTGGCCGGGGTCTCACGCCCGGCGGCTTCGCTCAGCGTGGCCTCGTCCGCTTTGTGCAGGAGCTCGTCGACCTCGGAGGAGCTGAGGGGGTGGGCCCCATTCTGCAGGGCCCCGTCCTCGGCGCTCACTGCGTGCACCACTGCAGGGACAAGAGGAGGGAAGGTGAGGGAGACTCAGGACAGGGGCACAAGGTGACCTGGAAAAGCTCCTGCTGGCACAACCCACTTGGACCCGGCTCCCACGTGGCCAGGGAGCAGCCTGTTCCCCTCTCTAAGGGCTCTGCCACTGAGGCTGGGACTCCCCACCCCTCTCCGAGATGGAACTGCTGTCAGACCCCCCTCATCACCTGGCTCCTGCCCGACAGCAGGCAGAGGCCAAAATAAAAGCCCAATGTGAGGAGCGGTTCCTGAAGCCTCAGGCTCAGCAAACCCTGTGGGAGCCACGGCTGTCTGCCAGGCCGCCAACAGCCAGCCAAGCTGCCTGTGCTCACCGCGGCAGGACGGCGTCCGCCGGCACCCCGCTCGGCCGGGCTGACACGATGCTCTGTGGCAGGTCACCACTGCCACCTCTGAGACCCCAGCAACGCTCAGCAGGTGCTGCCCCAGCGCATTCCCACCAACTCCTGACACATCCTGCCAGGACTGTGGCACCCGGTGGCCCCGTGCCCAGAGGAGACGGGGCTCTCCCACCCCAACACGCTGTGCCGGCTGCTCACGGCACTGGAGGCAGAGATGTGCGTCATGGCCGGAGCAGCCACTGGCTTGTGGCGTTTTCCACTTGACCTGGGGCATCACACAACAGTCGGTGCCACCACCGCAGTGGGCAGGCGGTGAGCGAGGCACAGGGACCGGCCTGGCAGGGCCAGCACAGCCGTGGCCACAGGGAGAGGGTTGAACAGGACCGCTGTGCCGCGGTTTCCTTGGAGAGACAGTCGGTCCACTCAGCCACCACAGTGCCCAGTAACATGCCCCAGCTCCAAGGATGGACCTTGCCACCACAGTGGTCCCTCGGGTGTCACCAGGCCCTTTAGAGCAGGTTCCCATATATTGCCAAAAGCAGGAGCTGCAGTCCCTACTGCTGCACTTCCTCCATACCCAGCAGCCATGCTCCCCACTGCCAGCCTGTGGGCCAGGCCAACGTGGTGCCAGTGCCACATTCCCTGCCTGCAGGATGGGCTCCTGAGCCTTGGACACAGCAGATCCTCTTCTCTCCTCTCCAGTGGTGCAGGGTCACGATGTGCAAACCAGGGCTGGCCTGTCTGGACCATCCACACCTTGCTGCCAGGACAATCCTGCGATCCGCCGGACTGGGGCCAATGAGGAGTTGCCCTCACAGAGCTGGTGAGGCTGCTGGGAGCAGCCCCTGCACTTCCTCGCCCTGGTGGGTGCCCGCTGGGATGTTTGGGCGGCCGCTCCCTCGTCCCCGGCCCTTTGCTTCTGCCACCGGCCAGCGGCAAGGGCTGGCCCGTACCTTTCATCTCATCCTCGTACACTTTGACCCCCTGCAGACAGTGGTTCTGGGGGAGCAGGGTGGTGCTGGACAGGACCTTGGTCTCCCCAGTCACTCTGTCCTTCTCCACTGTGATCTCCACCGAGTACATGGCTGGGATACAAAGAGGACAGCGCGGTTACGGCGGCCCCGGCCCTCCCCAGCCCCTGCTCCGCGGCTGGCGGCGCGTGGCAGCAGTGCTGTGGTGCTCAGCAGTGCTGTGGTGCTCAGCAGTGCCGTGGTGCTCAGCAGTGCCGTGGTGCTCAGCAGTGCCGTGGTGCTCAGTGGTGCTTGGGGTGCGAGGCGGTGTTAGCGAGGCGGCAGTGAGGAGCGGTGAGTGGCAGAGGCGGGTGCGGCATCCCTGGCACATCCCTCCTCCTGGGACCTGTGGGCTGCCGCCATCCTGGCGCTGCTGGTATCACCTTACCTCCGTGGCTGCTGTGGCCCCGGGGCTGGGCCTAACCGGGCCCTGGGGGCACTGGCAATGCCGTGTCCATCTGTCCAGCTGGTGAGCGGAGCTGGCTGCGGGGCCCGGGCTGGGAGCCAGGCTCATGCTCACAGAGGTACAGCCCCCACTGAGGGTGCTGGTGCTGGGGCAGCCTCTCCAGCCCCGTGGAGAGGCATCTCTTCTTCAGCTCCCAGCCAGTCCCTGCTGGCACCACGGTCACCTCAGCCCTGTGTGTGGTGCTTTGCTCTGAGGATCCCAAGATGGGCTCTGCCCAGTGCTGGTGCCACGGTCTGGTCTTGAGCCATTGCCCCAAACCAGAGCAAACTCCTCCAGCAGCAGAGCCGGCTGCAGCCCCCCCAGCTCAGGCAGCCCCGTGCCCCTGTAGCTCCCTGAGGCAGCCGGCCCCGGGGTCAGCCATGCCGGCAGCCGACGCTTCGCTCCCTCGCCCCTGCGCAGAGAAGCTGCAAACAGCAGGAAGGATGAAACTGGAGCAGAGACATGGAACTCGGGTGAGGGGGGGCCCTGAGCCATGAACCAGCTGTGGGGTGGAAGCAAAACCAAACCCTGTGATTGCAATGACGGATGTTCTCTGCCCTGGGCTTGGAAAGGCATCGAGCGGCACGGCGGGGAGCGGCTGCGGTGGCAGCGAGCCGAGGACGGCGTGGAGGGGAGGGGGAAGCAGCCAGGAAGGAGCTCTCCTCCCAGGGCAAGGGCACCTACCCGCCTTCATCAGGTCAGTGCCTTCCACCACCTTCATGGGGCTGCTGGAGACCTTCTTCTCGGCTGGAGATGGAGAGGAGAGACGACTGCCTGAGCCAAAATGATCACCTGGTTGTCCGTGTGCCCATGGGACAGGGCCCAGGGACGGTGGCGTGTCCCCTGCAGATGGTCCCTGGGACAGGCTCCCCCGCCACAGGGCACCACCGCCTGGGAGGGGACAGGGACAGGGGACATGGAGACAGGGCTTCCGCTGGCTCTCTCTACCCATCTGGCCCCAGCATCGGGGCAGCGTGAGGGGACGGTGGGCATCGAACTGCGTCTGAGGGGGATCAAGGATCACCTACCCTTAACCGTGCCCAGAGGACTCTGCAAAACAGAAGGGAGAGGTTATAGGAGCTGCTGGGACCCTCCATGCACCCACTGCCCCCACACTCATCACCCACACACCCATCCCCACCGGGGCCAGGGACCCCAACCCCACTGCCAGCAGCCCCACCCGTGGCCATGCCCACCTTCTGTGCATTCGGGATGGCTTCGGCCTTCTCCTCCTTGACTGGGGCTGCCACCTCTGCCAGGTTCTCCTTGGTAGAAGCCACTGAGCTGCTGTTCTCCAGCATCTCCAGCTCCTTCTCCAGCCTGTGGGGAGAGCTGGGGCTGAGAGGCCGTGGGGAGCCTTGACGCAGGCAGTGTGGGGCAGGTAACTGTGGGGCAGGCAGCTGTGGGGCAGGCAGCTGTGGGGCAGGTAGCTGTGGGGCAGGCAACTGTGGGGCAGGCAGTGTGGGGCAGGCAGCCACAGCAGAGCAGTGAACATGGGCCAGCAACACGGTGCAGTGGAGAGGGGAGGCGCAAATTGTCCCCCTGGGCTCAGCTGTCACTGTCTCTTTGCAGGAGAAAAGCCAACGGGCTCAGCCCAAGTGAATGGCAGAGACCCTGCCGGGGCACCAGGCAGGGGGACCGAGCCCCACGCACTTGCCGGTGCCCTCACTCGGTGGGTGCCCTCACTCGGTGGCTGGATCGTGGCTGCTCCATCGTCCTTCTGCTCCCGCACGTCGCCGGGAGCCTGGCTGAGCTTTCTACGAGGGCGACTGCCTGTTCCCAGCCAGCAGCCTGGCCAGGAGATGTGCCGGCAGCAGGGCCCCCACCGGGGCTTGGCGGAGGTCCGGGGAGTCCCCACGGACCGGCGCTGTGGCAGAGCCCTCCCCGGCAGAGCCCCCCCGGCTCCCGCACGGCGCCGGCAGAGGAATGCGCCGCGCCATTAGCCGGACACAAAGGCCCCTTCGTGCCTGACCCCTCTCTGCACCGATGCTCCGTAATTAACGGCACCGCCGTGACTGATTGCATTCCTACTGCGCTGCCGGGACACCTCCGTGCTGGGGCTCCGGGGCCCCGCCTTCGGCTGCCCAGCAACGAGGGGACTGGGCAGGGGCTGAGGCGTCTCCCTCACAACCTCCCCGCTGCCCCTTCCCCAGGGCTGAGTCACCGCGACGGGGATGGACGTCTGTGAGGCCCCAGCCTGCTCGGGGGTCTCTGGAGGGACGCGGGTGCTCTCCGAGTTCATCCCGACACCCGGCCCCACACTGGCCCCGTTACCTCTGGATGGTTTCCTCCAGCTCCTTGGTCTTCACCTCATCTTCCTGCATCTGCTTCTTCATGGCCTCTTCCTCCTCGGAGGCAGAGGCTGGGGCCCCCTCCAGGAGCCATCTCTCCCGCAGAGCCTTGGACTGGGGAGCAGAAGGGGGTCACGGTCCTGCCCCCCCGAGCCGGGGGCATCCCGGTGCAGAGGCAGCCTGGGGGTCCCAGGGGATTCTCACCTTGAGATGCTGCAACTGCCGCCTGTCGTCCTCGAGCTGCCGCCTTTTGTTCTCGATCTCCGTCTGACGCTTCCGCTTCTCCTGGAGGGACGGGAGCGGCGGAGCCGGGGTCGGCGCGGGGAGGGGGTGGGCGCCGAGCATCGCCGGGGAGGGAGGAGAGGGGGCGAGGGGCTGCACTTGGGGAGAGGGGCTGCGAGACCAGCCTTGGGGACAGCCCACAAGGAGCCCAGTATCACGTCCCTGCCCTCTCTGGGAGAAACTGAGGCACGGAGGCTGTAAAGAAGTCATGGCAAAGCCTGGGCTCTGTTCACCATCTCAAAATGTCACCTTCCCCTCAGCTGGCCCCGCTGAGTGAGCTGCCAGCGTGGGGGAAACAGCCCCCGGGGCCTCCACCTCACCCCTCCCGCCACCCATCCTGGGGCTGCTCCAGATCATTTCAGCAGAGTCAGACCCAGCCCGGACGCGTCACCCGGCGCTTTCTCCTCTGGTCCAGAACAA
This sequence comes from Manacus candei, assembly GCF_025592945.1. Classification (NCBI taxonomy): domain Eukaryota; kingdom Metazoa; phylum Chordata; class Aves; order Passeriformes; family Pipridae; genus Manacus; species Manacus candei. The sequence goes on along the minus strand of NW_026138128.1, from coordinate 368,590 downwards.
TTTGCCCTTTGTGTGGCAGAAATCAGCCAGTTGCCAGCCGGGCAGGGCAGGGGGGCTGCCATGGGGCAGCGGTGGGTTCGACCTGCTCTGTGCTGGGAGGGGCTGCCCAGTGTGGCCCCCGACTGCTCACTAATTAATGTAATTACTAGTGCCCATGGCGGGCATGGCTGGATTGCACCATCCTCAGCCTTTCCTGGGAAAGGGTGTGCGGGAGAATCATCACTCATTTCCCTCACTTGGGGCTCATCAAGGCACTGTTTTATTAATTAAACCTCCCGGCTGCCTGTTGCTCTGTCCCTGTTTCAGCCATGCAGCCAAGCCAAGCCAGCTCCGGCACCCTGGGAAGAGCCACTGCAGGGACATCCTGGCACGGGCCACCACGAGTCCTCTTTGGCTGCTGGGGACTCCCAGCCTGCGGCTGAGCACCTTCACCAGCTCACCTGCCCCTGCACCCTCCTCCCCACTGGCGTCTGCCCCCTGTGCTGCACGGGGCAGGGGTGTGGGGACACTGGGCCAAGGTCCAGCCCGAGCAGGGACTCACCGCGATGGCCTGCAGCCTCTCCTGCTGAAGGGTGCTGGCCTCCACGACCCTGCAGAGAGCAGAGAGCAGCGGTGAGGAGTGGCACCAGCAGCAGGTGTCAGGCACATTGTGCAACCAGCAAACCGGACACTGCAGCACACGGGCAAAGGCTGAACCCTTCCTTTCCATCGGCTGTTTCCTCCTTGCCACCCTGGAGCCAAGCATGCCTTGCCTGCACGGCTCCTCCAGACACCCCTCAGCCCCCCATCCTACCCGAATTGCCCCGGGACAGGCACCTTGCCCAGCGCCTGGGGGACTCAGCGCAGCCAGACCCACTCCTGCTGTGGCGCAGATGGAAACCATGACCACAGAGGGGCTGGAGCAGGACGGTTCTGGACGCCCCTGCCTTCCAACCTGGCTCACACTTTCCATTCCAAGCCCTTTTCTTGGCAGCTGACACCTTTCCCAGACAGTGACCTTTCTGGGCTGCGTACGAAGGCACACGCACGCCCACGTGCACAGACACTTGGACACGCACAGACACACACACGGCAACAGGCTCCGCTCCCGCCGGCGTCCGTGTTCCGGGCCCGGTACCTGCCTCTGCAGCCTGGGCTGCCACGGCCGTACCAGGGATGCTGCCGCCTCGCTGGGTGCTGCAAGGAGGAGGTATCCCCGATCCCTGCAGTCACCTGCCCACACACGCACCCTCCCGTGTCCCCGTGGGGTGGTGCCCAGGCCAGCCCGACCGGCAGCGCAGCCCCTGGGCCCAGCGAGAGCCCCCGCGCCGCAGAGCACCGGGGGCAGGTCCAGCACCAGGACCCATGGCAGGGCTGGGGCAGCTGGTGGGGCTGGCTGGGACCAGGGTGCTCCAGCGCCACAGGAGCTGCTGGCTGCTCGCCAGACAGTGCTAACGAAGTGCTCAGCTGTGGCAGTAATTAGGGTGGGAGGCACAGAGGTATTGTCAGACGATGGATCATCTCCACTTGCTTCTTAGAGCAAGGGACAGAGAGCAGGACTCCACACTCCAGGGAAGGGCTTTTTCCGAAGAGGGTTTTACACACAGGGTGGGCTCGGGGTGCTGTGCCCCACACACGACACCTCCTGGGCCTGGGCTCTGACCGCACGTGCCAACATGTGTGCTCTTGCACATGTATGTGCCCTCACGTGGGTCCTCTACCGGAGGAGCTGGGCTTTGCCACAGCTCAAATGGGGTCTGTGGGGTGAGAGGAGCCCCCGCCTCCTCCTGCCCCCTCCTTGAAGCCAGCGATTTACTGGGAGCTGCTCAGAGCCGCCGTCCTCCCCTCACCCCGCACCCCGGGGATCCCAGCAGTGCACAAAATCCAGACCAGGAAAACAAACAGGGAAGGTGTCGCTTTTGTGGTGGTTGTTTTCATGCTGTTTGCAGCGACGCTGTGACTGTTTCCCCAGCGCAGGCGCGTGGCACAGCTCACACACCCGCGTGTCCCACACCGGCCCCACAGCTCTGGGGCTGCCCTTCATCGTGGGCTCCCTCCTGCTCTGGTCCCCCAAGTCCAGCCCCTGGCACCCCACACTCGCAGGGTGTTGGACCAGGTCCTGTTTCTCTCCTGGATCTTACCCTGTTCAATGTATCCAAACTTTTACAGCATTTCTGAAACGTTCTGCTTTTCCTCCCTCCTCCATTCTCTTTATTTTCCATTATTTGCTACAGTCTCTGCATTCCCGGGTTGAACGCCAGGAATCTTCCTGGCCCAGGAAGAGATGCAAAATGGGCTGGATGCCCCTCACTGCACCCTCCCAGCCCCCCCAGCTCCTGGCCTGGGGACTCTGATCCGTCAAGGAGGGCTGAGTGGGAACCACCCCAGCAGCCACAGTCCTTGCCTGCTGGGACCAGGCAATGAGGTGGAGGGGGAGGGTCCTCCACTCCCCAACAGCCCCGTCCTGTCACAACCTGTCTCCAGGGGTCAGCACGGGCTGGTGTGAAGGGGCCCCGCTGCTGCCGGCCCTGGTGACTGATGGAGGCGGTTCCATGGCAATGGTTGTCTGGCAACAGCACCATGGTAATGGTGCCATGGCAACGGGCGAGCGGTGGGGGGGATGCACAGGGCGGGCGGAGGGATCGAGAGGCCCCCTGGGGTTGGGGGTGCCGCTCCCCGGGCCTGGCACTCTGGCAGCACCGGTGGGCCAAAACCGTGGCATCACTGGGGTCTCCCTGGGGGTTCTGATGCTCCAGATCCATCTGGAAGGGTGGAAAGGTGGGGCCACTGCACCCCTTACCCTCACCCTCTGAACCACCAGGCCAGGTAGGGAGCAGGGACATGGGAGATGATGCCCTGGGAGCTCCCAGCCCCAGCCCCCGGCCCTCAGGGTGGGCCCACACACGTGTGTGAGCACACACCCCCCCACACTCTCCCTTGGCTCCCCAGCTCTTTCCAGCCCTGCTGATGCTGCCATTTCCCACCATCACAAGGGAAGCCCGTGACCTTTTGTCTCCTCCCGCCTGACATGAAACAATAATGTTTATTTGCCTTCCTCTGTTTTTTCCCATTAGCTCATCCAAATGTGCGAAGAGCCATTTCAAGCTGCTTCTCCGCTCCCCTGACCTCCACTCCCTTCCCACCCACTCAGCTCCGAGCTGGGGGAAGGCAGGAGAGTGTCCTGCACGGGCACCACTGCCTGGACCCCCACAGCGACCCTGGGGAGGTGGGGGTGCAGGCCCCAGGGCCCGTGGCAATGGCAGCAATCGAGGGACCAGCACTGATTTACAGCACTGTTCCCATGCCAGGAGCTGGGCCCCTTGGCCAGGCCTGGAGTGACGTGGCCGTGGGGAGGCTGCAAAGCTCCGTCATGAAGCCATTTAGCAACAGGCCGTGATCGAACGGCCCTGATGGAAGGCACAGAGGGGAGGGGAGGGGGCTGCAGTCACCCGAGGGCCACCCTGCATTGACCACGAAGGCAGACACATCAGTGGCAGCGGCTCGGGTGAGGACGGCCAGAAATCTGTGCAGCTGAGGAGCCACATGCCCAGCACAGGGTTGGAACCCTGCTTAGATCCTGGCACCCAGGGCTGCTCCTGCCCTGCCCCACGGTGTGGCTGCCTCCCCCCACTGCTGCTGCTGCTGCATTGCCCCATCACCCACCCCATTCCTTCCCCACGATCCCACTGCCGGCACGGCCCCGGGCACGGCCACTGCCCGGGAGGGGATGGGGACGGGGGGGAAGAGGGGGGAGGAGATGGCAGCCCCAGGCTCCCGAAAACGCAGATGCATTAGAGCAAGTGGAGCTGCCTGATTGATTCTCTGGGCTGAGACGTGGGCTGGGAGTGCCAGGAGAAAATGGATCCCATGAATATTTGATGAACGGAGGCTTGGGGAGGGAGTTTGATTGGAAAATTACAGATCTTTCAAACAGTAGTTCAAGTACCCTCCAAATACTTGGGTTTCCAGCTCCCTTCCAGTTAGAGGAGCAAGGCTCCACCAGCAAACTCCCACCACGATTTATGAATGAGAGTGGAGCTGGCCTCTCCCTACCCCGGGAGCACTGGCCAGCTGGGATGGGCAGCCCTGGTGCTGGCCAGGACACGGTGCCTGGCTCCTGCCACAGCCATCCCTGGGTTCCTGTTCACACGGGGCAGCGTGGCTTTCCCAGCAATGCCATGAACACAGGTACACACGAGGCTCCAAAGAGCTGGCAGGAACATGGATCCTGGCAGGGGCACCCTGTGAGTCCCAGCACCTGGGGGGAGCTCAGTTCTTGGTGCCAAGCCCAGGGGCTGGGCTTAACCCATGTCCAGCTCTGCTCCACCAGGAAACACCTGTCTGGGGCAGGATCCATCTGGCTCCTCTCCCTCCTCCAGGCTCATCCTTGTCCCTGACAGTGGCTCCTGCCCGGGGCCAGAGGGCTCCTTGTCTCCAGATAGAGTAAAGAGACTCAGGAATCTGGGCTGTGCCTGCAGCACCAATCCTGGCGCCAGCACTCAACCCGGCTCCAGCACACGGCACCTCCCGAGGTTTCCTCTGGCACCTCCAGTGCTGGAGCCCCAGCACAGCTCCCAGCACAGCTCTGGGCACGTGAACTACCACCCTGCCTGGGGAAAGGGGCTGTTTCTGGCCAGGAAGCACAAACACTAACACTGGCTTCCCAGGAAACCTGGGGAGCTCTGGTTCCTCCCAGCAGTGCAGGTTGAGCTGAGAGCTGAGGTCTCACAGCAGTGGCTGAATTCTGAACCCCATGATCTGCCAGCCCCGAGCAGGGCTGGGTGCTGTTTTGGGGCCATCTGTGGCAGAGCTTTATGGCCTCCTCTGGGAGAGCTGGGAAGGGTGACAGTGCCATCCCCTCAGCTGCACACAGGGACAGGATGGACCTGACCCCTTCTGGTTCCTCGCACCTGGACAGGAGGCAGCAGGACCCAGCCTGGGTTTCACTTCTCCCTGGATTCCAGTGGAGAGCAGGGCCCTGAGTCCCTTCCCAAAGGGCTCATGGGTTATTCCTCAGGCAGAAATCTCCCTCCTTCCCCTGGGTGCAACTGTCAGCTTCTGATCAGGGTTGTGAGGGCAGGACCAGGAGAGCCCTTGCTCCAAGGACACCCCCTGAGCCAAGGGGAGAGTGACAACCCAGTGAGACAAACCACCAGAGCAGCCAGATGTGAGATGCAGGATCTCCAGCTGCTCAAGAGCACTGATGGCAGCAGGAGCAGAGGAGGACAAACAGCTCCAGTGGGACCAGCACAGCCTTTACCAGAGTTGGAAGGTTTCAGCCAAACCTCCCTGGGCAACAGTGGCTTGTGGCAGCCAGGACCCTCTTCCAGCCTCTGCCACTGCCAAGGCGAAGCAGGAGCCAAGGCAAAGGCAGCAGTGCCTGCCCCAGCCCCCCTTGGCTGCTGCAGAGCCAGGCTGACAGCAGGGCATCACCTGGCCGTGTCCCCGCCTGCCCTGGGACTCTCCTAAACCTCCAGCCCCACGACCAGGCTCTGGAGTTGAGCGGCTGCAGGGGCTGCACCGTTTTGCTTTGGGGCTGTGCCCCCTACCCCAGGTCACTTGAGGAGTTTCACTCCAAAGAAAGACATTGACAAGTCCAGCATATGGAGCTGGGGGGGGACAGGCCTCACACTCCTCCACAGATTCCTCAGCCCTTGCTGGGAGGGTCGGTCCAGAGCAGGGTGAAGGGCACCATGTGGAGCCCAGGGACAGGAGCCATCATCCTGCCCAGTGCCATCCCCCCTTCAACCCCAGCCTTTGACGCCTCCCCTCCCAGAGAGCCTGTGCCTGGTCTGGCAGCTCCTCACCCTCTCCCCAGGGCACGTCGCACCCCTCGGCTCTGCCCTTCCCCTCATTGCTGCCTTTTGGCAAATCACACACACGTTTTCCTGCCTAAAAAGGCTCTTTCCTGCAGGGACTGAGGCACTGTGGGGCTGCCCAAAGCTGCGACCCTGTCTTGGCCAGCTCTCTGTCCCCTCCAGCAGCATGGGGAGCTTCTCTGTCTCCCCAGTCCCACAGCCACTGCACCCCAGTCTCCAAAACATTCTCAGACCTCCACTGGTTCCTCCCACTCAGTTCCAACCCCAAGCCAACCGGAGCCCACCCCGAGCCCAGGACACCCCTCACCCTGCCCTTCACCAGTGCCCCATGGCCTCTCAGGGCTCCCTGGTGGGAGGCAGGTGGTGGTGAGCAGGACCTGTTGAGCACTCAGCATCCCCGTAGCCAGTGGTAAAAACAGATCAGTGTGAGGTGAGGTGCCCGTGAGGAGTGGAGGGTGGCTGACCCTGAGCTGGTTGGGTGCCCCAGGAACCCCCAGTGCCAAACCCAGAAGGTGCTGGGGACCCCTGGTTCTCCATGGTGGGGACCAGAGCCACGGGAGGCAAGGAAAGGCCCGGATGAGACGGGGTCAGCGCTGGCACTTGGCACCTCGAGCAGCTGCCTGGTCCCATGCACTCCTGGCACCAGCTGCTGGCATCCCTGAGGAGCAAAACCAGTATGCAGGCAGGACAGTCCCCAGCCACCAGCTCCCAATGGCTTCCGCCTGCTCCGTCCTTCCCCCACCCGCCCGGCTCCAGCCGACCGGGCAGGGCCCCACCACGGCACACAAAGGATGAGGCCGGGTCAGAGAGCGTCCATCTGTCCGGACCCCTCTGGTGGGAGCCGATACGTGAGGATGCCCTGGCCACAGCCGGGTCCCTGGGCAGGGGCTGGGGGCACAGTGCAGGGAGGGGTCCGCAGCTCCTGCCACCCACTCACCCCACCACACACAGCGGCAACAACAGGTTCAAAACACAAAAATAAACGCCCGCCCCACCCCCTGCTTCCCTCACCGCTGGCAGCCCAGACACCCCCCACACCTCCTGCACCCCCCGCGCCCACATCGAGGCCTCCACTGTTGCCCCCCCACCCCGAGCCAGCGCCCCAGCACCCCACGGCGGGGCAGGGACCCGGGGAGGGGCCGCACCTGCTGAGTGGCACTGGGGGAAAGGCGGCCCCAGTATCGGGGTCCCGAGCCCCAGCACTGAGGGGGTGTGAGCCCCCGGTATTGAGGTTCTGAGCCCCAGCACCTGAGGGGATGTGAGGCCCCGGTTTTGGGGTCACGAGCCCTGGCATCGGGGGGATGAGAACCCCCACCCCGGTTTTGAGGTCCCAAGCCTCAGCATAGGGGGGATATGAGCCTCTGATATTGGGATCCTGAGACTCCAGGATCGGGGGATGCGAGCCTCCAGTTTTGGGGCGCTGAGTCCCCAGGACCAGGGGGATATGAGACCCCAGGTTCGGATTCCCCAGCCCCGGCATCGGGGGTGCACGAACCACTGGTACGAGCTCTTTGAGCCGACGGTGTGCGCTTCCCGCACCTCCGGTACTGAGGTCCCGCGCCCCGGTCCCCGGCCGCCGCTCCCCCTCCCCAGTACTGCGGTGCTCGGCCGGCGGGGCCCGGGGGGGCCCCGGCCCGGTGCCGCGGTCCCGGCGCGGCTCCGGTACTCACTCCATGGTCCCGGTGACGGCTCCGGCGAGGGCGGGGGGCGGCGGAGCGGGGCCGGCGTCCGCCGGCGTCCCGGCGCTCAGGGCCCGGCGGGCGGCGGCATCCCCGGCGGGGCTGCGGGATGCGCAGGGATGTCGGGACCGCGCCGGTGCTCCCGCCTCCCTCCCGCACAGCTCCGTCTGCCGGGCGCGCCCCGCCACTGCCGCCGCCCATCACCCGGCCTCGGGGCGCGCCGGCATCGCCGGGGCTGTGGCTGCTGTTGAGGGTCCCGAGGCGAGTCCCGGCTGTGCAATGCCCGGTGCGGGACAGGCTGGAGGAGCTGCATTCGCAGCGTCTCCATGAATGCAGCCCCTGTGAATGTTCAACCCCCTCCTGTGAATGCAGCCCCTCAGTCCTGCCCCACCCCAGGCACCGCCGCCTCTTTGCTCCCCCCTTTCTGCTCCCCCATTTCCCAACCCAACGGCCGCCATGGGCAAACTGCCACAGGAGGCCCCGAGCCACCCTCCGTTGGGAAATCTGCCCACTGCTGGGGGAGAGCTTTGCACCTGGCCCTGGAGCAAGCCTGGCTCTGCAGCGAGTGTCAGCATGCACCCCCAGCCTGGTATCTCACATCCCCTGCACCCCTTTTTGCATTCCAAGGCAATGCAGAACAGGGGGAAGAAAATGCCCCTCTGCCCACAACATCATCCCAGAGCCAGCAGGGCTCTGGAGAAGCCAAAAGAGACGTTGGGTGGGAGCACAGCACAGTCCCTGTGTGACCCACAGCAGCCCCATGGCAGGGATGCTACCATGTCCTGGGAGGTGTCCTGGGGTCCTGCTGTTCCCACCTCCCTACCAAGAGAGAGGTTTCATCCCAGTTAGCTCAAGGCACAAGAGGAGTCAGGACTGGGAAGCTGCTCTGCTCTCCTTCTCCCACTCTGGGGGAAGCTGCATGGCAGTGCCAGGGCCCCCCACCCCCTGAATTGCACAAAGCAGTAACACCCCGAAAGAGGAAGCAGGAGGGAGGTACCCGCTGGCACCCCGAGGCTCAGCCCCCAGAGGGATTTAAGCACCCCCACCCCAAGCAGCCCCAGCAGTGGTGACAGTGGCCTGCTCTGCACTGCCATGATCATGGCTGGGCTCTTCATCCTCAGCCTGGGAGGTTCCATCCTGCTCCCAGCAGGTAATGGGAGAGCTGGGGCCATGGTACAGGTCCCCAGGGTGGGAGATGGAGCCCCTGTGGCACGGAGGAGCCCAATGATCACCTGCACCCACCAGGCACCCAGGGGAGCCGGATCATCGGGGGAAAGGCAGCAGTGCCCCACTCCCGGCCCTTCATCGCCTCCATCCAGATGGACGGGGAGCACGTCTGCGGGGGCTTTCTTGTGTGGCCCAAGTGGGTGATGACAGCTGCCCACTGCCTCATTCCCAGGTGAGCCCTGTCACCCCTGAACGTCGTGTGACCCCTTCTAACCGATACCCCTGTCCCAGGGGGTTACACAGTCCTGGAGCTGCCCCCTCCCACCTGTGCTCCCCCTCGAGCCCCCCTGGCCATCCCCCCCTCCCCGATGGCCCCCAGCCTCGGCAGCACCTGCTCAGGCCCCCCCTGACTGCAGGAGCAGCCCCTCGGTGCGTGTGGTGCTGGGTGCCCACCGGCTGGAGGAGCCCGAGGCGTCCCAGCAGGTCTTCAGCGTGGTTGAGTCCATCGCCCACCCGCGCTACAACCCCCGCGCGGCGGACAACGACATCCGCCTGCTCCGGGTGAGTCTGGCGTGCCACTGTCCCGCCACTGGGCACCCAGCGGCCAGGCAGGGGAGTGCCCCATGGCTCGGGACGCGGGAGGGAGGTGGGGTGCCCCACGCGGGGCCGAGCCGACACTAGATGTCAGTGCTTCTCCGGAGAAGACAGACCGCGCCGTGGGTGCGATGGAGGCACCAAGGACACTCTGACTCTGTCCGGGTCAGTGACTCCCAAGCAACCAGTCTTTAGAGCAGACTGGGACCAGTGCAGAAGGACTGGTGGGAGGGCCCAGCCTCTGAAGAGGGAAGGGCAGGGCTGGGGGGGATCAGCAGGACGGGTCAGTTGGGGCAGGCAGGCTATGGGGTGGAGAGGGTCCCAGGCAGGAATAGCTGGAGGGCTCTGCCCAGCAGCAAAGCCGTCCGTGTCCCAGCTGAACAGGTCGGCCAAACTGAACGAGTACGTGAAGCGGATCCGTCTGCCTTCGCCACACATCGACCTGAAGCCCGGCACCGTCTGCTGCGTGGTGGGCTGGGGGGACACCTCCAACTATGGCAACCAGCCCGCTGAGCTGATGGAGACCAACACCACCATCGTCAAGCGGAGCCTCTGCCAGACGCTGTGGAGGGGCAAGGTCTCGGCCAACATGCTGTGCGGGGCCAGCCCCAACGCCACCCTGCAGGGCGTCTGCACCGTGAGTGCACCCCCGGCCCCGGCCCCACTGCCCCCACTGGGAGACCCACTAGTCTCCCTCCAACCTCCTCATTTTGCAGGGTGACTCTGGGGGACCCCTGATCTTCAAGAAAAAGGTTTACGGCATCGTCTCATTCTCTGGGAAGAGATGTGGGGACCGCCGGTTCCCCGACATCTACACCAAGATCTCCAACTACATCGGCTGGGTGCATCGCACCGTGCGAGGGCCCCGCCAGCAGAAGGGGAGGCCAGAGCCCTAACATGGCTGGGAGGGGGTCCTGGGGGCGGGCTGTGGGGAGAGGGGCTGAGATGTCTCCCAAGAGGGGAGAAAAGGGCCAGAACTCCCACATCCTCCAGCTCTGGTGGTGGCTGGGAGCTGATGCCCAGGGTTCCTTGACCCAGGACTCTGCCCACTGGTGAGGGGTGTCACGTCCTCCTCAGGCTGTAGCAGAAGCCCCAGCACCTCACGCAGCCTCTTGTGGCAGCAACATTTTCCTTCTTCAATAAACCCCCATCCCACTGCTTCCCTCTGTGCTCTGGTCCCCCCGACTTGTCCTGGGTGTGGGTGGATGGAGCAGGGGGTGCAGGAGGAAGAAGGGGAATGTGGCCCCCACTCAGGCCCAGGCCCTGCCCCAGAGGAGCCAGGATCTGCAGCCAGGTGCTGCCACCCCAGCTGCCTTCCCGTCAGGGGTGGGGCTCCCCATCCCATCCCATCCCGTTCCATCCCATCTCATCCCATCCCGCCTCATCTTGTTCCATCCCATCCCACACCACACCCTTCCTGCTGCTCTACAGGACCCCCCAAACAGGGGAACCACAGACACCCCCCGGGGTCAGGCAGGCTCCCAGCTGCGCTGGCGGAGCCCACAGGGATCCGTCGGGAGCCTCACCCACCTCCCCACCCACAGACGGGCGCTCACCCCGTGGCAGCTGGGTGCCCACAGTGGCCAGGGGACATGTGCTGAGCTGCTGCTGGGTCTCAGCTGAGACACGTGTGGCTCTGCCTGGCGTCGTCTCGGAGAACAGACTCAGACATTCCCTGCTTCTGGCTGTTTGTTTTATCTGCAAATTGCTGGCACCCTCTGGCTGCTGCAGGGCCTTGCACAGGGTCAGGGGACACAAGCTGCGGTCACCAGTGGCCCTGGGGACACCCAGTAGAGGACAGACCCCTGCCAGGCTGCCAGCATCCAAGGAAGCCCCAAATCCCAGGGGGGTGCTGGCAGACGCAGTGTGGGGCAGAGATCCCCTGGAATGCCGGGACAGGGCTGCCAGCCCCGGGGCTTCCACACACTGCCAGGGAGCCTGGAGAGCCGGCGCCTGTCCCAGCTTGTCCCAGACCACCCAAAAACTGGTGGGAAGGTGGCTCCTGACTCACAGCCATGTTTTGGAGGCTGAAATCTCCCGCTCATCACAGGAGCTGCTGTTGCTGCCGCAGCCCGTGCCCGCGGGCTCGGCACGGGGCCACGCACCAGCCGCTCCCGGGGCCAAACCCTGCGGCGGGGCGGGCGGGACGGGGAGCTGCCGTGGGCAGGAAGCGCTGCGGGCAGGCCGTGGAGGAACCCAGGCCACACACCACCGTGTGCAGCAGCGCTGGCATCCAGAAGGGCGTGGGCAGCGTTTTGGGAACTCCCGTACACCCATCCCCAAGAGCAGGGGGACATCGCTGAGCTGGGCAGGCAGGGAGAGGCTGCAGGAGAAAGTCCCATGACCATCCTGGGTTATCTGAGCGGTCTTTTCTGACCTAAATGATTCTGTGATTCTCTGCAATGCACTCCTGGGCTGGGCATGGTTCTGAGGGGCTCGGCGGGGGGTTGGGGGGCTGTGCCACGCTGGCCCCCAGCACAGGGGATGCAGCTGAGGGAGATCCAGCGGCAGTTCCTGTGGAGCTCAGCACGTCAAGCCACAGGCTGCCGCCCGGGAACCATCCCACATCGGGACCCAATTACCGGCAGGAATTGTTTTGTGAAATACCAAACCCTCATGGCACAGCCCGAGATTGGGAACAGATTTATCTTGCTCTTCCCTGCTCTCCCCTTCCCTCCCGCTGCGCTGAGCAGCCTTGGCCGGGCCGGAACACCCGAGCGCCAAGCGGAGCAGATGGGATGCGGCTCCTCACCGCTGCTGGGGGCTCCCCACACCCCAGACCCAGCACAGGGGCACAGCCCCAGGGACAGCAACACCTCCTGCGGCCCCAGAGCCTGCCCAACAAAACCAGACCCACAGCACCGTTTAATCTGGTTTATAATTATAATCCAACATAATCCAACGCAGCCATAAAATGCCCCAACAATACAGAATAGGGGATGTGGGTGTTCCCAAAGCGTCTGCCTTGAGGGTCAGAATCCAATCATACAAAAATAGAAGATAAGGTATTTTTACATATAATATATATATAAAAATGATATTTATATAAAGTCAAGAGCTTTTTGGTGTCAGAGCTGAGCTGGTATTTACACAGGTGACAACAGAAGAAATGAGAAAAGGAATAAAAATAAATACAGGTGTGGGCAGAGCAGGGGGTACAGGGCCCCATAGCTGCAGTGTGGGGGTCCTTGGGGGGGCAGGCAGGGCCATCTCTCCCTGCAGCCTGGGCTCCATCTGAAGCTGTTCTGGCAGGGAGGGATGAGGAGGGCTGGGGGCAGCTGCCCTGGGTGATGGGCTCTGGGTGGGGGCTCAGTGGGCCAGGGAGAATGGTCATGCCCCTCAGATAGGGCTGCCACTGCACCAACTCTCTGGGCACCGGCATCACCTCCGAAGACGGTGGGAGCCTGGTCTGAATGGGCCTGGGAAGACCCAAACTAAAATCCATTTGAACACACACATGATGAAAGTTTAGGAGACAATAACATACATATATTTTTTTTAATATATATAAAAATATATATCTATCTCTCTCCAATCTGGTGCAGCATGCACTGCCTTTCCTGCTGCTGGCAGCTGGGGCTGAGCCCCTCAGGGAAGGCAAAAGCACAGATTCCCTCTAGACCTCGAGGTCCCAGCCAGAAACGTCAGCAGAGTACTGAGAATTAATCCAAAAATAAATAGGCCCAGGGCTGCTGGCCAAGGACACGTAAGGGGGGCCCACGGACACCCCTCCACACCGCACCAGCAGCAAGGAAGGGCACTGGCCAGTGGAGAGCTCTGCCGGGCACTGGGTGGGCACTGGAGCATCCCAGGGCAGCTCAACATCTCCCTGGCCGTGCGCCCCCACCCCTGCTCCCCGGCTGGCAGGATGGGAACTGAGCCCCCTGCGACTGCATAACATACACAGGGATAAATAAGGATCTTTTTATCTTAATAAATATCAGGTATATGGTTTGTACAATATACACATAATGCCCCTGTCTCCCGGCTCCGGCTCGGCCGAGGGAGGATTCACACATAGTTCTCTTCCACGCTGTCCGTCTCTGCGGAGAATTTGGCCGCGGCTGCAAACAGAGAGAAGTGGTGAGGAGGGTGTGAGGGGTGACCAGGCTCCGGGGGTCCGTGCCCGCTGCCCCCGCCCTGCCCTGCTCACCTGAGCAGCTCCCGTAGTGGCGCACGCCGATGGAGCGGCCGCGGTGGCAGGTGGCCCGGCGCAGGTGGCACGCTGAGGGGTAGGTGACATTGTTGTTGCCGCAGAGGGCGTGGTCCAGGCTGGTGGGCTCAGGGCAGGGAGCCGTCCGGCACATCACGCAGTGGGCACTGCCCGTCTGGTCCACCACGCAGGTGTGGGTGCCAGGGCACACCACGCTGGAGCAGGACTCTGCAGGGAAGCACAGGGCTGGGGTGACCCGGGGAAGGGCACCCCCTCCCGCGGCTCCTCCAGCTCAGGTGGATGGTGGACATCATCCCAAGGAAACCCGGCCATCTCCCAACCTTTGCTACTGGGGGACAGAGAGGAGCCAAGGGCCGAGTGGTCCCAATCTCCCCCACCGATGATGCTCCCAAGGGCAGGAGCTGGCAGGGCTTGACATCCCGAGCGTGAAGGGAGCACGTGGCCCCAGGCCCTCGGGCTCAGCCCCAGCCAGAGCTGCGCCGCACGGGAGGAGCTGAGGTGCAGCTGCAGCGGCGGAGCGAGCGCGGGGCTGAGCCCGTTTGGCGCGGGGGGACCCGGCCGGGCCAGCGGCCGCACGCAGGTGCCTTGGCAGGGAAGCAGCAGCTGCTGCAGCCAGGCTGGCAGCCGCCGTGCTGGCCCCAGCAAGAGGGAAGGGCAGGGTCACCCTGGACCCAACCCAGCGCTGGAGCAGGGGCGCATGGGCGTGGAGGGAGCCTGTGCGGCAGGATCAGGCCCTGCAAAGGGCTCTGCCGGGGGGTGGTGGTGCAGGGGCTTCGTGCACCCCCATTATCCCTCCACCTTCCTCTCTTTCTTTCCCTGCTGGATTGGAAGATTTGGCATCTGCAGCTCTCAAAATCTCATTTCTTGCCCCACATTTCCCTGCTCAGCCCAGAGCTTGACAGACAAAGCCTTCCAGAGAGCAGGGCTGGAAAAATAACCATAATCCTTCTGACAGCTCTTGGCAGAGCCAGGAAGATCACTGCGCCCTTTACAAAAGAGGAAAAAAAGGGGCTTGACGTTTGTAAATGACATTTTAGGGACTGTTACTGCTCAGTCCAAAGTGAGGCCAAACCCCGGCGCACCAACAGCCTACAATGTCCCCTTAATGGGCACCAAGACCTGTGTCCTGCAGGCGAGACCCTGCACTGGGATGGACCTTCCCTCCCTGGACCACAGGGGATGGGGATAGGACAGGGACAGAATAGGAATGGGACACAGTGGGGTGGGGGCTCAGCTGCACCTACTTTTGCATTTGCCCTGGTACATCACTTCGAGGTCGGGGTGGTCTCTGCACTTGGCCGTCAGCAGGTCACACTCGTCCCGGTAGGTGTAGCCATCGGAACCGCAGACCTGCAGCTTGCGGGGCAGGCTGGAGCAGTCTGGGGCACAGGCACACTGGGGACGCCCGTGTTTCATCTTGCAGACCTTGTCGGGGCCGCACACCACCCCCTCACAGCTCTCTGGGGACACAGAGCAGCAGCACGTGAGGATGTGGCACCGGCTGCCCCCCACCAGGGAAGGGCCCGTCCTGCCCAGCCCCCTGTGACACCGAGTGGGACGGGGTCAGCGTTGGCCCTCGCAGTCCCGAATGCCCCCCGGGCCACAGCGCACGTGCTGACACTGAGCTGCCCCGGCAGCATCTGGATCTGCTCAGCCCCACCGAGGAGCAGGTCGTTGGCTGTGGCTCTGCACAATCATCCAGCGCTCACCCCAGCCGGAGCCCCGGCTCCACTCAGCACCAGCTCACTCCTTCCCATCTATTTATTCTTTGGAAGGAGTCATTTCTTTCTCTTGTGCAATGGAAAAATCCATCTCCACAAGGCCCCAGTTCCTCCAGAAAGAGCTGGGCTTCGCGAGTTGTCTGGGCGATTGGGAATGCCGCTCCCAGCAGACAATGCCTGGCCCTGTCTCGCTCTGTGACTGGAACACAAGAGCAGGAGGCAGCAGCCAGCGCCGGTCCCCAGACAGGCAGATGCTTTGTCCCCCCGGGTCACCTCCCGGCCAGCACGGGGGCCGGGGTTCAGGGGGTCCTGCCAGTGCCCCGGGGCCATGCCCACGCCAGCAGGACAGAGAGGGGCCGCTGAGCAGGGGCCCATCCTGGTGTCCAGGGGCCCAGACACTGGTGCCTCTGCAGGGAGAGGCAAAGGGGTCAGCGGCAGGGACGGGGGTTCTGTCTGGGGCAGCTGGACCCCCTCTGCCTCCCAAAGCACACAAAGCACTCACCCCAGAGGGATTGGCCCCTGAGCTCCCCAGGACATGGGCACTGCTTGGACCAATCAGCACCCACACTGGGCAAGACCAAAAAGCTTCCCAGAATGGGGATTCTCCCCCAGCAGGAAGGATCCCTGGGGACAGGGTGTGTGCTTGGAGCTTTGGGAGGCACAGAGGGGGATTTCCCTGTGGGAGATGGGCCACCTTGGGAGACAGCGAGGAGGAGGAGGAGAAGGAGGAAGGGGAAATTCCCTGTCTGCTTAGCCCAGCAGTCCCTGGGGGAAATTCCCTGGTGGGAAACGATTTCCCGGATTGCTCCCTGATTTCCACAGCTGGGGTTTGTCCCAGGGAAGGAGAGCCTGGGACATGGGGACCCCATGACAGAGGGTTACAGCTCTGTGTCCCAGGGCTGCTAGAGGAAACAGGACCCTCATCACCCTCCGCTCTGAGATGCTGCAGCAGAGCAGAGTCCAATTGTCCAGACAGTCCCAGCAAGGGAGGGAGTAGTTGGAGAATCTGCCCGTGACCCTGACCCCACAGCCTGGCTCCCCCCCTGCACTGGGTCCTTGGGGGGGACACCGTGTCCCCAGCAGCTGGAGCCAGGAATTTCACTTCCCTCCCAGAGACCCATAGCAGAGCCCCCGGGGCCTGGCCAGCACCTCCCCGTGGGGCTTGGCCGCCCGGCTGCAGCCCACTTTATCCCAGAGTAACCTCTTCCAGCCCTGCAAGCCCGGCGAGTGGGAGCACAGCTCCTCTTATTCACCCTCTTCCAAAGCCTCTGGAGCCTGGTGAGGAGCAGCACCAGCTCCATCTGGACGGGACAGGCAGGGGCTGGCTGATGGTGTGGGGGTTGTGGTGCAAGTGCTGGCCGGGCTCTCCAGCAGTTTCCTTAAAGGCCCTGCTCCCAGACCCCAGTAAACCCCAGGAGCCTCAGCCCACACTGTGGTCTGTGGCCACTGGCAGCCCCCATGCCTCCCAGTCTCTCTGCAGAGGTGAGGCCAGACTCCTGGTCGAGGGCTGCCTGTTCCCACTGCACTCTGCCCCACGCATGGGGGAGCCCATGGAGAGGGTCCCGGTGCTCCCAGCTCCGCCAAGCAGGGATGGGGCCAGGGCCAGGATCTCACTCAGCTTTTGGCTGGCACGGAGTGCAACCCCAAGTTGCGCCAGGATGGGCCCGAGGAGTGCAGGGAACTAGAGGAAGTGGTTTTGTTAAGAACCTTTTTCCCCCTTTAAGCAAATAACAACATGACCTTCCAAATCCCTGCTCCTGTCTCCTGCGGGCAGCAGGTCCTCGAGCATGTTCTCACACAGCCACACAAGTGCTGGGGGATCCGCGCCTCTGGCACACGCCAAAACATCTGGTGGGGCTGGAACTCACAGCTGGAGAGTTTCCACTTCTGGAACTGCCCGTTACATAAAGCCATTTCACACACACGCTGGGAGGAGCGAGGGGGAGCGGAGGGGAAGAAATAGATCTTTTTGCCTTAGAAAAATCTGACAAAGTTTCCCCTGAGCAGCCGTGGTGAGGGCAGGGGCAGGGGGCCCCAGTGCAGCGAGGTTAACTTGGGAACAGGCAGCCCCAGCTCCGCTCCCTGCACTCGGCTGCCCGGCCAAGACCCGGGTCACGCGTCCTACTCCGCTGGGAGAGAACTAAAATACACACAAAATGAGAGCAGCCAGGGGATGCAGGCTGTCCTGCCAGCTCTGACCCACAGCAGCATCTGTCCAGGAGCTGCAGCAGCAGGAGCATGGGGTCAGCAGTCCCTGGGGTCCCCGTGCTGTCCCAGACTGCCCAGAAGAGCCCTGTTTGGTGAGGGGTAGCCCAGCCCCATCACTGCTGCATCCCCTGGAGCTGCAGGCTCTGAGCAGCCCCCGTGGGCAGAGCTCAGCCCCACAGCATCCCCTCACCCTCTGGCCCGCTCACCTTTGCAGGGGTGGCATGTCACCAGCCCCAGGAAGCCCAGCAGGCTGATCTTGTTGCCTGGGTAGGTGTAGTTAGACCAGGCCACGTCCACATTGCCGTTGGCACAGCATTCCTCCCATGTCACACCCGTCTTCAGGATCATGGTGCACTTGGCCTCCTTCCCCTGCTGCAACCAGCAGATACCACCTGTGGAGAGGGCAGAGGGTAAGGGATCCCTGCTGTGCTGGGACTCCCACGAAGGGCAGCAAGATGCCAGCTGTGGCTGGACCACCTCGGGCAAGAGGCACAGAGATCACTCCAGTGCCTGGGATGAGCTGGGGAACCCAGAGACACTCTGTTCTGGCTCCCATCACTCATGTGGCACAAGAGCTGTCCCAGAGCAGGCATCCCTATGGGTCCCTGGCACGGCAGCTCCATGCCCTCATAGCCATGCCAACGCCTGGGGCTGCTGCCAGCCCTCTTCCACCAACAGGTTCAAAACCAGCACTGGGACCACAGGGATGCAGCAGTTATCCCAGCACTCCCAGCAGTGCTCTGGGAGATGCCCAGCCAGCAGGCCAGGGCATCTTACTTGGGCTTGCAGCTTACCTCCTCGCTGCCCTGCCCTCCCTGCCTCCATCTCTGCCCAGCTCCTGCCCAGTCCCAGAGAGAGGGGCCCCAGCTTGGAGGGGGGCAGACAGAGCAGGGCCAGTGGACAACCATGCTCTGGATCCCCCAGTGTGTGCCAGTGGCCCCATGGAGGAATGAAACCATCACGGGGGCTTGACACACACACGGCCCCTGCAAGGAGTGTCTGAGCCAGTGGCTGGAGCGTGGGGCACTTGCCCCAGCCCTTGGGTCTGGGCCAGCCCCGCGGCACCGGATCGCTCTGACTCAAAAGCCTGTTTGTTCTGTGACCCACCAGCGAATCAGTTAGATTTTTTTTTTTCTTTTTTGTGAGTGATTTCTTTGCAATTTCCGCCTCTGCAAACCAGCCTCTTGTGACGCTTATTTGGGTTCGTGCTCTCATTAGCTGCGCTTGAGGTTTGTTAAACGGCAAAAGATGGGAGGGAGGGAGAGATGGGGGCGGGGACGTGTCCTGTGCTGCCAGGGGGGAGTCGCTCCCCTCCAAGTCAGGGATTCACCCTGCCCCGAAGTGGAGCCCGCCCCAGACCCTGTACCCCCTTTTTTCCTCCCTCGCATATGATTTTGGTTCAGCCACAAGCACATGGGGCTCCCAGCCCGGCTGCATCCGCGGGGCAGTCGTGGATGGAGCAAATCCTCGGGCTGCGGAAACCAGCGCCTGGACGCCTCGGGCAGCACCAGCCGCGCCAGCACGCGGCTGCCATCGGGGGGTTATCCTCCACGGATTTGTTCGATTGCTCTTCCAAGCCCAATTTCCCGTTACAACACCGCACGGCCCCCACTCCCCAAGGAACACTCGGCATCGTGCGAAGGGAAGATGGAAACTCTCGCTCCGATGCGGGAGAGGCGACACCAGCACCACCGCACGGCTCCGCGCCGCCGGGAAGGGCTGATGGAGCCCCGACCCGGGGTCTCGGGACGTCCTCCCCCACAGCCCCGACACCGCCCAAGCACGGCGAAAGCCGCTAGCACCGGCGGCGGAACCGGGAGGCTCCGAGCTACGAACTCCACACCCCGGTCACCGACCGGCCCCGCTCCCGGCCCGTCCCACCGGGGGCCACGCAGCCCCGAGCCGGCTCTGCCGCCTCCGGGAACGGGGACTCCCGGGGCACGCGGGGTGCGGGATGCCGAGGCCGGGCAGCGGCACGGCCGCGATCCGGGAGGCGGCAGCGGGGTCGGGCGGGACCCCGGGCGTTCGCTCCCGCCGCGCAACCCCGCGACCGACGGAGGGACGGCAGGGACCGGGACACCCGAGCGGCACCGCCGGGCACCGGGCAGCCGCCGCTCCGCCCCTTAAAGCGGGTTTGTGCCGCCGAGAGCTCGGCATCTGCCCGGCGGGACGGGACAGCGGTGCCCGAACGGCGCCGCGACCCCGGGCCGGGCCGCCCCCGCCCCGAGCACCTGCCGGCGGCGAGCGGCGATACCGAGCGGGCGGGCTGCGCCGGGACCCCGCCGGAACCGGGACCGCGGCTCTTACCGTGCGCGGCGGCGGGGCTGCAGAGCGCCAGCAGGCAGAGCGCCAGCCGCAGCGGCATGGCCGGGCCGGGCGGGGACGGGCCGGGACGGGCCGGGGCGCTCCGGTGACCTGTTGCTGTGAGGCGGCGGCGAGGCCGGCGGAGCTATAAAGCGGCGGGGAGGCGTGAATCACCGGGCGGGGCGGCGCGGGGGGGCCGGGGCGGGGGCAGCGGCGGTGGAGTCGGGGGGCAGCGAGGGGGGTGAGTGCGGGGGCGCGGGGATGGCAGCGAGGGTCTGATCGTCCCCGAGTGGGCGGTGGGGAGTCGTGTCCGTGTTTCCCCCGGAGCGGGCAGGGACCGGCAGCCCCGGACTGAGATGGGACGGGGAAGGTTTGGGGGAGCCCCCGTGCTCGGTGTGCAGCGGAGCAGAGCGGTGTCTGGGCAGACCCTGAGGCGTGGGGAACCCCAGAACACTTCCCTGCCCGACCCTGTGCCGCCCGCACGGCTGCGCCTTCCACACCCATCCTCGCATGAACCCGCGTCTGCCTCCTCCCGCCCTCCTCCTCCTCGCGGAGCAGCCCGGCTGGCAGCAGGGGTAGGGTGAGGGCTGTCTCATGTGGCTCCTTTCATCTCTGCTACCCAAACACCCCCGCAGCCCGGCTGGTACCCAGCATCACCCCCAACGAGCCGAAGGGAAACTGAGGCACCAACTCGAGCCCTGCCAGACGAGGAGGGGAAGGAGAAGAGCTGGTGGGGTCATACTCCCATGGCACGTGCTGGCCCCATTCTCCCCAGCTGTCCCCACTACCACTGGCACTGCATCTCCTGGCTCCCAAACGCATGCTGGACCCTGCATGGCCTGGCTCGTGCTGGGGAACTGGGGAACTGGGACCTGGGCCAATACTACCAGGTTTTCAGGGGCTCCCAGACTTTGTGCAGCTCCTGACAGGACTGGGGAGCACAGTGGGGAGCCCCGGACAAGGCAGGTTGGGCTCTCTGGCATTGCCTGGCCTTGCTTCTTGCTCAGTGCCACCACAAAGAGATTGCCCACCTGTTTGAAGGGGGGTCGGGGTGCACCAGGGCCCCCAGCTGTCACCCAGCTCCCCAGGTAGGGCGCTGGGGACACAGGGCTCTTTGCCACAGCCCAGGGCCCTCTCAGCCCCGAGTGCCGTGTCCAGCTCGCGGCCGTGCAGCTGAGGAACGTTTCACCCCGTGCACTGGCCTCAGCTGAGGTCATGTTTTCAGCAGGGCTGAGCTGGGCTCTTTCAGAGAGGGGCCCAGACCACAGGGCCCCGGGGACCCTGCACCACCCCTCTGGCCCAGCAGCAGCCTCCTGGCTCTGAGTGGTGCCAGCACAGCACAAGCAGCTTGCTTTGGCGTGGGATGGGGCTGGACACAGCTTTGGTCTGGTGGGACATGGAGCAGCCCGGGTCCCACAGCAGGGATGGCGGGTGCACTGCCAGCTGCCAGCACGGGCAGAGCAGTATGTCCACTGGCACCAGCACAATCTCCATCCCTCTCCCCGCCCCTCTGGCCAGTGAGCCGTCTCTCACCAAGGTAGATCGTCCCCTCCTTTTCCCCATACAGTCCCTTGCATCCCCAGGGAGGGGTCGGGAACGGGGAGGGATGGGTTTACCCCAGGTGGCATTGGTGCCATCTGCAGGTGCAGGAGCCCTGTGTCCTGCAGCACCCGGCACCTCCCCACAGCGTGTGGTGGGGCCAGGAGAGCCCCGCACAGGACAGCGGGGGGGTCCTGGGGGAAGGACAGAGCTGGCAGCCCCCGCCCGCACGGGCTCCTGGTGTGCTCCCGGCCCCGGCCCCGGCACTGCTCCCGGCCCTGGCCCGGCTGGCGTGACCCGGCTCCCTCGGCCGCCTCGGAGTGATTGCCCATGTAAGGGCCGAGGACTGGGAAGCCAAACCTCCAAGTGGGATGTCCGTGAGCGAGCGGGTGGTGATGCACTCACTCACATGCTCCAGGATGCGAGAGGAGCTCGAAAAGGCCAGGAAGGGATTTTCCCTGGCTCAGAGTGGGGTTGCACAACCACTGGCTCTGGCAGGGAAGGGGTCGGACCTCGCTTGGAGCAGCAGGCGTTGTTGCCTCTGTCAGGGAGCAACCAGGCTCCTGATGTGAGGCAGGAGGAGCCTGGAGGCCAGGAAGTAAGTGGGTCCCTGAGCTAAAGGGGGCTCAGAGCCCTGCTGAGGTCACCTGCTCCCAGGAAAACCATGCTGGGGGCTCCGCTTGCCCTTCTCCTGGTTGCAGCCAAAGTGACTTGCCTGCAGTGATGCCGCAGGGTGGGGGGGGCAAGGCTGATTCTCAAGCAAAGCTGGGAGCAAAATTCCACCAACCAGTCTTGCACACAGGGTGATTCTGCCTCCCTGCACCCCACGGACAGCCCGGGATGTGACTGAGACCCCTCAGCACCCGCAGAAAGGGGGGAGGGGGGCAAGAAGCTGGACTGGGATCTGCAGGAAAGCAGCCCTGCGGCACCCGAAGGGAGTCAAAGGAGCCCCTGGACCGGGGCTGGGGGCGGCAGAAGGCGCTGGGACGGGGACAAAGGAGCCCTTTGGAGCGCAGTGAATGGCAGCCTCACATCTGACCTTTCATCTGGGCACTGGTGCCATGCTGGGTCAGGGCTGCAGCAGGATTTCGGGATGAGGTTCAGACCCAGCCATTCTCCCCCCAAACCCTGGCTGGTGCATCCTGCTGCTGGGCTCCTTTAAGGAGGGAATCTCGCCTCTTTCATCAGTTCAGGCTAATTAAACTCTGCTAAACCAATTAGAGCTGCAATTTGCAACAAGATATTCAATTGAGAAGTGTTTCTCCCAGAGCCCAGGGTCAGGGCAGAGGTTTCATACCGCCGGCATGGATCTGTGGGCAGGTGTTGGCCAGGGCCCTGGATGTTGCCATTTCCCTGTCAGAGCGAGGTGATCCTGGCCCCATTCCTCTCCGCACCGGGACGCCCCAGTTTCTCCCACGCAGGTGGAAGTGCTGCCAAACACAGCAGTGGGGAGAGGGGCTGCTGGTGAGGGATCCTCAGCCCTGGCTCAGGTGCATCCATGGGGCCATGAGACCCCGGGAAACCCTGGGGATGGGAGCCAGGCTTGGCACAGCAGGGCCAGAGCTGGAGCTCAATGTGTACCCAGGACGGGGGATAGGACTGAGCCTCAGTCACATCCTCGGAGCCGGAGCCTGTGCTGGGTGGCTGGTGCAAGGCACGAGCTGAGCCCTGGGGCTGCTGCCGGCAGCCTTGACCCCGAGGCAGGATTTTCTCCACCGTGTCCTCATGGCTCCAGCTCCGTGAATTGGGTTGGTGCTTGTGGCTCGTGGCCACATCCCTGGAACTGGGGAGAGAGTGTTGGAGCGGTGTGGGCTGCACCTCGATGGCCACACCCCACCCCCAGCGCTGACACGGAGCTTCGCCCCGTGCCCCGGGGCGGCAGCGTCACCGCTGCTGCCTCAGTTTCCCCATCTGCTGAGACGAGATAATGCTCCTCTGCTTGATCCTGCGCTATCTCCCAGGAAGGTTGCAGGGATTAGATTGCTAATGTTTGCAAGGAGCTTTGAAGATGAAAGCTGTGAACAAATGCCAAGAAGTGCTGAGCTGGATTCTCCTCGCCAAGTAATCGTTTCATGTTCCTGGGACACTTCCACTTCTGCGGATGAAGGAGGGCAGGGCGGGAGCGCCGGCGTGCAGGGAGGGCCGGGAGGCTGACATACCTTCCCAAGACTTGCCCCTCCAAATCTGATCACCCATCCTGTTTGATTCCTGATCAAACTCTGATCCTTCCTGCTGATGCTCAGACCCAGACTGCCTCGCTGCTGCTGACATCAGCACCACCAGCACCCTGCAGGCCCCAGCCCCCCAGGAAACATCACCCTGGGGGGATTCACTCCCTCTCCCCTCCTCAGCAAAGTCTTCCCCCTCTCCAGAGCTTTGGGTGCCCCCGGCAAGAGCTACACTCCCCCCCAGGGCCTCCTCTCTCCCAGTCTTTCATCCCAGTGGCCCCAGCTCTGCCCCACACTGATGGAAGATGCCCTGGGCTCTGTCTGTGCTGGAGAAATGCTGGTGCTTGGATCCAGGAGGTGCAAGCAACATGGAGTGGGGACTGGGAAGGCTGGGATGCAGGAAAGCAGCAGCCAGAGCCAGCAAGGACATCCTGTCCCATCCACCCTGACAAGGTGTGCCCCTCTCAAAAAGGAGCAGACATCTCATGGCCACGGCCCACAGCTGGCTCTGGTTCTGCCCCTCCTGTCCATGCACGTGGATTTACAGACACCTCAGCGAGCTCCTTAGAACAATCCCATTGCCCACACGGCCGAGCCTGGCACGGTCAGCCGGGCCACGCCTGACACGGGGGTGTGTGTGTAAACATACGTGTGACACAGGGGGGTGTGTGTAAACATACGTGTGACACGGGGGTGTGTGTAAACATACGTGTGACACGGGGGTGTGTGTAAACATATGTGTGACACGGGGGGGGGTGTAAACACACGTGTGACACAGGGGTGTGTGTGTAAACACGCATGACACAGGTGTGTGTGTAAACAAGCTGTGAGTCAGCGCCGGCAGCCGCGTGGGCTCCCAGCACAAGCACTGCCTCCACCACGGTGCAGGGCAGGAGCAAAGCCTCGAGGGGAGAGCTGACAGTGCTGTGGAACGTCAGGAAACCGTGTGGGGCTGAACTGGGTCCAGCAGAGCCGGGAGTCGGGGAAACCTCCCGGGCCATTAAAGCCCTTTGGCTCCTCGGGAGGCTGGGCAGAGGCGCTGACGGAGGAGGCAGAGCTGCACCAGGAAGGGCAGCGGTTGCTCCGCTGATCTTTGTTCCCTGGGCAAGGTGCTGGTTATCGGGACGAGACAGTGAGGCTGCTGGCTGCCCTCCTCCCATTCCAGCCAGGTGGAGGACACAGACCCCACTGGCACTACGGTGGGCTGTGGCACCCTGGCCCTGCCAGTCTGGTGGCCCTGCAGCTTCCCAGTCCCTTGGGCCATTGAAGGGCAGAGCCACTGTAGGTCATGTCCCGCCTGAAGCCCCCATCTGCCACACAGCCCCTGTCAGACAGGGAGCCTGATTGCTTGGCCCAGGCTGGCAAATGGTAGAAAAACATGTTTTTCATATTAAAATTTCCCTTGAAGAACAATGGTTTAAATCAAGCATAAAAAAGCAAAGAATCAAAAAAAAAAAAAAAAAAAAGAAAAGGGAAATTTTTGGTGGAGCCCAAAAAGCAGCCCCCAGGGACCGTGAATTTCCCCTGAGCCCCCATGCCCTGGCTGCTCCCAGGACAGGTGGGCCACTGGGATGGCACAGGGGGGCCAGAGCAGGGCCGACAAGATGCCACTAGCCCTGCTGCTGGGGACATCCTGGATCCAGGGATCAGAGCCGTGCAGGGCTGGGGGCCACCCGCTGCCAGTGCCCCTCAGCACTCCCAGCCTGGCAGCAGTGAGGTTGGGGCTCAGCCTGTGCCACTGCTCCTGGGTCACCGGGAGCTGCCGGATCGCTGCCAGGTGGGATCCAGACCCACAGCCTGGAGGTGCGAGGCTCCAGGAGACGAGGTGGAGGATGTAAATCTCACGATCTGTCTGAAGAAATTCAAAGGAGACCGATTCAAATCCACCGTGACACGACTGGCTCGGGGCGGGCAGACAATCCCTGCAGTGTCTGTGAGGAATCTCGCCACTTTCCTTTGAGTGGCCTCCAATTTATTAATTAAAATAGGCAATTATATATGATGTTGGGTGGAGGGGAGCAGGGAGACCAGCTGCACCAGTTATTCTCACTTGGCAGGAACCGTGCTGGAAGCTGCTCCTGCTCCAGGAGGTGCCTGTGCTTCCCAGGGCTCAAGGCAGAGCCTGGGACAAGGCTGTGCCCAGAGCTGCACCCCAAACACCCAACAGCCAGGCAGCACGGGGGCTTCAGCTCCAGCCACTGCTTTGTTCAGGAGCACAGGGTCCAGAGGTCAGGATGAATCCCTCGGACCCCCTGTCCGGGGTCCCAGACGGGCACTTGTCCCCTCCACTGACCAGTGCAGGTGGGATCGTGACTCCAAGCTGCCAGAGGAGCCTCCCACCCTGTCCTGTCCCCTCAGACAACGGGAGCCCTGGGATATTTTCCACTGGCCTCTCTCACCCAAGCAGGGCGGCCAGTTTGGGAGCGGGCTCTGTGTAAGGATGACTCGGTGCTAAGTGGGGAGGTGTCACCTCCTCGTCAGCTCTCTTGGGTGAGGGTGCAGTTTGCCTTTCTGCAGCACCGTGGGAAAATCCTTCCCTGGGTGACTCAAATTTACTCCCGACCAGGGGCGGCTCCCTCAGAGGAAGGGACAGCTGAGCCCAGAACCCACGATCCTGGGGTGCCTGAGCAGTGACAGGGCTGCACCTGCCCAGGGACCCTCCTGCCCTCCGTGGGGGGGAACTGTGGCTGGGGCCAAAGTCAGGGCCTCAACCCCCAGAAAGGGGAGTTCAGCACCAGTGATGAGGGATGGGCAGGGGGCTTTGCCTGTGCCCAGGGGCTGCAGGTCATGGGCAGAGGCCGCGGTCCTGACATGGAGCTTTCTCCCCACAGAAGCACATCCCAACAGCCAAGGGGCTCAGGGGGCTTTGGGGGCCCTTCCCACTGCTGTGTGCCAGAGGCACCGGGGCTGCAGCCGCTCCGCTGCCCTTATCTCCATGGGCATTCACATCCGTTGCCATTTGCATCCCGAGTGTTGCCACGTTCAGCTTCCACAGTTCCTGCGTCAGGGAATTCCAGAGGGACAAAGTCAGTGGAGTCGGATCCTTCCCTCCCAATCCCACAGGCACCCGGCACCCATTTGATCAAGTGGCAACTTGTCCTCCAGCCTCGAGACAGGGCACAGAGAAACACTGGTAAGGAGCTGCCCTCGGGGCACGAAATGCCCCATCCGGGGCCGCGGGCTCGTGGAGGCTCAGGGCTCCGTCTGGCTCCACGTCTGGACCCACCTCCCAAATAAAAGGGTTACGGGAGCAGCCGTTTCCTCATCGGCTGTAAATAAATGCCAACGTGCCTTATCAGTGTCCGGGATCATCGATCAGCTGCTGAGCGCTGCCAATCTGTCCCACGGCTGCAATTCCCACACCATCACCGAGCCCTCCCAGTCGCTGACCGGTGACCCAGCCCTGTCCCAACCCTGTCCCACCAGCGCCCAGTTTACGGCGTCTCACAGTGTCCCCGTCCCCCTGAAGCAGAGGGAGTGGAGACATGCCGAGCTTTCCACGGCTCCTGAGCTGCTCCACAAATCCCTCCCCGGCTCCATCACCCGACGAAGCCGGAGCAGCAAATCCTGGGCTGAAGATGCCACCTGCTGGGAGCGGGGCTGGTGCCGCGGGCTCGAACCCCAGGACCCCACAGCCCCACCATGCAGAACCCCTAAGACCCCACAGCTCTGCCACTCCCAACCCCCCTGCAGCCTCACCACCCCAAAAGCCCACAACCACGCTGTGTGGATACCCAAACCTCCCCCAGCCACACCACCCCAAAACCCTGGCTCAGCAGAGCCACAACAACAGCCCGTGGAGCCTGGGACCCCAGTGAGGGCCAGGCAGACCCCCTGCTCTCTCAAAAGCTGCAGCCTGGGGAACACCCTGGCCTTGAACTGAGCGCCGGGTGGGATTCCTAGCCCCTAAAATTAGATTCCACCTCTTGCCCCCTAAAACCTCCCCAGCATCTGCAGCATCCAAGGGGTGAAGTCTGGGACAAATACCCTACTTGAGAGGCTTCTGTTAAAATGGAACATCCCCGTGCCTTTGTGGCTACTGCAATCTTAAGCAAATCCTGGGCTATTCACTGGGAATACCCGTTTTTCCTCCTTTCAAGAGGAGGGGTCTCAACCTCTCCCCAGCTCTTTTTTCCTTCTCTTTAAAGAGAAAATAACTAACTAAATATGTCAGTCAGCTTATGAGCTTATGATATTTTGAAGCCCGAGGGTCCGGTGGGGCCACTGCCCCGGGGCTGAGAGAGGGACCAGGATCGAGGGGTCCCGGATCGAGGGGTCCCGGATCGAGGGGTCCCCGTTCCGCGGGCGGGGGGCGGGGCCGCCCCTCGAGCCCCCCTCAGCCCCGCCCCTCCGCTCTCCGCTTCCGCGTTTGTGCCGCGCGCGGCCCCGTGTCCGCCGTCGGCCGCCGTCGGCGCCGCGGCGCGCGCAGGGGCGGGGCCGGGCGGGCAGGGAAGATGGCGGAGGCGTCGCCGCAGCCGGGCCGGTTCTTCTGCCACTGCTGCTCGGCCGAGATCGCCCCGCGCCTGCCCGTGAGCGCCGCGGCCGCCGGGGGGACCGGGAGGGGCGGTGGGCGCGGGCAGGGCCGGGCAGGGGCTCCGGCGGGGCGGGCACGTGGAGACGAGGCCTCAGGGGCCCGGGGGGCCTGAGAGGCGGCGGGACCGGCGAGGGCGGGGGGGGGCCTTGGGGGCTCCACCCGTGGCACCGGGGCTCGGGGGCGTTGGGAGGGTCTGGGGCGGTCCGGAGCGGGGGAACGGGGCTGCGGGGGGTAGCGGGCCGCCCCTGCCGAGGGGCAGCAGCCGGGCGGGGGCGGCGCGGCGGGAGGGGCTCTCGACCCGGGCGAGGGGGCCTGGGCGGGGCGGCCCCGCGGCGGTTCGAGCGCTCCGACCGCCCCACGGGAACCGCCGGGCCCCGCCGCCGAGCGAGTCCGGGGTGGGGGTCCGTCCGGGAGTGACGCCCCCGGCCCGGGCAGCCTTACCCTCTCCGGAGCTGAGGGAAGCGCCGCGGGGTTTCTTCTCTGTCTCTCAGCAGCGTTTAATGAGCGCGAGAAAAGCCCGGCGGTGGTGTGGCTGGGACACAGGGAGGTGCGCGGGTGATACGTGGACAGAAGTGCTGTGTAGGCACCTGGGCAGGTGCTTTAATCACCCGGCGAAACCCCGCGTATGCGGAGCCTGTCCCGGGGTGGGTGGCCTGGAGCGTGGGCTGTTGGGGAGGAGCTGGTGGGTCACCTGCTCCCCGCCTGGTGTCCTGAGATGTTCAGTGTGGTTCTGAGGGTCCTGCCGGTCTCTTTGTCCTGACGCTTTTCACAGCGTCTTGTCTGAACAAGCCTTTGCTGGTTGCTGACACTGAGCTTGAAAAGCCCCCGAGGGCGAGCAGAGCTGTCCTTGGTGGGGGTGGTTGGTTTGTGTCATGCAGTTTGTCCTTTTGCCAGGGTGGGCCGTGTTGGAGCCTTCCAGCTCATGTGTAAGTGTGAGAACAAACGCCTGACTGTGCTCGTGCTGAGAACAGACAGGCTGGGGGAGCGAGCCAGGGGATAACCTGCAATATCCGTCGTTTATTTCTGCTCAAACACCCCATCCTGGGCTGGGCTGAGCTGGGCACACCTGGCTGTGTGTGCTGGGCTGGGCAGGGAGCAGGTGGCTGTGTTTGGGGCCTCAGGGCTGGGTAGCTGTGAGTTCATGAACTTGTTTTGGGGGTCCAAGTTCACTTGGTTTCACTCGCTGACAGGAGCTGCCAAAGGAGGGACTCAAACAGCCCAAGAAACAACTAACTTTGACATTTGTGCTGTTCCAGCTGCAGAGGAATGTGCTGATCCCTGTGCTCAGAGCTGGTTGTGAGCACACACCCCCCCAGCCCCCTGGAGCGGGGAGCTGAGAGGAGCAGGGTGCTCAGGCCGTGGTCATTCCCCCTGTGCTGGTGTGTCCCCACCAGTCTGTGGTGGTGGGAAGCAAAGGGGTTTTCCCAGGCAGAGGCAACTGCTGCAGCTGCCTGTGCTGGGCACCGAGGGGTACAGAGGTTCCTGAGCTCACACCTCGTGTGAGTGGTGCAGAGCCAGTTGTTTCACAGCAGCAGACAGGGGAGAGAGGGAGCAGGGACCTGTCCCAGTCTGGGCCTCGGAGCTCCTGTACCTCCCTGGGCGGGCAGGGCATGTGTGGTGGCTCCAGGCTGTGCTCCACACGGGGCCTTATCGGGGTCAGATGCAGGGACTGGGGGAGCGACCCCAGGGGTCTTATTGGGACGGTCCCCAGGGCTGGTGGCCTTGACTCCTTGGGGGAATCCCTTGGCCTGGCGAAGGGCTGTGCCAATTCCAGTGCAGCAGCAGCAGCAAAGGGAAGTGATATTATTTTTAGAAGCTCTTAAATGCCTTCTGAGCTGAGCCCGGCTCTGCCAGCGCGGGGATTTGGGGTGGTGTGTGCCCGCTGGGCACGCGGGCGGCTCTGCTGCTGCTCCTCAAGCACTGGAAAGCAAAGCAATTCCCTTTGAGGATCTCCAGTGTTCTGGGCTGCTCTGCCCGGGACAGTGTGGTTGTGGAGGATAAATTCCTCACTAACCCCGGGGATTGTGAGGCAGTAAGTGTCACAGGCTCTGCACACACAGCCTGTCTTTCCCCACATGCTCCATTGTCAGTGCCCAGGGCACTGGGGCGGCAGCAGGTCTGTGGCAAGTACTGGTCATGGGCGTGTAAGGACCTGGTGTGTCCTCGTGCCCCTCGTGCTGTGAACCCCAGCTTGTGTTAGTGGCAGGGATCAGCCTCCCTGAGCATCACGACACTGCCAAGCCCCTGCTGCCATTCCCACCTCGTTTCCTGGTCCCCAGAGCTGGTGTTTGAGAGCTGCTGTGTGGGGGTGATGGGGGTTTTGCTTTCACCTCACCAGAACTGCATCAGTTGTGTCTAATGCTGTGTCTGTACTGGGGATTAGCAGCGTCACCCTGATCGTTCTCAAGCCGAGCTCCCACAGACTCAGGCCAAGCTCTGGCCTCGCTGGCCTGGGGAAAGCCAATGTTGGGCTTTGGGGTCTCTGGCTCTGGAACTGTGGTGTGTGCTGGGGGTGACCAGACCCCTCCTGTCACACCCTGCAGCTCTGAGGTACCACTTCCTTCTCTTATCCAGTGTCTCTTCTCCCACAGGACTACATCTGCCCACGGTGTGAGTCTGGTTTTATTGAAGAACTTCCCGAGGAGCCGAGGTAATGTCCTGCCCCACGGACTGGTGCTTGAGTGAGCCAGGGCTGCCTTGCTCTCTTACTAGTTCAAAGGCAAAGTTGGACATTAAATACACCGTCTCTATTGCTTCTGTGCCCAAGCTTTGGCTCATCTTTCCTCACTGTGGGGTTATAGTGCTTCATTGGCAGGTTTGCAGCCACAGGTCACTCTGCCATGGAAATACTGAGTGTCCTCCTGAGCATCCAGTGTCGCTGGTGAAGGGCAGTGCAGGAATGGGTTGATGTAAAACAAACATAAAGAAGTGATAGGGAGGCTTTCCCTATGGTGTGTGTAGCTCTGACCTGGTCTGAGTCATCAGGGCAGAGATAACCCTGGAGAGACAAATCTGGGAATGGAGAGTGCACAGACACCTCAGTGTGCGAGTAGTGAACGTGCTGGGGACAAACAGTGAAATGTTGTGGCTGAGACTTTGGACTCTGCCCTGGAGCAACGAGATCCATGTTCCTCTACTGCCACTTTTGGGACAGCTCTCTGGTGGGCAGGAGCACCAGGAATGTCTTTAAATGTTTCAGTCACATTTGTTGGCTGTGACTGGCTCTGGGATGGGCCATGGGCAGCGCAGGGACACAGCTGGACCAGGGGGCAGCGGGTGTTGCTGCCTGCTGAGCATGGTGGTCTGCATGGCCTGGGGTTTCTGCACAGACCAGGAGATGTTTGGTCTGACCACACCAACCCTGGAGCCTAAAAATCCATCCTGGCAGATCCTGACTGAAGGGTTCAGGGAGGGAGGAATGAAAATTGATGTGAGCAACCAGAAAATCGGCAGCTGAAAGAGGACCAGGTTCTGTCTGGAGCTGCCCCTGCCCTGGGGTGGGTGGGAGCGGGGCAGACCTTAAAGGGAAGGGAGACAGCAAATCTTCCTGTAGAAGCTTCTGAGTCTTACCAGCATTCTTCATTCCCCATAGGAACGCTGACAATGAGACCAGCTCCTCTACGTCAGCCGCTGATCAGAGCAGGCATCCTTTTGAGGTGACTAAGTCCTTTCTCCCTTTCAACACCTTCTGCTTTGCCATTGGATTGAGTATTTTTCCAATAGTACATCGTTTAAATGTTCCCCAGATCATGACAGAATCTGGAAAGGAGGAATTAATGTCCTCCACATGGTGCTCCTGAAATCTCTGCATGCCGTATTTTTGCTGCTGTGTTACGTAGGACCATCACTTGTAGCTGATTCCCGTCGTGAGGGCGCCCAGCAGGATTTGGAGAGCAGGATTTGAGTGTGTTGCTATGCAGTAGCCTCAGCTCGGAAGCAGCAGTGACACAACAAAGGGAAACCAGGGAACTGTGATTTGGGTTTTTTCTGCCTTTGTGTGCAGCTCCCATGTCCGTTCCTCACTGAGCTGCTGCCAAGGGCACGCTGGTCCCAGTGTCACCGCAGGCCTGGGGGTCGCTGTGGGAGCCGAGGGCCGTTTCTCTCATCACAGTCTGTTCTCTGCATTCCCTCCCTCTCAGAACGTGGATCAGCACTTGTTCACCTTGCCCCAGGGCTATGGCCAGTTCGCTTTCGGGTTCTTTGATGACAGCTTTGAGTTTCCGTTTGGGTCCAACGTGCAGCCGGAAGACAACCGGGACTCGGAGAACCGGCGGGAGCGCGAGCACCAGTCCCGGCACCGCTACGGCGCCAGGCAGCCCCGCGCCCGCCTGGCCACGCGCCGCGCCTCGGGCAGGCACGAGGGCGTCCCCACGCTGGAAGGGTGAGAATCGTGCTCCTCACTGATGGGACTGACCTCAGTGTCAGCCTGGGCCTTTTCCCCCGGGTTGGGGAGCGGCGTCCCAAAGCTCTCCAGCACTGCCTTGGGTGCCAGCTGTGCCCCAGCTGGGCCTGATGCTCCTGCCTGGGGTCTGTCGGGGCTATTTCACATGAGCAGTGGCATGGCCTGTGGCTGGGACTTTGTCCTGCAGTGGGAAAATATTCCCTGGTCGTTGCCAAAGTGTTGTACTCACTGTGAGGGGAAACAGCAGAAAGCACCAGATGCTGTTTGTGTAACTGCGTCCTGGGAGCCACTCAATTCGTGCCAGGAATTGTCCCCTTACGAATCAAATACTGAAACTTTATCCATGGCCTATCACTCTATAAGCTGCAATTGCAATTGCTACAGGGAATCTTTTCTTTCCCCTGACAATGTGACAGTATTCAGCCTCTCCCTCCACGTTGGGGTGCTGGGCTGGGAGCCAGCAGACTAATTCTTACACAATCCTGGTTTTCTTGTCTTTCAGAATTATCCAGCAGCTGGTCAATGGAATTATTGCACCAACCACAATTCCAAACCTAGGCCTGGGCCCTTGGTGAGTTGGAGGATGTGCTGCTCTCTCTGGCAGTGTCTCGGTGGTGCTCCCGGATGAACTCACTTGCTGTCCTTGCTCTTCAGGGGAGTCCTGCACTCAAATCCGATGGACTACGCCTGGGGTGCCAACGGCCTGGATGCAATTATCACACAGGTAAAACTGGGACTTAGCAGAGTCTCCATCCTGCTGTGCAGTGCTGCAGAAGGGGCAGCACCTGTGGTGGTGCAGGGGGTGAGGGACTGCGAGGGCAGGAATGGGAACCGGGGGCTGCAGTGTGGGCGATGCGGGGCCCAAGCGCACTGGCTCAGGAAACATTCTCTGGATTCTCTGTACTGCTGAGCTCACCTCTCCCTTCTGCCTGCCTGGCCGGTTGTTTTTCCAGTTACTGAATCAGTTTGAAAACACTGGACCACCGCCAGCGGACAAAGAGAAGATCCAGGCCCTCCCCACCATACAGATCACACAGGAGCACGTAGGTATGTGTCTGCTCCGGGCAGTCATGCAGAGAGAGCTCCCTGGAAGCTCTGTGTAATGTTTTCTTGGGACTTGAAATCTGTCTGCTTGTACCTTCAAGGCCTAAAACATTTCAAAGACGGGTGAGAGCTGAAGTGGCTCTGTTACACTCACAAAAAAAAAAGAGCAGTGCAGGCTGGATGGATTTGCCCTGTGGAGGCAAACTTGTGAGAAGTTCAGATGGAAAAGCAGAAGGGAGGGGAAGGATGAGGCAGACCCGGGGCAGGGGGAGGTGGCGTGATGGGGGAGTGACTGCAGAGCACCAAGCTTTCCTCTCGGCAGGGTTGGAGCAGTGCCGGGGAAGGGGAGGGAGTGATGGGTCCTGAGCTGGGGGCTTTGTCTGTCATTCTCTCCTCCATTGCTCAGCTGTGCTTGGCTTTCCCTGTGCGATGCAGATTCCGGGTTGGAGTGCCCAGTGTGTAAGGAAGACTACACAGTCGGGGAAAACGTGCGGCAGTTACCGTGCAATCACCTGTTCCACGACGGCTGCATTGTCCCATGGCTGGAGCAGGTGAGTGTGGGGGCAGTGCCCAGGGCCTGCAGCACCTCTGCTCCCCTCTGTAAATATTTTCCTACCTCTGTTGTGAGGCTTGAGCCATGAACAGCCTTCGATCGGAGGACGGAGTGTCATCCCAGCCTGTTCCTCGAGTGCTGCTCCCATATCGTGTTTCTAATCAGTTTTCCATATTTCTTGTTTTGTTTTTGTCTGCTCCTCAAAGCATGACACGTGTCCCGTCTGCCGGAAAAGTTTAAGTGGACAAAACACTGCCACAAACCCCCCAGGACTCACAGGGATGAACTTCTCATCATCTTCCTCCTCCTCCTCTTCCTCCAGCTCACCAAGTAATGAAAACTCATCGAACAACTCATGAATCTTAACACACCCTCTGTCCCTGGGGCCCCCTCCACTGTCCCCCCTCCCTCCCTGGCCACCACAAGCAGCCAAAGGGGCTTCCAGAGCAGAGCGAGGGGAGGGGACAAGGGGGGAGCAGTGCCCCCAGAATTCTCTTTTGATTTCTGAAGACACGGAGACTCTGGGTCCTTCAGAGATGAGAAGCCTCAAGTTCTGTGATGAAAAAGGGGGGAAAGAGCTCTGTCTGTCAATAAAAACATCCTCTGTGCGTGGACTTTACCCGTTGCAGTGCGAGGCTGCCGCGCTCCCAGCTGGGAACCCCGAGGTGCTGAGCGAGTGGTTGAATCCCAAAAGGAAAGGTTGTTTGTATGGGTTTGAATTTGAGATCCCTTTCTTTTATTTCTTTTGCTCCTCCTCCCCTTGGATACTATCTTTTCTGCTTTGGAGATTGAAGTCTAAAATGGAAGCGTAAGGATGCTGCCTCCCCTCCAGGATCTTCAGCTGGGGAGGACCAGTAGCTCTCACTGAAACAGGAACTCTCAAATAGACCCCGGGATCCTTCCCTGTCCCATCTCGAGTCCCATTTATTTTTCTTTATAACCTCGCCCGCTGATACTCAACACTGAAAGGGTTTTTATAATCTTAAATTATTACTGCTGTCAATAAATGGACATTTCAGCTCTGCGAGCCGTTATGCATGATTTGAGGAGAGCTACAGGGTAAGCTCCGAGCCATCCCACCTCCCCCGGGCAGGCGGGGCCTCTCTGAGCCCTCCCACGTGCTGGGAGCTCTGGGCTCTGGTGGGAGCTGCTGCCAGCCTGCAGGGCACTGCACAGTGACCAAGGATCGCATCTGGAAGCATCCTCGCCCGGTGTTTTGTATTTTTTACATCTCTGTGTTGCAGTCCTGCCCCCCTCGCAGCTGGGCGGGCTGTTCCGCCGGGCCCACACAGGACTGGGTGTGCAGCAGAGCGAGGACCAGCAAATCTCTTGTGACTGAGTAATTACCAGGAAAACAACATTTTTTGAGAAAAATGTATTGCAAAACTACTTAAAATAGAGCTGATTAAAAAAGGAGAGAGAGAAAAATACCCAGGTATGTTTGTGACTCAGTTTCTGTGACGGAGCTGGAGCTTGGAGAATGACAAGAATGCGACCGGTGCGGGCAGTCGCTCCCTGCCATGTCCCTGCTCCCCAGGCCTGGAGGCACGAGAGGACCAGAGCTCTGGTGCTCTCGCCCTATGCCACCAGGAGCCCTTTCCCCTCGCAGGGACTTGGGGCAGGCAGCAGATCTCCTGACGGGCCAGGGTCCACGATGGAGCCGCACATCAGGATCATGCTGTGGCGGAGGCCAGAGCAGGCGAGGGGGACTGTGCCCCTGTGGGGGTGGGCAGAGGGTTTGGCAGTTTGGGGAGCTCCCTGCCTCTTCCCCTGGCTCTTGGGGCCTTGGGAGTGGGCTGGGACAGCTGGGGAAGGTGCTGGTGCCAGCAGAGCTTGGGTGTCTCTTCCAGAGCAGATTCACCTCAGACCTGACCCTTCCTCCTAAGAGCTTCCTGGGAAGGGACAAGATCCTATAGGAGGGGGGAGACCAGTGGCTGATTTGGCCATTTTTGAGCCATTTCAGAACACAAGAAGTTGATTTGTTGGAGAAAGTGTCCCCGGGGCGGGTGGCAGCAGCTCTGCGGGGGCCAGGAGCTGACACAGAGCGACTCGCCCGGACTGTTTTTCCTCCTTGGCTTGGCAGGGCAGCACAGCGGCGCCTTTCATCTCACAGGACGAGGGTTTATCTCAGGACTGGTGTGTCGTGGTTAATGGCTCATCCTCTGCCAAGGGTTGAGCCAGAAGCCTGGTCTGGGGAAGTGGGTGGCAAGCAGGAAGGTCCTGGCTGAACCTGCGTGAGTCCATCGGCTGGCCCAGCACCAAGGGAAGGCTTTGCTGTTTAGTCACCTAACCTGGAAAAACCTTCCTTCTCCCACCATGTTTCTGCTACAGCAGGGGTTGCTGGCTCCCCTGGTGCTCAGGGTGATCTCTCACTTGTCAGCAGTGCTTGGGTGGGTTTTGAGTGGGCAAAGCAAAGCCCCAGGTAGGTGTGTGGCAGTTGCCACCTGCCTGGCAGGGGCTTGGGGCCAGTGCCACAGTCACCACACAGTTAACATGGTGGTGTTCCCTTTCAGAGTCGTTTGGAGCTGGTTGGGTCGGAAATGGAACAAGTTTGGTGGTTTTTGCTGGGGCCATTGCTCTGTGTGACGTGACCGTGACCGGGCTGCTGGGCCTGGCCACAGTGGGTGCGAGGGCGGCACAGGGATGTGCCCTGGCTGGGAAGCTGAGGTGTGGGTGCTATTCCTGGCCGTGCTCCCCTCCAGGCGAGGGGCTGGTCTTTGTCACTGTCCACTGTCCCAGCTCTGTATTTGCTGGGAATGATGGTGTGAAGCTGGGCTGCAAGACCAGCAGGAGCTGTAGCCAGGGACAGCCCTGGGGCTGTGTCTGCCTGAGGATCCAGGCTGGCTCCTGGTTCTGCTCCTCCTGCTCCCTCCTTTGTGCTGCTGAACCATCATTGCTGTTTTCCTGTGAGGTTCTCAATGCAGAACTCGATGTGGCAGGGGACCAGCCACGCTCCCCGCCGGTGGCAGCAGGGATGACACTGGGGGCTGCAGCCACAACCTCAGGGAAGCCAATCCCTCCCATCCCAAGCCAAGTCCACCATCAAAGCTCCAAGACCTGCTCCTGTTCCATACCATGAATGCAGCTTTAATTGCCATGGGTGCTCGAACACAGACAACTGGCTGGTACATCCCAGCCCTGCAGAGATGCCATTAGCAGACCCCAGGCCCTGCTCCAGGCACGCCCTTGGCCTTGGCATGCGGTGACCACACTCCCCAGCTGTGCCACGCCAGCTCTGCCCTGGCAGGATGGTGGGACAGCCCCAGCCCTGCAAAGCCAAGTCTGGAGCATCTGCCTTCCGCATCCATCCTCCACCATGCATTAAAAATAAAGCAATAAATAGCAAAAAATATATATGTACATAAATAAAAGAATCCTTTCTTGGTTTTTTTCCTACAGGACTGTCCGGAGCTG
Organism: Manacus candei; assembly: GCF_025592945.1. Lineage (NCBI taxonomy): Eukaryota > Metazoa > Chordata > Aves > Passeriformes > Pipridae > Manacus > Manacus candei. The sequence goes on along the minus strand of NW_026138128.1, from coordinate 331,291 downwards.
CTCGTGGCGCTCAGCCAACAAGCATGGGGAGAAAGTGTGTGGAGAGGTGCTGCCGGCGTGTCTTGCCCCCTCGCTGTGGCCTGCCCTTGCTGTTGAGGGAGAGGAACATGGGGCGGCCGCAGTGCCGCCAGCGCAGCGACGCGTAGGTGTTGTAGCCGTTCTCCTCGATGCGCTCTGTGAACTTGCAGTTGGGGCTGAACTCCTTCTGGCAGGAGAGGGAAGGGGGTGAAGGGTGGCTGTGCTTGGCTGGGGTCCCTCGGACCCCAGGTGGGGCCGGGCAGGACCTGTCCCCAGGGGTCAGAGGGCTCGGTCCCTGCTGGGGAGCATGTCAGGGCATGGAAAACCAGAACCCTGCTCCTGGGCACCGGTCCCAGCAGGTCTGGGACCCCCTGTTGCAATTCTGTCCTGCACCTCTGACCCCAGTGCAGTCCCTCCCAGGAGGCAGCGTCCGACCTACCGACCCGTAGAGCCTCCCCCGCTTGTTCATGGCCAGGTAGAAGCCGGTGTGCACCGCCCGGATGGCCACGACGCCGACACGCACCGACCGGATCTCCACGACGGCTGTGGGACAGGGAGGCCCAGCATGAGCCAGGGATCCTGGGTCTGTGGCCACAGTGTCCCCCCAGAGGGATGGGGTTGCTGATCCTTGCCCACAGCAGGAGCAGCCAGAGGGACAGTGGGAACAAGAGCTGCGGCCCAAGCTGGGAGTGGGAGGGGGAACTTCTGATCCAGAGAGGGTTTGATCTTTGCTCCTCTCCTCCCCAGGGTCCAGCTGCTTCCCAGGAGCTGGGCTGTATGGGAGCAATGCCAAGCACAACCTCCACTTGCCCAGTGCCAACCTCGTGTGTGTCCTCCCCTCATTGGCAGCTCTGCAAACCCATCCGTCCCCAACGGGCTTGTAGTGCCTCAGGGACACGACCTGCCCCCCTGACACATGCAGGGCATCAAGGCTGGCACTGCCCTTGGAGGGGCAAAGTGTGCACGGGGGTGGCACACACAAGGCGCACCCTGTGTTATGGTGGATGGAGGCACGTGGGCAGAGGCGTGAGGGGGCAGGAATGGGGCTGGAACGGTGCTGCCCGAGGATGCTGGTGCTGACTGCCCAGCTGGCAAAAGTGAGCATACACAGCTCTGTGCCCAGTACTGTGGGCTGGAGGATGCAGCAGTGCTGCAGGACATGGGGATGAGCCCAGGAGGTGGCTGCAGCCAGGCTGTGAAGCCACAGCTGGGCTGGCGTGTGTGTGCCCGACCGCCGAGCCCCAGCACGGCCGCTAATGGGAAAGGCATGTGGTCAGACCAGAGGCTCTGGCATGGGAAACACCCAGAGCATCATCAGGGCTTTGGATTCCTGCACTGCCCCACACCAGCCAGCCCGGAGTGCTGCTGCCTGCCCTGCTGCCCACCAGGCACATGGCACAGTGGAAAGGGGAGAAGGAATCTCCAGGGGGAGCAAAGCAGGCAGGGCAGGGGGCAGGGCAGGAGCCACAGCAGGATCTGCCCACGGGCACCACTGCAGGGGCTGCCCCGGCTGGACAGGGAGGGAGGACACGCAGAGGCTCTGGTTGGTGGCGGCACACACAGTGTGGGGGGCTGCAGCCCCTGGGCAGGGGCTTTCACCAGGCACCAATCCCCCGGCATTGCCAGCATCTGCAGGGCCGGGCCCAGTGAAGCCACTGATGAGCAGCAGTGGAGGAGAAGAGCTGTGAATCTGTCCTGCTGGATCACAGTCTGGAGCTGATGCTATTTATAAGAAAGGACTTGTGCTTTTCTAAAAATAACCCCCCGCTGCTGTCCCCAGTGCCCTGGCCGGCTCTGCCGTGATTTGCTTGCAAGTGCTTGGCCAGTGCCTGCCCAGAGACAGCTCCCAGTGCCCCCAGTCTCACACCCTCAGCCACCAGAGGGGTCCTGAGCAGGATGGGGCAGAAGCAGGGCCTGAGGTGGGGGAGTCCCTGGGAGATCCCCCGCCAGCCTGCAGCTGCCAGTGGGGCTGGTCCAGCAGCTTCTGCGAGGGCTGTGGAGGGGAGCCCAGCCCAGGCACACAGATAAGCAGAGTGAGCCCCGTGCAACAGCCCAGGGCTGCTCTGCCTGCCAGGCCCCACGGCCGCCCAGCCGAGGGAACGTGTTGGGGTGCTTTGTCTTGGCAACGTGCCTGGTCGGGACTCCCAACAGCCTCTGACACCACAGGAGGGTTCCCTGGGCTGGGCTGGGCTGAGCTGGGCTCCCTCATCCTGTGCTGGCCAGGAGACAGGGCTGCCCCTGTCAGACTAGGACATGGGCTGGGGGTACTGCATCCCTCCTGCCCCAAGCCCCAACACCCTGCCAGGGCACCCCAGGGATGCTCAGGCATCCCCCTTTCCCAAGGCCCCTCCCATCCAGCCACTGTTCAGCCAACCCAGTGCCCTCTCCCTGTCACAGGGGCTGAGACTCCCCACCCTGATGGGCTGAAACCTGGATGCTTGCAGCCCTGACTCTTGCTGAAGTACACACAATGGGTGCCAAGTCCTTGGGGACTCTGGGAACTCTGCCCCTCTGCCCACCCAGATATCCCCGCGCCAAGCCCCAAACCACTCCACAGGCAGCAGCTGTGGAGTGGTCCCGTCCAACAGGGCTGCTCTACTCTCCTACACCTGAGGGATGCTCCGTTCTGGGACCAGCATCACCGTGAAGCTTCCTAAGTCCCTCCTCCTCAGCCTTTATCCTCCTCAGTGTGTTTGCGGGGATAGATCGATCCCCTCAGTCCACGCGGAAGGCAGGGCAGGCGGATGCCCTCATGCCTGCGCTGGCAGGACGAGATGGGACAAGGGACCAACACCCCTCCCCCGGTCACCCCAGCAATGCCGGGTCCCCAGACAGTGCCCGCCGGCCCCCGCGCCCCTCTCACGGCTCCCACGGTGCAGCGGCGGCCGAGCCTCGGGAAGGAGCTCCCGGGGCGAGGGCAGCCGGAGCAGGTTGTACTCGAGGAGTGACGTGTCCCGCCCGGCGGGGACGGGGGGGACAGCGGGGACGGGGGGGACAGTAGCTCCCGCCGCTCCCGCGCCCCCAGAGGAGGAGGCGCTTTGGCTGAGGTTCCCCCAGCGGGAGGAGCTGCGGGCGACCTCCGAGCCGGGCACGGAGGGTCCCGTCGCCGTCCCGAGGCGCCCCCGTCCAGCCTCCGCCCCGGCAGCGCCCGCCTCTGCCGCAGCCCCGGCACCCGGCGGGGTCGGGCTCTCGCCGCCGTGGGCGAGGGGCAGCCGCGGGGGGCGGCCCCAGGCCCCGGCTCTCCCCGGCCCCGGCCCCGGTCACACTCACTGCCCGGCCGCTCCCTCCAGCGCGTCCCCTCCACGCCGCCGCCGCCGTCGATGCGCAGGAAGAAGCGGGTGGCGGAGAAGAGTCGCCGCCAGCGCACGTCGCCCTCCAGGTGCCCGTAGCTGCGGGGGGGTCGCCGGCCGGTCCCGGTGGCACCGCCCGGCCCCGGTCCCGCCAGCACAGCGAGAGCCCCGGCGAGGCAGGCGGCGATGGCAGCGGGGCCCCCGCGCCTCATGGCGGCGGGCGGCGGGCGGGCGGCGGGCGACAGGCGATGGGCCATCGCCGCGGCCGCGACCGGCGACCGGCCCCGACGGCGCGGGCGGCCAGGGAGGGGCGGCCCGAGAGGGGCGGTGGCCAAGGGGCGAGGCGGGGCCGGGGGCGGGGCCTCCCATTCATAAATCCGCGCCCCGACGGCAGCCCCGGGTTATCGGCCGCGGTCACTCGGCTGCCCTGGGGCGCCCGGCTGGGGACCGCACGCTCCAGTATCCACCGACGGTGGTGACGGGTGGGCAGGAAACGGGTGCCCCGGGGAAAGTGTCGGGGGAGAGATGTGGTCCCGGACCCGGGGGTAGAGGTGTATGCCTGCGGTCCCGACCGAAGAGCTCCGAGCTCGGGCCGTGAGGGGCGCGGGGCTCCGCCGTGTCCCGACTCCCCCGCCCCCGCGCTCTGCCGCCGTGTCCCGGGCTTCGCCGCCCCCGCAGGCTTTGGCATGTCCCGGACTCCGCCGTCCCTCCGGGTCCCGCCGTGTCCCGGTGCCGCCGTGTCCCGGTCCCGCCGTGTCCCGTGTCCCGTGTCCCGGTGCCGCCGTGTCCCGGTGCCGCCGTGTCCCGTGTCCCGGTGCCGCCGTGTCCCGGTCCCGCCGTGTCCCGTGTCCCGTGTCCCGGTGCCGCCGTGTCCGGTCCCGCCGTGTTCCGTGTCCCGTGTCCCGTGTCCCGGTCCCGGTCCCGGTCCCGCCGTGTCCCGTGTCCCGGTCCCGCCGTGTTCCGTGTCCCGTGTCCCGGTCCCGGTCCCTCCCCGTCGGGGCCGTCACGGCCGCCAGGGGGCGCGGGAGGGGGGAGAGGGAAGGAATGGGGGGGCGGTGGCGCGGCCGCGGTGCACCATGGGAGTTGTGGTTCGGGGCAGCGGGACTCGCGCTCCCGGCGTGCCGCGCGGCAGCACTGGCGCGACGGCGCATGCGCAGTGCGGGGCGGCGCGCGCGGCGTGGAGATGGCGCTGCTGCGGCTGCGGGCGGCGCTGCGGGGCCCGGGCGGGCTGAGGGGGCCCGGTGAGCGCGGGCACCGGGCTCGGGCGGGGGCGGGCACGGGGCCCGGGCGGGCTGAGGGGGCCCTCGGTCCCGAGCATCCCCCGGGACGCAGCTGCGGGCCGCGGCGTTCCTGCCCCCTCCCAGGCCCTCCCCGCTGGGACAGAGCTAGGGGCTGAGAGGGTGTTTTTGCGCCGTGAGGCCCCCAGGGATAGAGGCGGGACCGTGGAGGTGCTGGATGTTGTTCCTCTCCGGAGAACAGGAACGGGAGGGTTCTGGGTCCCGTCCCAGCTGTGGGGTAGCGCTGCCCGCGCTGAGGGTCCTGGGGCTCTGCCACCCCCTTCGCAGCGCTGGGGTTCGTGGTGTCCCTGGGGTCGCGTTCCCTCCGAGCGTCCGGATCTAGGGAGTGAGGGGCGTCCCTGTCCCTCCTGCCCCTTGCGGCCCTCGCACGCTGCTTCTGGGGCAGCTGAGCTGAGAAAAGCCACTCGCTCACTGTCACCTCTGTGCCCAGCTGGGGCCTGACCGTGGGGCGGGGCTGGGGGGCAGGGGGCTCTCTGAGGGGTGAAGCCTCCTCTGACCCCCTGCACCTTTTTGTTTTTCCGCAGCAGGGGTTCCATGGAGCGTCCTCAGGAGCTACTCATCCGCCAGCACCAAGGAGAAGGCGAACAGGAACAGCACCTGTGAGAGGACGGAGCTGCTGGAAGGTGAGTGCTGGGAGAGCTGCAGTGAGCAGGTAGCACTCAGACCAGCCACAGCTTGGTTCTCGGGATGCTGGGGTGGGTTCCTGAGATGCTGGGATAGGCCCCAACCTGCAGGTGGATCCCAGAGAGACAGTGGTTGGAATCTGTGTCTGGGAGTGGGGCTGGCCAAGGGGGGATAAAGTCCTTGTGTGGATCCTCTTTTCTGAGCATGTTCCTGGCACTCCCAGAGTGAGGCCTAGGGCAGGACAGAACCTTCTGCTGTGCATTGCATCCCATCACCTCTCTCTGTCTCCCTCCAGTGCTCAAAGCTCGAGCAAAGCAACTCCAAAGCAGTGACACCCCAGAGGTGACAGTCAACAAAGTGGAGCTGGCCCCGCTGGGCAATGACAAGCACCAGAACCCTCTGCAGAAGGCCATGGCCTCTGGCCCCACACAGGAGCAGCCAGTTCCCAGGGCAGGGCGGTGCCCAGACCGGCCCCACAGCTGGGTCGAGACGTTGCACAAGGAGACGTGCATCCAGCAGCTGAAGTTGGAGCGGAAGTTATCCATGGCTGCCTCCCAGCTGGATCTGGGAAGCCAGGCCAAGGCAGAGGCCAAGCCAAAGGCCAAGATAAAGGCCAAGGCAGAGGCCAAGCCAAAGGCCAAGACAGAGGCCAAACCAAAGGCCAAGACAGAGGCCAAGCCAAAGGCCAAGCCAAAAGCCAAGGCAGAGGCCAAGACAGAGGCAAAGGCAAAGGCCAAGGCAGAGGCCCAGATAAAGGCCAAAGGCAAACCCAAAGCAAAACCCATGAAAAGCCTGAAGACTTCAAAAGTTCCAAAGGTGAAAGCAGCCACTACCTGGAGCCAGAGCTCCACCAGCCCCCTCAGCCTCTACAGCCACAGCAAGCCCAGGGTGGTGGCAGTGAAGGAAGGTGTGAAGCTGGAGAGGCCTCGGAGGGCACTGAAGGACAAGGACAGCAGCCAGCACAAGGAGACCATCCAGTCCACCCTGGAGTGCTTCCTGTTCCTGCAGCAGCCGGAGCAGGCTGAGCGGATCCTCATGCTGTGCCACAGATCTCCAGTGAAGCAGAAGCTGCTGGATGTCAGTGCCTACAACATCGTGATGCGCTGCTGGGCCAGGAAGGTACTGAGCCACGGGTGCTCTGGGTGGGAGAAGGGCTAGCTCAGGAGGAAGAGCCTCGAGCTGGTCGTGGTTTTACTTGTAGTTGTCACACCTGCCTTCAGCAAATGTTCAGGGAGCGCTTGGCTTCTGCCAAGAGGAACAAAGCTGGCATGAGGCCACGAATCCCTGTGAGGTGGCTTTAAGGGAAGAAGGGGATGGGGAAGGGGACGGGTAGAGGTGACCGAATCTAAATAGGAGTAGAGGGGCGTGAAGCTGTGATTTTGGGGCTACTGGTGTCGGTGTATCCGCAGCCCCTTTCCCTTTGTCCCCAGGGCTGCCTGCAGCACATCGACAAGCTCTTTTCCGTGCTGGAGTCTGTCGGCCTGCGGCCCAGCCTGGACTCCTACGCAGCAGCACTGCAGTGCACGGGCCGGAACCAGTCGTCCCCCGAGGCCATCTGGAGGTAACACCTGCCTCAGGTGCCGCTGAGCCCTGGGGCAGCAGCTCCACAGCCTGTGCTGGGAGAACTGGGAGACACGTGGGGCTGGGGCTGGGAAGAGCTGCCCCTGCTGCGTGCACACCTGGATGCTCTGACCATTTTCTCGTGGCCACGTTTTGGGGTGGGCAGAGCTCCTGCAGCACCCTCCCTGCCACACTCAGCTGCTGGGGAGTTTGTCTGAGATCATGCAGGGAGAGGAGATGTGGGAGGTGAGAACAGCTGCTTCTCTCCCCAGAGCTGGGCTGGGAGAGCCCCTCTCCAGTCAGGGACTCCTTGATTCCCCACCCATCCTGGGCATCTCGCTTCCACTGGCCTCTCTGTCGTGTCCTGGTGGGAATGGCTCTGCTCCTCTGTTTTTATGGCACTTCCATGCAGTTTCCCCTTCTTGGCAGGCTCAGCCAGATAGCCAGTTCCCACAGGGCTCTCTGAAGGAGCATGGTCAGGAGATTCAGGTGGATCTCACGGAGCACAGTGGGCAGGACAGTGTCAGGCCAAAGCAGGGAGCTGAAGGAGCCCTGTGAGATCCCACAGACTGGGTCTAGGGGCAGTGCCCGGGGCTGGCTGCACAGCCAGCTCCTCGACAGAGGATGGAGAAAGCTGCTGATCCACTGGTGCTGCACAAACACCTTGGGGATGACCTCTGTGTCCTTTGGCTGGCTGACAAGTTCTAGATGCCTCCAAGTGAATATCTTCAGTCAGCTGATTCTGAGGGGGCTGGCAGTGCCCGTCCTGCCTGGTGTGGGAGTTGTGTCAGTGCAGCACACACCGTGGGGCTGCCCGTGGGCAGCACGGTCCCACAGCAGCTGGAGCTCAGCCTCCCTGCCCAGGCCAGGGCTCCATAGTGGTGCAGGCTGAGAGATGGACACCTGATCCCTGTAACCTGAGGGGGGTGACCTTGTGGGACTGGCTGTGCTGAGGCAAATCCCGCCCCAGCAGCTCCTGCACAGCACACTCAGGCCCCTGGGGAAGATCGAGCCTGTCCTGTCTGCCCCTCCTCAGATACCTGGAGCAGCTGAAGAGCGATGGCTTCCACGTGGATGAGCTCTTCCAAAAGTGCCTGTTTGAGGAAGATGAGAAGGAGAAGATTCTGAGGGCCATCAGGACTGTCCTGCCCAACTACCAGCTGCCCCCTCCACCCAAGCCCCAGACCTGCAAGTCTACTCTGCTCCAGGACTTCTACTCCAAAGTAAGCCACAGAGCTCAGGGAGGTGTTGGAGCTGGCCAGGTGATGTTCACAGGTGTCCTCAGGTCCAGCTCAGGACTCTAAGGGAAGCATTTTTAGCATGGTCTTTGCTCAATAGCCCACACAAATCATCAAATGGATGATATTACCAACAGCCTTACAGAGGAAGAGTGAAGCCAAGGGCTGGCAGGGGCCTGGAGGTGACCTCTATGTGCTAGAAGGGCTGTTTGGGGAGATGCTTGACCATGACACAAGAGTAGAGCAGCCTGTGGGGTTTACCAGCTAGAGACGTCTAGACTTGTTCTACAGGCCTCTTGGAGGGAAGCTGGGAGGATGAGCATGACATAGTGCCTTGCACTTGTTTCAGGAAAAGGTGGTGTCATACCCCAAGCTGGATTTCTCTGTGGAGGAGTTGCAGGAGCGTTTCCAGCAGCAGCTGGAGATGGAGTTGAACAACACCATAACCATCGAGTCAGTGGAGGCAGCCAAGCCCCCAACCCCGCAGGCTGTCAAAGCGGTAAAGCTCAAGAGGTCTGGGGGCAGGGGGGCACTGCAGCCCTTGGGACCTGCGGGAGAGACTGGGGGTCCGTGGGCTGAAGAGGTGGTCAGCTGACCAGCTCTCTTACTTCTTCTTCCATGCAGCGTGAGCTGCTGGGCACCCTCCGCTCCCAGTGGCACGATGCTGTTCTCCAGGCCCTGCAGAAGTCCAAGCACAGCATGGCTAAGGCCAGGGCACTGTCAAAGTACAACATGCTCTACCCCTACCTGTGCCTGCTGCCGGATGAGGAGTACGTGGGCATCATGCTGCAGGTAGGAACCTGCCCTGCCTCATGGGAGCAGGGCCAGACTATCAGCCATGAGGCTGTCACAGAGCACTAATGTCCAGCAAAATTCAAACTTCTGAGAGTTTTCCCAGGTTATTAGGTGAAGGCTGTCTGTTCCCTGTGTGGAGCAGCCAGAGAAGCCTCTGCCCTGCCCTGGTTGTGTTTTCTTCCTCGCCGTTTGCTCAGCATTGTGGGAATCAGAATCTTCCTGTGCTCCCTCATAGCAGCTTCTAATCCTGCTCTGTCTCTCTGTTCTGTCTCTCTGTTCCTCCTTCCTAAGACCGTCTCCATCTTCCCTTTTTCCAGGTCCTCAACACACTCTCTCCACAAGGAGAGTCCCTGGCTGTCCTGGCCAGGGAGCTGAGCAACAAGGTCTACAGCAGGTACATCACCCATAGGAAGCTGCGCAGCCACCAGCTGGAGAAGCTGCAGGGTGTCTATGAGGACTACATCCACCTGCTGGCAAAGGACAGCCAGGTGGGAGCCCTTGGAGTCAGGTGTCCTGTATAGGAGAGCTCTGGACTTGAGCAGGGTGCACTTTGCGTGGCAGGAGGGGATGGGAAGGGAGAAAGGGGCCTCCAGGGCCAGGTGAGCAGGTCATTTCCAGAGCTGAGTGTACGTGGCTTGCGGGGGGGGCAAGCAGGTCTGCAATCTGGGAGGGAGGGGCAGGGTGTTGTGGGGATGGAGTGTCAGCACAGGGATCTGGTGGGAGGAAGGGCTTTGCAGTGCTGCTGTCCTGATTCTCACTGCTGGGCTTGCCCCAACCTCCTCAGCCATCCTTCCCCAAATACCCATCAGGGAGGACCTCACAAGGACACAGAGACAGGAGGAACCTTCTCAGAACCATGTCCCAGATAGATAGATCCCATTTAGCAAACCCCCTGGGAGCAGTGTCTGGCCCCTCCAGCCGACCTGCATTTTCTCCTTCCACCTCCTAGCCTGACCAGTACTTGCCACGGGAATACTGGGAGAAGCTGGTGGCAGAAGCAGGCTTCGGTTCCTCCCTGACCTTGAAGGACTGCAGCTGGCCGTACGCGGTCCTCATGCGCCTGGGCATGCACATGCTGGAGCTCCTGGTGAAGGCCGTCACGGTGCCCAGGAACCTCCTCAATCCTCGTCTGGAGTCCAAGTCTATTCCTGTCCTCTACCACGTCTACTCCTACCAGAACATGTGGCAGGTGAGCCTTGTCCTGGGGGCTCTGGAACTGTGCAGGTCACCCCTTCATGAAAACCAGACCCTTGCAAGGCCCTTTTCCCTCCCTGCTGCCATTCCTGCTCAGGGACACTTTGAGGAGCCCCTGGTTCTCCTTACTTCATGTGATCCGTACAGGATGGCTGACCACAGGCTCTTCCAGACTCCAGCCCTAATCCTCTGCTGCTGACCTTCCCCTCTCTGATTCTCTCCAGGTTGGGCTGATAAAGCCCCATCCCATCTTCTCCCAGATTGTGACGGATGCTGCAGAGACCACGCTGACCTTCCATTCCTCTGCCATGCCTATGCTGTGTCCCCCAGTGCCCTGGACCTCCCCCCATTTCGGCGCCTTTGTCGTGAATGACACCAAGCTGATGCGCTTCGTGGATGGGGACATCCAGCATCAGCTGCTGCTGGAGCAGTGTCCGCCCGTGAACCTCCATCCCGTGCTGGATGCCCTGACCCAGCTGGGCAACTGCGCTTGGAAGATCAACCAGCCGGTGCTGGATATCATCATCTCCATCTTCAACGACAAAGGCAACGAGCAGCTGGACATCCCACCGCCCCTCTCTGAGGCCCCCAAGCCTCCCACCGCTCCCGGCCATTCCTCGACCTGGAGCAAGTCCCTCAAGCGCGAGCTGTTGCTGTGCAAGAAGAAGGCTGCAGAGATGCACAGCCTGCGCATGGACGCGCTCTACAAGCTCTCCATCGCCAACTACGTCAGGGACAAGGTGTTCTGGTTCCCTCACAACATGGATTTCCGCGGCAGGACTTACCCGTGCCCGCCGTATTTCAACCACCTGGGGAACGATGTCACCCGGGCCATCCTGCTGTTTGCAGAGGGGAGGCCGCTGGGGCCCAGGGGCCTTGACTGGCTGAAGATCCACCTCATCAACCTGACGGGGCTGAAGAAGAAGAACGCCTTGCAGGAGCGGCTGGAGTACGCCAACGAAATCATGGAGGAGATCCTGGACTCAGCTGACCACCCGATCACGGTACGTGGGAGCTTCTAGAATGTAAAATAAAATGGCAATCAAATCAATTTTGAAACATAAACATTTTGAAAGATACATTTTTGAGAGAAAAAAGGGAATCAAAACAATGCAGAGATTCCTAAATAGCACATTTCTGTTTGAAAACATGATGAAATACGAGGGAAGTTGGAGGCATGATGGGAGGAGAAGCTGTGCCTAGCGTATCCCGGGAGCACTGGGGTTTCTGCCTATGCTGTGATTTCTACCAACCTGTGCTTTCCTGTTCCCAGGGCAGGAAGTGGTGGATGAACACTGATGAGCCCTGGCAAGCCTTGGCATGCTGTATGGAAATCGCCAAAGCCTCAAGGTCCCCAGATCCGGCAGCCTACATCTCTCACTTCCCAGTTCACCAGGTAGGAGCCCAGCAGATCTGCATGGCCCATGTGAGGCTCAACAGGGCAGGAGAACGGGACAGGCGGGAAGGAGCATCCCTTGGCTCAAGCAGAGCCTGGCTGGGAGAATGCTGGCAGCTGCTGCAGGGTGAGAGCCAAGCCAGTCTCACCTCCAGCCACAGGATCAGGACTGGAAGTTGGCCTAGCATGGCAACACCTGCATGTCTGGAGTGTTCAGAGCTGTACTGAGTCTTCAGGGATTTTTGCTCCACTCCCATTCCAAGGCTGAAGCCAAACAGCTCTACAGGAGCTGAGATGGGAGGTCTGGAACTGAGAAAGGCAATGGGAACAGAACTGGTTGTCCCCCACATTCAGTGTCCTGGCTGTCACCATATGCCTTGTCCTTGCTCTGGGCTAGTGCAGTCGCTCAGGTGCTGCTCAGCTCCCTGAAGGGCCCTGTCCTTCCTGTCAGCACGGGGACCGTGGCTGATTGTGGTCCTGGGGGGGGCTGCTCCTTTCCTGAGGAGATTGGGTGGCTCTAACTGAGTGGGGGGAACAGCGCTTGTTCTGCCAGCAGCAATGGTCTGGAATATGCGTGAGGCAGTCGGGACTGATATTTTGATGACAACAAAAGATCAAGAGAGCAGCAGGGGGTGTGTGGAGGGTGCAGCTAATGAAATTCCAGCAAGGACTTCTTCTGGAGGGCACCACGGTCTTGTTCCGCCTGAGTCATCAGCGCTCAGTTAATGGAGCCATCAGGACATGCTGCACTGCAGGGAGCAGGGAGGGGGGTGCAGGGAGGAGGGGGTCCTGCCTGAGGAGTGGTCCTGGGACAGCTGCACCCCCCTGCAACCAGGGAGAGCCCGAGCCCAGGGGGGCAGGAACAGCAGCACACCTCCTGTGAGAAACATTACTGCCGGTGTGGTCTGGGGAGCACCAGAACTTCCTGCACTTTTCCTTCCCTTTTCCATCCTCAGCAGATGAGCTCTGTCCACGTGCTAACTCCTTGTTTCTCCCCTGCTTTTCCCACAGGATGGCTCCTGCAACGGGCTGCAGCACTACGCAGCGCTTGGCCGGGACCTCATCGGTGCTTTGTCTGTCAACCTGATGCCCTGCAGTGTCCCCCAGGATGTCTACAGTGCGGTGGCCCAGCAGGTGAGGCCCAGCAGGGGCATGGGGGGGGGTCCTTTTGGACCTGCCTCCTCCCCTTGGTGCACAGGGTCACTCCTGCTCCTGAGGAGAAAGGTGGGAATAAGACCAGTGTACAGAGGGCTGGAGGGGCACGAGCTGGTCCTCCATCCCTGAGTGGGATCTGGCTGGACATCTGTCCTCATAGAGGTGGCTGTGAGAAAACCCATGGAACTTCTGCTGTCCTCACTTCTGAATGAAGCCTGGGAGAAGTAATTCAGAGAGGTGGAAGAGGGTGTTCCTCATCCCTTGGTCTTGGATGGCTCATGAGTTATGAGATTTTCTTCCTTTGAGCTGAGTAGGAAGGAGGGGGAAGAGATTCAGCCTTTGGCACTGCTATGAAGTCTTTGGTGTCCTTGGCAAGACATGATGTGAAATGAGCTGCTGGAAGAGTGCTGAGACCTGCCAGGCTCACTCTGCTGGCACTGGACCCTGGTTCTCCCGTCTGGGTCTCAGCAGGTTTTCTGCAGGCAGCACCACACCAGAGAGCAGGAGTAGCTCACGAGGGTGCAGGGCTTGCTCAGTTATCACTGGGGGGCAGAGGCAGGAGAACCTGAGTTCTGACCCATAGTCCTAGAGCCGTGTCCTTGTCCCAGCTGGCAACACCAACCTGTCAAGGGACAGTGCAGAGGCAGCAGGGGAGGCTCTACAGGCACGGTTACCTGTGCTTGATCCCCTCAGCAGGTGATTTCTGTTATGCAGGGTGGTGAAAATGGGCTGCAGGAATTCTGATGGGAGCTCAGGCCAGGCAGCTGGGAGGGTCTCACGTGGCCCCAGCCACGGAGGGGGCTCAAGCCAGCGTGGCTCACACTGGGGCTGACCCCTGGGGCACTCTCCTCAGGTGGAGGAGTTTCGGAAGAAGGACGCCGAGCGGGGGGTGAAGATCGCCCAGGTGCTGCAGGGCTTCATCAGCCGCAAGGTGGTGAAGCAGACGGTGATGACGGTGGTGTACGGGGTCACGCGCTACGGCGGCCGCCTGCAGATAGAGAAGCGTCTCAAGGAGATCGATGACTTCCCGGAGGTAACGTGCCTGTGTGCCCCCCTTCCCTGGCTCCTGGCGCTTTCCTCTGCGTCTTTTGCTGTCCCTTTGCCTGACCCATCGCTCTGCCTCTGGTCTGTGCAGGAATACTTGTGGGAAGCGTCTCACTACCTGGTGAGGCAGGTGTTCAACAGCATCAAGGAGATGTTCTCAGCAACTCGAGATATCCAGGTGAAAAGCCTCTTGCATCTTATCTCCCTCTGCTTTTTCTTCTTCCCTGGTCCACTCATGCATAGACCAGGGGGAGAGATGGTTCTCCTGGGTCCTGGCCCAGAGAGGATCCTCCTCCTCCCAGCCCAGAGGTGTGGGATTGTGCTAAACTTGCCAGTAAGCACTGGACTGTCCCAGTCTGTGGTAGGAATCGGGGTGGCCCATGCTGGGAGGGGGTGGGGTCTCCCAGCTCCACACTAACTCTGGCTGCTTCTTCACCTCTTCTGAAGCACTGGCTGACAGAGAGTGCCAAGCTCATCTCCCAGTCGGGGCGGACAGTGGAGTGGGTCACACCGCTGGGGCTCCCCATCGTGCAACCCTACTATCGCTTCAAGTCCACTGTGGTGAGTGAGTGTTTGGTGTGAAGATTCATCCACCCCTCCCGGTGCCATGGTGGGAGCAGGGAAGGGACAGCTGGGATGGAGCCTGGCAGGTTGGCACCACCGGTGGGTGAGCCTGCAGAGCAGGTAAGATCCGTGTGTGCAGGAACATCCTCCAGCCTCATCGCTCCCTGCAGAGCCTGGAGGGTGTGGGTGGGCTGGTGAGGAAGCTCTTCTGCTCTGTCCCACTCAGGCAGCTGGGGCACGGGCCGTTCCCCGCTCCAAGGAGCCTCCTCGGGGCTCGTGTGACTCAGTCTCACTGCTGTCACCTCCCACGCTGCGCTGACTCACGTCCCCCGGCCCGTCTCATCCCTGTGCTGCTCACCTCCAGCAGCCCCTCTCAGGCTGATTCACCCTGCGAGGGCTGTCACGGGGAAGGGGTGCAGGATGCCTGCCAGTATCCTCAGGAGGGGAGCTGGGCAAGGTGTCACTGAGGAGTGGCAGCTGCCACAGTGCTGGGACACCCTGAAAAGGCACAGTCCTCTCCAGAAGAGTGGGGCAGTGCAGGGTAGTGACTGGTCCCCTCTCTCCACTCACAGCTGAATTGTGGCATGCAGAACTTGAGCGTGAGAACCCCCAGTAGCAGCCAGTAAGTACAAAAGTATACTGTGCCCCTGGTGACCCCAGCCTGTGCTCTGGGGACAAGGCCTTCCCATCAGGGAAGCTGTCAAGGAGTGCCAGAGCTCCTGTTATCCCCCTGAGCTGCAGAGAGCTGGACAGAGGAGCAGGGCCCTGGAGCCCTCCAGGGCAGCCCCCTCAACCCTGGGCTGAGGTGGCACTGCCTCTGTGCTGGCACTCTCATCTTTGGCTCTGAAGTACCCCAGCTCCTCCGTGTCCCACTGTGCCACAGGAAGCCTGATACTGTGAAGCAGAAGAACGCCTTCCCCCCCAACTTCATCCACTCCCTGGACTCCACACACATGATGCTCACAGCTCTGCACTGCTTCAGGTAGGAGTGGGCAACTGGGCTCTCAACTGGCTCTTCCCTGGCTCAGGACTCTTCTGGGAGGGTGTCGCTGGGCAAGGTGCCATGTGGGACCAGGGATTCCCTGGTGGGTGGGAGTTTGGGGTTCCTGGCAGAGAAGGGGTGAGAGGAGACAGTGGCACAGCGACATCCTGGGATCTCTGAAGACCTGCAGGGGCCATGCAGGGAGTCCCCCTCCTTATGTGGCCTGTGCTCCTGTCCCAGCCAGAAGGTCTACGTGGGGTGGGGGTCATCACACAGAGGGGCTCTCAGCACTACTTGATGGCACCTTTGCCCCCTCCCAGGCAGGGTCTGACCTTCGTCTCAGTCCACGATTGCTACTGGACTCACGCACTCACCGTGGACATCATGAACCAGGTAAGTGTCCTCTGGGGTCCCTTGTGAGCAAGATCTGGCTGATCTGTGCTCTGGGCTGGATCTGCTTGCTGGCAGTCGCAGCTGATTTGCTGGTGCCTCATCCCCTCCCATCCTGCAGGGAGTGTGTGGCAGAATCTGTGTGTAAATGGGCACTGAACAGAGCCCTGGCAGAGCTGGTGCCCTTGCCCTGTCCTGGGCCCTTCCCTCTGCAGTGCTGTGAGTGCTGTTGTGCCTGTGGGGGTCGGCCTCTGCTTCCCACCTCCCCAGGCTGATTCCTGCACCCTTGTCTGGCAGCACCTCCTTCCCGCTCCTGCTGCTTTCCCTGCCCCTCAACTCTAACCTGCCACTGGGGGGAAGGAGGGAAAATGCCTCCTAACCTGCACCTCACCCTGTCTCCCTGGGTCAGATCTGTCGGCAGCAGTTTGTGGCTCTGCACAGCGAGAAGATCTTGCAGGATCTGTCTGAGTTTATGCTGGAGAAATACTGCAGGTATTCCTGGCCTGTTAGTTTCCCCCACCATGCTCCTTCCTGCCTGCACCAGTTCCCTCTCCCAGAGATCGTGTCCAGGTGCTGACAGGTTCTGTCACCTGCCTGGGGGTTGCTCTGGGTAGAACCTATCCTTCCTTCTTGCCTGACACCCAAATCGCCTTCAACCTCAGTGTGAAAAATAAGGGCTCTGCACCCTCTTGCTGCAGAACTGAGGGAGGGTTTGGCAACCTTAGGGCCTGCCCTGGGCTGCTGTGGTCAGGGCTGGGCTCCTGCTCCCACTCGAGGGTGCACGGTCTGTTTTGGAAGAGCTGAATCCTGTTGTCATGGGCTGCACTGGGGGGCAGAGGAGGGTGTGCCTTGTCCCAGAGCTCCTGTGTTGATTTGCTTTCTTCTGGTTCATCCAGCCCCAACACAGAGACCATAGCCGCTTGGCAGAAGAAACTAATGGAGCAGCTGTCAAATGTCCCCAGGACAGGTAGGACCATGGGATAGGAACTGCAGAGCTCAGGAGGGGTTTGGAGACAAGGGAAATGAGATGGAGTGGCCCCCAAAAGACAGAAAGCCAGAGCTGTCCCCTAGGATCAGGTGTTCCCTCCTGTGCTGGACTGCAGAGCCATGGGACAGAGCCTGGACACGTTCCCCTGTATCATCCCTGTAAGCATCCCTCCCACTGATCCCCCGGGAATTTCCCCCGGGCTGACCGAGCTCATCCCATCCCGCTCTTGTTCTGCTCCCATCTGTTTCCAACCATGAGCATTTGCTGGGAGATGGGACTGAGGGACTCAGCATAGTAATTGCCAAGATCTAGATGATATACATGCAATGGGATTAAGGCAATTAGTTTAACTCCTTCTAATCCCTCAGCCCTGTGTCTGCCAGGCCATCTGGCTCTGCCTGACCTCTGTGCAGAGTGCTCCATGGGTAGCACGGTCCAGGGGCTGGGATCCTTCGTACCCTGAGGCTGCTTCTCTCCCCCTTGTCCATCCCTACCCTGCTTTCTGACCTCTCCTCTTCCTCACTCCCCCCAGGTGAATTCAACCTCAAGCAAGTGATGGATTCCACCTATTTCTTCAGCTGAGCCATGGCTGCCTGCAGAGCCCTGAGCTACCTCTGGACCTCTCTGGCTGCAGTGGGTGCCAGGCCTGTCCCCCATCTCATGGGGAAGGGGGTGCAGCTGCCAGCCCAGCAAGAGACCTGCCCCACAGCGAGGTGCTGGGGCACTCTGGGACTCTGCAGGAGCAGCCAGTGGGGGCCAGGCTCTGCACTGCTTGCCATCACTACCTGTGTCCCAGCACCTGGAGAGGGCACCCAGCCCTGAGCTGGGGTGGGGCCAAAGGGGCAACAGTAGACAGGGCTGGCTCCCCTCAAACTTCACCTTCACTGTGAGCCCCAGCCTTTGCTGTGCTGTTGCCTGTCCTGGGGTGCTGTTCCTTTCCACCAGTGGAGCTCAGACCTGGAGGGACAGGCAGCCACTCTGGACACAGCAGGAGCCCTGGCCCTGCTCTTGGCTATGGGGTGGGTGCTGCTCCATGCTCTGCCCCAGCTCTGGGCACTGTCCCCACTCTGTAGCACAGCCTCTGCAGCTCCTGACTCCCGTTTCCAGGGCGGGGTTTTGCTGCTGCTCACTGGGGCTCAAACAGGGAAAACCACTAATTCAGGGGTCAACATGTACAGTACTGTAAATAAAATGGTTTTTGAAATACAAGATGGGACCTGTGTGCTCCTTGGCATCTTTACCTGGAGGCTGCAGGGTGCCTGGGCTCTCGCCTCACCTTCCAGGGGATGTGGGGAGATGGGACTGCTGCCTCCCCAGCCTGGTCCTGTTCTGCTGACTAGTTGGGCTTCAGTTGCTCACAGGAGCATCACATTCTGAAAATGCTTTTGTAGCAGAAACACAGAACTCTGCCAGTGTAGCTGCAGAGGGAGTGGGGCTTTCATGGGGTCCAACTGCAGCCTTTCCAGCCAGGAGCCTCCCATCTCCCCAGACTGTGACCTCCCAGGCCTCCTCTCCACTGGGGTGGTGTTGGAGATGGTTGGCATCTTGCAGCTGCAGGTGTGTTTGGTCCAGTTCTTGGCTGCACCCTGTACCCACAGTCTCCTGTCCCAGCCTGCTCCCAGCTTCTTCCTGGCTGCTGCTGGAGCAAGGGGAAAGCTGCTGGGAGGAGGCTTTTCACCTTGTCGCTTTTCTGGCAGGGAGTCAGCTCTTCAGAGGACAAAGCTGCATCCCACAGCCCACGCTGGGACTGTGCCCAGCGCTCAGACTCCCTGGGCCAGGGACGAGGAGCGGGAGCAGCCGGGGCCGCGGCAGGGAGGGACGGTGGCGAAGAAGCAGAGCCGGAGTCGTGCGTAGCTCTGTCAGCTGCTGACGTTTATTGCACAGGATGGGCTGGATGGGAAGGTGGACGTTGGAATGGGGCCCTGTCCCTCCGGCTGCTCAGCCGCAGGGCGCTGGGCTGGCACGGGCCCCACACCCGCGGTACATTCAGTGTGGAAGGCTCCAGAGTGCGAGGCAGCGAGGCACACGTGCAGACACACACACATGCACACATGTGCAGACACACACACATACACACACGTGCAGACACACACACATACACACACGTGCAGACACACACACATGCACACATGTGCAGACACACACACATACACACACGTGCAGACACACATACACACACACCTGCACACACAGCCCTGCACACACACACATACATACATACACACATGTGCACGCACACACACACACACATACACACACACACACACACACAGCTGGTACACGCAGTGGGTGCCTTCCCCAGCCCCAGGACTCTGGGGTTGGGCTCCAGCGTCTCCCTCCATCCTAGCACTGCCTACGAGGACATGGGGCCGCGTTCACTCCCAGCCCTGGGGTGGGGGACAGTGTGTGGGTGCTTACAAGCCTCAGGGCGACCATCCCTCAGACCCCCTGCAACTTACCTCCAGTCCTGGACCATCACCCCTCACCTTGGGTCTGTGGGAGGGGCGCAGGGACACACGCGGCGCCAGGGCTGTGCCGACAGCCCCGGGAGGTGTCCCGTGGGTCACACACACAGGGATGTGTTCAGGTCATAGATATCATACACAGAGTTGGTCATGGCGAGGGTGCAGCTGTGGCTTCTATGGGCAGCCAGGGAGGCCGAGGGGCAGCGGGGCTTCGCTGCGGGGAGCGGGAGACAGGGCCAGACTTTGGTCGGAGGTGACGCAGCCGGGGGCTCACCCGCTGCCCCCGCGGTGTCGCGGGGTGCAGCAGCCCCATGCCCACCCTCGGCAGCTGCCCCGCTGTGCAGCGGGTGGCAGGAGGGAGCCGGGGAGGGGGGCTGGCACCACAGCGGGGGGCGGCGGCCGGTGGGGTGGCCGCGGCCCTCACCCCGCGGCACAGGGTGGACACGAGGCCAGATGGGACTCCCGCGCAGCCCCTCCCGCACACGTGTCCCTGTGCCTGGCGCGGAGGTCACAAGTTGGAAGACAGCCTGGACTTGGCCGGGTCCGTGTCGGGCGTGCTGGCCGCTGAATCCTTGCGGGCCGCCGCTGAGTCCTGCGGCAGGGTGGGTGGCGGGGTGAGCCCCGCGCCCGCGGGTGCCGGGTGGGCGGGAGCCCCCCGCGAGGGCACCTGGCCCCGCAGCCCGGCTGGGGGCCCGGGGCCCGGCGAGGCAGTGGCCGGGCCCCCACTGATGGAGGTGCAGGACTCGCGGGCAGAGGCCGGAGGGCTCTGGGTGCTGCCAGCCACCAGCCCGTGGGGCAGGGAGGGCTGTGAGGCCGAGAGGGGCCGCGAATCCTGGCTGAGGCTGCTGGTGTGCAGCGCCTGTGTGCTCTTGTGGGCAGCCAGGCGCTGGGGAGAGCCGGGCGCTGGCTGCTGGCTGAGGGACAGCTGGGATCCCAGCGGCCCCGGGGCACCTCCATAGGCGAACGTCCGGCTGGCCAGCGGGCTTTGGGTCGGCGGGCTGGCCGCGGCCGCGGCGAAGGCGCTGGTGGAGGCGGGCAGGGCCGTGGGCTGCACCGGGTCCTGCGAGGGCGAGGGGTTGGTGTGGGGCGTCGGGGGCTGTGGCTGCGGTGGGGGGCTCTGCTGCAGCAGGACGGGGGAGACAGCGAAGGGGCTGGGCATGGCCTGGGCATACTGCAAACGGCGCATCATGCGGGGTGAGCCCAGCGCCATGGAGCCCACCAGAGGGCTCGCCATCTGCGGACAGAAGCTCATGGCGACGGCCTGCTGGAGGGTGGCGATGGCAGAGGTGACCTGGGGCTGGACGGGGCTGTACATGGCTGTGTGCTGCTGCAGCTCTGCCTGCTGCACCATCTCCCGGTCGTACTTGACGATCTCCTGGATGATCTCGTTCTCCTGATTGTTGAAGACACCTGAGTTGAGGTCGTGCTGCACTTTGTGGAGCAGGATCGAGTTCTTCTTCCCTGCAGGGAGGGGGCCAGAAGAGGGAATACCATGAGTCCCACACTGGGACTACGCTGGGTTCCCATGCAAGCCAGGGCTGTTCCCTCTACTGGGACACCCCTCTCCCCCTCCAGACCCCACCGTGCCCTACCAATGCGGTCAAGGCGGTCAATGGCCACAGTCTCAAAGGCCCGTCTCATCATGGGGTATTCCTCCAGCACCTCATTGAAGTTGTCCACTGAGAGCGAGTAGAGGCGGCAGTAGGTGTCCGCACGGACACTGGCTGTGCGCCGGCCACGGGTCAGCAGGCAGATCTCTGCATGGAAAATGCCAGGGTCAGGGTCAGAACACCGCCAGTGAGAACAAAATGGGGCCAAACCAGGAGCAAGGGGTGAGAACCACCACATGGGGGATGCCCCAGGACAGGGCAGGTGCCCCAGTACTTCTCACAGACCCCAAGAGGGTACCCGGGCTCAGTCCTGCAAGTGCTCACCTCCAAAGTAGGAGCCATCAGAGAGTTTCATCTCCTTGTTGCCCTTGGTGAGGATGCTGACCACCCCGTGCTGGATGAAGTACATCTTCTTGCCAATGGTGCCCTCACGGATAATGTAGTCACCCGGCTGGAACACCTCAAACTTCAGCTTGGTGAGCATCGCCGTGACAAAGTTGGGGTCTGCGTTGGCGAACAGCGGCATCGAGGCCACCAGCTTGCGGCAGTTGAAGTTGACAATTTCCTGTGGGGAAGCAGGTGAGCACAGGAGGCCGGGACACACTTCTGCAGGGACATGCTCCCCGCCACCAGCAGGCTCACGGACACCCTGGCACACAGATCTTGCATGGACACGTACTCAGAGCTGCAGAGCTGCAGCAAGAGGTGTTCGACCCCAAGCATGTGCATGGTAGAAGCCAGCGGGACCCACACCACTCCCTGATGCCTGGCAGGGAGAAGGGGGTCCCTCCCTTTGGGGGAGCAATCCCCCCCACCCAGCTCTCCAGCCCTCACCTCACGCAGGGGCTCGTTGAGCTCCCCCAGGATGCTGTCCTCGTCAAACATCTTGCCCTGGTAGCGATGCTCATAGTAGTCATGAATCTTCTGGCGGAAGTCGGCGGGCAGCTTGTGGAAGGACATGTACTGCTCCACCTGCTTGTACTGTGGGGAGAGGTGGTGTTAGCTGGGACCCCCCACACACATTCCCACTCCATGGGGCCAGTCTCGCTACACCTCCCCATCCCTTCTCCCAACCAGGAACACTCACCCCACCTGGCTGCATCTCCAGGAGGGGATGCACCAGCTGGGCTCAGGACAGAAGCCGTGGGTCCCATTCGGCCCAGTCCTACCTTCTCCTGGTACTGGCGCCGGGAGGAGTCCAGTGACTGGATGAGGGCGGTGGCGTGGCCGATGAACATGGCGTAGCAAGTGGCCCCCACAATCATGCTCAGCATGGTCAGCCAGATGTCCGTCATGCTCTCGGGAGCCTGCTTCCCATAGCCGATGCAGAGCATGTGGCTCATGGACTTGAAGAGGGCAAAGGAGTACAGCTCACTCCAGGAGTCGTTCTGCAGCAACAGGGACGGCGGCTCAGCCCGTGCTGGTGCTCAGCTGCACATGTGTGTTTCTGTGTGTGTCTGTGTGTGTCTGTGTGTTTGTGTCTGTCTGTGTGTCTGTGTGTGTGTGAGAGCAGCGCCCGAGGGCACAGTGCCCTGGCCCCTGCCAGGCCACGGCCCTGGTTCTCTGCCTGCCTCTCTCAGCAGCCCTCAGCAACAGGCATTTGTTGAAAAGCAAATTTTCAAACTTTCCAAACTTTTCAAACTTCCCTGGAGGAGCAGTCAGGGAAGGAGAAGGCAGGGGAGGAAGAGGAGGAAGTCAGGCGGGAGGGAACGGAGCAGAGATGGAAACTTGATGGAAGAGGATGAGACAGACAGAGGGAGAAGAGCCATTTGCAGGAGGCTGTGGGGCTGAGAGGGAGCAATTAGAAACAGGGCACATTATTTATTAATAGCAGCTTTATGGCTAATGAGCAGGAGAAGGCGGCAGGGGACAGGACCAAGAGCCCAATGTCAGCATATTCCTCCCGCCCGGATCGATCCACTGCTCCAGGTCCTGTGAGACCTCACCAGAGCAACGTCAGCACCTGGCACCGGGTGCCTTGCACACTGAGGGGTGCCCTGTAAACCACAGGGCACTGCAGCCATGGCCAGCGGGGGGATGGCATCTCCTGGGGTCAGTGCATGGAGGCCAGATGACAGGAGGATGGGTGGGGGCCCAGGGGATCAGGCAGGAGCGCGTTAGGGGGTGGATGGTACTCACCACCATCCCATTGATGGAGACCCAGCAGTTCTGGGGGAAATCCTGCAGCATGGGCACCAGGAACTGGAGGCAGCCGTCCCAGTGGCAGAGCAGCAGCATCATGCCAATGAGGTTGATGATCCTCATCACTGCACTGGCCAGGTCGTAGGTCATGTGGAAGATCTGGGTGGGTGGGATGGCAGCAGGTGAATGTGGGGACCCTCCCCCACTGCCCAGCCCTGCTCAGGTCACTGACCCTCATGGCCTCTGATGGAAGCAGCTCCCATGGCTGGCCCAGCTCCAGCCTTGAGGCTGCTCTGCTCCACCTGCCTATTCACAGCTGGTGGGATGGGGATGCCCCCACACTGCCCAGGAAGCGGTGATGGCCACGAGCCTTGATGAGCATCAGCCAGCACCAGCAGATGCTCAGGGAGAGACAAATACTCAGGGCACTGAGGAGGGAGTGGGGCAGCCTCCAGGGCACCGAGTGCAGAGTCTGGGCCAGAGCCACGTAGCAAAGTCGAGCACGTCCCCTCCAGACTCTAAGGCACGTCCCCTCACAGCCCACACAGCCCTGAGTGCACCCTGCCTCCTGCACTGGGGACCCCAAGGGCCAGGGGTCCTGCCACCCCCCCTGGCACTCCCCAAGCTCCTGGAGGGGCAGGGAGCCAGCGGGGAGCAAGGCAAGCAGCACGGAGCTGAGCAGGGTGACAGGGTCCTGCTGCTGGAGCAGGGGATGGTGTGCCAGCTTGTGCCAGCCATGCTGTCACCAGTGGTGAGTGATGTCCTGTGGCCCAGAGATGCTCCAAACCTTCCAGGAAGGGTCACATCCACCCACTGGCCCCACACAGAGCCCTGCAGATCCCCTCCACCCCGTCCGTTCTTCAGGCAGCCCCCAGCCCTGCCACGCTCACAGGGGCCCCTCCAGCTCCCGCTCTCTCCAGCCATCCCAGTGCTACCAGCAGGCCCCAGAGCAGGTCCTCACCTCCTCCCACTGGTGGATGTAGCGGATGAGCCGGGAGAGGCGGAGGAGCCGCAGGAGGCTGAGGATCTTGGTGAAGCGGACGATGCGGAGGGCACGGGCGGTCTTGTAGACCTCCGAGTCTATGCCCTTCTCCACAATGAGGAAAACATAGTCCACGGGGATGGAGGAGACAAAATCCACCACAAACCAGGTCTTGAGGTACTTCTTCTTGATCCTTTCAGGGTCCAGGATGATTTCCGTGTTGTCCTCAATGACAATCCCTGTCCGGAAGTTCAGCACCAGGTCCATCAGGAAGAAGGTGTCAGAGACCACATTGAACACGATCCAGGGTGCTGTGGTCTCCTCCTTGAAGAAGGTGATGCCCACAGGAATGATGATCAGGTTGCCCACCATGAAGAGCAGCATCGTGAAGTCCCAGTAGAATCTGGGGAGTGAGAAGATGGAGGGGGGGTGTCACCAGTGCCCCATAGCTGCCCCCCATGCCGAGGGGACATGGCCACAGTGCCCTGCCCTCCAGAACCCACACTACTGGGGTGCTGCCACTGTGATGACACCTCAGCCACAGGAACCTCCCTCTCCCCAGAGACTACACCTTGCTCCCCCCTCTCCAGACTGCCCCTGGGGTGATCTTGCAGCCAGCATAGCCCCTGACTGAGGTGTAGAGGGGGGTGCAGGATGAGGCTGGGGGCTCCCCCTGGGCTGCCGGAGGCAGCAGGTCCTGGGGGGAGAGGAGAATGATGATGCCAAACACTGGAGGGGGGCACCCTCCGGCCCAGCTGCCCCGGGGAAGCCCGTGGGCTGAGGAGTCCCCCAGACCATCGGCATCACTCTACGTCACAGGTGAAGGCAGGAAGGGAGATTGGTGGGAGCAGCCCCCCCCTTTCCTGCTCCCAGAGGGGGGACAGCGGTCAGTCCACAGGGACAGTCAGGGCCACCCTACTCCGCGCCCCCGGGCCAGGCTGGGGTCCCGATTTGGGGGCTGCCAGGGTGGGGCTGCCCGTCAGTCCCCGCAGCGCGGCTGCGATGGAAGGAGCCGCCGCGGCTCCGGTGCAGCGGAGCACGTACGGCTGCAGTCGGCGGCGGCAGCGCCCGCAGCCCCGGCCAGACGCGGGGGCGGTGAGTGGGTGGGCGGCCGCCCCTGCCCCTGCCCCCGCCCCTGCCTGGGCTGCGCGGCCCCTCCGCCCCCTCCCGGCTCACCCCATTCTTCTTCCCTTTCTCCTCGTCCCCCTCTCCTGGGCCACCGACGACCTTTCTGAGCATCTGCAAGGTCACAGCAGCTCTGTCGTGGCAGGATGGCGTGGAGGCCACCTCGGCCCACCCTGCTCTGGCCGGGGGGCAGGAGCGGGGGGGACGCTCCTCAGTGCACGTGCAGGGACACTCAGGACCCTCGCCCACACATGTCTGCTCAGCCCACCTAAGCAGGGGTCTCTGAGAGCTGTGGAATGATGGGCAGGGGGTGCCATCGCCATGCCGTGCACTCGGTGCCCTGGGGTGAGGGGACGAGGGGGAGACACCCCCCTGCACACAGAAAGGGGGGACGGGCCGGGTCCCCCCCACTGCGCAGACTAGCGCAGGACCAGGAGCCGAACATCCCAGCTCCTGACCTTTCTCCAATGACACCTTCCCCATGTGAGGTGTTGCTGTGGCAACTGTGAGTGATGTCACTGCTGCAAAACGATGACTTCACACCAGGGCGGTCCCCAGGGCACCCTCGGCAAAGGAACTGTGCCCCCCTTCTACCCCTACACCGAGCTTCAGCTGCTGGCACCAAACAGGCAGCGAGGCCATGGCCATGGTGGGCCTGGCCAGACCCCCAGGCTCCCACACACAGCACGACCTGCCAGAGATGCCAGAGTCAGCAGAGTCGCTGTGGGGCTGGATCTGTCCCCAGACCCCTGGCAGCTCCCACTCGGACTGACCCTGCTGTGCTGCGCAGGTCCCACGGGGGCATTAGCCATGCAAAGCTGCGAAGAACAAAGATTAAATAACCTCGCCAGCTGGGCAAAACTCTCCTCTGGCTCCAATTCCTTTGCAATCTGGCTGAGCCAGGGCAGAATTCAGCCTGCAGAGAAAAGATAAACTGCTCCTGATTCCCCCACCGCACACAACTGACCCCGTGCAATCGCCCCGGGGACCGGGGTGCGATGCCAACGCTTTCTTCCTTGGAGGGTTCATGTGCATGGAAGAAAAGATCCAATCCAGGCTACTAAAAATATCTGAAAACAAATTAATCAGGATCCTTGACATCCCTCCCTTGCTTCTGACCCAATTGTATGACAGTGACGATGACAGGAGGTGCCCAAAGCCCCCACGAGCGGGGGCTGCCGCCTTTCCGCTCTGTCACCCGCCCAACGCCTGCCACGGTGGTGCTGCTCTGAGGTCCTGGGCAAGATACAAGTTGGGGCCGAGCCATACGGGGGGGCACAGCCAGGTATGCCAGGGTGGTCTCTGCCCAACTCCATTGGCAGCACACAGAGCTCCAGGGTCTGCTGGAGACAATCCAGCGACACCCCTTTTTGCTGATCCCGTAGCCCAGCAGTGAGCTGCACGTGCACCAGCCTGCCCAGCAGTATGGAGCTCCCCAAGACCCCCCTCTGCAGGAGGATCCCCTGAGGTCTGAGCCCTTCAGCCCTGACAAGGCCCAGCTGCAAACAATCAGGCTGCCTGGTGGGCAGGAGCAGCACAGGATCAGTGCAGGATCAATCAGCACAGGATTGGCACTTTGCAAACTCACACTAAATACTCATATCCTAAAAATGAGGTTGCTATGAGAAGTGTGTTACAAAGCCAATGGCATGTTTGCCCAAGCTGAGAGAGCAGTAGTGGCCAACATCATCTGCACCTCCAGATCCCAGCAGAGTCAGTTGTGATGAATGATTGGTGCTGCTCTCTCTTGGAAAAGCCTTTTACCCTGGGAGTTCCCGGGGAGGGGGGTAAAGGCTTTGCAAACTGCTCAAGGACCCAAACCTTCACAATCCCCCCAGCCAGTCCCAGCCTTTCCTCCCCAGTGACCTTTCAGCACTCCCAGGTCTGACTGCCCCACACTGATGCTGCAGAATAAGGAGTCCAGCTCCCCAACACCCTGACCAGAGGGAATGGGAACATCAGGACCAGTGGCAGTGCTGGCACATCCATCAGGAGCAAGAGCAGCTGGCAAGCCCGGTCCCTCTGCTCAGTAGCCCCCACCATGGCACCATGCAGGCAGAGGGAAAGCCCCTGAAACCATTCAACCCTGGATGAGGAAGTCTCTGGCCAAGCAGCACCAGGGACATGTGCTCTGGAATCATCTTTGCCCCCAATTCTGTTGTGAGACCAGCTCTTGCAACAGGAATTCACCAGCAGTGAGAACCCCCTGCTCAGCCCCAGCCCTGGTCCCAACCCAGTCTCATGGAAGGCTGTGGGTGCCAGGCTGGCACCAGGGGGGATGCCAGTGTAGCCCCTACAGCCACTCAGCAATCACAGGGTGATGGGCACTGCCACCATCCCCAGATCACCGGCTGTGCACAGCTCCCACAGCCCCAGAGCAGCTCCTCGGGGCTGGTGCAGAAACCACAACAGAAGCGATGAAGGAGTTGGCACTGGCTGGGCTGTTCCTCCCAAAACAGAGACCAGAATTGGCAAAGCCACCAACGACCACTGCCCAGCACCCAAAAGGATGTGGCCCTGCTCCAGCACACACTTACAAGGTCTCTTTTATCAGATTTGCAGCTCAGGATCTCACCAGCCGCCCTGGCTGCTTCCTCGTCATTCAATATTTATGTAAATAGCAACCTCGGTTCCTGGAGCAAATGTGTCCTGAATTGTGGGTGAACGATGGCAGTGCCATTGCCATGAGAAGTCAGGATCATTAAATGACGATGATTATGAAATGATATCACAGATGCAGATGGGTAATGGGTTTTGCAGGGCAAACACGACCAGGTCACACTCCATTATCATTATTGGATAAATGCTTTTTGATTATTTTAAGGCAGGACAACGTGGGACGGATGGACACGTCCCCAACATGCACAGGCAGAGCGGGTTCCTCACGCCCAGGCTCAGCCTCACGTGGGCTGATCCTGTTCCTGAGCATGGTTGTGGAGCTGGAGGATGCCGTGGCTCTGCCTGCAGCTCCTCCCCGCTGGGCAGGGAACTCTCCTACGCCACTTCCAGTATCAAAACACAGGCAGACACTCTGCCCCAATGGGTTTCAAGTCTTGATAGCGGCTCCAGGAGGATGGAGCCCGCGCTGGGCAGGACAGCCAGGGTGACTCTCCAAGGTCACCCTGGCACCCGCCTGCTCGCTGCAAGTACCAGTCCAGGGACAATGCTGCTGGACCTTGGAGAAGCCTCTGAGGCCTCGAGCCCGCTGCAAGCTCACTGCAGGGAGACCCTGCTCTCAGGAGCACCGTGGACTCTGCCTCCAGCACCGCGGCTCTGCCAGGTCAGAGGAGCTGGGCAGGCTTTGGCCTGGGGCAGGCATGGGGGTCACTCTGCTCCCAGCCCCAGCAACAGCCCACAGCTGCTGAGGGTGAGGAGCAGCACGGGCAGTGCAGACAGGCCCAGTCCCCCAGGATCTACCTCTGCTCTGTCACAGCAGGGCCAGTGGAGCTCCCTCCACCGCAGGACCAGCAGGGACCAGGCGGTGCAGACACTGCTCAGCCCGGCCCTGCAGCAGAACTCGATGCCCAGCCAGTGAGACAAGGAGGGAGCTCCACTGTGTAGCCACAATGTGGAAGGGCGCAAGACCCTGTGCAAGAAGGCAGCCCCAGGGGGAGGCCGAGGGCCTCCAACTGCTCCTCTGGAAGATGCCAGATCAGCCCAGGGCAGCCATGAGGGCGGGAGCAGGAGATGCAAGTGCTGGTCCCTGCCCTGAGCCCATGGCCACCTCCACCTGCCTCAGGGAGCCCTATGCTGTGGAGACTCCTCAGTGTTAGGAGAGAACAGAATCTGAGGCCTGGCTCAGGGACATCCCCCACCCAGGCACCCAGTGAACCCTCCCCTGAGCCACCCCAAACCATGCACCAGCAGAGTCAAAATGACTCAGAGCTGAGCCCCTGAGCCCCACTGGCCTCTGGAAGAAGGCTCCCCCAGCCCCTTTGAGGTCACTGAACCAACTGGTTCAGTCCCAGCGCTGGCTCACTAGTAATGCCAGCAGGGTCTCAGCCCCCCTCCATCCCTGCAAGGTGTGATGCTGCCTGCCCCCGACAGTGCAGCCATCTCTCCCTCCCAGCAGCTTTCACACAACTAGGGAAACGTTTGCCACTCCAGAGCTCCCCAGGGCTCGTGGGCCAGGAAGGAGATGGAGCTGCAGAGCTTTTCTCCTGGGTTTGCCATTCCTCACCTGGAAGACACACAGGCTGGATCTTGGGGACTCAAGTCCTCTCAGAAGTGGGAAGAATCCCCCTCAAACTGGCTGAACCCCAGGGACAGGATCAGGCCTCCATGGGGGAGGGGGAATCATCACAACGCTCTGCCTGGCAGTGGCACAGCACATCCCCCCCACCCAGCACTGGCACTTCCCCGGGGAGGGGGACCCCGAACCGCAGGGTGCTCCAGGGGCAGAGCCAAGGCCCGGTGGGGCTAAGGGGGGCCAAGCCTGCCGAGGCTCCGGGAAGGACGAGGGGACGCCCTTGCCCGGGCACTGAGAGTGCTCCCGGCATCCCCGGGGCGGCGGCTGCTGCGCTGGGGAGGGGGATGCCTGGCTCGGCTGCGCTGGGGAGGGGGATGCCTGGCTCGCCCCCCCCCGCGCCCGGCGGCGGCTCAAGGTGCCCTCGGCCCGGCCGCACCGGCGGCCCTGCTCCCCGGCCCGGCCCGATGCCCGGCCCCGCAGGATGCTGGATGCGGGATGCGGCCGAGCCCCGCGGGTACCGCCGCACCTGAAGTCGCTGTAGGGATGGATGATCCAGGCCCCCGCCGACTTGACGCGCTCCTGCTCCCGCTCCACCGCCTTCTGCGAGCCGAACATCCGCAGCGAGAACTTGTTGACGCCGGGCTGAAGCATCGCCCCGAACTGCCGCTGCATGAAGCTGGCCTGGCTCCCGCGGACCTCCTCGCCCGCATCCTCGCCCGCGCCCTCCTCGGCTGCCTTGGCCCCGCCGGGGGACGCGCCGCCGCCGCCGCAGGAGAAGGAGACCTTGGGCTCGCGAGGCGGCTCCGGGCCGGGGCTGCGCGGAGGGTCCCCGCGACGGCACTCGCCGTTCGGGGACCCCTTCCCGCCGCGGCCCCGCGCCCGTCCAGTCGCCGCCGCCCCGCCGCGCTTGGCCCCATCGGCCGCCTCCTCCTCGGCCGCCGCCTCCCCGCCCGCCGCGCCGCGGCCCGCCCGCATCCTGATCCCGATCCCGCCGCCGCTGCCGCCGCCGAGGCCACCGGCGGCACAGTGGCACCCGCCGCCGCGGCGGGGGCGGGCCGGGGCGGGCCGGGGGCGGGCAGCGGGGCCGGGCCGGGGGCCGGGCGGCTCCGCAGCTCCCCCCTCCGGCACAGCGCTCGCCGGCGGGACCGGCTACCGGGACGGACCGTTCACCTTGAGCCCCGACAGCCCCGGACCCCGGCAGCACGGTCCCCGGTGCGGGGCCGGGCGCTCCCCCCGCGGGGCTCTGCCGGCCCAGCCGCCTCGCCGGGGAGGGAGCGCTGCCCACCCCGAGGCAGGGATGGACACCATCTCCGCGCTAGGCACGGGGGCTTCGCCCTCGCACAGCCCCTGGTGCCCACCGCTCCAGCGCTGAGCCCCCTGCACCGAGCCCACGGGCAGCCCACGGGCAGCAGGAACCCCCGGGGCAGACCGAGGGGTGAAGACCCCGGTCTGACACCCCGGGACAGGGCCAGCAGCCGCAGCTGGACCCCACCGCAGCGGACACCCGCCAACGAGGCCGATGCCCGGGGCGCAGAGAACAGGGCATAGGGACCGGCACCTCCTGCCCTCTGCTCCCGGAACGTGCTTGTCCCGCTGCGGCTCCCCCGGGCTGCGAGGCGTCGAGGCACGCCGGGCGAGGAGCCCGGGTGAGCTCCGAGCACCCCCGAGCAGCCGGACACGGGACCGAAGCCGCCCCGCCCTGGGGCCGCGGCTCTGGGAGGGACCCGTGGGGTGTCGGAGCCGGGCGAGCAGCGAGGCCGCGGCGGTGGCACCACCTGGTGCCACGGGACAGAACCGCACCGGGCAGCGCGTCCCCCGCCGCGGCGGAGCCAGCGCCGTGCCCGGGCCGGGGCAGCTGCAGCCCCTGCACGGACCCCGCGGGCGGAGACACCCCAAAAGCTGCGCTGCGGGCCACAGGGGCCCCATTCTGCAACATCACTCCCCGGGCTTGGCACGGCTGCCTTCAAGAACAGCCCATTTCTCCAAACCATCCCCGGAGAACAGCACTGCAGCTCCTCAGCTGCCCCCAGCCCAGAGGAGAGACCGATGCTGCAGCTTAACCTGAACGGGAGGCTGGAGATGCTGGAGCCAAGGCGTCAGGAGGCAGGGGCTGAGCGGGGTCCCCGCAGTGCCCAGAGCACCAACTCTCTCCCAGGACAGAAAGGGGCACTGCAGCCAAGGCCTGCTTGTGCCATCCCTGTGCAGGGTTCCTCGTGGCCGCCCTTGGGCCATGGCAGGGCCGTGCCTGGGCTCATGGGGGCAGCTGCCACAGGCCCAGCAGAGAGCAGCACTATGCCATTCCACCCCCTGCCCAGCTCCCAGGGCTGTTGTCCCCCGTCCCTGCCCAGTCAAACAAAAGGCACAAGTGGTTCTTTGTGCTGTGGCCAAGAGCTGGGTCAGGCAGGACCCATAATCCTCATCAAGGAAAATTAAGCCATGCATTGATTTTTCACCAGGATAGCATGAGGCCGGCTGTGAAAGCCTTGCATAACCCACTTACAGGCTGCAGAGCCTGCTGCCCGCACAGCCCAAGGCCAGCTGATGGCACAGCGAGGCAGAAGCACTGACAGGAGGGATACAGCTACCACAGCTCCAAGCTGCCAGCAGTTCTCTGGGCACAGTTTAGCTATCAGAGCCACACTCTCCCCTTGACCCTTCCCAGGCCCTTAGAAGGAAGAAGTGTCTGGCTACAGAGCACAGCCATGGTTCAGTCAATTGCCAGGAGCAGAGCACACAGTCATCTTAGGCCAGCTGGGAGCACATGACAGCTTCCCTTCAGCCCATGGCCTTCACTGCCTCACTCCAGGGGCAGGAATGCTGGCAAAAAGCCTCCTGAGCTCAAGGCTGGCAGCAAGAAGGGACCCCCACCACCACATCCTCAGTCCTCTCCCCCAGGCCCTGCTCTGTGCACAAAGGTTTCACATTTTTGCTCACTTTCCTGCCCCAGAAAGAGCAGGAAAAAAGCCTGCTTAGAGAAGCACAAGACACAGAGGCAGCCCGTCCTATGAAGGCTCCTGGGGACTGAGGCTGATCCTTGACCCCACAGCCACAAGGCCTGAGGAACTGCAGAGCAGGGCAAAGCGAGACCTGTCCCAAACAGGCAAGTGTGCCCAGTGCTCCTCGGGGCTCTGCAGAGCAGGGAGCACCACTCCCTCCCTCCAGGGAGGCCTTTTACACCCATCAAGCTGCAAATCCTCAGCAATTAGAAGGCAGCCAGAGCTGGCACCAAACTGAGACACAGCATCGTGTTTTGCAGCCAGAGGGTCAGGAGCCCAGAGGGAAGAGACCAGAGTCCAGAGGTGGAAAAAAGAGAGAGGAATCATTTTTATTTGTGAAGTGTTAACAGATGGAACAGTTTGATGCTACCCAGCAGTAAAGGTGTTAGACTCCCCTGAGCACTCATCTGCTCGTAAGCCCCCATGTCACACACACACTGCGATGGCTCAAGCACAAGCACACACTGTTAAAACTCAAACCACCCCCAGCCCCAGCTCACCCTGCCCCATCCCCACGGCAGAGACATGAACCACCCATGGAATAAGTTACAGCAATCATTTATCCAGTGTCCAGCTCTAACTGCTCCTGGTTGCCTGTTTCAGAGGAACCAAGAACAGCTCAGGAGGGGCTAACTGGGAATCTGCCTGGCCAGGAACATGCCCTTTGCCAGGGAAAGGTGCAGCCCTGCTCCAGGTGATGCACTGGGAAAAACACAGAACTCCCCTCCTGAATCCTCTGGTCAGATCGTGTCACCTCCTGACAGCCACCAAAGCAGCTCCTCCCTCACCCCCACAGGCAGGTGGGACACAGGTGGCTCCCACCCCCCCACTCTGTACCAACACAAAGAAACCCAGGACAGAGACAGCCAGGGACCTAGACTATGGGGAACAGGGGATTTACATTTACAGGTAGAAAAACCCTCCCATGGCTCCTTAAAAAAAAGAAGTGTATTTTAGATTCTACAACTTAAGTTTCTTTAGAAAGTGAAGTAACTGAATCTCAAGGACGCACTAGAATATTCCATGGTGCTATTTTACCAAAAAAATAGAAGAAATCAAAATTGTCCAGACGAGTTCTTCATCTACACGTCACCTGGCAGGAGAGAAGAAAAGCCAGTTAGATAATCCAGTTGCACCAGTAGGGCTGCACTGTGCTAGAGGGAGCTGGTGGAGCCCACGCTGGGCCAGAAGAGCCTCTGGCTCCACAGATGCTTCAGCTTCTCCCAGAGACCCTCTGCAGACACAGACACTGCAGCTCTCGCCCCAGGTGTGGCTCTGCCCTCAGGCCTGACACTCACCTGGCCCCACTCCTAGTTTGCGTTTCTCTGGCGGACATTCTTGTCCTTGTGGTTTGTGGCATTGCTCTTCCTGGGAAGAAAGGACGGACATGAGGAAAGGGAGAGCAGGAAGCCCCCCTCCCCGGCCCACTCATGTAATTCAGGTCCAAACAGATGGTGCAGCTCAGCAGGAGATCAGTTCCCAGAGCAGTGTCAGACACCAGTGCCACCCCAGGTACGTGTGGTTTACACACAGGGACATTTAGTGAGCCATGGGGAGACATATTCCCACCCAGCACGCTGAGTGTTGCCCCACACCAGCCAGTTTTTATCTTCAGAGCAGATTCCCTGGCTGGATGAGATCTGTCAGCACAAATCTGGCTAAATAGGAAGAGGAAAGGTACTCACAGTGGTGCAGAGCCTCCATCATCATCTTCACATTCGGGACAGCGGGGAAAGAAAGAACAAACAGCGTCAGGGAAGAGCATGTACAAAGTGACCTCTGCCTCCTCTTAAAGCACTGGGGACTATGTTCCAGGCAGCATTCCCACCACCACTTAAAAATGGGAGAGAGCCACAGCTCCTCTGGTGAGATGGCAGCACTGCCCCGACCCATCTGCACCCGCCCCCACAGCTCCATGACTTGGGATGGCTCCCAAATCTGAGCACACTCACAGCAGGTAAAGGGGAAACCAAACAGGATGTTTCAGGAATAGGGGCTTTAAGCAGCGGCAGGAAGCCCTTTTCCCTTCCCACATGTTGTGACATCAAAACAAACACTGCACACCACGTTCTGGCTACACTGAGCAGCACAGCTAAGGAAACACCTCTGCCAACACGTGCCAAGCCCTGAGGCCTTTCACCAGCTCCCTGCAATCTGCCACCTCCCAACAGGAGGCTCCCAGACATCTCCTTCTGCTCCCCCCATTGCCTCTTCTACAGCCCTGGCTCCCCTCAAGTGACCCCAAGCCCCACACTCCAGGCACTGGGACTGCCCTGGGCACCAGGATCTGCTCACAGCTGGTGAGAGGACAGAGGCAGACACGTGGCTGGAATTACCTTCTACTTACCATGTGAGGTGGCACCCAGCAGCAGAGAAGGGAAGAGTGGACAGGTAACACCAGCAAGAATATCACACCAAACACAGGCTGGACTGTCCCCATCCCAACCCAGGTGACAGGAGCGTTCAGTTCTCAGCCAGTACTGGGAGGAACTGGGTCAGACAGGCCTCACTGTCACCTCCTCTAAGGAGGGGTAAAGCTACAGGGACTTTTGGGGAGAGAGAACCACTTGGAAGATGCAGCTAGAACTTCCTTAAGAGGACACCTGCCTTCCACCAGCCAGGGGTGTCAGAGGGCAAAACATCTGCTTGTAAAACTGCCTTGAGTGGAATTCCAAGCCCTGCAGTCAGAAGACGGATATTAGGCCTTAGCCCCTCTGCTGCACCTCTCCTCAGGGGGCTGAGGGGCCCAGCAGTATCCGGGGCAGGAAGGATACAGAGCATTCACACTGCATTGTTAACGGGATCAGATAAGGGCGACCCAGCTGACACAATGCAGATCCTCACCGATAAGGAAAGGGAGGAGCTGGTGCTTCCAGAAGAGATTAAAGATAGTACCGGGCTTTGAGATCCAGGATGTGTTGATCTGATGACCCAAAACATTCTAAGCTGAACACAAGCTAAGCCTGGTCTTGCTGAGCTACTTAGAGTCCCACAGTTTTACAGCACCACAAAAGCTCTACTTCTTATTTACAAACCACCCTCTCCAGACTGGGAGCTGCCAAAGCAAACCCAGTTCTGCAGACACAGGAAATACTTGAGCAAAGAGCAGAGGTACTGGTGAGGCAAAGGGTCAGGCTGACCTGCACCGAATCCTCTCTTGTTCTATCTCACCACTGGACTGCCAGAAACAGCAGTTACAGGCAGTTTCATGTCTGAGGTGGCACGGTACAGACTGCCCTTGTTTCAAAGCACCCACCCTCAAATCAACCCCCTCTGACGAGGGGACCTCAGAGTTCCCTGCGAGCCCATCTTGACACCCAACAAGTTACTTGATCTCCCCCCAGAGATTTAAACCCAGGCACTTCCTACCATCAAGAACCTCATCTGGCTTCCTCCTCTTCTCATAGATGAAGATGATGGTGACAAGAACAAGGACTTCTGCCACGATGCCCAGGAAAGGCCAGAGCGCTGCCAGGCGGCTGCGGACGCGCAGGTTCACCGTGGCGTCCCCGGAGCCGTAGGAGTTGACGGCAGTGCAGCGATAGTCGCCCGTGTCCTCCTCGATGTTCAGCTTCAGAATGCGCAGCTCTGTCTTGTTGCCACTGGACTTGATGATGTATCTCCCAGAGGCATTCTGGAGGTCCTGGAGGGAGGAGGAGGAGGGATAAGAGAGCTCTGAGGGCAGCGCTGACTGACCGTGCATGGTCCAACCCCCACAGAAATCCTCCTTCCCGGGGCACTGAGCTTTGAAAGACTCAGTTCTGATGGCACAAGTTCCCCCACCTCTGTGCTGGGCGGGAGGGTTGGCAGAAGGGGAGAAGGAGCAAATCACAGCACTTACACTTTCACCATTTTTGTACCAGGACCAAGTGGTGACAGGGGGGAAAGAGGGATTCTTGCAGGTCAGCACACCTGTGTCCCCCTCGTTGCCATGCTCAGACTTCTTGTATGCCGTCACCTGGGGGGCAACTACAGCAAGAGAACAAGAAATTCAAACACCTCATTATAGAAATCACATAGATTTGTGCTCTCTGCAACACCTCACAAAATCAGGCAGTTACCCCAAAGCTTGACCTCAGTAAGGCTGTTCCTCTCTCTACTTTGGCATTTTCAGAGGGGAAAGCAAATCAAGCTGCTTCAAGAAAGGCTCAGACAGATTTGTCCACCAGGTACTATCCTTCTCCCAGTTTTCCTGTGGGAACATGCCCAGGGGAATGCAGGATCTAAGAGCGGACCCTGCAGACACAGCACTGCCTGATAACAAGGCACACAGAGCCCTGCAGCCAGGTAAGGGCTGGGAGCAGCCCCTCAAGAAGCTGAAAAGACACCACAGCAAAGTTTTCAGGAGATGACAGCTCCCCCATGCCCCTCCTCAGACCCAGAAGCAAACACATGAAGATACCTGAAATATTCACTTGTCCTCTTATCTCCGGGTTGGTTTTGTAGACACACTCATACATGCCAGAGTGCTCCTCCATCTTCCCCTCGATTCTACCAAAAACAGGATCCAGGTAAGCATCCAGCACAACTGACTTACCACAGACACCGACCTCCAGAGCCATGGAATCAGACATCCATAAGCATCAGCAACCTCCTCTATAGCAAATTTCTCCCTTTCCAGAAGAGTATTTATGCTGCACCATGTACCTACAGCAACCCAACTCTCCACTCTCCCCTCCCCACACACTGAGGAGGGCAGAAGAGGCTTTCATGTGCACCACATCTGACACAGGTCTGTCAAGTCAGAGATCACTGTTCCAGCCCACTGAAACACAGGGCAAAGCAGGGGCAAAGATCATCCAGGCTGGGCTACTCTGGATCAATCCCAGCACAGGGAGAACTCTCCCGTTCTCCTTCCTGTAAAGCTGCTGCAATGAGATTTAGTGGATTATGCAGCCCCGCAACAAACATCCCATTCTGCTGCTCAGTAATACCCACTCGAGGGAAGGGGTCCACAGAGTTTGTCCCGTGGCTGCACCGGGACAAGGGGCTGTTTGTTAGTTCTGCTGTGCACGGCGCTTCCCACTTCCAAAAACCACTCAGCTGAGGAATTGAGGTCACGCGAGGGAGGCTGGGTTATAAATACTTTAATCCTTGTTCAGCTCCCTGTTGCTATGGGGAGACAGGCACGTCGGCACTGCCATACAAAGGGACATGATGCCTCCACAGCTGCTGGGTCAGTGCCAGCCAGGCCTGACTGTAATCGGAAAGGAAAGCTCACTGCACTGCCACAACAAGGCTGGTACTCCCACACTGAGCACGGACCACGGCTCGCTGCAGCTACCCAGCTCCTGTGAGAACAGCCGGACTTTGGAAAGGCACAAAAAGCCCCCAGGAGAGACAACATGCACTGGAGCCTCTCACTTCAAAGCTCTGGGGGAACAGCTCTGGCACAATGACCAGGCCCAACATGCTGTGCCCAACAAACCAGAGCCCAGCTGAACACCTGCTTACAAACATGAACAGCAGAACTGCTCTACAAGGATATTTGTGGCATAAAACCATCCCTTCCTCCTCCTTTTTGTCCCCTCCTCCCCATAAAGGAGAGTGTTGGGCCTTACCAAAACTCTGTCCAGCTCATCCTATGCTCTACAGCCCCAAAGGCCTGTCATCAGCAGGGCTACAAGCACTCAGCCCCGAGTCCAGCTGACAGCAAACAGCAGCTGCCTCTGGGAAAAAACGTGGCCATGCCCAGGTTCTGACCTTGCCCTGACACTCACGTGTAGCTGGTGAAAGCACTGTCGGTCTCGTCCTCTTGCAGGACCTTGTCCCCACGCATCCACTCGTGGCCCTTGATGGTGGAGTATGGCCCAGACATGTTACAGGTGAGGACCAGCTTGCCAGAATCCTCAGCGACATGAGCCTTGATGTCCGGACCTGCGTTCGTAAAGAGTTGGATTTAAGTTAACTCAGGGTATTGCAGAGCTGACATGGGGCCCAAGAACCTGCAACACAAACCCCACAGCTCCTCGTCTATCCCAGCTTCCACTTACCTTCATACAGAGTTCCCTACCAGCCCTGACAGTGCCAGCAGCAGACAGTCCCCAGCACCAGGTGACTGGGCCTGAGTGCACCTGGGACAGCAACGCTGACCCTGCAGCTGCTCCCCTACAAGCAGGACCTCTGCTGTGTCCTGCATCACTTGGAGCCTCTACTGTTGCTACCATGGTTGCAGCCCCAGTGCTCAATAAGCAATGGAAAAGGTCACTCTGAAGGGCAGAGCACAGCTCTCTGCTGCTGTGAGCCACCAGAGCACTCATATGTCAACACCTCCTGCCACCTGAGCAGCTTCAGACGCCTCCAGGTAACACAGAGGGCAGTCAGGACCCTCTGTTGCAAGGGGCAGCAGACCAGACCATGTGGCAGCAATATGTGCTTCATCTGAGGCAACCCAAAGGGTTTAGTGAGAATTACTCCAGGGAGAACACAGAGCCATGACTCCAAAAGGCCCTGGGTCTCCATGTGCCAGGCAGCAGTAAATTATGCAACATAAGATGACTCAGGCATTTCTACTCGCAGGAGGCTGTCCGAGAAGGCAGCTGCCACCAGCAGCACCATTACACAGCCCTGGTGGCACCACGGTCCCTACCCTTCCACCCAACCTCCATCCCTTGGAAGGAAGAGTTTTTGCCAGGGTTGACAGGTACTTTGCTTTTCCTCCTATCCAAATTCCACTGGAAGAAGGTTCTGCTGGAGTTCTGCATTTCCTAGCACATTTCTGCTGAGAAGGCAGCTATGCCCATCTAACTCACGGGAAGACCTCACCGGGACGTTAAGCTCCCTCCCAGGTTCCTATCGCTCAGAGCGGTCTGTGCGCTCCAGCGCTCGCCCGCCCGCTCTGCGAGAGGGAACCTGGCCACGTCCACAGGACAAGCAACGACATCACACTCAGTGTCACACAGACACGGCCATTTCAAAAATGGTTGCATCTCAGACCTCAAAGCAGGTTTTGTTCCCCACAGCCTGGGTCACCAGCACAGGAGCGAGCTCAAAGCAGGGCTGCTGAGAGGAGCGGGAGCTGTAGGAGCCGCAGGAAAGGGCCGCTGGTCAGTGGTGGTTAGGGCAGAGTCGACCGCAGAATCGAGGCTCAATTCTGCGGCCACACCAGGGCTCGAAGGCGCTCGGGGTAAGCGGCAGGTTCCAGGTCTTTGGCTCCGGAAAAGGCGCAGGATTGCCGGAGGGCAAATTGGTTGGGAAGCCACAACCCTTTTTGAGCAGGGCCATTTCGGGTCAAGTCACAGGTGGTGGGGAGTCGACAGAGGGTGGGAGTCTCTCAGTTCTACAGCAGGGGGTGGGAGGGTGGGGGAGCTTTTGGGAGCCACAGGACACGGGTGCAGGGGTGAGCATGGCAGGAGACTCAAGACACCAGTGTCCGAGCAAGTGCCAAGGCCTCGACGTGGCCACTCACGTTCGATGACAAAAACGTTCGCCTGGGAACGGATCCACTTGACTTTGGGGCTCTTCGACAAGTGGTTGCGGTCGGGATCGTTGCTAGCCCGGCACTCATACATGCCTGAGTCGTCACTCGTGAGGTTTGCGATGTAGATGGTACTGGTAGAGTGCAGGTTGTAGGTGGCGTTGATTTTGACACGGTCCTGCCGTGCGCCATCCCAGAGCTGAGCATAGGTCTCATTGGGATCGTTCCCCTCAAACCACCACTGGATCTCGGGGATGGGATTGCCAATCGCCTCGCAGTACAACTCCACGCTGTCCTGAGTCAGTCTCTTTTGAGACAGCGGTGACTTTATAAAACCAGCTATGAGTTGAAGAGGTATTAGTGCAAAGTGTTAGTGCAAAGCAAGAATTCACCTTCTACAAGCAAAAATAACCCTCAGCGACTGAGAAGAGGTTGCACATCATCTCCAGATCGGCGCACTCTACCTGCCCTCCCTCCCTCCACGCTCTGAACTCTGCCTGGCTCAGACAGGGCTGTTCACTTCATATCTCCTGCGGCTCCGCTGCAAACCCAGCACAGACAAAACAGCACTCTGTGTTTGCCACTATCCAAACTGGACACCCACAGCATCGCCCACCTACTGCGAGGGACGGCCGTGCCTCCGGGGCAGACCAAGGGCTGCAGTGCTC
Organism: Manacus candei; assembly: GCF_025592945.1. Taxonomy (NCBI): domain Eukaryota; kingdom Metazoa; phylum Chordata; class Aves; order Passeriformes; family Pipridae; genus Manacus; species Manacus candei. The sequence goes on along the minus strand of NW_026138128.1, from coordinate 291,161 downwards.
CACAGCCCCCAGAGCTTGCAGCTCCAGACTTTTTTGTGAGGGCTTATGCAGCCTCCACAGTCCCCAGCCCCTGCTCTGGGAAGGTGCTGCACAGGTCACGTCACCACGAAAGGCTGGGGGGCAGCGAGGTGGTGGGACCCCAACACGTGTCCTGCTGCAGAGAGGGTGGCAGTGCCAGAGCACAGACTGAGCCCCTCCAAGTCAGTTTGGGTAAAATGGGAAAAGTGCTTCCCTGTGCCCCCCTCCCCAAGAGGAACGTGCCCATTCCCCCTCCCTGCACAGCCCCAAGGCTGGCTGACCATAACTGGGAGCTGGCTGGGGCCCAGGCCCCCCTCGCTGTGCCATGGCTGGAGGACCTGGTGCACAGCCACACATACCAGCCCCTCGCCACCCTCCACCTGCTCACAGCCTTGTTTCATCCCTCTGCTCACCGAGGTGCCTGGCAGGAACTTCTAAGCACAGTACTGAGGTAACAACTTTTTTGGGGGAGGAGAAAGGTCTTGCAGTCTGCAAGACGTCCTGAGCCAGGTGGGGAAACGTGTAAATTTGTTGTCATACAAACAGTGAAATCAGACTTTTCATCTCAGGCAAGACCAGCCTGCAGAACTGAACTAGCAATAAACAGATCAGAGGCACAGGCAGCAGCTGCAGGCTGGAATTCAGGTATTTTTCACTCTGCCCTTGCAGCCAGAGGCCAGGGGGTTCAGCACTGCAATCAGCCAGTCCAAAGGTCGGTCCCTGTGCTGAGGGAAGCGAAGCTGCCAAATGTCTTCAGGCTCCAGGGCAGGCACAGGGCAGCACCCACAGCCCTGGGAGCCCTTCCCAGGGCGGGCAGGAAGGGAGGCTCAGTGGGAAAAGCTTCGGGTAAAGCCATCAGGCCCAGGTCGAGGTCACTACGTGACTCACCCTAAGCCAGGTTTCCGAAGAAGCTCAGCTTTCCACACGTCCTTCCTGCACTAATGGGCGGCCCTGCACACCAAGAGCCTTCCAGGAATTAATTTACTCAGTTAAAAGCACTTTATGATCATACAGAACCCCCCACTGATGCACCATGACGTACAAGCACAGAGGAGGTGGGTTTGGGAGAGGGGTTTTTTGTACGCCTGAAAATGTTTTAACAGGAAATTCTAGGACTGTTTTTGTGAGAGTAGAAACAAATCAGTGTCACAAACCTAAGTTTGCTCAAACTGAAGAAAAATACAAGTCAGTTTGTAAGCTAAGCTTGGCTCCTAAATAAATCAATTCCACATTTCTCAAAGGAAAAATTAACTTTGCATACTAAAGCTTTGAAAGTCTTGAAGAATAAGATCCTTGAAAGAGAAAGGACCCTCATATGCAGCCAAGATACTCTTGGTAGAAGGCTGACTGATTTTAAATAAGTGGGAGGTCCAGGGGTGCCCAGAGATGTACAGGACAGGGGTATGAGCTGTGAGCAGCTCTCTCACACCCTGGGTTCCACCCCCAGGACCAATGACCTGTGTGCCGTGGGGGACTTTTCACACCACAGGCTTGTGATCAAAGATTCCTTGTTCTGACAAGCCCTGGAACTGCCCACAGCACTTGTACAAGCCTGTCCATTCCAACTGCAGCCTGAATTAAAGCAGGAGCTGGTAAAGATCAAGGGTTTTACAGCTACAAGGTGATTACTGTACTCTGACAAAATAAGCTGTGCAAGGTTATTTGCTCTGAGTTAGAGGGTACCTCATGCAGTTCAGACAGGTTAAAAGACTCCAGAGCAAGTAGCAGCAACAGTGAGTACCATTTGCAATCCCATGAGATTAATGTTCCCCCTGTTCCCACCAGAAAGCTGAGCAGGCAATCCCAGTCCCAGGTTCTCCAGGCTGGGGAAAGCGCCTGCTGAGCCCAAGGCACAGGAGCACAGGCAGCAGCAACCCACTGGAATCGATCGGGGCTGCTCACACATTTTCCAGAGAGTGCCAGGCTGCAGACTGGAATCAGCTCCCAAAGGCCAGACATTCCCCACAGAGCTGAGCCGGAGCCTCCCCCGGCGCCTCCCAGGCACAGCAGCAGTATCTGATCCAGCAGAACAGCAGGGAAGGCAGAGAGACCAGATAACGTTCTCCAGAGTCACCTTCCAGCTGAAAACAACCTCTCCAGTCCCCAGGGTGTAAACAGCCTGGACACCCTTGGGGCAGACCAGCCTGACCAGAGCCTCACTGTCCCACAGGGTATGTGCTCCCACCTGGCCTGACCTTTGTTTCTTGGCTTGGGAAGGGGATAGTTGAGGCTCTGATGCTTTTTGCCATTTTCACTAACAGCTACAAAATCTGCCCTTAAGCTTCACACAGCCAGGCCAAAGTCAGGGTCCCTCCTCCTGAGGGCACAGAGTCCAGGCACACACCAACCTACGCTCAGGGTGAGCTGCCACCCAGTCTGCTCTGTAAAAAACAAACCTCAACACCGCTGAGAGGTCAAACCCCCGCTGTCCAGCCCCCACTCTGCTATCTCGAGGCACCAGCACTGTTACACACCAAGCCCAGGAGCCTGGCCGGGCAGGACACGGGTGTTACACAACTGACGGGGCAGCTCGTCCTTCTGGGGCTTTTCAGACCAAGGATAGAAACTGCCTCCTCCACGTCCCACTGGTGCCAGTCCCCTGGCAGGAGGCCAACAGAGCCCCAGAGGGAGTGGGACACAGCAGACCCGGGTAGCTCCAGATGAGTTTATGAAACTTGAACTGTGAGGTTTAGGAGGAGGCTCTGCCCCGAAGAATTAAAGTGCAACTCTGCAGCAAGGAAATACTTTAAGCAGACACTTCTATCATACCCCAGCTTTTCCGGAATCCTCCCAGTCTTTCACCTTCAGTCTTTGGTTCTACTATGGTGAAATTAGCCTGGTACCACAAACTGCCTACAAGTACCTGACGCTCTAAACAGCCAGGACCAGCGGGCCGCCCCTGGCGATCACACTGAGCCTCTTCCATCAGCACCCCTCGCACGCGGACTGACCCAGAAGCTGCGGAGTCCTGCGGGCAGAGCACGGCTGGGTTCGCCATGGCCACCGGCTCAGTTTGCCATGAACTCCTCCAAAATCTGAGAACGTGAAAGGTGAAGCCCCAGCACGGGGCAGACCCGGCTCCTCCCTGCGGGACGTGCTTTAATCCCCCACCGTGGGGCTGCCGGACCCGCTCGCGCCGGGGATTATCGGGGACACCTTTAGGGTTTAAAGCCGAGAAACCGGAGAAGCGGCTGCGGGGAACGGAATTCCTCGGTTTTCCTAAGGAGAAAACAACCCCGCGCGGCCGGGAGCGCCAGCGGACCCCGCCTTCCCCCGGCCCCGGAGAGCGGCGAGCACGCGGCGCGCGGGGAGCCCGAGCCCCGGGACCGCCCGGCGGCAGCCCGAGCTCCGCCCGGCCCGGCCCGGCCGCCCCCGGCCCGCTCCGAGCCCCCGGGGCGCCTCCGCTGCCCGGGCGCGGCCCCGCCCGCCGCGGACGTGCCCCGCCGCAGGCGCCCGCGCCGCCGCTCCTCCCCCCGCGCCCGCCGCTGCCGGGCCCGGCCCGGAGCTCGCCCGCGGGGCCGGGATACCGCGGGACCCTTCGGAATCCCACCGAGCCCAACTCCTCGCAGGGCCCCCCGCCCCGCCCGGCGGAGAACCCTCCCCAGAGCCGCCCCGGCCCTTCCCGCCCCGCCCTGGCCCCTCGCGGCCCCGGCTCGGCCCGGTTCGGTCCTTACTTGTCCCCGCGGCGCCCGCGGCCATCGCGCCCACGACAAGTAGCGCCAGGAGCGCGCGCGATCCCGCCGCGCCCGCCGCCATCTCCGCACGCGTGCCCGCCGCGCCGCGCGCGCGCTATAAGCGCGCTATAAGCCCGCGTCGGGCCCGCCCCCTGGCCAGTATCACCGCCAATAGCGCAGCGCAGCTCTGGGCTGGCCACGCCCTCCAGCCCCGGCGCGGCCAATCAGAGGGAAGAGTGCAGGGAGCGCCCCCGCCCCCCGCGCGCAGAGCCGGTTCGGGCCGGTCCCGCCGCGGCCACGCCCCCGCGGGGAGCCGATGGCCCCGGGACAGGACCCGGTGCTGCCCCGGGGACGGGGGCGCTCAAACACACGCCCGTCCCTGCTGAGCCCCCGGACACACCGGGCACGGCCCCCCCAGGCCATGCAGCCCCTCGGGGCGCACCGTGGGCAGAGGCGTGCGGGAGCCAGCGCGTGCTCGGGCCCGCGGAGTCCCGGGGCAGCGCCGGGAGCCGCCGCCGCTGTGCCGAAGGCACGCGGGAGTTCACGGGAGGCTCACGGGGTGAGCCAGGGCCGCCCGCGGGCCCCTCGCACAGCGGGATGTGTGGGAAGGGAACCGAGCAGCGCTTCCTCGGCGCGGGATGCTCAGGGGAGACAATGGATCCTGCGGACACGGCGGGACCGGTGCCAGGACAAACCGGACCGGCTGCGCGAGGCCCTGCCCCACAGCCCCCTCCGGGCCTCGGCGCAGCGCCCACGGGCCCGGGTCTAGGGTACCCAGGGAACACGCCTGGCCCCGGGATCTCAGCCGGGCAGTGCATGCGGGGGGGGCCGGTGCCAGCCCAGCCAGAGCTACCTGGTAACCCCGAGGGGCCAGGGCAAGCAATAACCAACATGGCCCAAGGCAGCCAATGCAGAGGCCTCTGCAGGACAGCAGCTCTGTTCCCAGGTCTCCCCCCAGCTCTTCTACATCCTGGGAGCCAACTCTTGGCTGAACCAGCAGTGGGAGCAGGGTGGGGGGGGTGCAGGACAAGGGGTGCAGGAAAAGCCAAAACAATGGGGCCATTGGCGCCAGTCCCCACCGTGCTCTCCACGGGGATCTGCCTGCTCTTGTAAACTCCTGAATCCTCCCAGAGCATTTCTTGCCCATGTCTGCTCCCAGCACGTTCTGCCCCCCCTGCACTGGGGGCATTCGGCAGATGGGGCTCCCCTGGTGCAAAAATCAGGCAGAATGTGGAGCCCACGGCACCCGCAGCCTGAGGAGCTGGTCCTGATCTGGACAGCCTCCAGTGTCCAGCACTGTTGGGAACTCCCAGGGAGGGGGAGAGAAGCTGCATGGAGCTCCAGGACCTTCCTGCCAGGGAGACAGCAAGGGGCAGGTTCTGCAGGGCCAAGGCTGGGGTGGTCCCTGGCCCTGGGGGCAGCTCACAGTGCTGCGGAGCATCACCCCGAGGGCAGCAGGGAGGGAACCAGCTGCAAGGAGCCAGCAAAGGCAGAGGGCACGTGGGCACGGTAATTCGTACCCCTGTGGGTGGGGGAGGCTACTGGAGGTGCCCAGAGAAGCCCTCCAGAAAAGGAGGGGGGAGCTGGCTGTGAAGGGGGGGCAGCCAGGGCTGCTGCTCCGTGCCGGCTGGTTGACCTTGGAAGCCGTTTGCCAGGCCTGAATAAAGCGACAATAATCCTATTCACCTTTTAGCCTCATTTCCTAAGGCAACAAAGCACATGCCCTCTCCGCGTGCAGTCCCAGGTGTCACTCAAGCCCTGATCCCATTTGCACGACTCCAACCGGGGGGAAGTTTTGCTCATTACCCCTCTGATGAGCTTTGTGCTGGGGGGGCAGGAGCCTCAGGCAGGCGGTTTGCCAGGGCCTCATCCCTGCCCTAGCCCCAAGGCTGCTCACCCCATCCCAGCGGGGGAAGGCAGCCGCAGTCAGTGCCCCAGGCTGGAGTGGGGCGGGCTGGGAGCTCACCTATCCCAGCCCCTCTCGGTCTGTGGGCTCAGGACACACCCAACCCGGATCAGAGGAGCTGAGAGGGCCCCAGGCACCCACTGTGCACCCATCAGGTGCTGCTCAGCACAGCGGGGCACTGCCCGGGCAGGTCTGCTGTCTGCAGAGGAGCAGGAAGGGAAGCACCTTCCCAGTGCAGCACTGGAGGGTTTGGCCCAGGCCAAGAGACCATGTGTTGGCCGCAGGTCTGGGGCAGAGGCACCTAACATTGCACCCCTCCCTCCCTGGGAAGGGCAAAGATGCTCTCCAGGCCAGAGGCAACCCTGCCCAGATGCTCCTGCCTCCTCTGCAAGGTGGGAAGAGGGTTGCTGCGAGACCCACGCTGCCCTGAGCCCTGGGAGAGCAGCCAGTCCATCCTGCCACAGCTCCATGCGGGGGCTGAAGGGCAGGAGCTGGTCCACGTCTGGCATGGAAACCCCTGGAACAGACCAGGCAGAGCCTCGCCGATGTACCACAGCCTTCCCTAGAAGAACTTTATTAAATAGTTTCCAAAAAAACAGAAGCAGAAAGACTCAGCATGACCCTGTCCCTCCCAGCTAGTCAAAAACTACAAACAGACCACCCCCGTGCCCCCAGTGCTGGCAGCTGCTGGGCAGAAACTGCCTGGTGCCCTACGAACACAGCTCTGGCATCACAGGCAGGGGAGGCAGGAAGGTCCCACAGGGACAGCCCAGAGGGCTGCAGAGTGAGCCCCAAAAGGTGTTGAAAATCACACAACGCTCACATGCTGCCCCCCAAAAAGCAACCACTCACTGCCACCACAAGCCCCCCAAACCACTCCTCCCCCACAGGGCTGAAGAGGAGCTGAACATGCCCAAACAAGGGGCAGCCAACATCAGCTCTGGCTGTCACTCCTCAGCTAGAGACACCAGTGCCCCAGTTTCTGTGGCTTTGTGAACACCCCTTCCCCCGCCTTTGAAGTTCATAAAATAGGGGGTTTGTTTTTTGCTTTGCCTACAAAGACAGTGATTTCCTTTGCAACAGCAGAACAGTCTCCCTGCGAGGTAGAGAGTTAATTTCAGGGCTGACAGATCCTAAATTCAAACCCGTTTGTTCTAGTTGAGGTAAAATTCAGTAGTTTATAGTAAGTTTTGCAATGCTAGAGGGCCATCAAGATTCCTCATTGCCAGAGTCATCCTCATCACCATAACAGCTCTCTGCTTCCTCCTCCATCTCATCATCCTCATAATAGTCATCATAGAAGAGGTCTGAGCCCTCATCTGAGGCTGGAACCTTGGTCTTCACACAGTACTCTGCCAGCGTGGTGGGGACTTTCACACCGTCCCGCTCAGCGTCCAGTTTGGTGCCCAGCACTTGCTTCCTGGAGGGCGAGAAGTGAGGGGTGAGGACAGAGCTCTGCACCGCAGCCCTCCAGATCCCGTGTCCCACAGGATGCCAGCCCAGCCAGCACTGCCAGGCCTGGCTCAGCACACACCTGATGATGTCCGTGTACTCCCGGTCCTTCCCTTTGCTCTCCTTCCACTTGCGGTACATCACGGAGGCGTCCACGTTGGCTGGGGAAAACGTGTTGGGCTCATTCAGCAGTGAGATCACACTCAGGAGAATGGTCCTGGCATCGAGAAACACAGGCAGGTCAGAGCCAAGGCGGGTCAGCAGCCACCCACACCCCAGCAGTGCCAGCAGCCCCGTGTCCCAGCAATGCCACTGAGTCCATGGGCTGAGAGAGCCCTGTGCTGCCCACAGCAAGGGAAGGTCCCAGTGAGGAGGAGCAGGCCAGGCAGGGGACACCAGCACATGGGCTGTCGGGCTCACATGCAACCCACACAAGCTCTGCCTGTTCTTCAGCAAAGCCCACAGCCCAAGTGCCTCCAACAGCCCCCTGGAATCTCCTTCAGGCTTTGGGAGCAGAAGGCCGTCCCCATCCTCCCACCATCCCACCCCTGCCCTTAGCTGAGCCCCCCACCCGCAGCCCTCACCGCACGTTCTGGGTGGGGTTCCAGCGCTCCGATGGCAGCTCCCCACTCTGCGGGTCGTCCACAGGTGGGTGGAGGATGGAGATGCAGACATCACCAGTCTGAAAGCACAAGAGAAACAGAACCCTCAGGAGCTGATGCCCCAAGCACCCTTCAGTAGCAGCTCCTCACTCACTCTTCCCTTCGGCTGAAGCCACGTGAAGCAATCCCAGCTGTTCCTTCAGTCCCAAGGAAGGGGCACCAGAGTTGTTGCCGCAGCCTCAGGCCTTGGGCTGCCAGCACCACACGGGTCAGGCTGCCCGATGCTGAACACTCCGTGTACCCAGCACAGCCCTCCTGCACCCCCTGTGCCCAGGGCCCCGGGGCCTGGCACGTTGCTCGCCCTGCAGCCACTCGTGGCACAGGCACGACATCCCCATGGGCTGAGCGTGGGAGCTGTTGGGCCTGGGAAGCCTGGCTGGCCTGGAACCTGCACTGGGACAGCAAACGGCTGTCGTGAGCTCATTAGTGGCATTCCCAGTGCCAGGCAGTCATTGCCAAAGGCACTGAGTGTCCAGTGCCAGACAAAGGCTGGCACTTGCATCCAGTGTCATTACAATAGATGCACACATGTCCACTGCCTGTCCAAGACTTTCCTTGCTGTCCTGGGGGACCTACCTCATAGATATTGGGGTGCCACATTTTGGTTAAGAACCTGAAGGCAGGAGGAGAGTAGGGGTAGTCGATGGGAAATCGGAGACGAGCCTGCAAGGAAACAATAAGGAGACATGAGGAGACCAGCTTGTGAGAAGGAAGGGACGGAAACCACAAAGCTCCTGACAGTTCTGGGAAAAAGGAACCTTTGCCAAGCCCAGATGGGCTTCTGTTGGCCTCCACGCCAGCTGGCTCCGTAAGCAGGACACCAGCCCCAGGGGCAGGACAGACACCGGCCCTGCAGGTGCCCTCTCACCACACAGAGTGGGGTAAGTGAATGGGCTGTGAGGGTTGTCAGCTCCTTCCCCACCATTCTGCCCAATACCCTCCTCTCCAGCAGGGCCCACCCACGCTAACCTGGTGCTCTCCAACACGGAGGGACCAGTGGGAGCCGACAGGGCTGATCCAGCACGGCCTCAGCACCTGGAGCCAGCCAACCCCCAGGGCTGCTGTCCAGTGGCCATAGCTGTGCCACTGGAGAAAAGGCTGTTTACCCTTCAGAGCTCAGGGGAAGGAAGCATCAGGTGTTTTGTGCTCTGATTAACACATCAAATGTCTAAAAATAGCCTGTCACTGCTGAAAAGAGACCAAGTCCAAACTGGCTGCAGCGCGAAGCTCGGGGGCTAAAAATAAAAGCACGTGAAGTTCAGGCTGCAGCCCAGGGCTCCGGCAGCCACCGAGGGCTCCTTCCGCAGCCAGCGAACCCCAGGGGCTGAGGCCAGGCAAACACAGCCTCACTGTCCACCCCTGAGTGAGGAGGTGAAGCCTGAGGTGGCACAGGGACTTAGAGCAACGTCCCCACGGCCCCCAGAGCTGCTGCCAGCACCAGGCGTCCGAGAGGACGGGGGCAGCTCCTCCCTGCGTGGCAACGTCCCTGAGACTGATTCAGCTTTCAGCTGTTTCCAGGCCCTGGGAACAAACTTCCAGATTGAGATTCAGCTGCTGCTCCCAAAACAGGCAACAGCCAGAAACAAACTGTGAAGGTTTAAAACACACAACAACTCCCTGAACGTTTCTTGCTCCCTCAGTTCACGTACCAGAGAATTTGGACAGTAGATCCATGAAGGGACAGTGGGAACCACTCTGGTTCTGCCCAGCAGTGGGGGAGTAACCCGGGATTGCTCTTTACCCATGGAATGAGCCCCATTCAGCAAGGTAACTGCAGACAACTCTTTGGATGCTTCTGGAACTACAGCCTGGACAACAGCTCACGGCTGCTCATGGATCAGGGCAGGAGACAGAGACACCTGTCCCCCTCCTCGCCACCCTGATCATCCTGACCCATCCTGGGCTCCAGCCCCCCACCCTCCCGCCCTTCCAGGATCCGGTCCCAGCACAGGTAACCCCGGATAGCAGCGGGTCTGTCCCCATACGTGTTCCTGCCTCGTCTCCCAGGCTGGCCGTTTGTCCCTGAGCTCCACAGCGCAGACAGAAGTGGAAAGGGGGAAAAACGCAGCGGGGGCCACGTTCTGTGTGTGGAGTTTGGGCAGCCCAGGGCAGTGCACATGCACACGGGGACACTCAGCCCTGCGCTGGGCTCCAGCCAAACAGCTGAACGTCGCAGAATAATCCCCTTTGTTGTGTCAGAGGGGATAAGAACAAAACCCACAGAGGCAAAGGGGGCTGGGACAGCAATAACCCCGCTCTGCCATGCACTAACAGGCTGGAGGAGATTCAGCCCCTTCGCTCTCCTCTTATGCAGAGTCTCACCAGCACCTTTAGTGCTGACTCTGGAGAAGCTCTCAGGCACACAACAGGAGCACGAGTGGCTAAAAGCTGAGAGTTCAGAGGGTCTTATGCCAATTTCAGTGAAGAGATAAAACCTGGCTCTGAAGCATCAGCTATGCATGCCCAGGAAAACAAACACAGCTGACCCTGGGTGACTCACCCCGCACATCCCCACCCTGACAGCAACAGGATGAAAACACAAGAGCTCGGTGGAGGAGGGAGGATGAGAAAGAGGAAGAAAACAGCCACCCAGGTTGCACAAGACCTGGGAAGAGCACACACACATCCTGCCGAGAGGGACTGAGCTGTCAGGCCACAAAACGCCTTCTCCCACCTCAAACTCCAAACGAAACCACGAGACACACTCTCTGCCCAGCTCTCAGCTCCCCCCGGGGCTGGGCCATCCGTGCCTGCACCCGAGGGACCTTTGTCTCTCCCTCCGGTCTGGTGGCGATGCCCTGGATCCCCTCCAGGAAAGGGAATATCAGCCACCCAGAGCTTGCAGTCCGGCACCCACAGAGCCCCCGGGGGGCCAGACGCCCCTCACGACGAAGGGGACCCTCACCTAGTTTGGCAGCAGCCACCTGCGCACCAGCTCCCATCCTCCCCACAAGAATACCCCGCAGCCCCAGGGACCCCGCGGTGTCCAGCAAAGGACCCCGATCTCCCTGGCCCTCAGCACCCCCTCAAGGCCGCGAGCAGCCCTGTCACGCCCCCCCACACCCACCCGAGACACCCTCACAGGGTCTCCCCACTCCCGAACCCCCTCACCCTTTCCCAAGGCACCCGGCACAACCCACGACACCACCTGCTCTGCCTTCGCCCCCTCGAGCCCCCGCTCCCCCCGGCTGCTCACCTTGAAGTACCCGCCCTCGTAGTGGGTGTCCGGGGGGCCGAAGATGGCCACGTCCCAGGTGTACAGGTCCCCCTCGTCCACCAGGGTGACCCGGAACCCCTCCACGGGCTCCTCCTGCAGCCCCTTCAGCTCCAGCAGCAGCGCCTTCTGCGAGCTGGGCACGGGGGGCCGCGCCATGGCGGGGCCGGGGCTCGGCGGGCCGGGGGGGCCGCTCTGAGGCGCGGGGGGGGGCGGGGGCTGTGCCGGCGGGGCGGAAGGCGGGGCCGCCCGGAGCTCCGCCCCTACGGGCACCGCCCGCCAATCAAAGCGCGCTGCGGGGGCGGGGCAGGGGCGGAGCTCGGGCCGGGATGGCGGCGGGGCCGGGCCGGGCCCGGCGCGCCCGGTCCTGTCGGCGCTCCCGGTGAGCGGCCGTGCCGGGGCTCTCGTGGCTCCTGGCCCTGCTGGCGTTCCTGGCCGCCCCACCGAGCAAACCCAGCGCACGTGCCGGGGTCCCTTCAGCGATCGTCCGCCGCCCCGGGGCTCCCTGGGACACCGGATCCCGGCCCGGCCGACAGCCCCGGTGCGACCGTGCAGCCCCAGGTCAGCGTTCAGCAGTGACTGCACCTGTCAGCCCGCGGGTGTCACACCCTGTGTGATACTACACCGCTCTGCCAGGGAACCGGAGCAGAGGCTGCTCCTGGCACAGCCCCAGCAGAATGATCCCTCCAGTGCCCGTGGCTCACACCTCCCCTCGTGTCACATCCTGTCACCTGTGCTTGGGTCAGGAGCCAGCCCCAGGTCCTGCCCCCACCCAATACAACATCCCAAGCCTGTGGGGATTCTCCAACCAGCCCTTGCACTCCAGGTGCTCCACAGCCACACCAGCCCCCAAGGATGGAGACTGCCCTGTGCTGCCAGGTGGTAAGAAACTGGCCACTAAAAAATAATAAAAAGATTTAATATCTTACAGCAAACCAGCAATTGCACAGTATAAATAACAAAAAAAAGTTCAAATAAATAACCCCTGGCCTGACACACAGCTGGTGCCAAAGCAAACCCCGTCCCAGGGGAAGGGGATGTGTCTTGTCCAGATATGATGCTCACGGAGCTGTCCCAATGCAGCCATGGCCCAGCTTCGTTCCTTCTGGCTTGATTCACTGCCCAGAGCTGCCCTGCAGGTCATAGTCCTCGTGCCAGTTCTGGACAACACCTGAAAGGGACTTCCCAATGCAGCTGGGCCAGAGGAGCCATGGCTGGGCGAGGTGCTGTGAGTAGGGGCACAGAGCTGCTGAGCACAGTTCCTGCTGAGCAGGAACAGGGGAGGGGCACGGAAATGGGCAATCTCTTGTCGGGTAAACCCAGGCTCTCCAGCCAGTGCCTGACCAGCCCCCCATGCTCACCGTTCAGCTCAGTGGGGTCAACAGCGGCCACAGCCAGCGCTGCTCCCATTCAACATCACTCCACAGGCTTCACCTTTGCAATGAACAGCGCGGTGGCTTTCCTTAGGAACTCCTCCCTGCTCATGGATGAGCCGAGCTTCCTCTCCTGCAGCGCCCGATCCATGGCCAGGGCTAGCCCATCGGGGCCCAGCCGGGAGCCCGCCTCCAAGTAGCGGCCAGGCCGCAGGCCGTGCCCGGCGCCCAGCGCGTCCTCCAGCGCCCGCAGCACAGCCTGGCACAGCCTGGAGTCCGCGGAGCCGCCGCCGCCCAGCACGGCGAACAGCGCGTCGGCCTTGGCCGCGAACTCCAGCAGCACGCAGCAGGTGAGGACGCCGTAGCGGAACACGTCGAACGGGACGGCCTCGTGGTCGCGGCAGCGGACGCGGCGCAGCAGCGCGGCCGCCGCCTCGGCCGGGGCCGCCCCGCGCTGGCAGATGCGCCGCAGCAGCTCGCTGTAGAGCCGCCCGTCCACGCCTGCCGCCCGCCGCCGCCCGCCGCACCCCAGCACCTCGTAGGCCGCGCCGGCGTTGCTGTCGAAAGCCGTCCTGTCGCGACAGGGCACAGACACAGAGAGGCGGCCTCGCTCCCCGCCCCCGCCGCCCCCCGCCGCCGCCCGCCGCACCTGTGCGAGTGGTGAGCCAGGCGCACGTACCACAGCGCCCGGGCCAGGCGCTGCGGCGGCCCCGGGGGCTCCGCCGCCGCCTCCGCCGGCACCAGCCGCTCGAAGTACTCGGCCAGGAAGGACACGGGCTCGGCGGGCCGCGCCTCCAGCACCTTCAGCAGCGCCTCGCGCACCATGGCCGTGACGCCGGCTCGAAGCAGGAAGTCCGCCGCGCTGTCCTCCGCCAGCCCGCCGCCCCCCGGCGCCACCCGCCCCGGCTCCGCCAGCCCGCTGCCTCCCGCCGGCCCCTGGGCGGCGGCCGCCCGCCGCTTCTCGTACGCCGCCATCTTGGAGCGCGCTTCCGCCCGGGCCGGAAGGTTCCGCACAGCCATCTTGCGCACTGGCAGCCAATCGGTGGGCAGGAAGGCAACGCGAACGCACCGCCATTGGGCGAGGCCGCGCAGCGGTCGCCATCATGAGTAAGGGCAAGGGAGCTGCCCTGTCAGTGGTAACGCGGGGGGCGCCGCGGCCGCCATGTCTAGTCCGGGCAGGTGCCCCGCCCTTGGCAACCGGGCGGACGCCGCCGGTGACCCGGGGCCGGTGAGGGGCCGCGAGGTCGGGACTGAGGCCGGGACCGGGACCAGGACAGTCCCAGCCCAAAGGACGCTTGCTCAGGGCTCGAACAGAAACAGCTCTTTATTGGAGTACCGCCCACCCCCCGCCGGCCGAGCTCACGCTCCCCCGGGGGCTCCCTCGGACCCTCTGTCGTGGCAGAGGAGCGGCCGTCGCGCTCCCGCCCATCGCAGGTTCCGGGAGCGTCGGACCAGCCCAGTGTCCGGTGCGAGCTCGCGGGGATCAGTCCCGGGAGCATCCCTGGCCCCGTCCCTGTGACACCGCTGCTCATCGCCCTTCCAGCCCCTGCTTCCCGGCTGCAGGCACAGCTCCTGCTGCTGCTTCTTCTGGCCGGCCAGGGGCCGAGAGAGGCCAGCAGCGGACAAGGGGATGGCAGGGACACGGCTGGGGGGGTGGGGGCATCCGTGGGCTGCTCCCGCTCCTAGGACAGCTCCCACCGAGATCTGAAATGTTTCCACAGGCGACGAGACACAACGGCAGTCACGATGAACCCCAGCAGTGAGGCCGCTGCCCCTGCAGCAATGGCGGGGCTGGAGCTGAACGAACCTGCAGACACACGGAGCTGTAACCACAGCAAAACCCCAAGGGATGAGCAAACCCCCCCAGCACCAACTGTGGCACCGGTACAAGGGGCTGCAACCCCATCCAAGCGATGGGGGGCAGGGCAAGGGGCCACAGACCACCACTCACCATCCACAACCGTCAGCTCCAGGCTGACTCCCTTGGCGAGGTGGCCGAGCAGGACACACTGGTAGTGGCCCTGGTGCCAGGGCTCAGCGTGGTCCAGCCACAGCACGGAGCTGCCACCCACGGCCTCCTCCCGGTACTGAGAGAGGGCAGCAGGGGTCTGCAGCCAGTGCACCGTGGCATTCCCGGCACACTGCGCGTGGCACTCGATGCGCAGGGCCCTGCCCCGTGTCCCCGTGGGGGGCAGCGACCAGATCCGCAGGCTGCAGGCGGGCACTGAAGCCACAGATGGCCCTGGGCCCATCGTGCCAGAGCCAGAGAGCGTGGCAGCAGCCACGGGACTGCCTGTGACAAAGTCCCGTGTCACAGCCCGCTCCGTGGAGGAGGGTTCGGTGGCAGCAGCCAGCTCCAGAGTGGTCCCAGCATCAAGTTCCCGTGCTGTGGTGGGATCATGTGTGGGGACACTCGGCCCTGGGGGCAGCACTGTGGTGGTCACGGGCCCAGCTGTGCTGGGGCTCCTCACGGAGGTGGCTGTGAACACACAGCAGCATCAGTCACAGGTGGCCTCACTGCAGCCCCTCCACTCTGAGCACAGCAAGTGGGAGCAAATGGGCACTGGCAGCAGGGATGGGGACAGGGATGGGGATGGGAGATTCGGGAATGGTGCAGAAGCAGGAGCTGCTCCTGTTCTGGCAACACTACTCCAAGTAGCGCAGGGCAGTGGAGGTTGGCTCCAGCAGACGGAACACAGGCGGGCCGTGGTCCCCAGCCCCTCCTGGCACTCACCCCCAGCACTCGCCACCACAGATGCCACCCGGGTGAAGGTCTCCTGTCCCACGCGCAGCGTCACCTCGCACCTGAACTCCACCCCTTCTGCCACCTCTGTCCCACCCACAGGCAGGGTGGACACAATGTCATACAGCTCCTCATCGGTCTCTGAGGCATCGAAGTCTGTGTTCTCCAGAGCCTGGTGCCCCCGGTACCAGGTGAGGGCCAGCCCGGTGACGGGGTGCACGCGCGCGGCCGAGCAGCGCAGGCAGGCGGGGTGCCCCGGGCACAGGGTGTGAGGCACTGCCTCCAGCTGCAGTGTGTCTGGGAGGGCTGCAGAGAAGGGGCAGAGCTAAGGGTGATTTTTGGCAGCAGAGCCCAGGAGGGAGGAGGCTGCCTCGGGGATCCAGGGCTGCGCCAGAAGGTGGCGAGGGACGGGCTGGGGAGCACTTACCATAGACCTTCAGTTCAACGGTTTGCTGGTAGTGCCGCCCGTGGCAGCTGCCCTGGCAGATCTTCATGCCCTCCGTGGCCACAGTGGCTTGGCTGATGTGCAAGATGCTGTGGGTGGGGAAGGAGGTGATAGTCCCCAGGGCAGTATCCAGTCCCCTCCACTCCACCGTGCCCCCTGCGCAGGCCAAGGAGCAGTTCAGTTCTGTTGAGCCCCCAAACGGCACCACCGGCTCCCGCGGTGTCACCACCAGCCTGTCAGCGGGGCGCCCTGGGCAGGAGGAAACCGCAGGGTGAGGGAAGGGGACAGTCACCAGAATCCTGAGCACCAGGACGGGAAGCTGCAGCAGCAACGGGGGGGACTCGGTGACAGTCGGGACTCAGCGTGGGGAGGCCCCGGGGCTGCAGTACCAGGGGCAAAACAAGGGGAGCAGCAGTAGCAAGGCCGGGCAGCGCAGTGGGTTGGGGGATAGGGCTGCACTCACCGCTGCAGCCCCACAGCGAGCTCAGGAGGAGGAGGACAGGAGCCGGCTCCATTGCCTGCAGGGCAGCAGCAGGGGTGGTTTTCCTTCCTTTCTATCCTCCTTCCAGGGAGAGGGTGCCGCTGGCCAGGGCTGTTGCCTTCTGGCCGCCAGTCCCATCCTCAGCCCTTCTTAAGCCCTGTAGGAACCGCCCCCATGAGCACCGGTCCTGAGGCCCCCACGAC
The DNA here is from genome assembly GCF_025592945.1 of Manacus candei. Taxonomy (NCBI): domain Eukaryota; kingdom Metazoa; phylum Chordata; class Aves; order Passeriformes; family Pipridae; genus Manacus; species Manacus candei. The sequence goes on along the minus strand of NW_026138128.1, from coordinate 274,990 downwards.
TTCCAGCCTGAGGGGTATTTCCAGAGGGAGGTTTCGGTTTCTGATTTTATTCCAAGTTTGGCTCTTGCACAACACCCAGCCGAGGGCCAAATCAGTAGTCCCAAACCCAGGAGAGCCCCTGGCCTGAAGGGTCCCCGTGTGGTTGCAGGGGTCCCCATCACCCCACCAGGCATCTCTGCACAGGCACCTGCACCCCAGGATGTGGCTCAGATCCAGCTCCATCCCCGGTTCTCAGGGGCTCCATCACCCACCCAGAGCCCTCAGAAAAAACAGCCCTTCCATGACCCCAACAGCTGGGATGAGCTGCAGGCTGCTGGGGACATGTGGCTGTGGAAAGGGCCCTCCCCAAAAGCAGGACCTGGGACCCTGGTCAGTCCTGCCAGCAGCTGCATTTATTCCCAGAACAGGGTGTTTTCAGGGATGGAAGCAGGTGTTCCTGATAGGGTTGGTCTCGTGGTACAGTGTTACCACATAGAAGGTGTTGAACACCCTGCATTTTCCAGCCCCAAGACCCTGGCACAGCCACAGTGCCTCTCAGGGCAGGTCTAGCATCGCTTCCTCGCTCCTGCCCAGCTCCCCAGGAGAGATGGGTCTGGTTCTGACCTGTCCTGTCCTGCCACGCTGCAGCCAAGGCCAGGGAAGGTGCCAAAGGGCTGAGGGAGGCACGAGCCCAGCCCTGCACCTCCTGTCATGGCAGGACCTGGCCATTTCCCGTCTGGGAACTCTCCAGAGAGGCAACTCTGGGCACTTGGCGCGCCGTGCATCCTTTCAGAAGGTCATGTCATTAATCCTCCGAGAGTCCAGGAGGCCTCTGAGCAAGGGAAGTGCTCTGTAAACACCCACCACCGAATATGCACACTCAGCCCGAGCAGGTGATTAATGGCCCTGGGGTTTTTGTTCCTTCCATCCTGTGTTAACAGAGCCACTTCCTGGACTTTCCAGCAGCCACCAGAGCCTCTGGCCCAGCCCTGGGACAAGCCATGGCCAGGGCTGCTCCCACACTGCCAGGCTCTTCCCAACAATGAGACTGAGGACCTTGAGGACAGAGACGTTGTGCCAGGGCTTCGCCTCCCACTCCCACCCACATGATAAGAAAGTCCATGAATCAGAGTCCGAACCAGAACTGAGCACTTACAGTGTGACCTTCTCTTAAAAAGCAGCTTTCCCAGACCTTCCTGGACCTCAAAAGATTGACAGTTACCAGAAAGCTCAGCACCTTGTGCTGCACTTCCTCAGGTTTGGGGCTTGCAAGTGCCTGGAGCTGCCCCAGCCACCGGCACAGGGGGGCAACACAACTCCATAACTGGAGTTATGGAAACATGATAAACCTCCAGCTCCACGAGGGCCAGTTCCAATGGCTCAGCCATCGAGCCAGAGGGAGGGCAGGGGACTTGGCCCAGCTCAGAGTGACACAGCAGAGCCCCCAGGGCAGCCCTCGCTCACCGAGCCCCTGAGCAGTGACCCACTGCAGCCCCCACTCCACTGCCCTCTCCTCTAATGGACTCGGACCTTCCTCTGGCCCAGAGGTGCACAGGAGCTCCTGGTGCCCCAGGCACAGCCGAGAGAGAGCAAGAGGTTGCGTGCACAGGGTGAAAGGAGCACGCCCAGGCTCCAGGACAGGAAACCTTTGAAGGAATGAAGGGAACGATTTGAAGGAATGGAGAGACTCAGAAGCCTCAACACCTTTCCTGGAAGCCAATTGTGCTTCCTCCCACAGGGCAGGAGTGGGGCCTTGTGCCGGGCAGCACTCGGTCCAGAGCCATCGCTCAGGAAGCAGAACAGTTCAGTGTGGAGACACAAACCACTGAGGGACAAGGGCTGGCTCCGGGACAGGATACCTCCGAGCCCCTCAGGCCGGGGTGTAGCCCCAGGCTGTGACCACTGGCACCAGAAGGGTCGAGGCTTTGCCTCTGCCCCAGGGACCATCACGCCGATGGGGGGAAGGGTGGCCACAACCTCCTGTACTGCAACACAAGCCCTTTGTTCTTCAGTGATGCCAAGTGAGAAAAGCTAACGGTTCTCTCTCAAATAAAGATGAAAACAATAAAATAAAAGCTAGTCTAGTCCAGAGGAAATAAATACAGAAGCAACAGGCTGTGTTAATGGCTCATGTTTCCAGGATATCAGCCATCAAGCACTAGCCCCCATCCCAGAGCTGACTCAGATGTGTTTACACTTCTTGTGATTAAATTGTTCAGTCAGGACCATCCTCAGCCACCACAAAAAGTGTTTATGGGAGTCAGATAAGATCTAAATTAAACCTGGCTGGAAGTTTAAACAATAGAGTGGGGGCTGCTAAAAACCAGTCCAGGAGGAGTCTCCAGTGGGGCAGGTGGGAGCCAGGGACCTGCTCCCCATCTCAGCCTAGGGAAGGGGCTGGCAGCCCCAACCTAGGTGACCCAAACTGGCCCCAAATCTTCACACCACTCACAAAGGTCAGGCCAAGGGCTGGGCAGGAGCTGCCTGGTACTGCCAGTGAGGGAAGGAATCAGGACAGAGACCTTCAACACAACAGGAAAGCAGCAGTTTAATAAATAATCCATCAGAGGGAGAGATTAGCCAGTTCCAAACACAACCTGAACCAAAATAAATACATTTTATCGTTAGCTTAAAAAAGAGACACACGAACGCACGCGATGGGGAACTGTGAGAGAGCAGAGGTGGGACTCGGCCCATGCCCACACTTTAAAGATACCACAGCTGTCAGCAGCCATTTGAGTGCAGAGAAAGAATAAAAACAGGGAAGTAAAATGTTACTACTTTGCAAAATTAATGGCAGAAGAGAAAACAATGGTGTAACTCAGGTTTTTAATGCAACAAGATCAGTGGCAACTCACTTGACCTGTGGCCGTTAATGCCGGGACTGCAGACGGGCAATCAAGCCGACTTTTGCCTTGTGTTTGGGCATTGCTGTTACCATCCTGAAATGTAAGTCCCTGCAGACAAATCCTGGGAATTCTGATGTTAAACAGCCAGGCTCAGACACTGCACAGCAGATCAAGGGGATTTTAAGAAAAGACTCTTTTTAAAAAGTTGCGTTTTCATATAAAGTAAAAAAAATTGGCAAAACTAGTTGAATGCTCCACACAGCCTTTGCAGACTCCACGTGGGATGCTGTGGAAGTACCGGCCCTTCAGAATGAGACATTCTTCATTTGGCTCCGGGAACTTCAGCTCTGGCACCACTTGGCCCAGCTCCTGCTCTGTCACATAAAGGCAGAACAGTGCGGGGACCCCTGCGCCGAGGGGAGGGGAGGCACCGGACCAAGGCCCCACTGAACCAGAGGAGAGGAACCCCAGTAGAGTGGGAAGGAATCCACAGGCCGGCACAAGCCACTTTTCCACTGGTTCCCACTGCTGCCTGGTGCTGCACCCCCCACTCCAGCTGCCCGGTGCTGTTCCCCCACTGGTTCCCAGTGCTGTTCCCCCACTGGTTCCCAGTGCTGTACCCCCACTGGTTCCCAGTGCTGTTCCCCCACTGGTTCCCAGTGCTGTTCCCCCACTGGTTCCCAGTGCTGTTCCCCCACTGGTTCCCAGTGCTGTTCCCCCACTGGTTCCCAGTGCTGTTCCCCCACTGGTTCCCAGTGCTGTTCCCCCACTGGTTCCCAGTGCTGTACCCCCACTGGTTCCCAGTGCTGTACCCCGGCGGCAGCAGAGCTGCTCACCAGCCAGGCTGCAGCCCCTCACCTGGTATCACCTGAGGCAGCACCTGACCCCGAGCTTGAAGGCTGAAAAAGGCATCAAAACACTCCAGGCCCGTGACACACAAGCCAGGGCACATCGGCATCGCCAGAAGCTCAGGGGTCGTGTCGTGAGGGACAGGACTGGAGAGGGAAGGTCACCGGACGGTTCTGCAGTCTGAGGGAAGGAGAGGCTGAGAAGCCGCAGGCAGCAGTGGTGGTGAGAGGGAACAGGATCAAGAAACGCATCAGTTTCAATAAACTATGGAATAAGGGAAGGGACTTTTTAAAAATATATCTCTATATACTTTATATCATATAAATTATGCTCGTCTTTTTGCAACGTGCCACTATATCGTACCCGTGAAGCTTCAAGTGCCTCTGTGTGAGCAAGGTAACAACTCTGCCTTTTACTTCATCTGTATGTGAGGGAAAAACCCACTTTTAGCTCACTTTAATCAAGTGTAAATCAACAGATCACCAGGACTTGGTAAAAGTCCTGTCTAAAAAAGGCATTTTTGTGAGGAACACGGAGGGGGGGAACTGCTGCCTGGAAGTGCAAGTGACCGGATTTCCTTCAGAAAAAAAGCTTGCTATGCACACACAAATACTGACCATCCCAGCAACATTTGGGAATTGGGAGTGTCGCCACAAGGAGCTTGGGAAAAGTGGAGTCACGGCAGGTCACTGAAGTTCCTGCTGGCTCTGCTCCCCAGCCCTGCAGCCAGACCCACCTCAGCATCCCTCCCTGTCCAAGACGGCCCCGCTCTGCTCGCAGAACAGGCTGCTCCCAGTTGTGAGCACAGGATCTGGTACCAGGCCAGATCCATGCAAAACAAACTGCCAACCCTTTCACTTAAACATCCACCTTCAGTAACCAACTGGTCCAGAAGACTGGTAAAGTGACACTGTTACCAGTTACCCAGGCTGGGCAGGCAGCTGGTCCTGGCTGTCAGTGTCTGACAGGCACGTAAGGGACCCACATGAAGTTGCCACCCTTGCTGTGCCCAGAGCCAACACCAACCAGCCCCAACAGGCTCCAGAGCAGTCAGAGGATGCTCCCAGGCAGAGTGGGGATGGGCAGCACTGCCCTGTGTGTGCCAGCTGGGGTCAGCAGCAGGGTCGTCCAGGCAGTGTTTACCATTAAATCCAGAGGCAAACTGCATTTGCAGTAGCTGCAGTGATGACCTGTCGGCAAAGAACCACGACGTGAAGGGCCAACACACCCTCCTTTTTGGTTGCTCTTCCCTGGGTTACCTGTCCCAAACCCACAGAGAGGGGACCCTGTCCAGAGAATGGCCATGGCTGCACTGGCCCCACTCTGAGGCAGGACTGGTGTGGCCACTGCAGCCTCAATTCCCTTAACAACAGATTCCCCAAGTGTCTCCAGTTTGGTCGTTACTTCCCAGAACTGCTCAGTGCCATTACTTGTGATTTACTTAAATGAGAACAATCGTTTCCTGCCCTCTGTCACATCTCTATAAACAACCACACTTTCCCTGGTTGCCTCAGCTTCTTTCACAACACTTCAAGCACCTCCTGCTCTTTCTGAGCAGAGCCGAGCCTGCAGCAAAGGTTGCAATTTCACTGTTTTATAAACAAAAGCCTTCACAGCAGGCTCAGAAATGCCACACGGAATTCCAAATTGTAAGTCCAAATCAACACAATCCTCACTATTAGGATCTCCTGGGCTGAGAATAAACCAGCTCCAAGCATTCTCTGGGTTTAACATTAGATGGCAGGAGCCCCAGGACAAACCATGCTTTATACAAGTGCTCAAGGTAAACAACCATTTCTCTGACCTCTCTCCCAGGAAACCACATTCTCCAAAGTGCTTGGCACAGTTTAATTGTTTCTCTGACCTCCCAGAGAACTGTATCTCCTAAACAACACTCACAGCTCCATACAAAGATTTCTGAAAAATCCTTCTATCTACTGCCTGTGGAGGCAGTGACAGGCAAATGTCACCTCAACATGACAAAAAGAGGAAAACCAAACAGAACTATGGCCATTGTGGCCATTCAAGCATTTGTAATTCATGTAGTTGCCCTTCTCTCACCTGCCCATTCTCCCTTGTGTGAGCTGCAACTCAACTTCTTAATTTTTATCCTCTTCATCAGAACATTAAATCAGCAGATTTATTTTTTTTGGTCTAAGTTTCACTTGGGGCAGAATGGGTGAATTCCTCAGGTCCTCGGGCAGTGAGGAAGCTCCAGCCCTGTGCTCCACACACGCACAGGGGGCTGCCAGGGGCAGGAATCAGCTGTGTCAGGGATGGGGCACAGAGCAGATGCCATGCTTTATTCTGGGAGGCAGCCCAGTGAGCTCCCACAAACACGGACCACGCCGGCTCCATCCTCTGTGACTGGCGAGTGGAGGGTTTGGCAGGGCACGGCACGGGGCGCAGGGTTCACGCGCAGGGGCAGGTTTGCTTTCCAGAACTATCCTTCCACATGGAGCAGTTCCACACCTCCCCTTTCCATCAACACCAGGTGATACAATTCCATTTTTGCACCAGCTGTGTGTATTTGGCTCGAAGGGAAAGCCCGTCCCTCCTCAGCAGCTGTCAGCGGCACAGTCTGTTACCTCGGCTCCTCTCTCCCCCACCCCGAACTCCTGCCGAGTCCATCCCTGGAGCTGAGCCTGAGGCAGGTCCCGCTGTCCCACCTCACACGCTGCTGTCCTCCAGCAGGGGCTCTTTGCCATCCGACCCCCCGGCCGGGGGGCTGTGGGGGTGGGCCTGGGCCCCCGTACTGTGCTTCTTGTGGCCGCCCGACCTCAGCACCAGGTTGTGTTCCGGAATGAACAGGGCCACCAGCAGCGACAGCAGCACAGAGCATGCCCCGAACAGGAAGGGTGGCCCAGGGATGATGCTGCTCTGCAGGGAGAGACACAGGAAAGATTCAGACACGAGAGCAGACGCAGCCTGGCAAACAAGTAAGCTGACAGGCAAATAAGCTGAACGGGTACCTCATCCGTAGGGTTGGCCATGTTGGGTTTGGAGGCCTTGCCCAAAGTTTCCACCTCAGCCATTTCATTCAACTCCACGTGGAAGAGATAGAAGACAAAGCCATAGAGCGCCGGCCCCAGGCCATTACACAGACCCCGAATTCCAGTGATCATCCCCTGCACCACACCTGGGGACAGTGAAGAAGGGAGGATATGCCTCCAGCTTTCCAAAGAAATTTGTTTTATTCAAGGATGCTTACACATTTGGAGACAGGATCAATCACTGTGTCCGGGCTGATGCACACTCCGCAGGGGGAGGAGGTTTGCACGTGAGCGGCTTCGCTCAGTGTCAGGTTTTACAAAAATCAGTAATGCTGGGCTTGCTGCTTTGCAGACTGAAATGAGCACAGGCACATCAAGCAACAATATCCAATGAACTGGAATTTAAGGCAACCAAGTCTGAGGACTCAGGGCCAAACTGTGAGGCTGGCAAAACGCAGCAGTCTCCTCTGCCTCGGAGAGTTAACCCTGAACACCCACATGCATAACTTGGGAGTTCCCTTGCAATGCACCAGCCATAGTCAAGGATAAAACTGTCAATACTGCTGGGAGTATAGCGACACTCCACAGCTGGCACAGATGCTTCTAACCACCCCTCCACCACCATGGCCAAGAGCCCACCCGTGTGCCAGCTCGGCACCTGCTGGGATGGGCCCCTGAGCGCTCACCCTGCTGGTCGGGGTCCGCGTTCCTCGACACCATGGCACTGATGGCTGGGAAGGTGATGCTGGACATGGCAGCCACAGCTCCTGCTGCCCACATCATCCTGGGGAGGAGGCAGCCGTGAGGCCCAGGCACAGCCTCACCCGGTGCCACAGGCGGGAGTGGCTGCGGAGCCACCGCGGAGGGAGAGAAACATGAGCAAACCCTCACCAAGGCTGTGATCCAAAGCCATACCAGGCAAGCTGCAGGATCTGGAAGCCTAGTCCCAGGAGGATGGTGTTTTTATTTCCTATGGAACGCATGAGAATTCCCAACACAACTGTCTGGAAAGAAAAACAGGTGTTTTCAAAGCAGGGGCAAAGAAAGATGACAACACTGAGAGACAAGAGGCTGGGAACCTGAGAGACCCTGATGATCCTTGTGGGTGTCTTCTAATTCAAGATTTTCTATGATTCAAAAGTCTGTGTGGCCACAGGGGTTCTGACTACTCATCAGCCCCAAAATCACAAATTTTGGACATTTCTATAGCGGACTGCTTGAGCCAAGACAGAAATTGCTTCTCACCTGAGCCAGTATAGAGAGAATTCCAACTACACCGATAAAGGCTGCTACAGTCTCTGAGGAAAAGCCAATGACCTGTGAAAATACCAAAGAGGGACTTTTCAGGCAGGAGATTTGTATCAGATGACAAGAACCACTCCATAGATGTCACCCATGCTTACTGATGTCACTTCTCAGGGCCCTGCACATTAACCAGCCACTGCCTCTGGGCTGCCACAGGAACCAAAGGGAAGATTTTCCTCTGGATGAAGAATCAGCTTTAAATCACTGAAGGTGCCTGAAGATGGCATGGCCAGGATGGCCAGGCAGACACCAGCAAGGAGCCAAACCAGACCTTGCCCCTGGCAATGCCTACAGAGCAGTCATCAGGCTCACACATTTTTCAGGAAAGCTGGAACAAGTCACTGTTTCTTACAACTTCAACTTTACTGAGCTATTGGCCAAAATGAGCCACCTTGGGGCATGCAACTCTGACAGTATTTGTAGGCCAGGATTTCCTGCACCCAGAGCTTTACCCCCTCACCAGAGACTGACCTGTCGCAGGTACAGGAAGAAGCTGGAGTACTGGCCGGCTTCGGGAAGGTAGGAGAGAAAGACGGTGATACAGATGAGCAGCACTGTGGAGTCCTGACCCACCTTCCGCAAGGACTGCAGGGAAGGGGGTGGGAACGAGAAAGAATGCTTTTAAAATTGAGTTGGTATCATTGAATAATCTCCAGGTACAGAGACAGCCAAACTAAGAGCTTAAGTCACCATCTTAAAAATCAGCAGAACTAAAGCAAACATTAAGCATTACAGCGGCATCACTCACAGCAAATGGGTCGGCTTGTTCCCAAGAAATTGGGGCTCCCCAGGAGACCGGGCGCATTTCTTCTGGCAGTGACTCTGGCACGGCCAGCAGGATGAAGCCAATATCCAGCAAAGCAACACCTGAGGCCAGCACAACCACCAAGGTATCACCGTAGGCTTGGGACAGGTATGCGCCGATGGCCGGGCTGGTGACCAGACTGGCAGCAAACGTGGCTGACACCTGGAAGGATAAAACATTCCTACAGCCTCTTCTTCCTAGAGCCCATTTCCTCCTCCCCAGTGACCCAGGGGAACTCCTTCTGCCACTTTGATGAAGATAATGGAGGTGAACAGGGACTCACAGGGACGCCTGTACACAGATGACAGGTTCTCTTGGTGCAATCTGGGCTAAGTTCTAGCAAAGGGAAATCAAAGCTGTCCTAGCAATTTCCATATGGTCCTGCCAGTAAAGCTACAGGAAAGGCAGGATCCCACAGAGCATCACAGCTCCTGCTTTCCTGATGTGGAAAAGCTCACAGGCCAGGCTGGTTTACAGGCCAAACTACACCACAGCCAGCATTCGGACTCTGGAGAGATCAGCCTTTCCCTCTGAGCTAAATCCCAAGTAGAAGGACAGGGACACTACACATTTAGTCAATAAATTTCCCAACCTAACTTTATACCTCTCCTACCTGCAAACCCCCAAATATTTCTTTCAAGAGACAAACCAGTGCCTGAGCTCCTTACCAAGCCATATGCCGTGCTGCGCTCATGCTCCTGCGTGATATCGGCAACGTAGGCAAAAATCACGGAAAAGGTGACAGCAAACACTCCAGACATGGAAATGACAGCAAAGTACCACCTGAAAGAGGCAGTGCCCAAGGCAGAGTTAGAGAGCAACCACACCACAGTGCACAGCTGCTGAAGCAGAGTCTCTCCCTTATTCTTCTGTCCATCTTGCTCTGGTGCACCAGAACACTCTGGTACACTCAGGAATGTGGAGCCTCAGTCTGGGGTCCCTGGAGTTTTATCACTTATTTTCCCTAATAACAATAATGCACTGATCAGAGGAACAAGCACCAGGAGAGGACAGACAGACCCTCTACTCCCAGCTGAACCCTCCCACAGAACCAGACAAGTCAGTCTCTAGGCTGAGTATCCTCCTCCACCAGACAGACTCTTCCATCTCATGGTAAAACAAGCACCCGCCATCGTTTGGCTTCGTGCTTCTTCCCCTCCTCAGAACCCTGGGCTGTACCGAGGGTGAACTCACCACGGGCTGATCTTCATCAGGGGAATTGGTGCACACGTGAAGAAGACGGTGAGGAGGAGGAAGGATTTCCTGCCCCAGACATCAGAGAGAGCACCAATCAGTGGAGCACTTAGGAAAGAGAGCAGACCCTGGGACAGACAGACAGACAGAAAGGGGGACAGAGAAACCCCTCAGTCAGACTCTGTCTCTTAACAGTGAGAGCTTTAGACAGGAGGAGGCAGCCCATTCCTGATTGCTGCAAGCAGCAATGCTGTCACAACAGAGCAGTTTGTTAAACTGCTCACATCCGTCTAGGGAGGGAAAAATAAATCCTTGACCAGCAAGGCCCTGCTGAGCACTCCCACTCCCTCCTGCTCTCTGCACAGCTCTGCCTGTGGCTGTGGGCACCAGGGCAGCCCTGCCAGACCTGGAAAGCTGCTGGCACAGCTCCACCACGGCAGCACCTGCTGCAGTTCTGGGGAAAGCTTTCTCTTGTAGGTGGAGACAGAACAGACACAACGAGAAGCCAGAACCATTAAGCACAAATAAAATTGTGCTTAAGGCCTTTCCACATCTCTCAGACCCGAGGCAGGCAGGGCAGAGCCCTTCAGTGCCAATGGGAGTGCCCAGCCCCTCTGGGGCTGTTTTCCAAGATCCTCTTGCCAAAGACTGCCAAGAACAGTTTGTTTTGCCCGATTCCCCAGTCAGAACACATGACTACGGTCTGTTCCCTATCATTGCCTCCAATCCTGCCCTGGGAATGCTGGTCTAGTGCAAGCTCACCATTCCCTCTCCCTGTGCCATGGCACACTCCCATCTCCTGTCTGGGGGAGCCGCTGGGCTTCAGCTTCTATTACTGATAAGTTCAGATGTCACTGATTTGTCATTCTGTTACGCTCCAGAAGATGAGCACAAGGGCTGATCTCATGCTGATGAAAATATTTCCAGCTGAAACACTGAGCTGTTGTAGCTCCAGCTCCAGGCTGACAAGCAGCACATTGTCATTATCATTCAGCAAAACCAGCTGCACAAGCTGCCCCGTGTCTGTGTCCTTCCTTTTGCATCAGATTTGCCAGAGCCCCCAAATTGAAATATGAACATTGAGCCGACAAATATTGGTTGACATCAGCAAATTACATGGATAATAATGGCTTGTCCCTTCTTGCAGTGATGGTATATTTAAAGGAAAGCCTGGAAGGAACATTCCTTACCTTGACTCCATGAATCAGGCCATTCATCAGGAACGTGTGCTGAGGAAAAGTTTGGTGTAACACCTGGGGGAAAAGAAACCAAAACCTAAAGGCAAAAGTCAGAGCTGGCAACTGTGGCAAAATTTCCTTAAGCACCTGACAGCCAAGAGGCCTGGAAGGGAACAATCCAGGGAAAAGGGGAAATACCCTACAAACCATGCCTCTATGTGAAGAGCTCTGGCTGCCCTCTCCAGCACAGGCAATCACTGTCCTTAACACTTTCCAGGTCTATAAATTGTTCCAGCATGTTTGGGTGAGGCTAAGAGAGCCTGATATGTGCCTTAATCCATCCATACCCCACCCGAGTCCCCTCTGGTTTTACTTCACATCACCACATCACCTCTCTGTAGTTCTCTTTGTGCTGTCTGTAGGTTTGATTCACATTTTATATTGCCAGGCTAATACTGTGTCTAAATGTTTCTGCACAACCAAAGACTCCTTTTCCGCAGTTCCCCATGGAAAAGCATGTGCTGAGACCTCAGGAGCCCCAGGAGAGCTCCCAAGGCAGTGCTGTCCCAAGGAGACATGGTGCTCACCGTCAGCATCGGTGTGGTCAGCAGTCCCCAGGCAAAGAACTCCAGGAAAATCACCACCACAGCGTGGTACACGCTGGGGTCCCCAATCCCCTGTCGCTGCAAAACAGAGCACCTTAAGTCAAAAACCTTTCAGCGGCCACGTCCTCCCCGAAAGGAGCATCTCAGAGAGCTCACACAGGGGTCTGAGAGCGAGAGACACAGTCCTGCTGAAACGCTGTTTCTGTTCACAGACCCCCCCAACCACCTCCCGCAGACAGCTCAGGCTGCTCGAACCCACCCCCAGCACCATGGGGGGGATTCCTGGCCCGCACTGGAACGGGAGCGCACCGGGGACGCGGCACAAAGCCCCCCCCGCCCCCGGCATCACCGAGGCCGAGAAACCCCCCAGGCCCACTGGGGCGGGACCCCGGCTCGGGCACCCGGAGGGGGGGCAGCAGGAGGGTCCCCTCGCCCCGGGCCCCTCCACCCCCCGGCCCCGCGCTCACGCCGGCCCCGTCCCGGATCACGATCTTCTTGGCCAGCAGGACGCTGCGGTTGAGCCGCTTCTTCTTCTTCTTCTCGCCGGTCATGGCGCCGCCGGGCCGCAGCCGATCGCCGGCCGCCGCGGCTGCCCCATCCTCCCTGCGGCGGGCCGGGCCGAGCCGGGCTGAGCCCGGGCCCGGAGCCGGAACTGGACCGGCACCGGCACCGGCACCGGGCGGGGAGCGCCGGGCCCCCGGGGCTGCGGGCGGGGGGGCGGGTCCGTGCGCAGGCCCCGCCCCCGGCCCGGAAACCAGCACTTCCAGGGCGCCAATTCTCGCACTCCATTGGCTGCTCCGCCTCTTCCTTATCGGCCGCGCTGGTCTGTGATTGGATGAGAGGGGTGGAGGGCGGGCCTTTCCTGGGTGAGGCCGTGATGTCACGGACGGTCCCGGTCCCGATCGCGGTCCCGATCCCGATCCCGATCCCGATCCCGATCCCGATCCCGATCCCGGTCCCAGTCCCAGTCTGGGTCCCCGGTTCCGGGGTGGTGGCGGGGGAGCAGCTCCCGCCCCGGTACCGCCCGGGCTCGGGGAGCGCGTGATCCCGTTAATTCGGAGAGTGCGTGGTGCTCGTTCCCTCGTGCGGGTCGGACAAGGTTGACTGGGCAGAGTTTAGACCAGTTTTATGCGCGCCAGGGCCCCTCTGCTCGCCCCCACCCCCGCTCAGGTGATCGCCCCGGGCAGCGGACGCACCCGGCTGTGGTCGGGGGGCCACGGGGGGAGCCTGGAGATGTCTCACCATGGGGCAGCGAGAGGCTGCGGGGCTGTCACACATCCGCGGAGGGCCGGAGGCTGCGATCCAGCCTTTGTCCATCGAGGTTTTACTTTAAGTAGGGATTAAAAGCAGCCAGGGCAAAGCCCTTGAGGTGGAGGGATCTCTGGAGCCTGAGCCTGGCTGCAAGTGAGATGAGAGTAATCCCCCGGCTTCCCTCCCGGGAGCGGCTCCATCTCCTCAGGGCTGCTGTGCTGTGCCCAGCTGTGCTGTCCCCACGCCACGGGGTGCCCGCGGTCCCCAGAGTGCTCTGCACTTGGCATCGGGTAAAACGCCTGTAACCTCCACAGGGACACGGTGCCTTCCCTCGGCTTGACCCCCGGCCCCCGGGAATGTGCACCCAGAGCACCAGGGCTGGGCAGGGACCTGAGTCCCCTCCTGGGCCCTGCTGGAGCTGCTGCGAGAGCACGGAGGAGCCTGACTTGTTCCAGTGCTCTGCAGCACCTTAAAACCAAGGAGGGAACGGAGAGCAGGGAAGTGGTTCCCAAAATGGCAACAGCAGATGCAATTCTATTACCTTGATTTATTGATCCCACTTAGAGCAATTACTGGCTCTCACCCCATCACCTTCCAGGGAGCAGGAGACAGTGAGGAGGAGAGACAAAGGCGACCGCATCGCCAGAGCATGGCCTGCCCCCGGGGAGGCTCCGGTTTTGTTTGTGCCGGTCTGTGCGGGGCTGGGAGGGGGGCGCCGGGGGGAGCGGCCGCAGCGGCATCTACTCCGGGGCCCCTCTCATTTCTAGACCCAGCCAACCTCGGGGCCCCTTAATTGCCACAGCCCCAGGGCAAGAAGAAGGGCGAGTGGCTCCACTGAGGTCAGAAAATCCCTTTAAGGGTTTTGGGTTTTTTTCCCTGCTTGCTGCAGTTACAGACAGAAAGGCAAGAAAATGATTGTGCTTTTTACTACCTGAGCCCTCCAGACAGATATAAACAAATGGGAGCCGGTTCCGGCTTTGGAGGCAGATGAAATCAGAGCGAATGAGACCAGTGGGCTGGGAGGCACAGAAATAGGGCAGCCTGGTTGTGCAGTGAAGCCTGGCCAAACCCCTCTTCCCCCCGGCCAGCCCTGGGCTCTTGCAGCGCTTTTCGGGAATGCAGAGGTGGAAAGAGCAGAAAACGCCCCCGCTGTGGATGAAGGCAGCGCCGGGCGCTGCTTGCCCGTTTCCCTCCAGCTAATGCAAAGCGCAAGTGGGCAACAGCCTGTGCTCGGCCATGGACAGCGGGTTTGGAGCAGGATGGAGGGCAGAGCGTGGGTGGCTCCGGCCCCACGGGTCGTGTTTGCGGGCCAGCTCAGGCGTGGGGTGGAGCTGTGGGCCCGGGGGATGCTCGGGTGGGCGGGGATGCTGGGAGGGACGGGGATGCTCTGGCGGCCGCGGGTCCAGCGCGGCGGGGGGAGCCGGGGGCGGGGGATGCGGGGCCGGGCGGGCGGCGGAGCGCTCCCACCATGACATCAGCGCGGCGCGGCCCCGGGGGAGCGGGCGGGGGGCGGGAGCCGGCGCGGCGGCGCAGCGGAGCGGCGCGGCGGAGCGGAGCGGCGCGCGGCCCCGGGCATGCTCCCAGAGCCCAAGTATGACCGCTTCCGCGACGAGCCGCTGACCGTCCCCATGCCGTCGCCGGCCCCCGGGCCTTGCCCCGCGGCGGGCGAGGAGCCCGAGCACGGCACCACCTTCTGCGCGCTGCTGCCGCGGATGCCGCAGTGGAAGTTCCCCGGCTCCGGCGGCTTCCTCGGCCGCGGCCCTACCGGCGCCGCCCGGGACCCCCCCGCCCCGGCGGGGCCCCCCTCGGGGCTGGCCGCCGTCCTGGGCGCCTGCGATCCGCTCTGCGCCGCGCCCTGCGCGCTGCCGGCCGGCGGGCGGGCCCGGGGGGCGGCGGGGAGGGCGCGGGGGGCGGTGGCGGCGGCGGCGGGGGCCCGGCCCGACGGGGACGAATGGAGTCGCAAGGGCAGCTTCATCCGCAAACCGGCGCAGGGCTGGCTGCACCCCGACGAGCGGGTGCTGGGGCCCGGCGTCTCCTACATCGTCCGGGTAAGTCCCGCCGGAGCCCGGCGGCGCGGGAAGGCGCGGAGACCCCGGCCCCGCGCGTGTGCGGGGCTCGGCGGGTCCGGCCGCTCCTCCTGACGGCTGCGGGCAGAGCCCCCGATCGAGTCCTACCCGTGGCTGCCCCGAGGCAGCCGCCCCTGACACACGCAGGTCCCGGGATGGGGCTGGGGGCCGGGGGCTTCCCGGGCCGGGCAACCCGCCTCGAGACCCTGCCACAGTGAACCCCTACGAGGCATCACAAGCTGTAGCACACAGATGAGTTTGTGGAGTCTCAGCGTGGGGTCTGGGCATGTGATGGGGCATTTTGGGGCGGGGGATGAAAGGCCGCTCTGTGAGCCCCGGAGCTGGTGTGGAAGGAGCCCTTCTCACTGACACCCAGTCTCTCTCCTCTCCACTGCCTGCCCTGGGCTGCTCTGACCGTGCACCCCCCGCAGTACATGGGGTGCATTGAAGTGCTGCGCTCCATGAGGTCCCTCGACTTCAACACCCGGACACAGGTCACCAGGTACGGCCCCACAGTCCCACTCTCCCATCCCCCAGTGCCACCCAAAGCCCCCGGTGGGCCTGGGTGCTCCCCCTCCCCAGGGCCCTGTGGAGAGACAGATGTGGGTCTGGGGGAGCCCTGCCCCACAGGACCCACCCTGCATGCAGGGACACAGGCGAAGGGCACTGCCATAGATCAATGGGTGGAAAGAGGAGAAGGGAGGTGGCCCCTGCCAGGATTACGTACTGCAGGCCGTGACGTGGGGCAGCACTGCCAGGAGGCTGCAGCACCTGAGGCTGTGGGGGTCAAGCCTCCAGAGCCCACAGAGCCGTGCGTGTGGGGGGAGGCAGCTGGGAAGAGCCAGGGGTCTGGAGCAGTGACCAGACCGGGGGCTGTCCACTGCAGGGAAGCCATCAACAGACTGTATGAGGCGGTGCCAGGTGTGAAGGGCATCTGGAAGAAGAAGGTAAGTTTCCACTCAGCTTGTCCCTCCCTGGGGCAAGCTGAGGCTGTGGGACAGGGCACTGAGGGTGCCTGCCCAGTGTGTGGGTCTGGGGTCTCTTGGGGCACCCCTCTTTTTCTCATTCACCCCAGGAAGCCTGGTCCTGATGGGCTGCATCACCCCCACCGTCTTCTCCCCTATCAGGCTCCTAACAAAGCCCTGTTCTCCATCCTGGGCAAGAGCAACCTGCGCTTTGCTGG
Organism: Manacus candei; assembly: GCF_025592945.1. Taxonomy (NCBI): domain Eukaryota; kingdom Metazoa; phylum Chordata; class Aves; order Passeriformes; family Pipridae; genus Manacus; species Manacus candei. Next base: position 258,733 of record NW_026138128.1, on the reverse strand, counting down.
CATGAGCATCGCTGTCAACATCTCCGTTGATGGGCTGAACCTCATGATCCCCACCACACGCCAGGTGACAGTGTTCCTGGGCACATGGTCCTGCTGCCTCCCAGCCTGTGAGCTGGGGGCTGGTGGCCCCTGTGCTAATGCCCCCCCGGGCCATGTCTCCCACACAGATCATCGCTAACCACCACATGCAGTCCATCTCCTTCGCCTCCGGTGGGGACCTGGTGAGGCACACATACCTCAGCACTCCCCTGGCTGCAGCCCCCCAGGGCGGTGGGGACAGGGGCTGCCTGTCCCATGGCTGAGCCAAGTGCAGGGCAGCCTGGCCCTGGGTCAGGATGTGGGGCTGGGGCCGAAATGTCCCCTCTCCCCAGCGCCCCCAGCCCCACTCCCCATGCAGCAGCAGGACATGGCCCCTGAGCTCCCTCTGTGCCCCCAGGACACCACGGACTATGTCGCCTACGTTGCCAAGGACCCCATCAACCAGAGAGGTGACTCTGGCCCCCACACCCGGGAGCTTTGTGGAGGAGGAGGGATGCGTTGGGGGGTGAAGGCTGGAGAAGGAGATCCCTTGTGGGGAGCATGAAGAGGGGCTCAGGGGGGCCCAGAGGGGCAATAGGAGTGTGAGGGAACCACTCAAGCCTGTCTGTCTGCAGCCTGCCACATCCTGGAGTGCTGTGAGGGGCTGGCACAGAGCGTCATCAGCACAGTGGGACAGGCCTTTGAGCTGCGCTTCAAGCAGTACCTGCACAGCCCCCCCAAGGTGGTGATACCCCCAGACAGGTATGGGGGATGAGGGGCCCTGCTACAGCCCCTGTTCCGGGTACATCCCCTGGCTGGAGGTGGCTCTGAGAGCCCCTGTCACTGCTGGATATGGGGAGGGTCTGAACCAGGCAGAGTGTCCCCAGCTCACCGTCCCTCCTGCAGGGCACTGGGTGCTGAGGAGTCGGCCTGGGGGGAGGACGAGGAGGTGGCCGAGCACGACTACTACAACAGCATCCCAGGGAAGGAGCCCCCACTGGGGGGGCTGATTGACTCCCGGCTCCGTCACGGCACAGTCCTGGGTCACGTCCACACTCAGCCCTCCAGCTCTGTCCCCTCCAACCAGGTGAGCCCCCAGGGCCACTGCTGGCCCCGCTGTGGGGGTCCCAGGCAGGGTCTCCCCAACACCCTCACTGTCTCCTTTCCCAGGGCGGGTTTGCAGCCAGGCGAGACCCTAATGGCCAGCCGGGGCCACCCTGGGACCTGGAGAACCAGGGTGGGTACTGCTGGGGGGGGAAGCCATAAGTCGGGGGGGGTCCCCATGGCTCTGCCCAGTCCTGGCCAGCAGTGATGCCCATCCTCCCAGGCCAGCCCTGCGACGGGTACCTGCAGGCGGATGGCCATTCCCTGGGGCCACGGGACTACGAGGAGCACATGTACGTGAACACGCAGAGCCTGGACGCCTGGGAGCCGGAGGCAGCGGCTCACGGAGTGACAGAGGAGAGCCCCAGAAAGGACCTCTTTGACATGAGTAAGCCACTGCACCATGGAGGCTGGTGCTGGAGGCTGAGCTGTGCTGTCAGCTGCCCAGCCCACCTGCCACAGCCCTAGAGGTGCTGGCACTGGCTGAGTCCAGAGCAGTGCCCTGCAGAGCACTGGGGGGCTGTGAGCCAGGGCCTGTCCTCACCACACCCTAGCCCTGCCTTGTGCCCCAGGGGTGACACCCTGCACCCCCTGGCTCCTGCAGGGCCTTTCGAGGATGCCCTGAAGCTCCATGAGTGCCTTGCAGGGGGTGGCACCAGCCCCCCCATCGAGGACCAGTGGCCGAGCCCCCCCACGCGGAAGGCCCCCATTGCCCCCACGGAGGAGCAGCTTCGGCGGGAGCCCTGGTACCACGGGAAGATGAGCCGACGGGATGCTGAGAGGCTCCTGCAGATGGACGGGGACTTCCTGGTGCGGGACAGTCTCACCAACCCGGGGCAGTACGTCCTGACCGGCATGCACAGCGGGCAGCCCAAGCATCTTCTGCTGGTGGACCCTGAGGGAGTGGTGAGGGCAGGGCATGGGGGTGAGGGCAGGGCCCAGGGTGGGTGATTGGGACCGGGGTAGAGGCAGGGCATGGGGTGGGTGGTGTGGAACACGGACTGCAGGTGTGGTCAGGCACAGGGGTTGCAAGGGGATGCTGAGTGCAAGGCAGGTCTCCTGAGTTCAGGACCGCTGTGCCCCAACCCCAGGTAAGGACCAAGGATGTGCTGTTTGAGAGCATCAGCCACCTCATCAGCCACCACCGGCAGAACGAGCAGCCCATTGTGGCAGCGGAGAGCGAGCTGCACCTCCGCCAGGTTGTACAGAGGAAGCAGTGACGTCCCTGATCTGCTCCCCTGGCACTGGACTCGCCCAAGCCCTGGGGCAAAGCTGCAGTCCCTCTGTGCTGCCCTCCCCCGGTTGTACCTGGCCTCTGCAGTCTGGGGTCAGGCTCCCCATCTTCCTCCCCAGAGGGGTCTTGCAGTCCCTGGCCCTGTGAGTCCCCCCCGGCTGCTGCCTACCTCCATCAGCCACACGGAGCCCCTTGCCCAGCCAGACAAAAAGACATTTAATTCCACGTGTGCAGGCGAAACACTGTCAGGGTGGGAAGTGGTGGGCAGCCTCAGCAGGAGGAACGGAGCCTGAACCCATCTTTGGCAGGGCTGCCCCTGCTTGTCCCAGCACTGGGACGAGGGCTGGTGGGAATCATTGTAGCCTCCGGCTTGGCCAGGCACAAACATCCCCTGGAAGCAGGGCTGAGCTGCTGGCACTGCCTTGGAGGGCTGGGGCTGCTGGGGAGCAGAGGTATCTCATGGTCCATGAAGACCCCCTGGCTGCTTGGGGCTTTGGCAGGTTTTTATGTCACACACAGCCCCTTCCCCCCTGTTCCTGGTGCTCGGTGCGAGTTCGTGGTTTGGAATGCATTTGTAACTAAACCTGGAAATGAGCAAAGCACTCAGATGGTTCGTGCCACCCCCGGGCATGGTGCTGGGACAGGTCTCCATCACCACCAGTGCCTGCCTGGTCCCACCTTGGCTGACCTGTCCTGTCCAGTCACATCTCTCTCTGCCCCCCTGGGTCACCCTGTCCCCCGTGGATCACCCACTGTCCCCCTGGCTTCGGAGTGGGCTTTGGCACCCCGGGCTGGTCCTGCACCGCATTCTCCTCCTTGCAGCTGGCAGTTCCCTGCCCTGCTGGCTCCCCTCCTGCCTCCGCCTGGGGCAGCATGTGGCTGCCCACCTCTGGGCCTCCTGCCATGGCCAGGCCAGCTCCAAGTGGCACAGAGCCAAGCTGTCACCCACTGGTTAATGTGGCAGCCAGTGGAGCAAGAGTCCTGGGTGGGCCTCACTGCAGGTCCTGTGCTCCAGGTGGGCAGCAGCCACCTGGTGGGTCCAGCACCACTCCCAGCAGCTGGTGGCCTGTCCTGGCTCTGCCCTGTGTGCCTGGTGCTGCCACGGGCACCCACCTTGGGGAGCAGGGTCACCCCAGCACCCTCAGCCCCTTGCTGAGGGAACAGCCCTCACCAGACAAGGCAGCCATGCTGGCCAGTTTTGGCTGAGCCAATGAATAAAATAAGCCCCTAAATAAAGCCCAGTAATGAATGCGTAATTTTCCATTGATAGTTGGATTCTGCGGGGACGTGGCGCTTCTATCTCAGCTACTATTTTTTGTCATATGGTGATGCATCTGCAAAGATAATTGCACTGTTCCCTCAATAGAAGGGCAGGAAAAGGCAGTGAGGGTCCCAGCTCTCTTCTTTTGCTGCTGGAGAACATGCCCATGTGGTTCACTGGCTGCCGCTGGCACTGCCTGGCCCAGCAGACCCGGGGGTGCTGCTCTGAAGGAATGAAGGGCTAGGAGGGGGTTTGTTTTAGGGGTTTAACCACTTTGGTTGAGGGTGGGGTGTGGTGCTCGTGGGCGCAGGTGGCTCTGTGACCCCCACAGCTGGGTTGTAGGGCTGCTGCTTCTTCAGCCTGTGATGATGGGGAGGCTGAGCTATTTTGGGAAGGTTTGAAAGACACAGAGGAGCGGCTGAAGAGGGATGTGGCCTCCTTGCTCTCCCAGGACCTTGGGGATCTCGACGACCAACGGTCTCTCCACCTGTCTCAAATGTGCCAGCAACAGGCACTCCTTGGTTTGGTTTTCCAGAGCGTCCTGGCACAAGCCCCTTCCCATAGAAGGACTCTCTCCTTCCCGGCTTCCAGCAGGTGGTAGCACACTGCCGGCTCCACCGGCTCCGTCCCCAGCCCTGCCAGTCCGCAGTCAGGCAGCTCCCAGCACTCTGCTCCCCTCCGTGCCCCACAGGCACTGGCCTCCAGTCGTGCTGGCAGAGCTCGCCCAGCTCCAGCGCTCTTTGTTATCTCAAGGGAACTCAACCATTTCTGCACCTTGTTTACCCACCGGTTTGCAGGGTGGAGGAAAAGCAAACATCGGCCTTTTGTTCACCAGCCGCCCCTTCCGTGAGCCTCATCCTCCTCCTGCGGACTCCATCTGCCCTCCCCCCACAACAGGACCCGGCTCAGCACCCTGCAGTGCAGAGCCCAGGGTCCAACCAGAATACCACGTCCCCCTTTCCTGCTGCTGTCCCCGAAACATCCCAGCCCTCGATCTGGCTGGGCACGGCTGGATGCTTCTTTTTACCATCTCCAAGTGGGAATGCAGAGGGAGCCGAGACCTCCCTCAGCAGCCCCTGCGGAAGGCGCTCATCGCTCCAGGCTCTCCTTCCTGGCCATCATTTCCAGCCCTGCACCGCTGTGGAATGATGGTGCTTCCCGGCGGCCTGACGGTATCCACAGGGAGCAGCCAGAAAGGAACAGCTGCTGGCCCCTTCCGTGCCACTGTCCTGCTCGGTGCATCCCTGTCCCCAGGGCTGTAAATCCCCGCGGGATTGGGGCTGGGGCTGATCACCTGGTTGAGTCTCCCATCCCCGCGTCAGCACCGGGGATGCGGTGATGCTCCGTGGATCCTCCTGACGTCTTACCCCACTGTCCCCAGCTACAACCGCATTCCTCCAGGGGCCAGTGGGCTGTGTGACACAGGGGCCTGTGACATGTGGCGCTGCCCCCCGCTCCTCCAGCGCGATATTGAGCCACTTAATGCTCTCGGCAACCCCTCAGCCCCGAGCCGCTGCTGGTTTCGTTCAGTGCTTTGAGCCCAAGAACTCGGAGCGGGAAACGACTGCTCCCAGAGGAGAACGACGGCCTCGGCCCCGGTCCCGGGCGCGCTTCGGACCGGGGGCGCCGCGGGGGAGCACGGAGCGACGCCGTCGGGATTCCGCTCCCGGCCCCATCCCAACCCCGACACTCCCGTGGGCGGACGGCCAGGTGTCCTGGGGTCGGGGGACATCAGCACCCCGGGGCTCGGTCCCGATCCTGGTCTCGGTCCAGCCAGGAGCGGCGCGCGAAAATGTGGGGGCGCCGCACTCGGAGGATTACGGCGGCGGCGCGGACGGGAGCTCTATAAAAGCGCGTCCGCGCCCGCCCCGCCCGGGCTGCGGTGGCGGCGGCGGCTCCGCTCCCGGTGCGGCGGTTCCCGGCAACGTCCCGCTCGCGACGGCGCCGGTCGGTCGGTCGGTCAGTCGGTCGGTCGGTCCAGGTGTCGGGTCGCTTCGCGTCTGTCCCGTCCCATCGCATCGCTCGGCGCCGCCGGGTCCCCGTTCCCCGGGTCTCCGACCCCCGCTCTGCGCGGTCGGTTTCTTCCCACTCCTTCCCGGGTTGGCGGGTTTCCGTGTTCCTCGACGCGGCCAGTTACTTCCCGTCCTTGTCCCGTCCCCCCGGGCTGCCGGGTCCGGTTCTCTCGCTGCCGCTGCTCGCTGCCGGGGCTGCCGGCTCCATCCTGCCCCTGCCGGTGCCCGGCCCCCGGTGACAGCGTTGCCCCTCGGGTCTCTTGCAGCCCCACACCTGGCAGCAAGATGTGGCTTCTGGAGCGGCTGCGGGGGGTGGCGGAGAACGGTGGATCTCGGGGAGCGGGGCCGGAAGAATCCCCGCGGGGGTCCCGCTACAGCAACGTCCTCACCCCCGACAAGATCCCCGACTTCTTCATCCCGCCCAAGCTGAGCGCGGCGCCCGCGGAGGCCGAGGGCTCCGAGCTCCCCGCAGCGGCTGCCCTGGGCTCCTCAGTCTCAGAGCAGGACCTGGCCGGGCGAAAGCCCCCGCGCAGTCCCCGCCCGTCCAGCCGGTCCCGGTCCCGGGCGGCCGGCCGGCACATCATCCAGATCGAGACCGCCGAGGACTGGACGGCCGAGGGGAGCTGCGGCACCAACGTAGACCCGCAGGCACAGACGGCCATGTCGCTGCCCTATGTGCCCAAGGCACAGACCTCCTATGGCTTTGCCACGCTGATGGAGAGCCCCCACACGCGGCGCAAAGAGTCGCTCTTCCACAGCGAGCACAGCAGCCTCTGCCCCTCGCCCGTCACCTCTCCCAGCGCCCAGCGCAGAGCCAAGCTCAACGGCGAGAGCAGCCCCCGGGGACCTGCCGACCTGGGCGCAGCCCTCATGCACCCTGGCCGCTACTTCAGCGGCGGTGAGAGCGACACGTGCTCCTCCGCCGAATCCTCGCCCTTTGGCTCCCCACTGCTCTCCCGCTCCGTCTCCCTGTTGAAGCTTTTCAGCCAGGAGAGCCAGTCCAAGGTCATCAAGCTGAAGCAGTCGGTGGCCCGCAACAGCTCACTGTCTACCGACGACAGCTCAGCCGACACCAGCCCCAGCGCTCAGCGCCGTGCCAGGAGCACCCCGGCCGGAGCACAGCCGCCCACAGCCCTGCTGCCCCTGGACCTGCCGCCGGGCCGGGACCGGGAGCACAGCCTGCGGCTGAGCCGGGGGGGGAGCCTGCGCCTGGCTGCCGAGTATGACCCCTCCAACGCCCGGCTGCGCGTGCGCCTCGTCTCTGCCGAGGACCTCTACGATGCCCTCGTCGACCTGCGCAGCATCAACTGCTGCGTCTCGCTGTGCCTCAACCCTGGGAAGCTGCAGAAGCAGCGCAGCACCATTGTCAAGAACAGCCGCAACCCCATCTTCAACGAGGACTTCTTCTTCGATGGGCTGGGCCCCGGCCACGCCAGGAAGATGTCCCTGAAGCTCAAGGTGGTCAACAAGGGCAGCAGCCTTAAGCGGGACACGCTGCTGGGGGAGAAGGAGCTGCCTCTCACCGCCCTCCTGTCCTGCTTGTAGGTGCCTGCTGGCAGCCCTGGAGGGAGCCCACCCACCTGTGGGGCTGGGGTGAGGGGGGTAGGCTGGCTCTGTCCCCCAGTCCCGCTGGAGGAGGGTTTGGAAGGGCCCCCTGAGGAGGGACAGGGCTGTGGCAGAGCATGGGGATCCCCAGAAACAATGCTGCTGTGGGGCTCTGCCAGCACCAGCCCTCCTGTGACAGGGCAGGAAGGGCTGGCAGCCACAGCCTCTGTCCCAGCTCCCCCCAGCTCCTGCCTGGGGCTGCATCTCCTGGAGCCCAGCAGGAAGTGGGGAGTCTCCAGTCCAGTCCCCACCAGGAATGATGGAAACACCTGGTGGCCTCTTCTCTCCCTGTGCCTGTGGTCTCCAGCTGGCTGCCACTTAAGTTGGAGGTGGGTAGATCTCTGTAGCACACTTATTGCCACCTCCCAAAGCCCCAGCTCCTGGAGTCAGGTCACAGCATTGATCTCAGCTTTAATTTAAAAGACAAGTTTCTAGTCTTGGAATCCACAAAGAAAATACTGCAGAGGTGAGCTGAGAGTGGGCCAAGGGCAGTCACCCTGGGGGAGGAGTCAGGTTTGTGGCTTTTGAGCCTTTCCTGGACTCCTCCCAGCCCTGCAGGGCTGCAGAGATGCACAAGTCAGTTTGGTCTGACACCTGCAGCCTCCTGGGCCACCCTTCGTGCCCACCCCAGCACTGTCCACCACTGCTGACCCCTGTGGAAAACTGCTCATGGAACTTCAGGGGCTTTGGGTTTGCACAAATCCAGGAGGCTGCCTATGCCCGTCCTCTGCCCGCAGGAGGGAGATGCCAGGGGCTGGCATCCCTCTCCCTGGGCACACAGGTGGCCCCAGTCAGTGTCCCAGAAGATGTGCTTGCTGACAAAGGCCGAGGTGACAGAAGTAGCCCTCCCTGAGTGCTGGGACCATCCCAGATGAGGCTGGACAGGGGGGCAGGCTGAGGCTCCACAACCCTCTGCCCTCCCTTGCCCTGTGGGCTTAGAGTTTTGCGAGAGGCTGCACCCACTGGGCAGGAGGGATGTGCCCTGTGAGGCCACCAGGTTCCTGTGCCCAGAGCGATCTGGCTCCCCAAAGGGACTGGTCTGGCTCTCAGTTTCTCTTTGGGAGGGAACGAGGTACTCCCAACCCTTCCCATCCTACCCTGCCATCCTGGCTAACTGGCCTGAGACAGTGGGAGCGGGGAAGATGCCAGCTGGGGCATTTTTGTGGGTAGATAAAATCCGCCGCGTTGTTGTTTGGTGTGGTGTCACCCATCGTGTCGGGCTCTGCATGTTTCTGTGCAGGGAGCAGGATTCGCAGCGCTCCCATCCCCTGTTGCAACATGTGTGGACACACATGCACACACGTGTCCCTCTGTGTTAACCTCTGTGTTGGCAGTAGATGTTCCTTCCTTGTCCTTTGCAGCAGATGGCAGATCTCAGTGTTGGCTATTTATATCTGAGGCTGATCTTTTGCAGTGTTTCACTTTTGTCTGTAAATACGTTTCAGGTATGCGAGGCATGGTTCTGATCGCACCGTGTTTGCATGTCGGGGGAATTTGGGATTTTGGGTGATTGTGGCTGTTTGTTGAGCTTGTGGCTGAAAACAAACCATGCAGGACATAAGGAGCAGACATGTCCCTCCTTCACAGGGAGTTTCCCACCTGAGCCTTCCCAACACTCCCCAAGATGATCCTCAACCCCCAGGTACCCAGGCTCATCCTGGGGGCAGACGGGGACTCTGCGGAAGGTGGGACAGGGAGATAGGCCACAACCGTGGGTGCAGGGTGAATATCCTGCCCCTGAGCAGATCTGGGGCAGGAAGGGGACCCTGCCCAGCTGGCTGCTGCCTGACAGACCCCTACACGCCCCACCAGTAGCTTGTGCTCCCTGGGGTGCTGTGCCTGTAAGGGGTTGGGGGGACCTGGATGCTGCTGGCGGGGGGTGGACCCAGCAGGCTGCAAGGGGAGGGGGAACAAGAGCTGGGCAAAAATTCTGGTGCTCTGAGAGGTTTGAGGGGTGACACATCCCCCACAGAAGAGTTGTGTGCCTTCGGGTTTGGGAAAGGGGGATGCTGAGAGCAGAGCCCTGGGATGCTCCTTGGGTTGGGGCTGGCCCTGGAGGGACATTCAAGGACCTGGGGACTGTTGTCCTGCCCCACCCATCTTATCCCAAGGCTGTCTCTCCGAAGTCAGGTGTGTGGCCATGCAATTAGCCCTGGGATGTGGTGCTGTGAGCCCTGCTCTGTGCTAGGCTGGCAGTGTGGGAGCCAGGGCTGTTACCTGGATGGGTCTCTCCTCTGCTGGAGCTATTTTCTATTGTTCCTGCTTTGATATTTTTGTGTCTGGATTTAATGATGCATTTTTGGAGTGAAAAATATATTAATACCTGAATGGAATGTTTCTTTACAGATGATTTCCTCTTTTTAGTGCAATAAAGTAATTTCTAAAACAGATACAGGTGTGGCCCTGGCTTCTGCTTTTCCCAAGGTATTCCCCATTGTCACCCCTGCTGGCTCCCTGTGCGGTGGAAGAAGGGAGCAGACCTGGGACCTCAGCAATGTCCAGACACGGGGCAGCACCACTCTTCTGGGTGCTGCTTCCCTTTCCAAACAGGAAAGGACACAAGGTGCAGGGGCACAAGGTACTTTTGAAGCTCTTCTCTGGTGCTGCTGACCAGCCACAGAGTGAGGTGTGAGTGAATCTCCTGGGGAGAAGTAGGCACATGTAGAAAGGTGCTGTTCCTGCTTGGGGGGCAGACTCAGGGCTGTCCTGAGCCAGGGCAGTCCCCTCAGGGCTCTGGTGAGGGAGGGCCCACGAGCCCACACTCTGTGGGTATCTTTACTCTTCCTCACCTGGTTTCCCAGTCTGATCCCTGCAACCCTTCTTGGCACTGCTACTGATGAAGAAGATGACGATGGTTTTGTGCTCCCTGTCAGCAGTGTGGGCTGGAGGTCTGCCCTCGTGGGGGGCTTTGAGCTCCAGGAGACCCTCAGAGGGCTCTTTGGCACACAGCTGAGCTCAGAGCCCGTGGCAGTACAGCAGCAGCTCTTGCTGCTCTCTTAGTTTCCCAGCCCTTTTCCCCTCAAACCCAGCAACTCTTACCTGGCAGCGTTTGGGCATGAAACACAACCTGCAGGACAGGTCAGCCATGAGAGACAGGTGTCACATGAGCCACTCCCAGGGTACCTCCAGCCCAGCTGTCAGCATTCAGGTTACTCTCTTTTCTCCCCATCTGTCACTTCCAATTCTGCTTTTAGCCAGATGCTACTGAAGAAAACAGGAATGTTTGTCTATCACCTAAATGCCACTTTTCTAATTTCCACCATTCTGATAATTTGACATTTTTGGTAGCTATAGAGGCTGGGTGGGAACAGATCTACTCTCTCTCCTCTGGCCCCCACAGAGGTGGAGAAAGAAGCTTGGCAGGTGTCAATAATTTAAGTAGTGCTTTTTCTAGAGGTGCAAAGCTGCAGCAGTTAGTAACAAAATGAGGCTGATTGAGTTAGTCTGAACGAGAGTGGATGGGGTCAGCCCGAGCACACAAAAATCCCTGGAAAGTGTTCAACATTCAAAGTGCTGGAAGCAGCCAGAGGGGTGGAGAGGGGTGTCTTGTGGGGGAAGATTTAACTCTGAATTTATAATTGAGTCACTGTGGGAAGAAAATATGGCTGCTTTACTGGACTTGGGAGGGTTGGGTCATGCTGAGAGGAGCCTCTGAGCTGTAAGCTGGTGGTGGGGGGAGCAGGGATATGTCCCCACTCCACAATGGAGCCCCTTGGGTCAGGGGATGCCCAGGTAAAGCACAGCCATTGGAGGCTGCCAGGTGAGAGCCTGAGCCCAAGAGCAGCTCTGTCTGTCGCTGCCGACACCAAGGGATGTCTGAGCCCCGGGACTCCTCTGGCCAGAGGTCCTCAGGCTGCTGCAGCTGCAAGTGCACCTTTGGGTGGCCAAATCCGTGCAGGAAATTGAGGCAGAGCAGGGGAGCTGGGGGAGATGGCCGGATGTGGAGGAGCCGGTGGCAGCCACTGCCCCCTTTGCCTTTATCTCTGGAGTGAGGCTCACCTGTAGAGGCACACACAGGCTTTGGCTATTTTTAGTCCTGTGTTCCCACAGCGCAGAGGAGTCAACTTCTGAGAAAATTGCCTGGAGCTCATTTAGCCATGGCGTGATGGCTGGCGAGGGAGGGAGAGGGCAAATTAGAGGCTCAATCTCATCTGGGGCGTGAGGCAGGGCCAAGGCTCCCCGGGAGGGTTCTACAGTAAGGAGGCCAGTAAGGCTGACCCTGCTGGGGGACACCCTGTCCCTGCTTTGTCCCCCAGCCAGGCAGGGGGTCCTGGGGCCAAGTGCTGTCTTTGACCGGGCAGTGGCTGGAGCAGCTTTTGGCTGAGCAGGGCTGCAACAGCTGCTTCTCCTCTCCGGATTTTTGGGTGTGTTGGGGTGGGGGGGATCCTCGCGTGCTCCTCCGGGCAGCCCCAGGCGAGCCATTTCCCTCCCCCCACCCACGACCCGGCTGCCGATTTACTGTTTCAGTCAGAAAAGCATCTTCCCGTTGCCTGGCAACGTTCGGCCGGCGGCGGGAGGGGGCCCACGCGGGGCTCCACGGGGGAAGGGGGCGGTGATGCGGGTCCTGCGCCGGAGCGAGCCGGGAGCCCGCGGCGACTCCGCCGCCTGGTTCTGGGCACCGGGACCGGGCCGGCGGGACGCGCTGGTGCGGGACCGGGTGTGCAGAGGCGCGGGGCGGGCCAGGGAAGCGGCGGGCGCGCCCCGGGCAGTGCCGGCTGCAGGAAGCATCGGCCTCCCCCGGCACCGCACTTCAGCGCTTTATTGCGAGCATTTGTCTTCCATGGCAGCGTGTCTGCTTTAAAGCGGAGAGGAGAGACTCCCACTGTTACTGGGAGGAAAACAGAACTTAATTGAATCCCACAATCTCTTACAGTCACATCAGGCGAGAGAGAGTCACATCAATGGAGAGCAAATCCCCTGTGCTCTCCCTGGGCCCCTGTACCCTGGCACCCTGCAGTCCATGTTCCTCCAGGGGACATGGAAACCCCCGGGCTGGGTTCCCAGGGGTCCGCCGGGAGCAGAGATGACCCGCGGCTCCTTGTCAGCCCGAATGCACTTGGTGCTTTGCTGAAAGCCTGTGCTGTGGTAGCAGCCACCAGGATGTACCCAGGGCAGGCACTGTCAGCCCCAGGGCACACCCTCCCTCTGTTCTGCTTTTCTGTTTGCACTTTGAGGCTAGCAATCCAACCAGGACCTGGGCCCAGATCTTGCCTCCATAGCCAGGAAAAAGCAGCAAGGGGACAGGAAGCATCACCTCAGACACACCCTCCCCATTAATTCAAGCCCCTGGAGCCAGCCCTGGCTCAGGCCTGCGGCCAGGGTGGGCATACAGAGCATGTGGAACTGCGCCAGGGGAGTTCAATGAGTGTGTGGTTGCAAGGATGGATGAGGGCGAGGGCAAAGGCTGTTTTGCAGGGTGAAGGATCTCTTCTGCCTTGCCTCTCCTCTCCCTTTACAGTGACCTGCTCCTCACTAGCTACCTGCTGCAGTTTGAAATGCTGCCTTTAAAATGTTTGCAAAATTCCCAAAGCATCAAGCAGGCCCAGGTGGGAGGGGAAAAAAATGGCATAAACAAGCAGACAGGAGGATTTGTTAAGCGCCAGCAGCTGCTGGCAAACAATTTAATATCAGTGCAGCCGGACACCGATCAATACAGCATTTGGGGCCATGGACTGGCACCTGTGCAGGGGGCCTCTGGCTGAGCCCAGGGTGGCTGTGCTGCACAGGGGTCCTGCTGCAGTGGAGGGCACCCAGCTGGACCTGGCATGGAGCAGGGCTGGGAGATGCTCTGGGTGCAGAGCTCCTCTTCTCCCCTTGCTTCCCACCCAAACTCCAAAGCCTCAGGTGAGAGGACGTGTCTCCATCTCCATCCCCACAGCTCTTTGGGTCTGTCCTAACATCCTGCCTGCATCAGGGCCATTCGACTTGGTGGGCTGTGGAGTGAGCAGGGCTCCAGCCCAGCGTGGGACCACATCTGCCATTGGGGCCAGCCTGCCCACGGAGGCACATACGGACACGGCATGGGAGCTGGGCTGGCATTGCCATGGCAATGAAGATAACAGCAGCCGCCAGGCAGAGATCAGGGAGGGCAGGGAGCTCCAGCAATGCTGCAGCCACACTCACCTGTGCCAGGGCAGCACCAGGATCCCAGTCCAGGTCCCATCCTGTGACATCCCCTGTCCGAGCCCTGTAATGGCCCAGACAGCAGTGAGCATATGTTCACTGTGGTGAAGCCCTCAGCACCCTTCACACCCTTGACAGAGCCAGAGGTTGCACTGAGAAAAGCATAAAAATATAGATTCAAACCCTCCAATCTCTCACTGCCTGGCTATAATTAATTCCCATTTGCAGCTCTGTCCAATTTCCCTCACACAGCTCCCAACTCAGTCCAATTGTTGTATGAGGTTTCTGTAATCGCTAATCTTATCGAGTGCACCGGTGTGAGGTGAGAACACTGCAATTAGCCGGGGCAGGAGCTGCAGGTGAGCTGCTCAGCGAGTGTTTTGGGGAGGACACGTGCGAACTCCAGCACTTTCCAGGGCCATCCCTTGCCCAGTCCAGGCAGGGTGGGATGCTCAAGGGGACTGAGGCCACGGTTGATGCCCAAGCCACTGAGCACCAGCAGCTGTTGGGAGCTTCACCAGCAGTACAGTCCTGCTGCCAGCCTCTGCTGGAGGGGAAGCTCACCTCTCCCGGTCCCCAGTCACCATGGTGCTGCCAGAGGAGTCAAGGAACCTGAAGAGGATGGTGGTGAAGAGTCCTTAAACAGCCCCAAACCCTCCCAGTAGGCTCAGGAAAATGGGGTATAAACTCACCAGAATCCTGCTCTGAGCTGCCGCTTGGGAGTTGATGCACTTTTTGGCGGACAATCTGTTCTCTCCCACCCTGCTGGCTGCCTGCCCACTTCATCTCCTGGCAGAGGCATCAGGTGAGGGGAGCAGGTCTGGTGCCCGGGCCAATTCAGTGAAAGCCCCCAGGTGCCACAGGGCCAGGCTGGGCTCAGCGGGCAGCACTCGAGGGCACTGCTCCTGGGTAGCAATGGGGTCACTGCCTGTGCAGGCAGACCCTGGGGCCAGCCATGGCTGTGGAGCAGTTCACTCTCCCAGATCCTCTTCCAGATCAGGCCAGTGATCTTCAGCTGGGACAGATGGGGCTCACGGGGCTCTGCTCGTCTGTGAGTAGCCAAATATGTTGTGGTTTTGCCCAGTGTGGGGAGGTTGGGAGTGCCTCAGCCTCGGTCACCGCTCATGCCAGTCATCCCTGAGGCGCAGGCAGGTGGCTCATAGAGCCCTGAGCTGCACTTGCCAGCACCAAGAGAGTGTTGCAGCGCTGGGCCCTGCACAGGCAGGTGCCCTGCTGATGGCACACGGCGGGGGTGGTGAGGTCCCCGCTCTCGCTGCAGCTGTAGCATCCGTGGGGTGGTGTTGCACAGGTGCCTACCAAAATCTCTCACTTCACCACCCCCAGCCGTCTGTCGCTGCTGACACTCACCGACAGGAATAAACTCCAACACCTACCATATGCTTTGCTACTTCTGCTGCCTGCACTCACTTGTTACTATCTATTTCCAAGGCTGGGGCTGCCTCTGCGTGGGGTGGCTGTCCGGCCGAGTCCCAGCAGTGGGAAGATGGGCTGGGGGGGGCAGTTTCTGGCACCCGGAGGCAGATGAGCACAGTGGGTCCCTGTCCTCTGGTGGGCTCGGCCCTGTTCTTTGGGCAACTCTCACCCCCCACTACTTCCCACATGGGCCCCAGCTCCCATGCTGGTCTGGAGCATGGCTGGCTGCAGCTGCTGTGCCAGTAGCTTGGGTGCTGGTGGGGCTGGCGGATCCCGTCTGCCAAGGTGTTCAGCCCACCGGTGGTGTGATCCTCCCACGGCAGCACCCAGCTCTGCCATGCTGTGCCTGGGCACTGTGCTGTCACACCTCACTGGGCACCAACAATGCGCCTGCCCAGGCCGTGCCCCGAGCCCGTGCCCCCTTGGCTGGTGTCTGCCTGCACCAGAGCTGGATGTGGCCCCCAGCACCACACTTGTCTGGCCAGGAGCAGAACACCAATGGCCAAACTGTGTCCCAAGTTCTTCTCTGGCACAGGGACATGACCGAGCATGGTGGCTCCGGGTTCTAGGGGTCAGAGTCACGTCCTCAGAACTGTCCCAAAGGAAAACTGTGGGAAAGGGTGCAGTGAGCAGGTGTTAGCATGTCCCCCTGACTGTGGGGGCTGGAGGGTCCTGTGCAGGGACAGGCACAGCCCTCCCAAGGCAGGAGGGAGATTTAATCTCAGTGTAGCAGCGCTGTGAGCAGAGCTGGTCTCTTCCACCTCTCAGAGCTCCTTTGTATGTTTAATGATCCTCACAGCCTGGAAAATTCATCTTCTTTCAAGAGTGGATGCATCTCAGCCCATCCTCCAGGTGCCGGATCTGGTGATGCCATGAACAACGGGAAGACCTTTATGGCAGAGCTCGGCCGGGCTCAGCCTGTGCCTGTCCTGCTTCCTTGCACTGTCACTGCTCTTCAGGGCAGAGGACAAGGCCATGCGGGCGCATGAGCAGAGCCCAGCGCCGGCTGCCTGTTTCCTCGGGGCATCCCACGTCCTGCGTTTTAATTGCACCATGCAGCTTTGATTCCTGGCTTTAATTGCAGCCTGATGAGGCTGGGGCAGCAGGAGAGGAAAACATCAAGCTTAAGGGAAACAAAACAGGAGAGAAAAGAACATTTACTGGTGACTAATAGGTCCGTGGCTCGGCGTGTGTGTTTGCCTGCCACAGTGCGGGACGTTGCCAGCGCGACGAGGAGAGGGGATTTCTTCCACGCACTTGGCAAGCCGAGCGGCACAGTGCAGCACAAGGAGAGAAGATTTTTCCTGGGCCCGTGCCGTTTCTGCGTTATTTTTATTGCCCATTGCAAAAAAGCTGTACCCCCCCTAAACCCCTCCCCGGGTAAACAGAGAGGATCTTGCACAGACAGAGTCACAGCTAAATAATTCAATGGTGACATCCTGCTCCTCTCCCTCAACCTCTGGCGTGGCCCCACGGGCATTTGTGCGGCTCCAGTGTGGCTGCCTGGGCTGTTCCCCCCACGTCAGCGAGAGCTGGGATCTCGTTAGCGAGCTCTTGGACTTTGAGCATCTTGGAAAACAGCACTTGCTAATAAGAGAAAAAGAATTACAGCAAATAAGCCCAGCCACAGGAACATGGCCTTTTCATCCAGCGTTTTTTATTCCCCCATGCTCTCCCCCTTCTCTTCTTTGCCAATGGATTGAAGCTACTGTAATAAAATTATTAAATATAAAAAAATACTGTAGCCCCCACCTCGATGTGGCAACCATGGAAACTGGATCAAGGGGACACCTGTACATTTCCATTCCGGGCTCCTGCTTGTTGAATATACAGAGGAGCACTAATTAAAACCCCGGCGCAAGTGGCGGGCAGAGGGAAGGAGCTGGCCCTGGGAGAAAAGCTGTGTGGCTGAGAGTCACACCAGTGCTGGTGGTACAGCAACAGCCCCTACCAGGTCTCCAGTGAGCCTCAAACAGCACTTGATGCTTCCAGCTCCCTGCAGCTCCCGGATGTGAAACGAGTGCTCACCGGACCCCAGGCTGAGCACCAATGAGGTGACGCTGGCCCTGATGCAGCCCTGAGTACCGAGGGGCCCTGGGGACCCCACCCCAGCCCCAAGGGTGATGCAGAACAGGGCAGGGCAGAACTGGACATCGGTGATTTTATACTTTTAAAACATTTCAGCAGGAGGAAGCTCTCAGATCTAGCACATGAGCACCAAGGAGCAGAAGGCTGTGTTTAACCTGCAGGTTTATTTTTACTAACAGCGAATGGCAGCGCCTGGAACATTCCCCTCTTTGGAGTTAATTTTTGCTGAAGCTTAGTTTTAGTCATTGTTGTCTAAACCTGACTCCTCCACATTTACCCCATGGAAAAGCTCCTGGAGCTCAGCCCCCAGGATTTCAGTGGCCGCAGGGCTGGTGCTCAGTGCCCATTCCTGGTAGCCCACTGGAGGTTCTGCTGACAGAGACCACTGCCTGCAGGGCAAGTGGCCCCACACCTGCACAAGGGACACAGCCCTGATAGCTGCTTCTGGGGCACTTCTGAGGGCTGGTGGACAGAGAAAGCTTTTCCTTTCATCAGAGCGGGTGTCGGGCCGTCATCTTCCTGCCAGAGGTGAACAGAGCACTGAAACCTTCTGATTGCTGATGAACGGTCTCAAATCACTCCCCCAAGTGTCATTCCCAGCTGGAGCCAAAAGTGGAGCTGGCTCCTGCTGTGTGGCCAGCAGTCACAGGGGCTCACACTGCACAACAGCTGGGGCTGGAGTGAGGTCCCTCTGGTCACTCTGCTGGGTTATTTTCCCTGGAGCCTGCTCATTTTCCCTCGTCGAGGCGTGGAGGATGACAGGGTGTGCTGAGCAGGTGATGATCCCCCTCCTTGGCCCCTCTCCACCCATCAGGCCAACCTAGTCTGGCACTGCCACGTGCAGGGGGTCTGTGCTCTCCCCCATTCCACAGCCGGGCTCTTGCTCCGCAGACACAGCCAAAGGCACCGCGCCAGCTGGACCAGCAGCTCCCACCAAACCGTCCTCCCCTGGGGCTCTGGTGTAGGGGCTTGGCTTGGGCAGAGAGTGCAGGCACATGGCTCAACTTTGGAGAGAAGAAAATTCCTTGTTTCCATGGGAACCAGAGGACGAAAGTTTCTAGGGCTGTGATTGGGATTCTGCCAGCTAGATGAGGCAGCTGGACCCCAAGCCAGCCATCTCCCCAACCTGCTTCTGGGGGAAGGCTGGTGCCCAGCCTCCAGCCCCACTGCCTGCACCCCCATAGGTGCCCCCCGCAGCGAGGGGGTTGCCAGGACTCCTCATCTCCCCTTCAGAGCTGTGTCAGATGCGATCTGACATTTAGCTCTCAGCTCAGAGTGGAGATGCAGCGATAACTCTAATCTGCTTTTCTTCTCCTCACATTCTCCCTGGAAGCAAAAGCTGCTGCTGGGAGAGCAGGGGAGCTCTGGCAGCCCAGCAAGGAGAGTGCTGCAGTGCTATGCTGGGGGTCCCGAGGGTCAGGAGGTGTCCCAGCAGCACCATGTCCTCCTCGCCGTGCCCTCCCATCAGGAAGCAGCAGCTGACAGGGCCAAAATGCCAGGGGCTGCAGCTCCTTGGAGATGTCCTAAAGGCTGCAAGGACAGAGGCACAGCAGCACGGCAGCACCCTGGGCATAACCAACAGCCCACAAGTCCAGATGGCCATGGCTCCTACCACCCTGGCCACTGACTCCTACACCACCCACCACTGCACCCTCTCCCCCAGCTGCAGCCTCGGGCTGTCAGAGCCACCCTGCCCTCCAGGCAGGAGTGCCCCATGCAGCTCTGTCTCCCTTTCCTGGTGTCTCAGCTCCAATTAGTGAGGCCCCTATTAATTTTTTCCGCTTAGCAGCTCCCGTCAGTGTCAAGCCGTCAGAGTGCCCAGTGGGAGGGAGCCGAGTGGAGGAGAGACGAGGTGTTGGGATCCGCCCTGTAACGAGCCCCAGGCACACAGGGGGCTGATCGTGGCCCCACAGCCGCCCTGGGGTGGGAAGAAGCCACGAAGAGCTAAACCATCCTGGCATCCCTCCCTGTGCTGTTGGGTCCCGTGGATGCCCAAGCCACAGACCAGGCTTGGCAGAGACTCGAGGCATCTTTGCAGAGGTCGATCCCCAGAGCCCGAAGCAAGGGTCAGCCCTCGCTGCTCGGCCTCTGCCCGGACAGCACCACCCTCCTCCTGCTGCTGGTCTCGTGGGGTGAGGCCAGAACACCAGAGATCCCCCTCACTGTTCCTTGAAGATTGTCTGGAGCAGGGGGTTAATGATGTATCCAGATGGAAGTGACCTTTCCACCTTTCAGCTTCACCTGTGGCTCCCTTTTCTCTGCCATTATCTGCATGGATGCCTGTGGATTTCATTTCCATATTCATGGTGTTTTAATGACCCTGTAATATCTTTACATTCTGCAATTAAATGTGGAATCTTTTTTTTCCTTCTGCAGATTGGTAATTGCATCGGATCATTTGTGGCATTTGAGCAGAGGAAGGGAAGGCTGTGCAGGGGGGAGACAGGGTTAATTAAACTTCAGAGCTCAGCAGGCTCCACCGCCAAATATCCTCCTTCCAGTGGGACAAGTGAAGGTGAGAAGGAAACAGCTCTGGGCTGCTTTACAGTCAAGATGACTGGGGCAGCTCCTGTGGATGTTGGAGTGGCTTTAAGTCGTGCAAGCATACACAGACAAACATGTGCACGCCCATGGCTCCAAATCTGCACCTCAATCCCTGCCGAGGGCTGCAAACCAGGACTAAACTGCTCTGGGGTCAACCCGTGCAGCTGGGGCAGCCAGGCTGCCATCAGGGCTCCTGGAGAGGCCATTAGAGCTCCTATCGCTCCATCTCCATCCCTGGGGCTAATGGACATCATCTCTGCCGCTGCACCACCCCCTCCCTGGGACAGTAATTGGGTTTCAGCCTTGCAAGATGGATGGCATGGGCTGAAAGTGGAGCAGGGAGGAAGAGGAGGGGGCAGAGGCAGCTCTGAGTAGGACAGAACTCCCTTGCCCTCCATCCACCTCCTGCCCCTCTGCTTGACCTCCAGCCTCAGCCCCTGCCCAAGGCATCTCACATGGCTCTGCAGGGTGGCTGGGGACAGGCTGGTCCGGGTGGCTGGCTGTGGGCACCCCAGAGGAGCAGAGCTGCGATGGTCTCCAGGGGTCTTAGCTCCTCCCTGACGGGGGATGGTGACCACAGGCAGCCCCAACACGCTCCCTGCCTCCCTCACAGCCTCCCACTCCTTCTCCCTTGGTCCTTTTGAAGCTGCAGCTGTGAACAAGATGTTTGCAAGTGTGAGGCATGGGAGTGGCGTATTTGGCGCCGTTGAATAAAGATGGGGCTGAAAAATGCCTTCTCCTGTGGCTGTTTGATGTGAAGGGCATCACTGAATTCATTAGGAACGCTGCCAGGCACCACCAGAGCCTCTGCTGGTGTCCAGGCAGTTGGAGCAACACGTGCTGGTGCCCTGTGAACGTGCCACCCCATGCACTGGCACACACTCGCATGCGGGCACACAGTCATACTCCAGCTGTGCTGAGGCACCTCTGGGTGTGTGGGGCTGGAAAGGAGGGCAGCATCCCTGCTCTGTGTGCCACTTCAAACCCCAGAGAGCTGCTGCTGCAAGGTTGCAGCTGTGGTGGATACACTGCCTGCACAAACCCAGCTGATAACCCACATGTTCAGCAGCCTTCATCCACCCTGCAACCTTCCCACCCCTCCTGGGTCATCTGCCAGGGGAAGATGGGGGCTGGATGCAAGCTGTATGTCAGGACACAGGGGTGCAGGATGGGAGGCCAGCAGTGGGAGGGGTGCGGGATGGCCAGACTGCTCCTTCCCAGTCCTGCCGCTGCATCCCGCTGCTCCAGAAGGATGCAGTGTTTTATCATCCTGTGAGGCTGACAGGCACCAGAATTAATGAGTTCCTCATCAGTGCTCCCTCGTTTAGCTCCCTCCTGGTGTCACCAGCTTGGGATGACACACAAGCAGCCCCCCAGGCCCAGGGGGAGGGGGTGTTTGAAGGGGTGAGTGTGTGGGGATACTCAGGAACATGTGCACGGGTACACACATACGTGTGTCCGGCCAAGGGCTGGTGGAGACAGGCTCAAGGCTGGCTGGGGATGAGCCCTCCCAACTGGGTCAATGAGGGGTTCCTGGGAACACCCTGCACCATGGCACAGGGGCACAGGTGCCCAAGTCAGGCATGGTTGGCCTCCACGCATCCTTCGTCAAACACCTGCTATTGATTACTGACACCAGCAAGGAATATTTGCCTTCAGTGCATGTTTCAAAAGCAGGAGCTTCACAGGCTGCAGGATCAATCCCACGGGAGCTGAGCGGTTGTGGGGAAGCAGCAGGTGAGGGGGGCACTGCACGATATGCCAGTGGGCAGGCAGTGTGTCCCTCGGCAGCAGAGGCTTTGTGTGGCGTTGCCGTCCCCTCGGCTGGACCTCTGGCTGTTACCGCTCATCAGGGCGTGCGAGGGAAGACATCCCTGTGCTCTCAGCGCTGGCCTTTTCAGAACGTCGACATCTTGAAAGGATTCACCATCCCATGGGTGGTTTATGTGGCAGCTGTGCCAGCGCAAAGGCTGAGAAACTGCAAACCCTGGGCGTCTCTCTTCGAACTGCTGTCAAACCACATCTTCCTGCCTGCCCCTGCAGTGCCAGCTGGTGTTCCAGCACACGGGGTGGCAGCTTGGGCATTATCTGACCCTCCCAGCTCATCCCTAGTGTGCAAGCCCATGGATGCACTGAATTTACATCTGTAGATACTGCACCCATTTTTGTGAGCCCTGCAGAGACCATGATATGGTAAGTATTTTGACTGGAAATAAATCACATTTGTAGGTTGTGATGACTTGAAGTGGAAGAAGAGAGGGAGGAGAACAGGACAAGAATGGAACTCTGTAGCCATGACACTCACCTTGACCCACCCATCCTGTCACCTGGCCTTACTGCCTCAGTGAACCTGGAAAAGGCCCCTGTAAGCTGTGTTGGACAGCTGACAGCCACGGTGGATCCTGAGACACAAACACCTTTGGAAGTATAGACACTTGTCTGAAAGCCTGCGGGAGTGTGGTGTTTGTGAGTACCAGAGCTCCATCTAGCATTGGTGAAAACTGGTGCTTCTCTGAAGCCTAATTCACAGCTGCTTTGTTAAGCACTGAAGCTGTTATGTCTGTCAACAGCCTCAACCAACCAGAAACTCGGAGTTTCTTTATAGTCAGAGCTTGTCCAAGCAGCTCTGTGCCCTCCTCAGCACTGAGCCCACCCTGCACCTGTGGCATGACACAGCCCCACACAAACCTCCCCCTTCCCACACGTGGGTCAGTCCTTTACCAATACTGATGCAATTTTTTTCCTATCAACATTCCTTTTTGAACCCACGTAAACTTGTTTATATCTACAATCTCTTGTAGCTAAACACCCCATGGCTGACCTGCATCAAGTGAAAAAGAGTTTACCATTCGTCTCAGGGCTGCAAAGCTTTTCCAAGAAGCAGCATTGCTTAATAGGCAGGGCATAGGTGGAGGAGAGAAAGGAGGGCAGGACATAGGGCCAGTCCAGTTTTACAGGCAAATCAGCCCCAGATTAAGCCAAAGCCACTTCAACCTTCTGTGATTTGTTGTCTTTGTCCACGGAGCAGCAACTGTACAACTGCTGCTGTCAGGAGTGTCATGACTAATCACTCACAAACACCTGGAGAGCGTGAACCACCTGATATTCCAATGCCTGTCAGGCTTTTTTTATTGCCTTTGAAAATCTCAGAGTACTGAATGTCTCTGGCTTAGGGCACTGATGCAGGGCTGCCTTTGCTCACACACTGACCGGCTCCAGGGACGGGTGATGTGCTGCCTGCAGAGCCTGGCAGGGCTGCAGGATGTGTGCTGGTCACTCTGGGGACAGAAATTTATGTACTCAGCAATGGAGGTGTCTCCTGACAAGTGTTTCACTGCTCCCTCAGGGAAGTGCAGCTGCTTAAAGAGACTCAGCCGGGCAGTTGTCACTGCAAGCACTAAATGGAGCAGCAGAAGCTGGCAGGGGCACTGCTCCAGGGCAGACCCTCAGTAACAAGGGAAGCTCTCCCCAGACCTTAACCCCAAACACCAGGCCTTAAACCAAACCCCAGCCTTGACTCAAACCCCAGGCCTTGACTCAAAACCCTGACCTTTCTGCTTTTTGTGGTGACAGAACACCTGGATGCACTGCTGGGAGCAAGGCAGAAAGCAGTTTTTGCATACATTTCTCTGAAGCCAGAGACGAGGTTACTCTTTTAATTGAACAAATAGCATCTGCAAGCTGCTAGTCCTTTGAGAAGAGCCAGACAGCTCTGAGCAATGGAACAAAGGCCTGGTGAAGTGCTCTGGTTCTCAGCTCGAGGGCCACCACCACTTCAGAAGCACTTGATAACACTTTGCTTCCTGAGCTCAAAAGTATGATTGAAACCCAGCACGGAGCCAACTGCCAGGGTGAGGAGGCTGCTCCCAGCAACTGAGCACGAGGCTTCCACAAGCACAGCTCCACAGCTGCAGATCCAGGCACAGGCATTGGCGTGAGCGGGAGGACAATCTACAGGACCTGATCAAATGGTGAGATCTTGTGGTAAATGTCCCTGAGCATCCTGCCAGCGGCACTGGCAGCTCATCACCAAACACCGTGAGGGAAGCTCTGCCCTGCTGCCCAGGGGTCCCTGAGGGGCCTGGGGGGTCCCTGAGGGGCTGGGGCTCCCTGGCAGGGCCATTTGCCACAGGAAGCCCTGGAGATGGGGGACACTAAAGGACAAAGCATGCTGGAGAGGATTGCTCTCTGGAAGCGTGTGGTCATCATCACTTAGACAGAACTGGAAAGACCCATCGAGCAGCTTCCAGAAGTGCATCTCTGGGGTCCTCCAAGCACAGCCACAGCAAGGAACCGTGAGACAGCGTTTACATCCCAGTCCTTGTGAGGCATGGACCACCCCTGGGCTCCCACCCTGATCTCCCTCTTGTGTAACTGCTAAATGAGATGCAGTGACTGTTTATTAACGAAGTGCCCCACGAGTATCACTGAAGGTGTTTCCTGGAGATTCAAGTTTTGTGATCCATGAAGGAGGCACAGGTTGAGGTTGTAAGCACTGTTTTTCCTCTGACGTGTGTGGCCCCCGGTGTGTTCCTGAGGCCTGGCCCCAGCGGAGCTGTGCACCTTCCCTGGACCGCCGCCCGGCCCCGGCCCCGGCCCCGGCCCCGAACCCCGGCCCTGCCCCAGACCCCGCCCGGCCCGGCCCCGCCGGGACCCGAACCCGGGACCCCAAACCCGCACCCTCGGACGTCCCCGGGCCCGGCCCCACCCCCGAGGCGCCGCAGCCAATGAGCGGCCGCCGCCGCATCCGGGGCCCGCGCCCCCTGCCGCTCGCGCTCGGCCATGGCGGAGGTGAGCGCGGAGCCGCCGCCGGGGTCGCGCCGGGCCCGGAGCCGCCCCCGGCCGGGCGGGGACACCGCGACCCCCGGGCCCCCGAGCCGCGCCCGCCCGGGGCCGGGGTCCTACGGCCGCGGCGCGGGGTGATGGGGCGGGGCGGGGTCCCTCGGGACGCCGAGGCCCCGGGCGGCAGCGGGCCGAGATGCGGGGGCGGGCTGGGGCGGAGGGGCGCTGGGGCCGAGCGGGGGGCGCCGGCGGGGGCGGGCAGGGGAAGGGGCTGCTGGGCAGGACTCGGCGGGAGAGTCGGGGCGAGCGGCGGCGGGGCGGGAGCCCCGCGGCCTGACCCGCGGGAGAGGGGCCGGGGAGAGGCGCTGGAGGGGTCTCCGGGCCGGGGGCTGCGGGACCGCGGGGCGGAGAAGGCGGCGGGGCGGAGCGGGAGCCCCGAGGCTGTGGTCCAGCAGGGCCCGACAGCGGTGGTGTGGGGTGGCTGGAGCCGGGATCAGGAGTGCGAAGCTGTTCGGAAGGGCTCGCGGAGCCTGGAAGCGAGGGAGCCCGGGCAGTGGGAGAGCACGGAGGTCGGGGCCGTTGTAGGGGCAGAGCGCTGGGAAAGGTGGTGGGAACGGTTGGTCTGGGTGGCCAGGATGGTTCTCACCACCTCGATGAGGGGGCCAGGCAGGGACCCCCCACTGCCTCCCCTGTTGCCACGTCGTGTTTGTCTTGGTGCCTTGTGCCAAAACGTTTCTGATGTTGTTCTGCCACACTTAGAGCTGGTGATGCCATTCTTCATAGAGCCTTGTCGTGTTCCTCAAATATCCTTGACCTGTTGTAGTAGTTGTTGTGACACTTCCACACTTCATTTCCACCGTGATGCCCTCATGGTGACCATGACATGGAATAAGGGTACTGGGAAGGCATTGAGGTAGCTGGCTGCTCTGTGGCAGGATTTTGAATCTCTCCGAGGGCAGGGCTTCATTTCCAGGATATTTCAGTGTTATGAATGAGGAAGGTGGTGTCTGGTCTGTCAGCTCATCCACCGCAGTTTGGCCTTTGGTGGAGCACTAAGGCTGCTGCATTTGTTTGTGCCAGTGTTACTTGGGCACGTTGTTGGGCCGAAGTGCTGCCCCGGCACCTTCCACCTCTGTGGCTCACACAGGTCTGTCCTGGGGACATCCAGGAGCTGTCACTGGTGAAGTTTGGCTGTGGAGCATCTCTGCTGTGACACTGTGCAGGGCCCTGATTGGGGCCACTGACTGGGGCCCTGATCTTCCTGAGCAGTGCGGGAGGTGGCCTATGTGTCGTGTCATCTGTTCATTCTTTGCTCTTTCAGATGCATAACTTGCAGGACGAATCTGGTTCCATCTGTGCTGCTTCTCTCTGGCTACAACTCGAGTTTGTAGAAAATGGCCCCATGTCAAGGAGTGTGGACAAGGCAAAGGAACGAGGAATGCTTCTCACTGAGTTTGAAATACATGTTAGACGGGCTCAGGAAACCACATTAGTTATTAAGGAGTAACAATGGAAAGAGAAACCTCTTTTTCCTCATTTTTTTTCAGGAGTGGTTTCAGCCTGGAGGGTTTTCTCTGGGGAAACACAATTGGCCTTGCACTGGAAAATGGCTTTGTCAGTGCAGAAAGCTCAGGCTCTGCCTCTGTCCGTGTTCCCTAAACCAGGGCTGAGCTTTGTTCCATGTGCTCAAAACCTTGAGTCCACAGGTAGGGAGGGAGTGCTGGAGTCATCCAGAAATACAAATATGAGAGTGAGTAATTGATCAAGCTCTATGTAACTTCTGAGAGGAAAGTTACTCTTATGCCTGAGCACCATAAACTAGCAGGAGGAAAGCGGTGCTGGGGATGGTAGGAATTTAATTTCTCTTTTTTCCCCTCAAGAGTAAATGCCCCATGGGCATAGGAGCCAGTTTCCAGCATCACAGTGCAGTGTCAGAATAACTGGAGTTCCTTGCTGCGACCTTTCACGGTGATTGAATCGATCACCAGCAGTAAGAGCAGTGATGCCTGGCCCAGAATCACTCTCAATGTGTTTCTGGTTCATGCCATGCTGTTGCATTTCCGCCTCCTGTGTGATACTTGCACTTGAAGTGTCAGACTGCACTTACCTTCAGACAAAGTAACTCCACATTGTATGGCATTGGCAGCCAGTGCAATCAGGAATATTCTTTCTGTCATCATTACGTTTTTGAGCCAGACCTACCTTTCTGTCCTATTCCTTTGACTCTGACTCTTGTTTCCGTGGTCTTCTGGATTTGTAAGTAATCTGAGGGGTTGTTCAGTTTCACATGTATTTAAATTTGGGCATTTGCTTTGTCTGTCACTTGTTTCTTGTTTTCTCAGCCCCAGCACAGCAGTGCTGGTTATTCTGTGGTGGCTCCAGCTCATGGCATTCCCGTTTGTTCTAGTGCTCCATTAGTGCTTCAGAGAAATAAACTCGGGATCACTTGCAGAATTGTCACACTGTCATAGTGGCTGTTTCTCTTTATTTCAGCACGTGGTCATTAATAGGAGATCTCATCATTCCTGAAGTATTCTTGACACCTTTTCAAGCCAGCCCATCCATGCCAACAGTTTCAGTCCTTGTTTTCAGAGGCCTTTGCATGCAGTGACTTAGTGATCCCCGGGCAAGGAGGTGCCATCGATCGATAGATCATTGTCTGAGCAAAGGGAGTTCTGCAGATCGCCCAAGACCAGAAGGAGTAAGGGTAGACCACACCCTTTCCATGAAACCACAGTTGCTTGCTTGGAAGGATTTATCCAACAGGGATAGTTGGTCACGTTGCAGCAAAGCCCAGCAAAGGCACACGGACGCTTTTCCGAGTTATGGAGACATTTCCCAGTATAACCGTCCTCAGAATGGAGGCTGTCTGAATCCTTTCTGTGCCCTTCTCCTTTCATCATCCCCTAACTCTTCCTCCTGTTCATGGGCACAGTTGCTGGGCTCTCTCTGGAGCCAGAGTGGTCTCCGTGGGGGTTATCTGCTGGTAGTAATCAGGCACTTGGGGACGGTGAGTCGCAGTGCAGCGTATGCACCATATGGGCTGGAGGCATCTTCTTCATTGTTACGGAATTTGCAGTCTGTATGTTGATAGCTGAAGGCACTAACTTGGAACCCACAGTCTGTTGTGGCTTTTCTGATATATACTTTGCTTTACTGCTCTAGAGGATAAATTCTAATGTGAAGCTGTACTTTGTTTTCTTGTTAAGTAAGCTGTAAGAGCCTTGTATGGAAGCATTGTAGGTGTCCTGGCTCCCACTGAGTGAGTGAGGAGTGATGGTGCACAGCTGAGATTGTTAATGGCTAAGGATGTTACAGAGATGTCATTGGTGACTGGGGGACTGACACTGGGATTTTCTTCCACAGTTGGGTGCTCTCAGTCATGCAAAAGCTTTGGTTATTTACCTGCTTGCTCCCTACCTCGGCTGAACTTGATGAACAGCACTTCCATGCACAGCAGCCCAAGGAGCAGCAGATGTTCTGGGTTGTTTTCCAGGCCTCAGCCCATGCTGCTGCCTGAACTTGTAACTGAGCACTGAATGCCACACTGCAGGTGCCTGTTGGCGGTGTCTGCCTGGCTCAGCCTCTCCCTCCTTGCCTGTACCAGACTCCTTCAGTGCCTGCTCAGCTCTGTTTCTTTGCTCACACCCCTGAACGCCGGGGTGCGGTGAGGCGTTAGGGAGAAGCCAGCATGTTGTGGCCGGCTGCTTCGGACTGTCTCTCCAAAGGATCAGTCCCTAAAAATGCTGTGCTCAGACATGATGTGTGTGTTTAGAATAACAGCTGAGAGTCCAGGTCCTTCTTTTAAGGGAAGATGTAACTCACGAAGGTCAGGTCTTAAACTGGGGAGAGGATAAGTAGTGAGTGGAGTGCTGAAGGTAAAATGGATGAAACGGAAGCACATCCTCATGGAGTCAGAGACTAAGGGGAAGGTGAGGAGGCCGGTGGAGAGCAGGCTGGAAAGAACTGTTCAATACACCTCACGAGCTCTCTTTGTGCAGCACAGTTCTTAGCGCTGTCCTGTGGGGGGTTGGGTAACTTTTGCTTTGAACTTAATTGCATTTGTTGGTGGGGTTGAGTGGATGGAGGGTGTTGCATTTTTAAGAAGAGCTGTCTCAGCCATGTTCCTCTCTTTTCCTGAAGGCCTCAGTTGGCCGGCAGAGCCCGAGGGTGGTCCCATACCCAGCCCGCAGCCTATGTCCTGGAGAGCCCGCCCTTCAGAGTGCAGCAGGTACCTCAGGTCAAAGATGCCTCTGTTTGTTGGTCTAGTTTCCAGAGGAAACAAGGTCCCTGTGATCAGCCTGTCTATTTCCTTCTCCTTCCAGCACCTCCTGAGCCTGTTGGTTGATTTTCATACCATTTGACAGAGAAGGAAAGGCTTAAAGATGCCAAAGCTCCTACAGATGTCCATTTGCCCATTCTTGAATAAGGGGTAATTGCCCTAAAAATGCCCCGGATGAAGGAAAGCTGCAGTATGTGCTCACGTGTTGTGACACCAATGAATCCAGTCAGGAGAGACACAAATACTCAGAAACCTTCAGATTCAGCTTCCAGTCAGTTGTGGGACTCGGATGTGCAGAGAACCAGGCTTTGTGCTGACGGAGTGACTGCTGCCAGTTGTGTTCCCCGTCCCCCTCACTCCGTTCTGACTAGTCTCTTCCTCTGGTTTATCATGTCTGCACACACATAAGAAGGGATCATCCCTGGCTTTGTTGCATCTCAAGATTTGGTCTGTGGGGTGCTAGTATCCAAATTCTTATTCCTGCAGTTGTGTCAATGGGCTCAGCTGATCATCGACTGAACCTGGCAGAGATCCTTTCACAGAACTACGGTGTACGGGAAGAAAGGGAGGAAGATGATACTCAGGAGAAGCAGAAATCTTTAGAAGAGCTGGAGAAGAGTTTCAGTGCCTCTCAGGTAAAGGCAGCAGGGGAAGGGAAATTACCCTCAGGATTTGCTAGTTTCCTTTTACAGTACTGGTACCAAAAACCTTGGTGAGAAGCCCTGAGTCGCTCAGCTGGCAGCACGCTGGGCTCAGGTCACCCAACAACGAGTCAGGTTTGCATTTGGATAGGAAGGAATGGTTTTGAGGGCACACGACAGCAGTGAATTTTGGAGCCTTCCTCTGCCAAGTAGCCACTCTGGCAGGTTGTCCTGGCTCACCTTGGTGAAGAGCCATCAACTGTTGGGGCTATGGTCAGTGTTTCATAGTGGAGGAGCTACAGAGATAAGCTGACATGGTGCTGCTGTGGGTGGTCCCACAGAGACCTTGGTGGAACACAAACCATGTTCTTGGTGACAGGGAGTGTCTCTTCAGGCCAGACACAAGACTAATACAAGGATTTGCTCCTTCCCTTCCTCTGGTTAAATACAGATGTGCAGTTTGGCACCTTTTCACCAGCTTGAAATCTAATATAAAAGAGAAATGTATTTTAAAAATGCCCTAGACTGTATTGCTTTGGGGTGAAAGTTCCTGGCTTTCCCTTACCTTTAGAGGAACAGGTTTTGGTGGGTCCTGACAGACCCTGCCTCGGTCGTTGTGCAGTGTTACCCAAGGCTGCCCTGATTCCCTCTGTGTGTCCGTGTTCGTACAGCTGGTGGTCTGCTCTTGTGATTGTTCTATTCCTGATGCAGCTTTGTCCTCCTCTTGCTCAGAGCAGTGAAATGCCATTTGAGGAGCTGCTTGCACTGTATGGCTATGAGGCATCTGATCCTATCTCCGAGCAGGACAGTGAGAGCAATGACATCACTCCAAATCTCCCTGATATGACTCTGGATAAGGTGAGAGCTGCTGTTTGCCTTGGTGTTTGTTGCAGGTTTGTTGTGCTGGAGCTCAAAGGGCCTGAGGAGCTCTTTTCAGAGGAGTTTGACCAATGCCAGGGGAAGGGCCTGCCTAGGTCTAGTGTCCCAGAGGTGCAGAAACATGAAAGTAAAGCATTTAGAGACGGGAGAAAGAATATCTGTTTTAAAAAGAATTCGGTAAAAACACTTTATGGAACTTGGGTCGCAAGTCTTTGCACATAATTGTGGATCTGTGGAGAGCCAGGGAAGGTTTCTATTTTCCCAGGTGAAGCCATGGCTCCTCCTGTTCTGGCTAAACTCTGTAGAAATTCTTTTTTATTTCTCTCAGGATCTTTGAGATATTTGCTATGAGTGGAGCTCTACAGAAAGGGCCACTTGCTCATCCTCTCTGGCTTCCATAGGTAGCCACTCATGACCCTTGCAAAAGTGTTTCTAAGGAAAATAATCTGGGTGTGGTGGGGAATGTGAGAGAGAATGTGAGAGAGAATCTGTCTTTGGACAGGCTGTGGGAGGGTGAGGAGATCTCTGGATGTGGCCACTCTTGGCTAGAAATACTTTACTCTAGGCCTCGTTCCCCCTCATATATTTTTCTTAATTTAAAAATATTTTTCACTTTCTTGTTGTTGTTAAAAGGAACAAATAGCGAAGGATTTGCTTTCAGGGGAAGAAGAGGAGGAGACACAGTCTTCAGCTGACGATCTGACTCCATCCGTCACGTCCCACGATGCGTCGGACTTATTCCCAAACCAGCCTGGCTGTATGTGTCATAGTTCCTAAGTAGTTGCTGCTCACTTACATGTGATGGTCGGGAAATGCAGGGGAGGGCAAGAATGGTTTTCTTTATTTTGTCAGTTTCCTGACAGCAGATTTTCCACTTCCCTTCTGGGGGCTGTCCATAAATCTGCATGGCAGTGGCGTTGCTGGGCGTTGGTTAGGGCAGCATGGAGTGCAGACGAGCAGTGGCACGAGGGGAGAATTGTCTTCAGCTGTACCTCAGAACACTGAGAAAGTGGGAATTGTTTTGCTACCTGCTGTAATTACAGCGTGAAAGATCAGTACCTCCTCTGACACCGCTACAAGTAAATAAATTCAGTAGCACTAGTGGAGTGATACATTATGGCAGTTCCTAAATGTTGAAATATGTGGGAAGCCAAAGCAGGTGACAGGGACTCAGCAGGAAGTGATCTTATTCCTTCTGCTATCCTGCAAAATGAAAGAGTTTGGGTTCCCCAGGTTGGCCATCACCACCCAAGTGACAAGTGTACAAATTCTTTTATTTAAAAAGTGAGAAAATTAAAATACAGGTAAGTTGTCACTGCTGATCATGCTGAAAGGAACGTTAGAACAGAAAATGAATGGAAGGAGAGGGAACATAGAGCAACAGAAAAAAAAATCATAACTACAGATCTTTTCCTCTCCCACAAAGCAAACAACTTCCTTGCTGATGAAGACAAAGAGCCCTGTTCATCTCCATGTGCTTCCTCCATGGCTGAGGATTCAGAGGTGGATTCCATCCCATCCAACGAGTGTAAGAAGGTAAATGACCCGAGCACATTGGGAAGGGGAGCTCATGCAGTGCTCCTGAGTTTGAAGAAAGCGTGGCACCAAAGCACTGTAATATTTCCCCAGTCTGTTGCTCTGTGCCTTGCATTTTGTGGATGGCAGTGGCAGATGTGGGTCACAAGAGGGGTTTTTAATACAATCTTGAAATTATCTTCTGCTTCAGATATGGGAAATCTGTTGTGTCTTAGTAAAATAAATCTGCAGCCTGTAGCCCTATAAAGGTGAAATACTATGCAATATTCCCAGCAGGATTTACTGAGAGGGAACCATCTCACTAAAGAGAGGAGCAGGCTCCCAAATTCATCCTGGCTGTGAAGGTTGCAGGAGAGCTTTTGTGTTAAAAAGCTTTATCTCCAGCCTTAGCTGCTTGCCATAGATCTTTAACATTAAAACTATGTAAATGCCAAGGGTCACCATGGTATGATCTGGTTGGTAGTAAACCTTCTTAGTTACTCTATAAAATAGCCAGGGTTCACTAGAAATAATAGTGACGGCAGGGGCTACCAGTAAATACATCGGCCTCATGGTGGTGTAGTCCCTAAATCATGAAGTACAGTCTGCACGGAGCATTTTCCATTTCAGTTTACCCGCCTCTCTGTGATGGTATTTCAGGAGATCATGGTTGGACCTCAGTACCAGGCCACTGTTCCCATCCTCCGCTTAAACAGGCACAGGCAAAAAGGTAAGACAGCCTGCTCTTTGTGCCTTGTTTGTGTGTAGGGCTGCTGGCCCTGGATCATCAGTCCTGTATCTCCAGGCTTGGTGCCTCTCAGTGCTGACACCCAAATTTACAGCTACATCTGAGCTGGCTTAAATGAGCCTGATTGAATAGAGCTGGGAACACAGGTACGGAAGTCCTTCAGGAGGTACTCAAATTTAGTTGCCAGGATTAATTAATCACAGCAACAATCTTTGAGAACACGGTAACAAAAACTTTGTCAGCCAACTCTTCTGAAGCAATGGAAGTGAGCTGAGCCTGTTCTGAGGGCCCTAAAAGGGGTATAAAGAGCTTATCTGCCCCCAAAATCAGGGGGAAAATGCAGTACCTTGAGAGATGGTTGTCATCTCTAGTGCTGGGTTGGAGTACCAAGCAAAGGTTTCCTCCCTTTCCTGTCTCCCCCATGCATGTCCATGCAGACCATTTCTCAAAAGCAGCAGAATTCTCTGTTTGATTATCTTATTTCAGTGCTTTTTCTGTTAGCCTATGAGAATGAAGATCAGCTGCTTTGGGACCCAAACATCCTCCCTGAGAGAGAGGTGGAAGAGTTCCTGTACCGCGCTGTGAAGCGGCAGTGGGACGAGCTGTCCGGCAGCAGCCTGCCAGAGGGAGAGGTGGTGAAGGACAACGAACAGGTGAGCTCAGTGGCTCCTGCAGCCCATGCAGACCCAAGTGGTGCTTGCCTGACAGTGCCACATTCCCTACGGAGGTCAGAATGAGGTCTAATTCCAGTGATCCCCTGCTCCAGCCTCACAGATAAGTGAGGGTGTACTGCCCAGCTGCGGTGTGAGGAGGTCAGTCACCCTCCCAATGGGAAGACTAGAAAAGCCAGCAGATCAACCGTATCAGAGCAGCTGGGTTTCCTCTAAGTTAGCCTGGTTAGATTCTGGAAGTGAGTCTTCAGGAACACAAAGGCACACCTGTAATCTGCAGAGCTGCTGGTGGAACTACATCTCTCCAGTCCCAGGTTTTGTAATCCAGTGCCTTAAAAAGTGGAATAATCTCTGCTGATGGTCAAGCAGGGGTTAGCAGCAAGGTGGCTCCTGGGAAATATAAGTTTTATGAGACAAACGTGAGTCTTGAGCAGGCTGGTTTGTGGTGTGTTGCTCAGGTACATGCTGTGAGTGATTTCCTTCTGTTTCCTAGGCTTTGTATGAGCTGGTGAAATGCAACTTCAATGCAGAAGAGGCACTACGGAGGTTACGGTTCAACGTGAAGGTTATCAGAGGTGAGAACCCCCCCTTACTTGGGTTCTACCCCAAACATCAATGCACATGCAACTCTTTCTAGATTCTGTACATCTCCAATTCCTCTTTCTTTCTGCTGTAGATGAGCTTTGTGCCTGGAGTGAGGAAGAATGTAGAAATTTCGAACATGGCTTTAGGGTCCACGGGAAAAACT
This sequence comes from Manacus candei, assembly GCF_025592945.1. NCBI lineage: Eukaryota > Metazoa > Chordata > Aves > Passeriformes > Pipridae > Manacus > Manacus candei. The sequence continues at coordinate 225,044 of NW_026138128.1, read as the reverse complement.
TTCACCTTATCCAAGCAAACAAGGTAAGGCTGCTCCCCCCAGCTTCTGCTGAGAGCAGGGGAAGGAGGCAGGTGCTTTGGCACCAGAGGTGTGCTTTGGGCCTCGGCTGATGCAGGGAGTTCAGGATTGCCGAGTTCCGGTCCCAGGCTTTGTGTTGACTCATGCCAGCAGGTGATGGGCTGTTCACTGCCCTGCTCTGCCTTATTTTCCAGGTGGGAGAAGTCACAAACACCACTGACCTGCATGAGTGATGTCAGTTAATTACTGATTAGCCCTTTCTGGAGTCTCAAAAGTTCTTTCCAAACTCTCAGCCCTTGCAGTACTTCTGTGAATGAGTGAGTTGAGCATGTGGATGTTTTGTAAAGTCCCCTGGGGTCCTCTAGAATGGCAGATGCTGTTGTAGGGAGAGCTGGGCCACGGGACATGCTGCTGTGCTGGGAGTTGGCAGAACCAGAGAGTCCAGTTCTACCACTGGTTAATTGTGGGCATGTTGATGCTGGCCAGTGAAAATGGATGCAGGTTTGCTCTCTCTCTCTGCTAAGTGTGCTGCTGCTGGAAGTGCAGGGAAGTCCTGCACGAGTGTACATGTCTGGTCCACACGGGTCTGTGAGAACAGCTGTGCACTGTGGGGAGTTCTTTCTCTGGCCGATCGCCACCTCGGAAATCTCAGTACGTGCTTCTGTTCTGCAGCATAGATGTGTCCATAGCAATATAAATTTCTGTAATGCACCTAATTTTCTGTGCTGGTTAAATGGGAAAATAGCTCCTGCTCCATGAGATACACCTCGATGCGTGGTGTTCTGACTGGGATGTTTCTCCTCAGGTCCGCACCCGGTCAGTGGGCGAGTGTGTGGAGTATTATTATATGTGGAAAAAATCAGAGCGCTATGACTACTTCACTCAGCAGACTCGTTTAGGAAGGAAGAAGTACGTCCTCCACCCTGGAGCCACGTGCGTGGAATATTCTCACACTAAAATTAGTAATATTAACCTCCCAGTGAAGATTCCTGCTGCAAAGCACCTCCGCTCAATAGACTGCACCTTCTTCTCTAGAAGGTTTCTTGGGTGGGAGGATGGAGGGATGCACGGGATGTTCTCAGAACACAAACACTGTTGGTGTGGGGAGGGAAGATAAAGAACTCATTGCTTGGATGTGTACTTTCTTGTGTCAAAAATAGTTTTGTTTCAGACAAATGCATCCCGCAAAAGTTAAGGCTGGGGTCAGGGATTCATAGCTGATTTCAAGGAAAGAACTCAGTTTGATGAGGTTTTGGGAAGGGAGCTTTTTAAATTCAAACCCACTATTTCTGATGGTTTGGAATCTGAATTAATTTCCCTGCTGTCGCCCTTTGAGGCAAATTCTTCCCTTTGAAATGTATGCTAATTACAGAAGATACTTTTCAAAATACATCTTTTCAAAAAGGTTGAAAGTGAAATGTCTTAAAAGGTCAAAATGAAATATTGAAGCTGAATCAATTAAAAACATTAGATGAAGGCTTAGATTTTTTTAAAATTCTGATGCAAGAGAGGAAAATACCTGAAACCTTAAATTCTTCCACGGTAGGAAAATATGTTCTCATCACTTGCTCTTTGCTGACACACTATGGACCCACTGCAGTCATTCCATGAAACTGGGTGTTCCTGGACATTTGACCATTTATTTCCCTTTGGAAAAACTGGGGACAGAGCTCTCCAGGAAACTAGAGAGCCTGTTCTGATTTGTCATGGGCTGGTCTTGGCCATGCTGCCATCAGCTCCTCAGGGCAGAGTCTAAACTGGGCTCTGCAGACCAAGAAGGGATGGACATTCATTCTAGTGATGTCTCTACAGTCCCGTTGCTTTATTTGTTGATAGGTTTTAATCCCAGTCACCCTTTTTCCTGCCTGCACTTCTCTGCTTAGAAGGTGGTGGCAAGGCTCTCTCTCTTTCCCCACAGAGATTTCACTGACAATGACCTGGATGGGGTTGAAGTAGAAAACACCAGTCGTTCCCGGAGCTCCCCACCAATTCCCTCTGCAACTGGCTGCCTGAATGCTCACTTTGGTCAAGATCAGATAGCAATAGAGAGCACAGGTAACTTCTTTTTGTTCTGTCTGCCATGGGAATCACTTGCCTCCCACACTCAGTGGCACAGCCCCTCCTTTGCCTTTCTCCTGCTGCCATTATCCTGCTGTTGCTCTTCTCCCTGCACCTTGCTGGTATGCTCACCTTGCCCCCTGTTAAATACCAGCCTGTGCAGGTTTTGGTGTGAGCAGAAGAGTCTTGTCTGTCTCTACATTGACCAGGGGTTACTATAAAACAGTTGTTCCTGTGTTGGGCTCAGAGGGGTGGCCTAGGTCATTCCCAAAGCAAAACTTTGAGTACCTGAGCAAGGTGCTTCCAGTGCACTGACACAAGCAGCTCCTCCAGAGACTGGGCTAAGGCCCCAGAAGTCAGGCTGTGGGTGCAGGCTGCTTTCAGACAGAGCTGGCTGTGAGAAGACTCGCAGGGAACCCAACATGGGTTCATTCCCTCACTGTCCTACTGCAGATGAAGGCTTTGTGTAGGCAGCTCCCAGGAGTTGTTGGCATGAGGGGATAGGATTTAGGATTTGGCTTATCTTGGAATGTGTCTGTGAGGTTTCCTTTAATTTCCATAGAAACACTGATGGCCTCCCATCTGCTGTCGGCATCTTGCCTTTCTTTGGTACATGCTGGCAGGGATCTTGATTGCTATAATAAAGAAACATTTGTTTCATCAAACAAATACTGTTGTGATTAGCTGGGGTTGACCCGGGTGTTTGTGCATTACGGACTCACTGTAGCTTTCTTTCCCTTGCTGTGTCCTCTTTCCTCCTCTGTGCGTGCAGAGCCCCTGAGCGTGGAGAGCACAGCCTGCAGCCTGGGCAGCATCAGCGAGTCGGGGCAGGGCTACGAGTGCAGCACCCCCTCAGAGACGAATTGCTCCTTTGACCCCACGGAGGAGACGTCCTCAGGCGCTGTCTCAGCGTCCTGCCAACGACACACTGTCCCCCACTCCGAGCCAGAGCTCTTTGCTTTGCCGCCGGCAGGACCAGGACTGTCAGAGAAGCAGGAGACTTTGCAGAGCTCTGGTGAGACGATAACTATGGACTTCACTCTCCCTGCAGACATTAATGAGGGGTTGCCTTTAATTGCTGGCCCTGTGGATTTGGACAGAGACCCAGAGGCAGTGGTGGCCCCTGCGCAAGTGTCCTTATCGGTCACAGATTTTGGTCTCATTGGCATCGGAGATGTAAATAGTTTCCTGACTGCTCATCAGGCTTGCCCGGCACCTGTGGCTCAGTCAGAGCCTCTGTCACAGTGAGAGTCTCCAGTCACAAATTTGTCACAGACCCAGCAAGGACTTTGACCTGACTGAGTGAAATCCTGGAACTTCCACTGTCCTGTAGGGACAGTTTGGAGCTGTTGGTCAGAATCCGTCTTTCCATCCTCCTCGATCCAAGGCTACAGTGAAACCAAACACCTTTCTGCTCCAGTGTATCCTGACGCAATCACGCAGAGTGATGGCTGGCTTTCCTGGGGGGGGAGGTCCATCACCCCCTCTTCTGTTGACCACGTATCACCCCAGGTGACGCCAGGCTGCTCAGAGAGTCCCTGCCTCAGGACAGGGGAAGTGTCCCTTGGCCCCAGTGGGACAGTCTGAGGGCAGAAATGCTTTGAGAACAGGGCTGTGTCTCTGTCATGTTGAGGATGCAGTTCAGGGGTCGGAGAGCTTGGGAGGTCTGCAGGAAGCACAGCCTGCCCAGGCCGCAGGGCAGTTCACTGCAGAGACGGGCATGGCAATGCCAAGGGAAGCTGAGGAGTGTCTTGGCCCTTCTCCCACAGGCAGTGTGTTGCAGTAGGAGTCACTTACTGCAGTCTTCTCCCAACAGCTATGGATCATGACAGGCAGAAACACTGCTGCTTCCAGCCTCAGGCAGCTCTGTGTTCCTGGTGCCCACTCTCCACCAGCTGCAGGTGGGTCATGGCCTGGTCCAACCCTTGGGCTGAGGCATCAGGTCTTGGAAGGGGATGCTGTGTGGTGCAGCAGCATTGTGTGCACTTGAGTCCTTCTCACCTTCCTACGCAGTGCTGGCCCAGGGAGAATTGGTATGGGCAGAAATAAGAGTTTCTAGAGCCACAGAGTGATGCTGGCCCGGAGCACTGTGGTGCTGCCACTTCTGCTGCTGGCAGGGAATGACCTGATCCTCACCTACTCACAGTGCAAGAGGATAAAATGCAAATGAAAACTTCTGTAACTTCCCAGTTTGTTCCAACAATTTGTCAGCAGAGGGATGAGGTTACTTAGCTCCCAGAGTGTGAAGCCTGGGACACTGGTGCTAGCTCAGTCTCAGGCAGGGGAGCACACCAACCCTGGGCATCCCTGCCCCTCCCTCACAAAGCAGACTGTTTTCTGAGAGGAAAGTGTGTCTTTACTGCCATGCTCGGGGAGGTGACATGTAGCCCTGTGTGGTGATGAGGTACTGCCTGCCATGCAGAGCCACGGGGGCCTGTCCATGGGTGTGCCGGGGTCCAGAGCTGCTTTGCTTCCCACATGTGTTCCAGGTCTGGTGTTTGCCACTGGCTTAAATCCAACGTGTTCTCATTCCCCTTTTTCCATGCAGAGAATGCTCTCCCCTCACCTGCTGAGCAAGGCCCTCGTGCAGATGGTCCCTTCCTCCAGCTGTGTTCTGCAGTTGGGAGGGGGCTTGGGTTGAGGGTTTTTGCTTGCTTTGGTAGAGGCCTTGGGGCTGTGACTGTGCACTTGGCTCTGCTGCCAGTGGATTTGGCAGGTACCTAAACCCACAAGCCTGCATCCTCCTTTTACCTGACCCTGGGAAGTCGTGCTCAGCCCCGCAGCTGGGGCACAGAGGCAGGATGAAGCAGCCTCATGGGACGGCAGGATTAGACCTTGTCTCATCTCCTAAGCCCCAAATCTGTTCTGTGTGCATTTGCTTCAGTCCCCAGCACTGCTGGGAGGTGCTGAGCCTCAGGCACAAGCAGCTGCCTTCACCTGGCACCATTTTGTCAGCCAAATGAGGTTGGCAGAGGCCTCCCCTCCAGCTGCTTCCAGTGCCTGCTCCATAGTGGAACTGCCCAGGCTGTGATTCCCCTTTCCTGGGGACAAGAGGAATCTCCTTGGCTGAAGGGAGAAGAAGAGGCAGGGTGAGAGTATGGGTAGCCCTCCCAGGGAGGGCCAGGCCTTGGCATCTCCTCCATCAGTTGAGAACATTCTTAGTTTTTCTGAAACCATTTTTTCTTTGGTTTGTTTCAAGCCCTAATGAAAGGAGACAGGAGCTGGGGAAGGCAGAAATCTCTTCATGTCTTTCAGTGTTGTTTACAAATTTGCATGGGGTCTTTCAACATGAGTGTGGGCTTTATCCACATAACTTTGAGGCACAGGGGTGGAAAAGGCTGGGACAGGGAAGGGGGAGTCACTGAGGGGGGAGGTTTGGTTTTGGTTTTTGTTGGGGTTTTCTTTTTCCTTCTTACAAAGCACATTCACTTTGAGCCGCCCAATGCTGGACTCTTCTCCCTTGCCCCCCAGCCCTACACTGTGAAGTGACACTGCCTTGAAGACCCCTCGCTGTTATTTATTTAATTAAAAACCTAATTTGAAAGTGAGTAAGAAGCCTGCCTTCTTTTTGTAGACCAAGATGCAACAGTCCCACGTGTCGTGATGGCAGAAGCAAGAAAAGGGGTCTCTGCCTCCGCTGTCTGATCCTGTCCTGCCCTGCAGGCAGGGTGGGACACCCTGTGCCAGGGATGCCATCCCAGCCTGGGAGGACGCCCAGCATCCCTGGCTGAGTTTTGCCCCCTGGCGCTGTGGGTAGAGGGTGCTGTTTGTTGCTCTTACAGGTGCCCCAAGTTCTCTGAACCCATCAGCCTGTGGCAGGCCCGTGGTGGTGGGAGGCAGGGGTCCATCCATGTCTCACCACTTCAGCCAGGAAAAGCATCCTGGGGGTTCCTGCTGCAACTGCATTGTGTTTCCCCACCACAAAGCCCCTCTGTCCCATCAAAAACTCTTTAAATTCTCTTCTCCTGCTTGTGCCTGGCTCTGGCCTTCTGTCCTGGGGCCCTGGGGGGCTCTGGCCATGCAGCTCCCTGGCTCTCCCCTGCAGAGGTAGGTACGAGGGTGGGCACAGGGGACGGGAGCGGGTTTCCTGCTTCCTTTGAGGCCCCGAGGTGCAGCAGGAAGGATGGGTGTGCTTGAAGCCCTCATGTGTGGCCGTGGTCACCTCGTCGCATCCTTCGAAATGAAATGCTGTTTTCGGCCCTGTGTGACCCGAGGGTGTGAGAGCCGCAGGGCCGGAGATCCCGGGCTCTGCAGCCCCCCCAGGCTCCGGGGGAGGGTCCCGGGCGGGCTCTGCAGCCGCAGCGCTCGGACGGCAGAGGGAGCCAGAGCCCCGCGCCCGGGCCCCCCCACCCCCGGTACCCGCGCCCGGGACCCCCCACCCCCGGGGTCGCCGCTTTCCGCCCCTATGACACCCCCGAGCGCGGGGCTGGGCCGTTCCCGGGAGGCTCCTGTCGCCCCAGCACCGTCCGGCAGCCACGGGCCCGCGTGGGGCAAAGTCCCGCAGTGCCCGCACCGCTGCCGTGTTGCGCTCCCCCTGCCCGCCCCAGCGCGGGGTCGTGTGCCTGCAGCGGGGGTCCTTGCCCTGCCCTCGGAGCCCCACACTGCCACATCTGTGTTCCCACGGCAGCCACGAGGGTGGCTCAGCAGGACTGCTGACGGCTGCCATGAGAAGAGGGGATTTATCAGTGGTGAGACAGACTGTATCAATGCCCACATCCCCTCCATGACGCAACCTGGGCGTCCCATGGGCTCCAGCCTTCCTCACTCCTGCAGCATCTCCCCAGCTCTCCTGCCTCGAGGCTCTCACCTGCTGGGTTGAGGTCTGCAGGCAGCATGTCTGTGGCAAGTCCTGCCCCAGTGCTGTGCCAGGGCCCCCATGCACTGACAGGCAGGAGGGAGCTGCACTGGGGCACATCAGGGTGGGTTGGAGCAGAGGAAAGCTGGCCTGTGAGTCTGCCTCTCTCCCCAGGGCAGCCCCAGAGTGTTTCCAGCTCTGACGGCTTCCCACAAACAGCCTTGACATTCTCCACAGGCCACTCACACTGCACTTCAATCATCCAGCCCCGCAGCTATCATTTGGGTGGTTTCTGTATTATTTACATTTCCTTCCATTCCTAACCAGGCTTCGGGCCTGGAACAAACAGCCAGGATGCGACTGTCCCTGCTCCCACCAGGGAATTGCTGCGGGAGCCGTTGCTCCAACCTCTGCTCCTGTCCCTGCTCTGGGTTCCACCGGCTCAGCACGTCCCCAGCCCCAAAGGGCAGCACCGGAAGCCTGTCCTGCTCCCAGGACGTCTGAGGCTCAGGAAATACGGCCCCACATCTCGGCAGGTAAATCATAGCTCCTGTCTCATCCTCTGTGCTCCCACCGGCCTCTCTACTGCGTCCACAGGCTCCTGGGAGCCCCTCCTTCCCCTCAACAACCGCTCTCGACACCGAGTCAGCCCCGCATCTGCTCTGCACAAGCCCTCGCCGTCCCTGCCGGTGCAGCCAGAACGTTTTTGGGGCCACGTTCTGCCATTCTTGGATTTTCCTTTTTTCCTCCTTTTTTTTTTTTTTTTTTCCCTCAGGACATAGGCCCGAGGCGATTGGGGCACAGGCGGCTCCCAAAGCGGCCTCTTTCTCTTCCTTCTCCCTTTTCCCTTGACGCAGCGACGGGAGGCAGCCGAGCCAAGGCGGGGAGACCAGGCAGGCGGGGCGGGCACCGGGGGACTCGAGAGGGCCGGAGCCGCGGACGCCGGAGCGGGGCCCAAGGAAGCGGCGAGGGGCGAGGAGAGTGTAGGTCCAGAGAGGTTCCCGCCGCGCCCCACACCTGCCCCGGTCCCGGCCCCGGCGCTCCCGCCCCGCCCCGGCCCGGCCCCGGGCGGAGGCACCGGCGGCCGCCCCGCCCCGCCAGCCCGGACTTTACCTCCCGGCCGGGCCCGCGTCGTTCCGGGCCATGTGAGCCGCGGGGCCGGGCCGCGGGGCCTCACCGGCTGCGGGATGGAGCGCAGGAAGGTCTTCGTGGCGCTCGACGTACTCTGCCTGGCGGTCGGTGAGGGCTCGGTACCGGTACCCCCGCCGTGGGCGACTCCGGAGCGTCACCGCGTCCCGCCCGTGCCTTCGGTGGGGTCGCGCCGCGGGCTGGGGTCAGATCCGCGGGAGGTACAGGGGGTCCGGGATCCCGCCGCGCCTCCGCCCGCTCCTGCCCGTGGCCGGTGCCGCCGGTCCGGGGGCAGGGCGGGAGGCACCTGCCCGGCCGCTGTCCCGGGGCTCCGGGCCTCCTCCAGGAGCCACAGGCGGGGGCGGGCGAGCGCCGGCTCCTGCCCCTGCGCTACCGGGCTCCGTCGGGAGTCCCGGTTCCCGGGGCGACCCCGTTGGTCGAGCGCCCCCCGGGGGCTACGGTCCGTCCCAGGCCGGGAGGCAGCGACGGAGTCCCGCCGCTCGGGCGGCACCGGGACGCTTCCTTCGCCGCCGCCGCCCTGGCCGCCTGCCCGCCGCCGAGCCCGGCGCTCCACGGGCGGACAGAGCGGGGCTGGGGCTCCGCAGCCCCGGACGGGTGGGTTCAGAGGGCCTCTTCCAGGACGTCCCCCACCGCCCGGTGCGGGCAAATGTTCGTTTCTGAAACTGCAGGGAAGCGCTGAATTAAGACGGACTAAAAATAAAGGCCCGGAGCTTCCCGGGCTGCGGGCCCCGGCGCGGGGGGGGGAGGGAGGGCGAGTCCCGGTGCCGCTCGAGGCGCGTTTCCCTCCTGTGGGCCGGTGCTTTATATTTTTAGGGGAGCTTTTTTTATATTTTTAGGGGAGCTTTTTTTGGAGGATGAAATTTTCCAGAAAGAAAATTGGTATCTAATTTGAGCTGAAAATGGACGTCTGAGGTGTGCGGGGAGGCGGCGGCGGGGCCGGGAGGGACCGGCGCCGGTTCCCGGCAGCGCGGCGGGGGCGGCGGGGCAGCTCCCTGGTGCTTCATCGCCGTGCTCCCCCCTCTGTCGGTGAGCGCAGGAGGCGGCGGGACCCCCGGGGCGGGAGCGAGGAGGCGGGGGCGGGCGGGGACAAAGGTGCGGGTTCCCGGGAGACGGAGGAACAAGAGGAGACGGAAACCGCCGGGAAAGGCGGAACAGGGAGAGGAGACTGACCTAAGGTGGCCTGCGGGGCCGGGGGGCCGCTTCCCGGGGGAAGCACCCTGAGACCCCCGGGGTGGGGGCGCCCAGCCCGTCCTTGACTGTTCCTGGGCAGGGATGGGGCAGGGGATCCCCTTCCAGCGAGGGGCTGGCACGGCTACTGCGCGGGGCAGAGGCCCGCAAACTCCTCTGGACCTCTGGGGATGGTTCTTTCCCGGGTGTGCTCGTAGCTGCCCATGGCCGGGATTGCAGCACGCTGGGCGGAAAAGCCTCCTTTCCCAAACTGACGTAGCCAGCGCATCATCTCTCAAGAGCCCCGAGGAGGCAGGGGAGTGAAGAGGCTGGTAGGAGCAAGGGCTGTGGGAAGGTGAGAGGGACAAGCCAAGCTGGGCTGGATCACCCACCAGCATTGCCCAGCACCAGCTCTCCTGGGCCTGCTGTGAGAGTTCTGCTGGGACCATCTGGGGGCCCTTTGCTGCTGTAAAACAGTTTTGCAAGATGCCTGTGCTCATTAATTTTAATGAGGTCTGTCTTCCTAGGCTGAAAGACTCTGGGGAGCATGAGGAAAAGGCACAAGATCAAGCCTTGCCACAGTTGTGCCTGGGGAGGAGTGGGACAGCTGTGGGGGCTCTGCAGGTGCCCAGTTGTGGCTGTCTCACGTGGTATCTGGGCGCTGCAGGCATCTGCAAACTCTTGATAGGGCCCTATCGGTGTCGGGGCGGGTTCAAGTCCTCCTGCCCAGGGTACAGGTGGCTCAGGACTTCATTCCTGGAGGGGATTCCTCCCCGGCATCGGGGAGCAGAGCCCCAGGGATGACAGATGGGGAGACCACACGGTGCTGCATGCCGGTGTGGAGCCTGCTGGCTGGCGTCCCCAGTCTTCGCCTCTCTCTGCCTTGCAGCATCTCTGCCCTTCGTCATCCTGACACTGGTGAACTCCCCGTACAAGCGAGGCTTCTACTGCAGTGATGATTCCATCCGCTACCCCTACAAGGCAGACACCATCACCCACGGTCTCATGGCTGGGGTCACGATCACCTGCACTGTTGTCGTTGTAAGGATGTGCCACCCCCTTCTCTCCAGGGCAGGGACATCCTGACGTTGTATTTGGAAGCTGGGGCCCAGCACAGCCACCTCCAGAGCCCTGGCAGGGCAGCAGGACCCTCAGCTTAAGCGCTGCTCTGCTGGGGGTCAGGAGCTCCCATTGGGGTGGCGAGACCCACATCCTGTAGAGCTGGTTCCCTGAAGGGACAGGGAGAGGGTCCATGAGCTCCTGTGGCAGGCAGATGCCAGGGGCTCCTCTGCCACAGAGCCGAGAGCCAGAGCATCCTGCAGCCCTGGTTCTGGGGAGCTACTCAGTAGTGCTCAAACCTCACCCCTTGCCCCCTGGTCTCTGCAGATCTCATCGGGGGAGGCATACCTGGTTTACACTGAGCGCCTCTACTCCAAGTCAGAGTTCAACAACTACCTGGCTGCCCTCTACAAGGTGGTGGGGACCTTTCTCTTTGGGGGGGCCATCAGCCAGTCCCTGACTGATCTGGCCAAATACATGATCGGCCGTCTCCGGCCAAACTTCCTGGCTGTCTGCAATCCTGACTGGTCCAAGGTGAACTGCTCCGTCTATGTGCAGCTGGAGAATGTCTGCCAGGGAGAGAGCAGGAACATCACCGAGTCCAGGTGAGCTGTCGGGCCACAGGACCTCATCTCCTCCCTCTGCCAAGCAATGCTGGGCTCCCAGTGGCAGCCCCAGATGAGTATTGATGCTCTCCTGCTGCACGGCAGAGCCTGTGGAGTGGCTAGGGGGCTTGTGGGGGCTGGCTAAGGGCTTGTTCTCATGACCTGACCCATTCCTTTTGCCCCACAGACTGTCCTTCTACTCGGGACACTCCTCCTTTGGGATGTACTGCATGATGTTCTTGGCGGTAAGTGCCGTGCCACCGGAAGGCAGCCAGCCCCCACAGGTCCCGTGCCCCAAGCACCCCGTTATCAGGCTAGTTGTTGCCCCCTGCTCTGGGTGATTGCTCCCATCTTTGCTCCCCAGCTCTATGTGCAAGCCCGGCTGGTGGGAAAGTGGGCCCGGCTGCTGCGTCCCACCATCCAGTTCTTCCTCATCACCTTCGCCATCTATGTGGGCTACACCAGAGTGTCTGACTACAAGCACCACTGGAGCGACGTGCTGGTGGGGCTGCTCCAAGGGGCTCTCATTGCCGTCCTCATTGTGAGTGTCCCCCGTGCAACCTGCTGCTTGACCAGGTTCCTGCTCGGCTGACAGAGGGGTCCCCAAACCTTCCTGTTGGTCTTTTTCAGGTCCGCTATGTCTCTGACTTCTTCAAGCACCGTCCCCCCCGGCAGTGTGAGGAGAAGGACCCGGAGCGCAAGCCCAGCCTGCCGCTCACCCTGAGCGACCCCGACCACAATCACTACAGCTACCGCGGCGCCCCGTGAGCCGCGCACGGCCCGCGCACGCCGGACTGCAGACCTGCCCCTTGCCGTGCTCTGCTCCTGGCTCAGGGATGGGGATGCTGGCTCTCTATTAACTGTTGGCTCCGTGGCTCTGGTGCCTCTGGCTGCCACAGGTGCCAGCGGGACAGCCCTGCCTGTTCCCACTCCCGCAGTGCCGTGGTGCCCAGCTCCCCGTGCCCACAGTGCTGCTGTGCTTGCCGGTACCTGGTGATGCCAGTGCCCTGCCTGTGGGAAGGGGATGTCCTCAACCCCTGTGCATCTGAGTCATGCTCCAAAGCTGCTGTCCCAGCCTTCCACGTGGAGGAAGGGGAGGGAGGGGAGGGTGGCACGTGAGGATGGATTTATTGGGCTGGCAAAGCTCACTGAGCGAAGAGCAAACTCCTTGGCAAGTCTGAGTTTACCTGTGCTGAGTGTGTGTTGTCCCTGTCAAATTATCCAGCCTTCTGAGTACAAATCCTCACAGGCACAGAGAGAGGAGGACAACTACTGGGCTAGCTGTACTTTTTTGGAAAGGATTAAAGCAATCCAGAGCTTTTCTTTGTTCCATTGGTTACCTTCAAGAGCAGTCCTGCCCACCAGCAGCTGGTGCGAGCAATGGGTGCCTGGGCAGGCTCTTCTCTGGCAGTGCCTGATGCTGCAGTCCTGGGTGTGAGGGCTATTTGCCCCCCGCCTGCTTCATGCCTGGCTTGGGCAAGGGGTTGCTCTGGCCTTTGTCGCTCCTGCAGCTTCAGCTGATGCTTTAGGGTGTGTGGGGGACTAGGGAGACACTTTCTGTGGTAAAGGAAAATAAATGGGGATGTGGAGCTGAACACGGGAAGGGGGGGCAATGGGTATGGAGCAGTCCCATTGCAGACATGCAGCTGCCTCCAGCACTGGAGTGCTGTGGGTCTCTCTTTAAAATACATGCATTTTCATTATGATGTGTTTTTATAAAAATGTTTATAATTAGATCATCCTTAAAGAATGTCTGTGTCAAGCCTGTTCTCTTACTCCATGGATGTTCTTGGCCTTGGAGGATGAGCTTAAGTGTTCAGGGTTTTCTTTTCCAAGGGAAAGGTGTCTGAAACCCCTCTTTAGCCGTAGGTTTGCTGGCAGGTGGTGGTGGCTGTCAGGACCACTAAGCCCCTCTCCCACTTGTGCTGTGAAAGGTGGGCTTGACCAGGGCTGATGGGAGCAGCAGCCTCCCAGGGCCAGGTGCTCCTTGCCCATGCTGTGCCTGTGATGTATTGCATTCAGGGGGGTTGTGCTTCAGCCAGGCAGCCCCTTTGAGAGGTAAGAAGAGACGCAGCCAGCAAGTGGCTCCAAGACCCATCCCTGCCAGGTCTGTCCTGGCACTGCCTTTACCCTGACCCAGGAACCTCCTGTGCTCCCCAGAAACATGGCCCTGCTTGCAAGGGAGGAGGGAAGGCAGGGAAAGGCTCTTGGAAAAAGTGATGTTTTGTGCCTGCAGCTCCTGCAGCCAGAGCTGAGGGAAGGCAGGGAGCCAAGAGCCTTGGCACAGCTGCCCCATGTCCCTCCACTGTCCAAGGGTTGTGGTGGGGACAGGTGACAGGGCCAGGCTGGGGAGCTGGTGGGCATAGGGCCCTCTGACTGTTGGGAAGCAATAGGGGACATTGGGAAGCAGCACCCTGGAAGCCTCAGGGTCTACCCAGTCCCTTTGGCAGTGGGATGACCAGTCCGGGGGTCGGCTCTTGCCCACCCTTGTTGAGTGCAGCCTGTCTGTCCTGTTGGGAACAGTAGGGAGCCCCATACTGACTGCATGGTGTCGATGTGCTTGCGCAGTGTGGGTGACTCCAGTCTAGACAAGCCCTGACCAAAAACACCCTCCCTGTGTGGAGGGAACTCCCTTTCCCCAACATTGCTTTTCTGTTTTCCTCCAAGAGCTTTCCTTCCAAAAGTCCTTCCCTGCTCCCCAGCAGGGTCCTTCCCCCATCCCAGCCCTCGGGGCCAGTTGTTTAATATCTGATGGTGTAAAACAAAGCTGGAGGAAGTGCCAGGGCAGGGCAGCTCTGCCACAGAGTTTACAGACAGAGCTCTACAAAGGCTCAGCAGCTCCTGGAGTTGAGCAGTGAGGTACAGCCCAGGTTTTTGAGCTGCCTGCTTAGTTTGCATTTGGCCTGCTGCGGTGCCCAGCAACTACCCCAGTTCCTGGCACTGCCTCGACAGCTCCTCTGTGCAGTCAGGAACAGGCCTGCTCCCTTCCCTTGAGATCTGATTTCTCCCCTTGGATGCATCTCTGGAAAAACCAGCTGGGCCACAATGCTGCAGTGTGTGGCTCCGAAGGGCAGGGCCAGCTGCTTCGTGTTGGGAGCTTGGTTGCTCCGTCCCCAGGCGGATGAGGCTGCCTGCCTGCTCACAGCTGGGTCCCGCTGTGGGATGGGCTGAGACCTGACCAAACTCGGGGCATGCCAAGCCACACATAACCTGCAGTTGGTGGAAGCTCCTGAGCCATGTCCAGGCACAGCAAGGGGCTGTTAACTGCAGCCTGCTCCAGGTGTGCTTCCTGGTCCCTCTCTGGAAGGACAGGGGCAGGGAGCTACCTGTGCTGGCTCCTCAGCACCATGGGTGCCAGCAGGGCACTGAGGAAGACAAAGCAAGTCCAGTTTCTGGCTGTGAAATCTGGGTTCCCTCCAGCCCTTGCTAGCCCTGGTCATGGCTGAATGCCACTGCACCCTGCCAGTGCTGTTCCAGATCTGGGCTGGACCCCATTGCCTCGAGTCCCTCAGTCTGAGCAGTGGGAGGGACTGGGCTCCCTGAGGGGCTGGTACTGCTCCTGGGAGCTGAGGAGAGGGAAAGCAGCATCCAGGGGTGGGGTTAAGCCCATGTGTCTCTCTTTCTCTGTTCAAGGCTTGAGCTTGTACTTGGCCCCATGGGTCAGAGCTAGTGAGAGCTCTGTGCGTCCTGCTTGGTGAGTCCCAGGCAGTCCCTCTGGTGTTCGGGGTGAGTTGTGGCCCTGGGCATTGTGACAGTTTGTGACTGGGACGTCCAAACCCCTTTGCAATGGGTGACTCAGGAGTTGGGGATCCAGTCCTGGTTGTGCTGGGGCAGATTCAGCTGAGGGCTGAAGCCAAGCAGCGTTAGCCTGCGAGGCATGGCTGGGACCTGATGAGGCAGCCGTCCTGTTCCCCAGCATCAGCAGCTCCACACACCAAGTGCTCTGCCAAGATGCCTGCTTTCCAAAATAAGCTGCTTCTGGCAGCACTCAGCCAGGCTCTGGCTTCCAGCCCTGCTCCAGAGGGGGCCTGTAGCTGCCTCCCCCAACCTGTGCCTCCTGGCTGCCTCCCACCATGCCACGCAGCATCCTCCCTCCCTTCTCCCTGGCACCTGGCACTCCTGTGGATTCCATGGGCTTCGGTTGCCCTGGCCCCATCCCCAGGTTTCTTCCCGCTCTTTGCTTTTTTCACCGGCTAAGAGGGGCAAGAGACGGGCAAAGGGGCTGAGCTCCTCTGTGTCTGCAGCAGCTTCCAGGAGCGGGCAGCGGCCCTGCCAGGAAGGATGTTACTCATTCCCTAAACATCCCTTTCCCTGGCCGGCGGCCACGCCAGATGTGCCTGTGGCTGAGGGGCCTGAGGTGGCCCCAGCTCAGGGATGCGCTGGGGGACACCGAGGCCGTGGCACCCTCGGGTGGGATGTTGGCAGCCCCTGCCCGAGCGCACCCCACACCACGTAGGCCTCTCCTCCCCCTCAGCAGGGCGAGTCACGGACGGGGAGTGGTGCCGGGGCCAGGACCCCCAGAGGTGGCAACTCTGCCCGGCACAGCCCGTGGGGGCTGAGGGGGCCCGCCGAGGTGGGGAGAGCAAGGCCGGTGTCCGGGCTCCCCGAACCGCCCTGGCCCCGGGGGCACCGGCCGGGAGCGGGCGCCATCCCGTCCCACGCCGGGCGGCGGGGGCCCGGCCGGGGCGGCAGAGATCAGTAGGAGCCCGGCGGAGCCGCCGAGCGGAGCCCTGGAGCCACGGCCGGAGGAGCCACCGGCCCCCGCAGCGCCGCCGCCCAAGCCCCGGTGTCGCCAACGCCGCCCGGCCCGGCCCATCCTGCCAGGACACCGCATGAAGCCAGGTGCTCCCTCCACCCTTGCTTCCCCTCCTTTTGCTCCTTCTCCTGTTCCTGCTCCTCCTCTTTCTCCTCCTGCTCCTCCTCCTCCTCTTCTAATTCCGCCAGCGCCGCCTCCCCCACTCCCTTTAATCGACGTTTCCGATGAAATATGCCCGGTGCCATGGATTCCTTTGATCTCACTAAGGGAAAAGGGGGCTAAAGACGAAATTAAGCCACAGCAGGAGGAAAGGCGAAGGGGAAAGCACTCCGGGGGGAGGGTGTTAAATGTCTCCTCTTTCTTATCAGAGCACCAGGCAAGAGCCTATCGTCGCTCGCTCGTGCCCGTCTCGGAGCCCTGGTCACCTGAACTTGGCGTTGACCGGGGATGCCCCTCGGCAGAACAGGCGCAGGGGTGGTACCACCGGAGCCCTCCCCGCCGGGGAGCCTCGGCCCCCCTCAGCCGCGCTGGCATGCGGGAGCTGGCAGCCGAGCCCGGGGAAGCAGCCACGGGGTACGAGCAGCAGTTTGTTTTCTGCTGCTTGCCAGGGTCCATGTAGAGCTATGGCGCTGCCAGGGATGTGCTCTCGGGAAGCACTTGGCTGCTGAGCCCTGGCCCTGTGGGTTAGATAGCTCTTCCCCACTGGCCCTGGCTCCTGCTCAGGGGCAGGCCTGACCCACGGCTGTGGGGGAGTCAGGTGTTTCTGGGTCCTTTTCTTCTGCACTCCTGCCACAGCGTTCCTATCAAACCAGAGCTGCACTGCCAGGCCTCCCATGACTGCAGGTCTCTCCCGGTCACAGCAGAGAGTTGGCAGACTGAGAACTGGCTGCTGGACACGTGATGACCCACAGGTAAAAGCAGGTTTGGCCCTGTCAAACCCAAGTCTCTCCCCTCCCTGCTCTGCCTTTGCCAGGATGGACAGTGTGAGCAGCTGGTGCTGATGGATGGTGCTGCCAGAGCCCTGGTACCAGGGATGGGATAGAGTGACTGCCAGCGAGGATGAGAGACATGGCAGTGGCAGGGCAGGGGGGTCTGCCAGCACCTTCGTTTCTTTCCTCATCAGTTCTGGAATAGCGCTTGCCTGGCCGTGCTGCCATCCTGCCCTCATGGTGGTGGCCCTGCAGCCAGGGAGGGCAGCACAGCATCACCTCGAGCAAGGATGAAGCTGTGGTGAGGAGGAAAGGGCTGGCCTGTTCCTGGATTAAGGTTAAAGAGGGGGAGAGACGGACAGACACCTCGCAGCTGCTGCTCCTCAAATGTTTTATTGCCTGCTCAGTGTAAGCCTGGATTGACCTGCAACAGCAGAAAATGTTGAGCAACCATCGATCTCCCTGAAAGGAGTAAAGCCACCAGAAAAACCATGAGAAACCCCAAGTGGGTTGTATGGACCCCGGCCTGCTGGCTGGAAACATAGAGAGCTCTGGGAGGACGATGACAGCGCTGGTGGGGGTGAGGGGGCTGGTGTAGGGCTACTGGGGGGGGCATGGGGATCTCTTTCCCAGTCCAAGTATCTGCCTATCCCAAGGGCGATGGACCCTCAAAGCAGCACCACACGGGGCTGGGGGTGACGGCAGGAAACTGGGTGCTGGCAGATTCCTTTGCTAGAGCTGAGGGACAGGGCCGGTCCAGGAGCCCTTCCCAGGAGCCCTTCCCAGGCCACGCCAGCGCTGTCGGGCAGAGGGATGCTGCCACTTCCCACTGTCCCACAGGGAATCACAGGGAATTCCCGGTGAGGCGGGACCTGCAGCCGGGGGAGGGGTGGGGGTGGTGTCGGGTTCGTTTATTTTCCTAATTAAAAATAACAAAGAGGAGGGAGGGAGGGAGGGGCGGGACGGGACACGACGACTTCTCGTATTCAATGTTTATCAGCAACAGCCCCGAAGCCGAGCGATGCTGCCCGGGGCGGCGGGCGCAGGGGCTCCAGTGCGAACTCCCGGCTCCATGGTGCGGGCACAACTGCTGTGGCGAAGCGGGGGTCCCGCCGCGGGGCCGGGAAGGGGCCGGGCCGTGCCCCGAGAGCCCCCGGCCCCGCACGGGTTAAACCCCTCAGTGGCTGCTCGGCCTCCCCTGATTGACACCTTCCGCGGCGGCTGGCCCGGCTGGCCAATGGAAAGACAGCTCCGCGCGCCCCACGTGGGGGCGGCCGTTCCCGCTGTGCTCCTATTGGCTGGCGGCCGAGGCGATTGCCCGCACGGGCCAGGCCCCACGTGGAGCTGGCGCTCGCGCTCGTTCATTGATCGCGCTCCGCAGAGCGGCGGCCGCGCGGGCGGGGCGGGGCGGGGCGGGGCGGGGCGGGGGCTCGGCCCGGATCGGCTCGGCTCGGCTGCGCTCGGCTGGACTCGGCTCGGCCCGGCTCGGCTCTGCTGTGCTCGGCTCTACCGGGCTCGGCTCGGTTCGGTTCGGCCCGGCCCGGCCCGCCCCGCTCCGCTGCAGGGGCGCACGCCTGGGGCCGGGGCCGGGTCTGGGACGCGCAGCGCGGTGAGTCCCGTCTCGCCTCATCCCGTCCCGTCCCGACGGTCCGGTCCAGTCTGGTCTGGAGAGGTTCCCGCCGGCCGCGGTCCAGCCCCACTTGGGGTTGGGGCGGCGGCGAGGCCGGTGCCGCCCCGCGGCCGTACCTGCGGCGGGCGGCGGCGGGGCCATTGTCTGTGCGGCGCGGGGGGCCAGGGCTGGGCGGGTCCCGCGGCGCCCGGAGGGAGCCTCTGGGCCCCCGGTCCCCGCGGGGATGTGGGGAGCGCGGTGCGGGGGTCTCAGGTCGCGGCGGGGCTGCGGAGGGGCCGGGGCCCCGGGGCTCCGCTCTGGTGCGGCTCCCGCAGGGCCCCGCGCCTCCGGGCATTGCCGAGCGGTGACCCTCGGTTTCTTCCCCAGGGCCTGATCCGGAGCTGGGAGCCGTCTCCAGGCCCCGTCCCGAGCCTGAGGCGGGGCCCGCGCGGCCGGAGGATCCCGAGCCTGTCCGGTGCCAAGGATGTTCCCGCAGAACCGGCCCCCGGTGAGCCCGCGCACGTCCTCGTCCCTTCGCAGCAGTGCCACCTCGGCCCTTGCAGGGCCTGTGCCCTCAGACCCACCTCCCTGCTCGGTGCCGACACTGTATGATGCTCGGGAGTGGTGCTGTGGCTCTTCCCAAAGTGCTGAGTCCCAGTGCTGGGGGTTTGGGCTTTGTGAGAAGCGGGATCTGCCAGGGCGTGATGGTCGACAGTGATGGGTGGGCTCAGCTGTGTGACACTCCGGCGAGGACAGGCCACTGGGTCCACACCATGCTTGGTGCCACTCGTGGTCATTAATCTGCTGGCTAAGTGGCCAAGCTGATGCTCAGAAGGCCCTTGGTGCCTGGCTGTAACCAATTTCCTCTCCAGTAGCTCATTCTGCTGCCTCCTGCACGTGCTGCTCTCCCAGATGTTCCCATGGCCTCTTCTTTGGGTGCAGGAAACCCCTGGGGGGATGCACCAGTCTCACTGGGGGCAGCAGTGACCCTGAGGGTCCCATCCTCTGCCTAGGCCCATCTCCAGGCACCCTCTGCTGCTTCGGGAGCCGCTGTTGCTGCCAGTGCCATCCCCAGCACCCCCCAGTCCCTCAAACTGACTTACCCAGAGACCTTGGACCGCATCAAGGAGGAATTCCAGTTTCTGCAGAACCAATACCACAGGTGAGAAGCTGCCAGAGTTCACATGCCAGCAGGGAGGAGCTGGGCACTTCACTGGTGCTGATAAGCAACGGGCTCCCACTGGCACTGGGTGTCAGGGCAGGCAGCACCATTCCGTGTGGCTGTGGGCGCTGGTCCATCCAGAGGATGGCTGTGTCAACCACCACCTTGGTAGCTTAAAATGACACTCAGGGGGAAACTCAGCCTTTGCCTGCCAAAAGCCCCAGGATGAGGTGCTGACCTCCAGCGCCCGGCTCCTGGACTGAGCCAGAGCCATCACTTAGCAGACCTGGAGTCCCTCTTATCCCTGAGACTGCTGTCCCGGATCACCTCCCCTTCCTCACACCGTGTGGGGCAGAACAAGGTTTGAAATGCAGCTTGGCTTTGCAGCTCGCTCCATTTGGGAAGCAGATGCTGGGGAGGGGGTTAAGAGTCCATGCAAATTGTTCCCTGATGCCCAGATCCCTTTGCTGTCCATCTCATCTTTATCAGCCCTTTCCCACCCTCTTTCAGGTGGTTTTCTTGGCTTGTGCTGAGAGATTGGATTGAAGCTGAGAGCAGGAGGCTGAAGCATGTGGTGCACTGGGAGGGCTCAATGCTCTGTCCAGCCAGGGAGATCCTGTCAGTGGGGGGACCAGGGGGGTCGTTCCCTCTCCCTTCCTCTCCTCTTTATTTTTACAGCTTGAAGTTAGAATGCGAAAAGCTGGCAACAGAAAAAACAGAAATCCAGCGTCATTATGTCATGGTTAGTGAGCTCCACCTGAGTTGAGGAGGGTGGTGTGGGTCCTCTGAACCATCAAAGGTCACACAGCCCTGGGATGCTTTATTTTCCCCTCGCCTTTGGGTCGTGTGGCCAGGTCCTGAGATCTGATTCCTGTGGCTGTTATTGTCTGGTTTATCCTCAAAACAAGCTGTGGTGTTTGATCAGGACTTGCTGCCTCAGCTTGCAGTGGCAAAGCTGCTCCTGTTTGGGTTGTCCCCGTTCCCACAGGCAGTGAGCAGGAGCCCTGGTAGGACTGTGTCCATCCTGTGGGCTGCAGCCATGTGCCAGAGAGACCACTGCTCCCAGGAGAGGAGCTGGGGACTGTGGTCTTGCCCTGGTCTGGCCACACCATGGCCATTTGTGGCCAGGCTGACCTGGCATGCTAGTGCTGGAGAGGACTTTCTAGTTATGAGTAACCCTGGTCTCCAGAGCCGTGCTGATGCTGCCTTCTCTCCCTCACAGTACTATGAGATGTCCTATGGCCTGAACATTGAGATGCACAAACAGGTGAGTCTGGGTGGATCAGGAGTGTTGTCCAGCTCCTTGGTCCTAGCTCCCTGGCCCCACCTTGCTATCTGGGCCCTTTGGGCCATCCCTTCCACAGACAGCATGGGAGGTTGCTCCCCGCTATAGCCTAGGGAAGGCTGTGCTTGTGGGAAATGCGTCCCCTTCTCTGTGCTTTGGGAGCTTTGTGCTGCTCTGTGTCATGGCCTTGGCTGCCTCCTTAGCTCTCTGCACCTGAGCTGCTGTTCGCTCGCTGGGTTCTGGGTGCCCTGGCTGGACTGTGATACTGTTGTTGTGTCGGGCAGAGAACAGCAGTGAAAGACTTGTGCTTGCATGGCTGCTCACACCAGTTGTGAGTGGTCATGTGGGAACTGTCACGGAGGAGACTGGCTTCCTCAGGGTGAAGGGGCTGCAGGGTCATGAGTTCTGGCTTGCCACCTTTGCAACTGCCAGGTGCCCACTGGCCTGGGGGCAGCTCACCTGGGGACAAGGGCTGAGGAGCATCATGAGGTAGAAAGGAGTGTGTTGGGGTGTGGGTGCAGAGTGAGCTCCCTGGGGGCTCAGGGCTGCACATCCTCCTTCACTGCATCCCCATCACTCCTTTCTGCCTTCCCTCCCTCCCTTCCTCTCTTGCACTGAGCTCTGGGTCACCAGCTGCTCTGAGAGAGAAGATTTCGTCTCATCTATTTTTAAAGAGGCTGCGGAGGAGCCTGGCGAGGCGTGCTGCTGCCACAGCCGCCTCCCTGCCCACCCCACGCCTGCTGATGCCAACTGTTGCACGGGAGCCTGCTCGGGCGGTCAGTGTAGCGGTGTTCCCCCCGTCCGCGGCTCAGGGCAGGCTGTTGACCACTCTTGCTAGCTCTGTGCCTGCCAGGAGGGTGTTCTTCCGGCTCCTGGGTGCCCTCCCTGTGCCAGCATCCCTGCTGAAGAAGAGGCGTTGAAGCCACCCTGGCAAGGGATGATGCCAAGGGTCCACCCGGCCCAGTGCCCCTCCTCAGAGGGCTGCAAGCTTCTCTCCTCTGGCTGCTGGTTCTCTCCCAGCCCTCGCAGGCTCGTGTTTTCTATCAGCCCCAGGTGCCGCTGGCTGCCAGCCAGCAAGCTGTCGGCACTTTTAACAAGGGCCCGTAAGTCTGCTCTGACAACCAGCGGCCATTGTGTGAGAAACGGGAACTGCCAGTGCGGGAGCTGTGGGTTATCGCTGCCGGGGGGTGGGCATTTGTCCTCCCCTTCCCCCAAATCCAACACTGCTCACGGACAGGTCCTAAACACCCTTGGCTGTCCCGGAATCCCCGAGGGAGTGCTCACCCATGGCCGTGGCTGGAAGCTGGGTAGTGCCATGGTGCCCAGGCCAGCATCCCCGGGGGCTCCTCAGGCGCCCAGCAGTGCTGGCATCAGCAAAGGCCGAGGCGTGGGATTTTGCTCTGAGTTTGTTTGGAGGGAAATAGGGCTGGGGGCTGGCTGTGGTGGTGCAGCTGTCCAGGCAGCCACAGGCTTGGCAGGAGAGGATCAAGACAGGAATGAGCGTGAGACATTAATTTTTTATTGTTGCTTTGTTTTTGGCGTTGAAGGGGCCTGTAGCTTTTTATAAAACCACCTCCCTGAATCTGCCTGGACTAGGACTTGCTCACCACAAGCCAGAGAGGAGGTGATGGTGCTGGTGGCTGGGGGGGCTGCAAACAGCGTGATCGTTTTTCATGCTGAGAGCGTTAAAGTGCCAGTAAATTGCACATTAACGAGTGCGAGTGAATTGGAGGCAGCTCTCCCCAAGGAGCTGCTGCCCATCAGTGCATTAGGGAAGAGAATCCATCACTGCTGGCCTCGGGAGACAGCTAAATCTTTCCCAGAACTGCCGGCTGCCAAATCTCCTTGCTCCCCCCTCTTCCTTTCTTTTCTTTCTCTTTTTTCCTCCCTCAGAAGGGGAAGCGAGGGCAGGTGCCAGATTATTTGTATTCTATTCTCTGGGTCTGGCAAGAACGGGTTGGCAGCTGCTCTGGAGGGCGGCACAAGGTGTCCCTGGGTCTGTGTCCCCACACCAGCCGAGCAGTGCTGCAGCCCCTCACCCTGGCACTGCGGTGCCTGCACCAGCTGGGCATGGGAGACGTGCCCAACGTTCTGGTGGGGAGATCCAGGGGTCAGCTCCATCCCTGGCTGTTGGGGCCCTTCACCTTTTGGCCTCCTCTAGGGGCTGATAAGGGGGTCTGGATTCGACCCTCTCAGCCACGTGTTGGCCTGGTAGTGTTTTCATCTACCCCACCAGGGTGGGCAGGGAGCTCCTTGGAGCTTGGGACAGCATCTTACCTGGACTCCCATGCTAGGGATGGGGGTCCCCAGCTCTGCGTGGGTGTCTCTGCTGGTGCCTCAAGCGGTGTCTGCTCTCTCGGCCATTGCCTGCTCGTACCAGAGGCAGGGGCCTGTCCCTGCAGCCCCTGGGGCTTCTTCCCAGGGATGCGTCTGTGGGGCCAGGGATGGCTGAATGTCTGTGCTCTCCCCTCGCCCGAGCTGTGCAGTGTGGCGCCAGCAGGGGCCCTGGAAGCTGGCAGTGGGATGCCCTGGGAGTATGGCACACCATGGCACAACACCACTCTCCCTCCCCGTGCTGCGCTCGCCCTCTGTGCTCTTGATTGCCAGTGGCACTCAAGTGTTGCAGAAAAACAGCAGCTGTAAGTAGAGCACCTCTCCAGGGCTTCCTGCAGGCCAGGAGAGCGGCAGGTAGTGGTCGTGGTGCCGACAGGAGGCTGCGTGGGGGGCGGAGGTGAGCCTGCTGGGGCCCTGGCTGCAGGGCTGGGGGCTTGCTTGGGGGTGGCCTTCAATGGCATGGGCCATGGGGCTTTATGTCCCTGGCAGAGAGGAGGTGGAAGCCATCCTAGGGCTCTCAGGGTGGGGATGGAGGATACTGCTTTTTGGAAGGGGTATTGTTAGGAAGGAGAGTTGTTCTCTAGAAACATCCCCCAGGGTGTTTCTGCTCCTTGGTGCTGAGCAGTAGCCCTTGGGGCTGACTGCCAGTACCCTGAGGCTTGGGTGGCACCTGTGCAGCACCCATGGGGAGTGGATTCTCCTGCAGCACTGGGGCCCCTCAGAATGGGGGATACTCTGCCCCTTGCCCTGATGGGCACTGCCTCTCTTCCACTTCCAGACAGAGATTGCCAAGCGGCTCAACGTGATCTGCGCTCAGCTCATCCCGTTCCTATCTCAGGAGGTGAGTAAGCCATTGGGCCCCAGCCAGGTATGCAGAGGTCCTTTGGGGCCCAGGGAGCCCTGGTCTCTGGGCCAGGCTGGAGAGCTGGCTTTGCCCCATTCGCTGAAGAAATGAACCTGCCCCAGCTCCTCTCTTCTCTCCCTGCAGCACCAGCAGCAAGTGGTCCAGGCTGTGGAGCGTGCGAAGCAGGTGACTATGACCGACCTGAACGTGGCAATTGGGGTACGTCAACCCTCTGCCCACCCTTCCCGCCACTCCTGGGCCTGGGGTGCTGGGCACCTCTTGAGTTCCTGCTGTCCCTGGGCTGAAAACTCCTCCTGCCCATGGCACACCAGGCAACTGCGGCCCCTGCCCTGAGTGCCTTCTTCCACCCACAGCTGAGTCAGGGGGAGGAGAAGGGCAAACCAGGCTGGTTTGGGGGGCTGTCAGCAGTACTCAGGATGGAGGAGATGCAGTTGGGTGTGGAGGTGGTGGCTGGTGCATGTCCCTGTGTCCTGATGCCCTGTGGCCCAGGTGAAAGGGGGATTGCCACCATCCCCACTCCTTGGTTATTCCCGTGAGAATGCAGCAGTACAGTGCTTTGGGTGCTGGCAGGGTCCCCCATCTGTCCCAGTAGCTCCTGTCACAGGGTGGGGGGAGTCAGTGGGAGGGACATGGTGGCCCCCACACTGTGGCTGGGGACATCCTGGGTTCATGCCCTGCCCCTCCTCACCCAAGTCCTGTTGCTGACTGACCCAGGGCTGCCTCTTCCCCCCTGTGCCGAGCAGCTGTCCTGGCACAGCCCTTCGATTTCTCTCTCATCTTGCTCCTCTCCAGCACCAGCTCCAGACGCAGCACCTTTCGCACCACACTCCCCCCATCCCGCTGACCCCCCACCCCTCTGGGTTGCAGCCCACTGGCCTTGCTGGCATCAGCAGTGCCTCAGGGCTGCTGGCGCTCTCAGGGGCACTGGGGGCCCAGGCCCAGCTCCTCACCAAGGATGACCGAGGAGTCCCTGACACGGAGCCCAGGGGTAAGTGCGGGGGGAACCAGGGCTGGGTGCAGTCTGATCTGAGTGAACCTGGGAACAGGTGGTGCAGGGCGCTGGAGCTGCTTCTGCTCCCCAGGGTCTTCCTACTTAGGCACTTCCCCAGGGTGGGGGCCAGGGATGGATGGGGGGCCGCTTGGCCATGCCTCAGGTGTGCTGACTGGGTGGGAGGGGCAGGGGGCTTAGCAGCCATGAGGGGTTTGCGTGGGGAACATCCCCTACTGAGTGGCACCTCCTGGAAGGGTGATGAGGTGGGCTGGTGGGGGGTCATCCCTGGTGGGGGCCCAGGACCACCCTGCTGCTGTCATGCTGGCCCAACCCTGCTGTGAGCACCCCAGCACCCATGGGAGAAGCGGGTGACTTTCCTGGGGGGCTCTTGGTGGTGGCACAGCATGTCCCCCCTTCCCTCCTCCTCCTGCTGCGCCTCTGCATTGCCACAGCGACAGACCGAGACTCCGGCCCCGTAAGTGCTTTTTCCTTCTCTTGCATCATTCTGTGGCGGCACAGGCTCCAGTCAGGGCATGGGGGCTGCGCTGGGGCCCTCCGTGCTCCAGGAGTCAGCCGCAGCCCCGTGTTGGTGCTGCCTGTCTCAGGAGCCAGGCACAGCATCCCTGGCCGCTAACACTGCATCCCCCCGCCCCAGAGCTCCCTGGCACTGCCAAATGGGGAGCGGGCGCGAGCCATCGCTGAGTACCTGAGCAGCAGCAAGAAGAGGAAGGTGGAGGAGAAGGACTTTGTTACAGACTATGTGAGCCTGGGGCTGTGGGGGGCAGGGTGGCCCCATCCCTTCTTGCGGGGCAAAGAATGGAGCTGCCTGTGCCTCCAGTGCATCCCCAGGCAGGAGCGAGGGTGGCTGCAGCCCCTTTGTCTTCAAGCATCCTCTGTGTTTCAGGGCAGCGATGCAGACAAAAGTGAGGACAACTTGGTGGTGGATGAGGTCAGTGCATCAGCTGGGAGGGGGCCGGGGTCAGTGTGTGCTGTCTGTCCCCAAGCTGGGAGCTAACAGGCTGCTAGAGGCAGAGGTGGGCATCACAGGGAGGTGCCAGTGGTACCCCTGAGTCATGCTCCCTGGCCCTTGCCAACGGCAGCAATGAGCCCCAAGATTCAGGCTCCCAGCCTGGCCCTTGCTCAAGCCACCAGCTCACCATGACCTGGGACATCCCTGCACTCCTGCCTGTTCTGCTGCCTGCTGATTTCCCTCTCCCACCCCCAGGACCCCTCTTCGCCGCACAGCGTCCACTCCTACTCGTCCCGGGAAAACGGGGTGGAGAAGGTCCCACTGGGGAGGAAGGAGACCATGCCACTCAGCCCAACCTCCATGGCCTCCTCCAGCAGCTCCCCATCTCGGAGCAAGGATGCACCCACAGTACGTGCACTGCCTGGGGCAGCTGGGGCACTTCACTCAGGGCCTATGCTTGTGTCCCTGCTGCCCAGGTTCAGCTGACAGAGTGGCCAGACATGGGTCTACCTGTCTCCAAACCCATGGAGCAAAGGCAGTGCTGGAGGGACAGGACGGGGCTTCTGCTCTGTTAGATCCCAGCTCACGTCCTGTCCCACAGAGCCTGCAGTGCTGGCTGGGCTGGGCTGTCATTGAGGGGGAGGAACAGGGACCAACTTGCCAGAGAGCACCGGAGGAGACCCCCTGGCAGGGTAGTGGTGCAGCTGTCAGATCCCTGTGCTGTTCCCGGCAGGTGGAGAAGGCAGGGACGCCCAGCCTGAAGTCCAGCACCCCCACTTCCCAGGGTGACACCACGGCCCCAGGCTCCGGTGGGGCCCAGCAGTTTCGCCCTGCTGCTGCCAAGGCCCCCATAGACCCCCTGGGTGAGCTTGGCCCCACTGGGGCCCGGGCGGGTGTCTCCAAGCACTGGCTCCCAAGCCCTGTCCCTTCACACTGCCTCTCCCCCATCAGCCCTGGGCCTGAGGAATCCACTGGGAGTGCAGAGTCCCTACTCGGCTGCCTTTGGCTTGGCCCACCCTGCAGTCAATGGGGACGTGGCCGGGACTGGCGCCTATGCCAGCCTCCACCTCATGTCCCCGCAGCTCAACGGGGCTGCAGCCGCCATGGGAGCCAGCAGCTACGGACGCTCCCCCCTGGTACGTGACCTGCTCCCCGCGGGGCCGTGGGGGCCACGGAGTGTGAGCTACTCTCACCTGCTGTCCCCTCCAGGTGGGCTACGACCCACACCCCCACATGCGCATCCCTGGGCTGGTGGCCGGCATACAAGTGGGGACCTCGGGGAAGCCGTAAGTAGGGCCGGGCTGGGCTGGGCTGGGCTGCAGGCTGTGCTGGGGCAGGGGATGAGGTAACCTGTGGGGCTGAACCTGGGTGATGCAGACAAGCCAGGACCAGCAGGGGTGGGGAGCACAACTGGCATCACTGGGCATGCTCTGCTCATGGCTCCAACTCCCAAAACGTGCTCCCTTTGTCAGACCCGCTGGGACCCACGTGGCACCGGCCACTGACCTTGCAGGATTCTCCTCTGGCTCTCACTGCTCTGCTCCGTTCCAGTGCCTACTCCTTCCACGTCAGTGCCGATGGGCAGATGCAGCCGGTGCCTTTTCCACCTGACGCACTCATCGGCTCCGGCATCCCCCGCCACGCACGGCAGCTCCACACCCTGACCCACGGCGAGGTGGTCTGCGCCGTCACCATCAGCAACTCCACACGACACGTCTACACGGGGGGCAAGGGCTGCGTGAAGGTGTGGGACGTGGGGCAGCCGGGCACCAAGACAGCCGTGGCTCAGCTGGACTGCCTAGTAAGGAGGAGGAGGAGAAAAGTCTTTGGCAGGGGGCTGGGAAGGGGAATATGCCCCTGTTGCAGTGGAAGGGACAGAGGGTCCTTTCACATCTGGGATGAGAAAAGGAGATCTGTCTCCTACACCCCCCAAGCACTCATCAGCTCCTTCTTCACTTGCCCCGTTCCCTGTAACCCCAATTCAGAACCGTGACAACTACATCCGCTCCTGCAAACTGCTCCCGGACGGCCGGAGCCTGATTGTGGGGGGGGAGGCCAGCACCCTCTCCATCTGGGACTTGGCAGCCCCCACACCCCGCATCAAGGCTGAGCTCACCTCCTCTGCCCCCGCCTGCTACGCTCTGGCCATCAGCCCTGATGCCAAAGTCTGCTTCTCTTGCTGCAGCGATGGCAACATTGTGGTGTGGGACCTGCAGAACCAGACCCTGGTCAGGTGAGTCAGTCAGGGGGGAGCATGGGCAGAGCTGCTGGGGGCTCCTCAGGCCAGGGACCACCTGGTCCCCTGCAGCATGTCCCCACCTCTCCCTGTGTCTAACCCTGGCAATGGGACGGTGCCTGTCCTTGCAGCAGGGATCTTCTGCTCTCACTGCTTAGTGCTGCCCTGGCCACATTCTGTGCTGCAGGCACTGGCCAGCCTGACAGCCATGCTCTTGCTTTCTCCATCCCCCTCTTTCCCAGGCAGTTTCAAGGCCACACGGATGGTGCCAGCTGCATCGACATCTCCAATGATGGCACCAAGCTGTGGACGGGGGGGCTGGACAACACTGTGCGCTGCTGGGACCTGCGGGAGGGGCGGCAGCTGCAGCAGCACGACTTCAGCTCCCAGGTGGGGCTGGGGTCATCTGGGAGCACCACAGGGCCAGGTGCGACCTGCTGTGTCAATGTCTGACCCTGTCTCTCCCCTCAGATCTTCTCCCTGGGGTACTGCCCAACAGGAGAGTGGCTGGCGGTGGGGATGGAGAGCAGCAACGTGGAGATCCTGCACGTCACCAAACCTGACAAGTACCAGTTACACCTCCACGAGAGCTGTGTCCTCTCCCTCAAATTCGCCTCCTGTGGTAGGCATGCCTCTCCTGGACTTCCTTCTCTGGAGCCTCATGGATGTCACCTCTACTTCTGGCCTTGTGTCACAGGGCTCATTGCACTGGGGGCAAGGATTGGTTCCAGTACTCAGCCTTGTCCCCAGTGGATGACAGTCATATCCGTCAGAGAATGGGCATCTGTCCTTCCCGGAGCAGCGCTGGCAGCTGTACGCTCAGCTCTGTTATCTCAGGACTCCCATTTGTGTTCCTGAAAACAGCCCCTTGGCTCTTGGGTAGAAGAGACTTGGCTGCTATGTCCACACCCTGTGTTCCACAGCCTGGGCAGGATGTTCTGCTGGAATCCAGTTGCTGGGTCTGGTTTGGTGACACAAGGCTCCTTTGTCCCTCCACAGGGAAGTGGTTCGTGAGCACGGGGAAGGACAACCTGCTGAACGCCTGGCGGACGCCCTACGGAGCCAGCATCTTCCAGGTGTGGGGCGTGCATGGCCAATGGGGTTGGGGGTTCCTCTGGGTGTGACTGCCAAGAGCTGCCCAGTACAACCTGGCTGTAAATATGCGTTAGCAATAACGAGCCCCATAAACAAACTCGTCCCTGCAGCCTCCCCGGGTGCAACTCAGGGTCAGAGTCCCAAGGACTGGGGACTTGCTCTGGGCCTGCTTCTTGTGCTTACCCCTGTTCTCTCCAGTCGAAGGAAACCTCCTCTGTCCTCAGCTGTGACGTCTCCACGGATGACCAGTTCATTGTGACTGGCTCGGGGGACAAGAAAGCTACAGTTTATGAGATCATTTACTGAGCACAAGAGGTGCCAACTGCAGGACAGGTGGACGTCCGTGTGGATGGATAGGTGGACTCCATCTGCCCTACTGCTGACTTCCCAAAGAACATGCAGCCTGTGGCCACAGCATCGCAGCTGGAGGAGAGCGGAGAGGGGTGAAGGTGGCCCTGGGACTGTGGCCAGGCATCGTGGGCTGCTCGGGGTGGATTTCCTGGGGACTTTCTCCTTGCTTTGTTCTTTGTCAGCTTCTTTCTAAATCTAGACTATGGGACTTGGAGGAGGGGGGGCCATCTGGCATTGTTAGGGCTTTTGTTGGGGTGTTTTTTTAATTTTGTTTGGTTTTAACAGTTTGTTGGGGGGGGGTATTTTGTTGGGGGTCTGGGTCTGCTGAGGCGGATGGGCTCTGGCCTCATTTCCCTCTGTGCCTGCCAGGGTATATTTAATAATAAAAACAAACAAAAAAAAGGCAGCTGTGCCTTGTCCTGGGCAGTGCTGCACGGTGGTGGGATGGAACTAGGTGAAGATGGGTGAGACCAGGGCAGCAGCCTCATCCCCTTTGGCAACCACAATTTGCTGCTCCTTTCCTGTGCCAGGGCAGGTCTGTGGCAGCTCTGCTGTTGGCAGAGCCCAGCCCTGGTCCTGAGTGGGGTGGGGAGACCCAAGTGCAGCTGGCAGTGCAGGCACAGACCTGAGTGTGTCGGTGGCTCTGGTTGTTGGAGCAGCCTCTGTGGGGTGTGGGGGAGATGCCAGTGGTGGAGGAAGTGGTTTCTGAAGGAAATGAGATGTGAGCAATCAGTGCTGCCTTATCAGTCTGGCCTCCTGCCAGCACTGCCGTGGGGAAGCAGGGCTGTTCCCGAGAGCCTTGGGCACTGGCAGTGGCCATGGCCAGGGCTGGCAGGGAAGCTCCGTGCCGCCAGCTGCAATGTGGCAGCTGCTTTGGTCTCCTGCCCTGAGCCCAGCCTTGAGCCATAGCTCACCACACCCAGCACAGAGCCAAGGCTGCTGCTGCAGCTGTGCTGGAGCTGGGGCTGGTGGCAGGTGGGCAGCCACAGCTCTGCCACAGTGGGAATGGCCTTGCCCATGCTGCTGGCCAAAAGCAGGACCCGGAGGCTACATTTCACAGCCCAGCCCTCTCGGCAGGGTTGGGAGCACTGGCTGGCAAAGGCCCCTGCCCGTGCCCATACCAGCCCCTCTTTTGTTCCTTTTTATTAGTAAAGGATTGAAAACGCAGTTAAATACATTTATTTACTGATAATTTACAGCTGTTTCTGGTGGAGTAAACCAAAAGGAACCATCTGGGCTGTACACAGCCCAAGCAGAACAAATGGCTGTCAGGAGTGCCCACTCCCCAGGAGCCAGCATCTCCCCCTTGACCCTGCCCTGTGCTCCCAGTCCCAGGCTCACCCAGGAGAGCCTTCCCCAGCACCACAGGTGGGTCAACCTCCAAACCCTGTGGAGGGGAAGGAGCCCGGGAGGCACAACTCCTGGATGGAACTGTACAGGAATTAGGCCATCCAGGGCCTGAAACCGTCTATTTTCCTCCTTTGTCCTTTACACGTCCCCATGGTGTGGAGCAGTTCCATATTCCCGCTCCTCCAATGGGTGCAAGCTCTGGGTCACCCCAAACTACCACAACCCTGTGACCCTGCAGTGCCCACCACCTGCACAAGGATCCACAGGGCCAGGACAGGTCTGCTGCTCCCTCATGCGAAACTCCTCCTGCACGGAGGGCACCCCCTTCCACAGCCTGGACCAGGAGGATGTCTGGGATGGATTGGCCTATCTGAGCCCCATGGCTATTTCATTCCTTGCTTTTTCTTGCCTCTCCTACTTCTTCCGCTTTTTCTGTCTGGGGATTTTGTCGACACCAGCAAGGAAAAAAAAATTAATAACAGAGAAAAGCTACGTGCTGTGCTGGCAGATTGCTCAGGGCGCTTTGTCTGCTCTAATCCGATTGTGCCGGGGAGCTGCTGCTCACTGCTGCCCATAGCCCCCAGCTGGCTCCTGACCCAGGATGGGGGGATGCCATCGCTTGGTCCCTGCAGTGGCTGGGAGGCCAAGGAGTAGCAGAAACATCCCTCCCCCTTCCCACATTCTGATGTGTCAATCTGAGCACGGGACTGGTGCTTGGCAAGGAGGATGGGGAAAAAAAATAATAATAAAAAAAAATCAATTGCTACGAGAAGCTCTGGGGAATCCTGAGGGCAGCCAGGGTGAGAATACTGCAGAGCCCACCCTCTGCACAGCAACACTTACACCCCTCTGGGGGCATGGACCTCTGCTCCCAGGGCTGGGGGCCCAGCCATGGGTTCAAACCCTCAGCACTGGCATCTCTGTGCCTACCTTGGGCTGCAGCAGACTGCTCACAAACATCCCTGGCCCCACTTTCCACCCCCAGCCTTGGCTGCCCACACACCTCCCTACCGGCCACTGGCCCTTTGGCCCGAGGGGTGTTGTGCTCCCACCGAGGAGGTGCAGGCTGGGCTCGGCATCTCCCCGCAAACTGGTGCCAGCCGGCTGCTGGGTGAGCAGCCAGGGCTGCTGGGCTCCGAGGTGGGGCCCTGGGGGCAGAAAACGTCTGTGGGAAGTAGGAAACCCAGTCCCTCTGTGCAGGAAGGCAGGCACAACAGAGACTCGGGGGAGCCAGCCAGGCCTGGAGCCTGCAGGGACCACCAAGCCCCAGTTTGCTCCCCCCACCCCTCGCTGTCCCATCTGCCTAAGCAGCCTGAATGAGGAGCATCCACTCAGGGGCCTCTGTTCTGCTCCACGGTCCCTTGGAAAAGAAACTGCCTTGATTTTTCTCTTTGAACAAAATTAGAGGTGACAGCAGGTTCAGAAGACACTGGTGGCCATGGATGCCTTTACAAGGAGGGATGGCAACCAGCACATGAGGAACTGACACAGAGCTGCCATCTCAGAGGCAAGGCTGCCCATCAGCTCTTGCACTCCTATAACTATTTAACCAGGTCTGTGATTTTTATCACCATAATTCCACCAAGTAGTTTTTGTTAAGTGTTGTTTTCTGCAGAAATTCCTGCTGATATTCCTTTTAGGGCTTGTATTTTCTTAGGAAGTGGTAGGAGGAAAAAATACCTCACACATGTTGTCCCTTCCCCTTGTCTTCCAGAAAACGAGCAGGTATGTCCCTGAAAACATCATCTCTGCCAAGAATAGTTGTGGCTGGGATAAATTTCTGTCATGCCTGCCTCAGCAGCCAGGGAAGGTTGTACCAGAAGTACGTGGCAGTTCCATTGCAAAGGACTGGAATTCGGTGTGCTCCCTGCACTGAGACACTGACACAGGCTTGGTGTGTTAAAGTCGAGGCTGCTGGAAGGCCAGGCAGGGCATGAGGTGCACTGCAAAGCCTGGGGCTGGCAGGGCCAGGGTGTGTTGCGAGGCTGCCTGCTCCTGCCACCTCTACTCACTGGAGCTGCCAGCAGCAAACCCAACTCCCTGGAGCTCTCATCCCAGCTTATCAGTCTCCCCATATGGGATGCTACAGGAGAGGGACTGAAAGGGAATTGTGAATCAGAGCCAAACTTGTGGCTGGCAAAGCTCAGCCCTGGCTGGCACAGCTTTCTACTCAGAGCAGTGGGAGTGGAATCAGTCTTGGCTGACATGAACACATCAGAGCAGGGCTGGCACATGTCCTGGCTGGATGCTGTTCCCCACAGCAATGACCTGGAGCCTAAGGAACTCCAAAGCTTAGGAACCAGAGTCCTAAGCTTAGGAACCAGAGTCCTAAACTTGATGACTACAGCTTGAGCTGGATACCCTGCAAGGTTCCAAGTATAAGGGCCTACCTCATCCACCACGAAGTTGTAGTCGCTCTTGTCCCCATCACTATCCTGCAAAGAGGGAGAAATCCAGAAGGGCTCAGTCAGGACTGGGAGAGATTGGACCAGGCTCTGCCCCAGGATCCCAGACAGCAGAAAGACTCATTTTCTCCTGCTCATCACTCCTCATGGACCAACACCATGCCCTGCTGGCAGCGACCCAGACCTCTGGCTGAGTGGCCTCCCCGGGGCTCTTCTTTTGCTTTGTTATTGCTCACAGGACACCACCTCCCCGCACCAGGGTAGGCACAAGGCTCCCCAGCCACTTCCCAGGACCAGCTCCCACAGCCACACTCTTTAGTGCACTCACAGAATGCCCAGGCAGGTTCTTCTCCTCTCCTCCCGCTTCCGCTTCAGGCCCATCCGCTCCTCATCCTGCAGGCACTCGGGGGGGGAAACAAGAAATGCTCTGACACAGAGGGGGGAGAGGAAGGCATGTCAGCCAGTGTGAGGGAAGACAGACACCCCTCACCTCTCAGTCGGGCCAGGCCCTGCTCCATCACTGCCTCCACCCTGGCAAAGCATGTCCCTGGCTGGTGGGCAGGAGCCCAAAACCCCAAAGCCACGGCCTCCCCTTCCTGGCCAAAGCAGGGCAGAGACAGCAGAGCAGGGGGCCCCAGCCCCCGCTGGCAGATGACCCCCCTGTGACAGCAATGGAGGAGGACGAGGATGTGCAGCTGCGCCCTGGCCCAGCCACCAGCACCAAGGGGAGGGCACGACTGGAGGGCAGATCTGCCCCTGCAGAGACAAGAAGGCACGGGGAGCGTAATGTCATAGTGGAGTGGAAAGTCCCCACTGGAGCCGTGTTTACTTCACCTCAACCCTGCTGCATGGGAGCCAGCGGGCTGGGAAGCGGGATGGGGCCAAGCAGGATGAATACCCATTCCCCAGAGGCTGCTGGCAGCTGCAGTGGTATCACACATCCCCTTGCATCCCTACATCTTAATGCAGCCAAAAGGTGCCTCTCTGCAGACCAGGGGAACACCTGGCTGGCACTGGCTGCCCAGAGGGACTGCCTTTTCTCCCAAGCAGCCAGTGTGCTTGGGCTGGGGCATGGCCTCCCGACCTTCCCAGGACTGCTCCACAGGGCTGTTCATGATGGAAATCAATCGGGGAGCACATGCCCCATCCCAGGGTTCCCCTGAGCCGATTGTTCCCAGCACAGTAAGATCAACAGTTTTGACACACAGAATCAAGAAGCAGAAATGATGCTCCCTGTCCCCTCGGCAATCTCTGAAAGAGGCACCTGGGTAGGTCTGGAATCCCCTCTGCACAACACAGACACCTTCTCTCCTTCTTCCTCTCCCACCTGACTGACAGCCTAAGATCAATGCCAACTGTTCCCCTATGAAGGAGCTCTTTAACCCTTTCTTCCTCTGCCTGTAACAGGAACTGGAACTCTGGATATTGCTGAGCTGTAAGCTACTGTGGAGCCTGGGAATGGAGTCACAGATCTGGGACTGGGGAGATCATAAAAGGGAGGGGGCAGCCGAGGACTGCAGAGGGGCTGGCAGCACCGGGCTTAGAAGGGAGACCTGTTCAGAGTGATTCTTAAACTGGAAACTCCTTGAAAAGGACAGAGCTGGTTATTTTGGGAGTAGCCCTTGATCTTTAGATTCTTGCATCAGCAAAGACTGAATTGAGGTGGCCCAGAACCTTCAGCTACAAAACACTGATACAAACACAACCTACTCAGGCCAGCAAAGTTTGCCCAGCACCCCCAACCATTCCCAGGAGCCAGGGGCCAGCTCGGCTCCTGCCTGGCCCACACTGGAGATACCATTGAGGCCAGTTGAGGCTACCAGTCCATCACGACTTACCTGGCTTGGGGCACGTTCTGGAGCCAAGCAGCAGCAGGGAGAATATCCGAGCAGATCCATGTCAGCAAGGCAGAGGGGAGGAGAGGAAGAGGCTGTTAATGCCAAGGCTGTGCCCCATATACTCGGGCAGGGAGGAGAGGGGGGCACTGCAGGGTAACACAGGAAACAGCAGGACACGGGCTTACAAATCATACCTGATTTCCCACTTTGCCCACCTAAAGTGTGGATTCTCTGTTGTCTAATGGGAGATGAGCACATTGGTTTTCCTCAGGGAAGCAGGGAAATCTCTATCCACCCACCTACTTTCAAGAATTACCCCAGCTTTGGAATCTCTTCCCTAGATGTGGCAACAGGTCCAAAGCTGCCAGGAGGGGACAAGCCGACCAGCCAGCTGAGACCTCGTGAATCACACCCATCCTATTTCCTTAGGAAGCCATGCCTAAAAACCTTGCTTGGAAAGCCTCTGAAGCTTTTGTACATGCATAGCAAAACAGGTCCACCTCCCTGAGCCCAGGGAAAACGTGCCAGGCATTTGCTGCAAATCCAAGCACAGGGTTGCGGCTGCGGTCTAGCAACCCTCCCTGGTTGATTTTCACTCCTAGAAATCCACCAGCATTTGGAAAGAACAAACTCGTTCAGGTCTCTGCTGGCAAAAAGAGTCAGGCAGGGATGGGGAGCTGAGGGACTCTTGTAGGCATTGCTCCAAGGCCATGGTCCAGGAGGGGAACTGGATGCCTGCCATCAGCCCCACACCTCTGGCTCAGCTCAACTCACACAAGCTCTGGCTAACTGTGGCAGAGCACCAGGGATTAACCCCAGCCAGATGGAGCATTTCACCTTTTTTTGTTTTAAGGAATGGCCCTCACTAAGGCCAGACACCCAGGCTGAGAGAAGTTCTGGTTGGAGGCATGGGGCTATCCAGGCTTGGAGGGTTAAGCAGGCTCAGCACAGCACAGTGCCCCTGCTTTTATCCTCTCTCTGGAGTTTGTTTTTCTCCTTTGGGAAGCCATCCTTAAAGAAACACGAACAGAATTCTGACTGCAGACAGCTGTGTGCAGGGGCACACAGCAGCCACCGACAGCTTCCTGCTGCTGTTTTCACCACCTTGACATCTTAACAAGCCAAACCAGACCATTAGAAACTGCAGCAAACCCCACCCAGTGCCCAGTTTTGCTGCTGCTGTTGGGTCCTGTCCCAAGTGCATTTCAGTCAGCACCTTTCCCAGGGAAATCTGCAGAGAAGCATCACTACAGCTGCTAAATTCGGCTGCCTGTTTCTAGCCCATAGAGATGCCTGGAGCCCCTGTTCTTGCCCCAGTCTCCCTCTCAGCACAACTACCCAATTCCTGCACTCTGCAAAAGGTGACTTGAGCTCAGAGCAGCTTCTCCTTTGTGCAGCACTTCAGCAGCAGTAGGTCACAAGCAAAGCTGGGCAGCATTACTAATTTGGCCCAGTCCTGCAATAGCATTCAGAGCACTGATTTTATGATGATTAAATATTGATGATGTTTGTAAGGCACGTTGTGATCCTGACAGGAGGAGGCACCCATAAGGACTAGGAATTAATGCAATTTACATGGCACCACACATGCAGTTAGGCTCTGGTTTCTAAATTCCTTGCCCCAGATTTGTGGTTCCCATAGTTTCTACCAGGGGCTTACAACAGTAGTTTCCCTTGAAGTCTCAGCTTTGGGCATCAAATCTTTACTTGGTGTAAACCCTAGTGTAATTAGAGAAGGTTTCTTTGTGACGGGGACCTCACACCCTCCCAGCTGCCTCATGGAGGGGGGGACCCTCATACACTGGAAACACCCAGGGGAGCAGGGAGATGTGTCCAGAGCCCTGCTGCCCAGTGTCAGGGGTGCAAACACAGCCACCCTCACCACTGCCACACACCGTCACTGCATGGCAGCAGTTCCAAGGTCAAAAATGGAGCCAAACTCCTGCACATATTTCATGAGCTGGATCTGCCATCCCTTGAGCTGCAGCAGCCAGGCACTGAGGAGTACTGAGAAAAGAGGTAGAGCAGGCAGCAGGATCCCTGCAGCAGGCTGCCCAGCACTGACTCAGCCAGCCTTTGAAAGGTTAATCCAGCTATGCTTCTTCCCCTTACCTTTGTTCTCCCCATCCTGGGCCACTCTGTCTTCCTTGGTGGCCAGCTGAGACTGTGCCAACAGTGCCCCCAAGATGGCCAGGAGCCCCAAGGTGCCACTGGCCCCGCTCAAGCTAGAAGGTTGCATGCTGGAGGAGTGGGGTGTCAGCAGGAGCGGGGATGCGTGGTGGGAGAGGTGCTGAAGCTGCTGCTGCTGAAAGAGAAAGAACAGATGGTTCTGGGTGTGGCAGAGCCAGCCACAGCCATGCCCGGCACCCTCCCCTCCCGCACTGACTGCGATGCAAAGCGCAACAGGATGAGACGCCAGCAAAGACAAGGAGGTGAGCAGAGCTGTTGAGGCTGCACAGTCTGGGTGCCATCACTGCTTCTTCCACCCATGGAACCTCGAGTGCCTCCCTGCCACAAATGTGATCCCAACACATGGCAGAGCCCAAGCCATGGCTCTGCCCCGCTCTGCCCCGGGCAGCAGGGGCCAAGGGGATCCCAGAGGCCATCCACTGCTTTAAGGACACAGTGGCAAACCCCCTCGCTGCAACGGACTTACTAAAGTGGCAAAACCCCTGACTTCTCCCATCACTGTGCTGCAGCGTCCAAACCCCTGTGGCAGGGAAGAGCCTTGGCCCACAGCTGGGCAGTGTGACTCACTCCAACGATGCTGTTGAGCTCTCCCATGGTCACCTGCTTGGCCCGCTCCACCGCCTGCAGGACCTGCTGCTGGTGCTGGGAAGGAAGAGCATGGAGGCAGTCACACTGTGCTCCTGGCCCGGTGTTGCCCCAGCCACCTGGGACTGCACAGTCCCTTCTCCCATCCCTCCAGCCCAGGTATGGAGATTTTCCTCCCCAAAACCTCCTGTTTTTCAGGCTGGACTTTGACTCCCCCCTTCCCAAGGGCTTCCCTCAAGACAAGCCAGAGCAGTCCGATGCACATCCCCTGCCTCCTCACCTCCTGTGTCAGAAAGGGGATAATCTGGGCACAGATGGCACTCAGTCTCTTGACAATCTCTGCCTGAAAGAGGAAGCAGGTATCGCCTGGGATGGAGGGTTCTGAGCCCTATCCCGTCCCCTCCAGCAGAGGGGAGGGCAGCCAAGCATCCTGCAGACATGCAGGCAAAGTTAAACTCTCCCCACCCAAACCCTCTCAGCGGAAATTCTCCTGCTGCCTCTACATCCCTTCTGGGTCTTCCTGCTGCCAAGAGAAGACTCTGCCCAAAGCTGCTGGACCCCTCCAGGCTGCCAGGTCCCAGAGGCACGTGGGAGGGATCCCGACACCCCAATCCCTCTGTGGACCCAGGCCAAGGCAAGCTCCAAGCTGTCACTCCTGTCACAGCCCAGCTGGCTTTGCTCAGCCCAAACCCAGGTTGGCTTTGGGGCTGCCACTGGCACAGGCAGGGACGGGGCAGAGCTGAGCCGCAGACGCTGGCAGTGGGCCACCCACACACTGCGCTGTCCCCGAGTGTCGGACTTAAAGCCAGGGCAGAGCAAGGGACACAGAACTCCCACAGATTCAGCCCTCTTGGCATCGTGCCTGCAAACCCTGCAAGGAGCTGATGGTGGTACCTGCCCTGCCCAGAGCAGGGACCCCGCTGCCATCCCCATCAAGTCCTGGGCCAGCCGGCACCTCTCCCTGCTCCTTCCAAAGGGGGAGCAGAGGCACAGAACACCTCGGACCTGCCTCTGCCCAGCAGCGGCAACAAGGGAATGCAGAGAACCTGGTGTATCCTCTGAGGAGAGCCTGTGGTAACAGACAGACCCACAGCCCAGCCACGGCCCCACCAGGGTAAGCAGCACTTCTGAGCAAAGGGGCTGTGGCTTCCAGCCCAGCCTCTGCAAGAGAAAACCCATGTCTCCTGGGGAAAACTCGATTCCCTCACTGCAAATCTTCCCTGGCACTGGTGGAGGGACTGGCTGCTCTGAAGCATTTTTTCATCTCAGATTTCTGATAATCCCCGACAGTGTTGCAGTGGTCAAACCACGCTCAGGGCCAACAAAGGGAACATTTACCTGCTGCACCCTGGGAACACCCCCGCACCCATCAGTGCCCTGCTCACCTGCAGGTCCCAGCTGCTGTCTCAGCCACTGCCACAATGCCCACTCAGGACCCTGGGAGTCAAAGATGCCTCCCCTCCAGACCTCCCCTGCCCAGGTAGAGCCAGGAGCTGGACCCAGGTGGGTCAGGGCTCCCGCTTCTCAGCCGCTTGGCCCTCACTTCTATCGCCTTGTGGGCAGAGCCACTGGCCCCATGTGGCATGGGCCACCCCGGGTCCCAGTCCCATCCGTGGGTCCCAGTCCCACCAGATCTTGAAGCATGTGGGGATGGCAGGAATATGCTCATGGTCTACCATACTCCCTGCTACCAAAAGGAGCAAACTCAAGAGGGGCTGAGCCAGCTGGAGGAATATGGCAGTTGACTTGCCACTTTGTCAGGCATTGGTCCAAACTAATTTCCCTGGCAGAGAGCCCATGATGACTAGATTGATAAATCTGAAGAGGGAAAACAAATTAACACTGGAACAAAAGGGGAACCAAGGAAGGGTAAAAACACTCCTCTGACTTAGGGAAAAGGAGATTAGGAAAAAAAGAAAAGAAAGACAATCCATTTGCCCTTGGGCTCCAGCTTCTGCTGTTTCTTCCACATCCCTCCCTCAACTCAGGCCCCAGGGACCCTCTGCAGGAAGGCACCAGGGCTCACATAGAGGCTCTGAGTGGTGATTTGGATTGGTAGGTCCCTGTCCCAAGGAACTCAACAGCACATGTCCCGACAACATCTGGACTCCTTTGAAGCCAGTCCCTTGCAGAGAGCTGTGTCATGTCTCCTGTGCCATTACAGCTACACGGGGATGAGGAAGGGAATTTTCCAGCGAAGTCTCCAACCTCGGCCTCTTCCCCACCATCTCCTGCTGCTGGCACAGACCCCACTCACTTACCTGCTTGTGCATTTCGATGTTCAGGCCATAGGACATCTCATAGTACTGAGGGAAAACCACAACACAGCCTGATTAGGAGCTGCCCAGAGCAACTGGACGATGATCAGCCAGGGCTTTGGCTGCCAGTCCTGCTCCCCCTGGCCGAGCTCCCCTTTGGTGCTCCCTCCAGCTCATGCGGAATGGCTGCCCCACACACCACAGGCCAAGACCCCATGCCACGAGCCTGGGACAAGGTAGGGAGCAGCCACAGACTGCTAACACCTGTGATGATTGCTCTGCAATTTCTGCACTAATTTAAGCCAGAGGAAGCCAATCCCTCTGTCCTCCACATCCCATCCTGGTTTGGCCTGGCCTGTCCCACTCCTAAGTCAGACTCACACCCTGATGCAGCTGCCCACCCACCCATGTGGGTGTCATGCCTGTGCAGAGCAAAGATGACAGTGGGTTACGCCCTTCACCAGTCACCAATGACTCTGCCAGTGGTGCCGGCAGCCGACCCCATCCCCTTACACGTGGGGAGAAAAAAAAGAACCAGAGGACCTGCGTTCCTCCAGCAAAGCCTATTCCAAAGGAAGTAGTCCACCTCTGGGAATCCCTAAGCCTCCAGGATGTGGGGAGGGATCCCAGCTGATGGATGACAAGAACACGCCCTGTGATGTCGACACCCCTGGCCTCAAGGACAGGGCTGTCTTCACCCCAGGGATGGGGGTCCCCTGAGTTCACATCTTTTTGCCTCTTGGACGGCGTAATTTGGGTTCCCCCTTTCCCTAGAGGGGCCAAGAGTGTCAGATGCTAAAGGAGAGGGAATGCTGCTCCTGTTCTGCTGTCCCCATTTTCTTTTCTTCTTCCCAGCAGCTCCCCTGTTCCTGCCAGGCTCTGGTTGGCAACTGTGGAGGCTCCTGCTCCTTCCCCTTTCACCTAAAACACCGGTCTTAGGATATGAGTTCTGAAACACCCACCCCTTGGGAGAGAGACAGGGAGGAGTGGGGAGCTCTCTTAAAAGGTCAATTAGAAAAAGGGAGGAAAAAAGAAAATAAAAGAAACAAAACCTATGACAGGATTCCTGGGCTCTAGCAGCACTGAATATGCAGATAGCAGCAGAAGAGCTGGTGTTGTGAGGAATAGTGACTAATTCCTTCCTCCCTCACACCTCCCAGCCCTGGCCCCAAGGGCAGCACCGGGCCGGACACCCCCAGCAGGGCATTGACCCCTCTGGGTGAGCGGCCGAGTGGAGTCCCAGCACTGGGACCTCTCTGAGGGCAGCAGTCCAGGATGCTTTGAGGGAAGGCAGCAGGGACAGGGTAGGGGGAGCTCACCATGACATAATGTCTCTGCATCTCTGTCTTCTCACTCATCAGCTTCTCACATTCCAACTTCAAGCTGTAAACGGGATCCAGGGTTTCCACTCATGGACCAGCATCACCTGCCCCATCCCTCCAGACCCCATCCCTGTGATCTCAGGAAGCTCGGCACAACTCCTGCCTCCCCCTGCAGTCTCGCAGGGCGCAGGGGCTCAGCGCCGGGCGCGGGGCTGCCGGGGGTCTCTCGGGCCCAGCCCGCCGTCTGCTCGGGGCGGTCGTGCGGCCCCACCGGGGGGGGGACAGACCGGAGCATCCCCGTGTCCCGCCCCCTCCGCCCGCTCCACCTTAACCAGCCCCACGGCCCGCGCCGCCGGCGGCCGCGCCTGCCATTGGCTGCCGCTGCGGGAGCGCCAGCCAATCGCCCTGCCCTGTTCCCACATGGGCTCGT
The DNA here is from genome assembly GCF_025592945.1 of Manacus candei. Taxonomy (NCBI): domain Eukaryota; kingdom Metazoa; phylum Chordata; class Aves; order Passeriformes; family Pipridae; genus Manacus; species Manacus candei. The sequence goes on along the minus strand of NW_026138128.1, from coordinate 183,232 downwards.
GACGGCACATCCCAGGATGGCCAATAGAACGTGAGCGCGCAGCCGGAGCCCCGAGGGATGAGCTGTGGGGCACGCTGGGAGTTGTAGTCCGCCATCGGCGGCTCCTGCGCGGCGGCAGCGCAGGAGGCCCGCCCGGTCCGTCCCGCCGCCGCCGCGGGCCTGGGGGGGCCCGGCCCGGCGCTGCCGCGGGGCCCGGTCCGGCGTCAGGGGCGGGAGGGGTTTCCGCCGCGGGCGGCCCGGGAGGGTGGACTGCGCGGCCCACGAGGCCTTGCGGCTGCCGCCAGCTGCCACTCAAAGTAACGTGGGGCGGTGGGGCCGCGGCTCGGGCGGGACCGGAGCTGCCGCAGCCGCGGGGCTCGGCTGCCCTGGGGCTGCCCCGGCCCGGGGGGCGCGGGGAGGATGCTCCGCTCTGCCCCGCAGAGTCCCGGGAGCTCCCGGAGGGGAACTCGCCGAGGGTCCCTTCCCTGTCCCGCGCGACTCTCCAGCTGCAGCTGCTGTGCAGTCCTCGCACTCGAGGGCGGTAAAGGCCAGTGAAGAACCCTTAAATATTGCAGGACCCAGCTGTACCTGGGCACTGCACAGGCAAGCACAAGGTTAAATATTTAATGCTTCGAATTTCATCTTAATCTTTTATTCATTTTGTTATTTACTTGCTGCATGCTGGCGGCAGGGGCAGGGGCAAGGTAGTGGGCACAGGAGGCTCTCCCTCCTCTTGCTTCCATGTCATCCCCTGTTTCCCCTGCCAGGTTGGCCCCAGACTCTGTCAGCCCCAGCACTTGCCCGTTTACCTTCCCTGGCCACAGATGTTCACTGGGTAGGTCCGGTGACACAGGCAGGGATGGACACCAGCCCGGCACTAGGTCCAAAGCCCCCTAAAACCCTCCCACATATATGTCTGTGTGTGTGCATCATATATCTGCACATATGAATATACATATTTTAATTCGAATGTAAAGTTTTAGAGGTTTTTTTTGTTTGTTGCCTTATTGGGAGAGTTGTGGGGGTTTTATTTAAGGAAAGTGTTTTTCAAAAGCTGGAAACACTTCAGATTGTGTTTCAAGGGAAGGAGAGACTGAGGAGATGCTTTGCACGTTTTTCAAAACTCCTCACCAAAAATTGCCAGTTTTCCCTAGGCAGTTTCTCTGCTCTTCCGTCTCGGAGAGTGACACAGGTAAACCTGGAACAGGCAGCTCTGGAGTGATGGATGTCACACACGTCTTGCTCGCCCTCCATTACTGATTGACATGGGCCCTGGAGCAGCACAGCCTGTAACCCAGAGATTAATTCGCTTCAGCTCCCAGTGCTTGGACTGGGGAGAAATCAACAGCAGTTAACCCTTGGCATCCCCAGGCCTCCAGGAGCAGCAGCAAGGGGAGCTGGTCCCGCTGCTCCCCCTGGCACAGGGACAAGGTGCAGGGCAGCAGACACGGCCCAGACCCACCACTGCTGAGGATGCTGAGCTGAGGCCCGGCCCCCTCCCGCAGCAGCCGCGCTCGTGCCTGGTAGCGGCAATGCCTGGAATAGCCCCAAAGGACGAAGGCATTTGAAATCCAGGCCAGGATCAAGAGGCAAGTGGTGTAAACAGCCCTTCTGTTTATAACCAGCAGAGAAATCAAACCAACCTGGGCTTTGGACACCCAGGAACTCCATTTGAATCTGAATCCAAGCAAAGCAGGTTGCTGCTGCTGGAATTACCCTAATGATTTTACCTTTCAGCTTCCTTCCCAAGCGCCAGCCTGGGGCAGGGGAACACACAGCCTCCTGTCCTTGACAGGAAGGGCAGCCCCAGCTCTGTCCCAACTCTGTGCTATGGGTTGAGCCATTCCTCTCCCCAGGCGCAGCCTCCTGCTCCCACCACATCTCTAGAGTGGATGGTCAAGGGCAGAACCCATTGTGTTTCTCAGAGATGCTGAGGGTGGCCTGGGCTCCCCTGCAGCCACCCATCATTTCCAAACCATCCTGTTTTCAGCTCCTCACTTGCATACTTGAATGAGGAGCCTTGAATTCAGCAAGGACAAGTTCATGGAACTCTCAGACAACATGAATTTCCCAGGCCATGTATACCAGTATCTGGCACAAAGAGGGGCCTCATCCTGGCTGGAGTCTGTCCTAGAATGAAAATGAGATGAGAAGGGAAACTGAGGACAGGACCTGGCATCAAGGTGGTGAGAGCTAAGCCTAAGCTGTACTAGAAATCAAGGTTCTTCAGTGCCCTGATCATGCTCCCAGGACCAGCCCGCAGGTACCCATCCCCGAGCCCCCAGTACTGGCATTCACTCTCCAAAGCCACATGTCCCCAGAGCCCCTAGGGACAGGCAGGAGCCCAGCTCCCTCCTACCATGCCCAGGCAGGGCCCCTCCCGTGCATCACTCTTCCCTGCAGTCCCTTGTGCCCCCCCCCCCCCCAGTGCCAGGGACACCTTGTCACCCTGGGGGCTGTGGACTGGGGGATGCCTGCAAAAGAGAAGTGGGAGCCCTCAGAACAACCCAGCAGCTGACAGACTCTGATCTCTGGCACTGGCTTCGATCTGTATGTTGGCTCCTGTTTGCACTTACCAGCTCTGAGTGGTTCTTAATTATTGATGCCTCTTTTAGCTTTTATCTGGTGCTCACTGCAGCCAGAAAGGGCTTGACGTTCCTGCATTAGTGATGAATTGGGAAGGAGGCCTTGCTCCACCACCATTCCTGGCTTGCAGGCTGTGCCACTGTTTCAAGCAAAGCTGTGCTGAAAAATGAGAAAGGCGAGAGCAGGAGCGGGATGTGGCAGAGGAGATTCTGATTCCTACTACTGCCACAGGCAACAGGGGGCTGGGGGATTCTGTCCTATGGGAAGGACCAGAAGGAGATGGACCCAAACAGGTGTGGAAGACTCCTTCACCCAGTAAAAAACTGGCATCTGCTCATTTCATGGAGAAGGAAGGATGCCAGTTTATGACCCCTCCAGTGACAGGCAGGTGGAAGGGAGGAGAAGATGGGTGACAGCAGAGTTTTGCCAAGCCCCTGGCAGCTGTGAGCAGGAACTGATGTCAAGCCTGGGCTAAATGCTGTGCAGCTGTTTGGTGGTCTCAGGGCATTGAGCACTGCTGGATGGCATCCTGCCCCTACCCTCGCCAGCTCTCTGTCCACAACAGCAAAGCTCTATGGGCAGCAGGACAGTGGCTGTCACTGTCGCTCTCTATCTCCCTTTAATGAGCCAGGGCTTTGCTGAGTTTTTCCAAGGATCCTGGTGCCAGCAGGGCTGGTTCTCAGACTGTCAGCCTGTATCCCTCTCCCACTCGTGCATCATGACCTCTCGAACACAAAGAGAAAGGGTTTCTCTGCCAAGAGTGAGAATCAAACCATCTCTGAGCAGTTTTGGAGGTCCTATGTCAGCTGCACCCCTGCAAGCACCGAGCTGTTCTGCAGGGCAGGAGAGGAGCTTCTGGCTCCAGAGGGGTTACAAGGCAGAGCAGCCTGTTTGGAAGGAGAGAAGCTGTTTCCTCAAGTCTGCAGCTACTGGGAGAGTCATGAGGGAGATTTGTGTAACCCTTTTTTTTTGCTGTTGGTATTTGTTAGATTTCCAGATTTTGGTATGCAATTAGATTGGAGCCCAAATCTGGTAAGGTGCCCTATGAAATGATTCCCTGTGGAAATCCCACTGGCAAATGAAGCAGTGCCTAACAGAGCCAGGCTGGAAGCATGGGGAACCACAGCACTGCTCATCAGTGGGATGGGATATCAGGGTGCCCCCCACCACCCAGAGAAACACTTTGGGGAATGAAGCATTAGGAGAAGCAGGAGTGGAGCACAAGGTTCAGCTCAACATCTGCTGGGATGTGCAAGGGATTTGGAAGGCCCAAAAGTTCTGTCTTTATAAAGGGTTAGTCTCCCACAGGGAGCAAGGAGATACCCACAGCCCAGTGCGGAGCAGCTCCCCGGCCTCAGTAGCCTCGTGGTTTGTCCAACCCCCTTGCCAACTGAATTGAGGCCCCTAATTAGCTCTAACAAGAGGGATGTCTGTTCCTGAAAATGGCCCAGACCAATTTCTCCTAAATCCTCCTCTCTTGCATATCTATCAGGAGTAACATCCACTTATGGTGCTCCCTACCCCCAGACTGAATTTGAACCACTGACCTCGAGGTGAAAGCACTGGAAAAGCTCCAGCCTCCTGCAGCCACAGCTCCTGGCGGATTTTGCAGCACTGATAGAGCAGAGATGGTTTTAGGAACTGTCCATTGCAGCAGCCCCAGCCCAAAGCCTGAAGCTGTGTTGGCCTTTCACATCAGAAACCTGCTTGCTCGTGTCAGCGAGGCCCTCAGATGAGCTGCAGGACCACAGGGTCAGACTGTACTGACTGGCAGCGTTCCAGCAACTCCCAAGCAGGGCAGGTTGGAGTGGTCTGCCTGGTGCTGCAGCCCCCCAAGTGCAGTGGGGTCAGACCAGTGCCTGCCACACAGCACCAGCTCTGTTATTCCCAGAGAGGGGATCTGAGCTCTGGATCTGCCCCGGGGCAGCACCAGGAGCATTGAGTGCCCAGTTTGGCAGGGGACAGGGCTGAGACCCCCCCCTGCAAGAGCCTGAGCCAGCAGCTGGAGTTCAGTGACCACCTCCAGAGCTGTGCTCCTTCACAGACCCCTGTCCCTTGCAAGCCCGTGCTGGGCACCCTGCCTCAGCCATCCCCAGCTTGGATTAGGCTGATCAGGCATCACAGCCAGATAACAGCCACATTGTCAAGCCCTAGTGCTGCCCACAGGCTCTGTAACCCACCAGCCCCTCTATACCTCAGCCGGGTGAACAAAGACCCCACAGCTTCCTTCCCAGGGGAAGGAAATTTTCCCACTCCAGCTGGCCTGAGAGATACCAAGGGAAAGATGTTATCAGGGTGGAACAGGCTCTGGAGCCAGAGGACAGCCCTAATTATCAAGAGCCAATTCCATGACAGCAATCTCAGCCCCAAGGCATTGCAGGCCAGATTTTCCAGAGGGGCCAAGTGCCACAGAATCAGCTTATCCTCTGTGCCCACAGGAAAAATGAATTATGCACACACAGAGCAGAGTTGTGGCAGCCTACAGGGACCATCACACATGTTACCAAACCATGCTGCTCCTGCTCCAAGTACAGAGCTGTTAGACTTTCAGGGAGTTTTGCCCTGGACTTCCCTGCTTTTCTTCCGGAGAGCCCCCAGTCCCTTTCACCAACCCCTGCTTTCACCCTGCACTCCAGTTTGTTCTGGCTTTCCCTGGGCATCCTCCTTGCCCTGGCTCCAGCAGACTCCAGCTATGGCACAACTCCGCAGGGGTGCCTGCTGGGGGAGGGATGGTGTCCCAGGGCAGGATGCAGGCTACAAAGACGGTCCCATTCCACCAGCCCCTTACAAGACAAGAGTGGGAAAGAAGCCAGAGCTAGGGGTTAACCCTGCTCCTCCTGGCTGACAGAGAAACCTCCAGAGACCTTGGAGAGCAGTGCATCCAACAAGCGAGGCAGGGAATAGTCTGGGATACGCTACCATCTGGAGGAGGGGGGCTGCTCCTCCCAGACACCTCCCACAACACACATGGAAACCAAAGCAGAGTCCAAGGTGAACCAGCAAAACTAACTGTTCTCCCCAACTGATTTCCCTATCTGGAGGAACAGGAGAAGGAGGGAAGTAAAGTCCTACCAAAGGCAGCAAGAAAGTGGCAGCAAGTCACAGTTTTAACCAACCTTCTTATTTCTTTATTTGAAAGGCACAGCTTGTACGTCCTTGATACAGCATTTTCAGTTCCTCTTATTATAGGTCAAGTGATTAAACACAAAAAGCAAAACAAGATCTTTCTAAAGGACTATATACAAACACCAGATTATTTTTTTTCCATTTTTGTTTTTTAAGAAGACACGCTAGCGCACGGATAAGAACAGAGAAAGCTGCTGTATCCTCTACACAGGGCAGGGGCACAGGGAGGGGGAGGCCAGGGAAGGTTCTCGGTCTGCCTGCCCCTCTGCCCAGCTGCCTGGGCTCCAAAGCTGAGTGCTGTGCTGAGGGGGAGCAGGTGGCACAGGCTCCCCCTCCAGCCCAGGGCCAAACCCTGGCAGCCAGAGATGGTTAAGAACAGGTACATGCAGAACAGCAAGGCGCCAGCCTGGTATTAGTGCAGGAGGGGTGTGGGGGAGACAGGGCCAGGGCGATGCGACGAGACCAAGAGCGCCTGGGGAGGGAGGAGATTGTTCTGGGCCAGGGATCCCAGCAGGGAGTTGTGCAGAACTTTTAGGATCAAGGGGCAATCTTTAAATACCGAGGGGGGAGCAGCGGGCAGAGGGGAGCCACATGGCACCGAGGAGCTGGGACAGCCAGGGGGGCAAGTGGCCCCAGAGCAGCCCAAGCCAGGCTCTGGCTTGGCTCTATGACAGGGTGGGAGGAGGGACAGGGAAGCCAGGCTGGGCACAGGGAGAGCGTGATCGGCCACATGGTTACTGCTATGGCGCTTGCATTGCTGTGCAGCAGCCTGCCCGTGGGGATGGCGGTGGGGGCATCGGCCAGGCCCTGCTGCCCATGGGAACGGGCCTGGCAAGCTGCCACCAAACACAAGTCCCGCAATTCTGCTGCACAGCAACTAGAGAGAGATACTGCATCTTGCATTAACCCACCCCCTCTCCCCAGACGGCCCCCTCCCCCCAGCCCCTCTAATCCGATTTCTCCCCATCGTCATCTTGGTGGGCATCCCCGTCATGGCCATTCTTGTCCTCCTTGGAGAGGTGAGCCTGAGAGCCCAGGGCCGAGAGTGAGAGGAGCCCAGTGCCGGCACTGACAGCAGGGAGGGATGGGGGCTGGAGGCCCACGGGGAGTGGAGTCAGAGGCAGAGCGAGGGCTTGGAGCTGCGACAGCTGGTGAGCTTGAAGCTGCTGCTGTAGAGAATGATGGACAGACAGAAAGACAGAACAGGGATATTGTCATTTTGAGTGCACTTGGACCCCAACCTAAGGTCCTGGAATGCCCAAACACACTGTGCCAGAAATCAAGCTTAAACCAGAGACCTCAGGGTCCTGGAGAGCATCACAGCCTCAGGGCAGGTGGGAAAAGAGATTCTAGAGTCCTGGGGCTGTGACACCCTCAAGAGAAGACTCAGCAGTGTGTCCCCAGCACAACACACAGCCCCTACGCCACAGGACATCTGGCATCAGACTCTAGCTTGTTCCAAGGATGCAGTTAAAGCCCTCACAACCTTGACCAAGAGCAGATGGTGTTTTCATGCCAAGGAGCTGCTTCGGTTCCTGCTCAAAACCAAAGCTCCTCTCCTTGCACCCTGCTGAGACAGAGGAGGGATCCCTGCTCCCCTGCAAACCCATGGCCTCGGTCACAGCAAGCCTGGATGGAACCAGCCCTGTTCCAGCACAGCCAGCCCAGCACCTGCAGCCTTGTCCTGCTGCAGCTGCAGCACTGTGCACAGCACAGCCTGCTCCCAGCAGGCCAGATACATCCCCAGGTCACCACTCCATGGCCCAGCTCTGTCTCAAAGGTCAAAGATACCAACTCCCATCCCTCTGAACCCAAACTAAACATGCATCACGTACACGGATGATGGAGTTCAGTTCTGGTGCCGTAACCTGCTTAGCTCGTTCAATGGCTCCCAGGACTTGCTGCTGATGCTGGTGTGGAGAAAACAGAGGAATTCAGGGTCATTTCCAGTGCCACTGGAAAGCAGAACAGGGGTCTCACACACACGTATGTGCTGCTCACACTGAGGTGTCACGTCAGAGACAGGCTGGTTACCCCCACAGCTGGAGACACCTGCAAACACTTCACCCATGACAAGGGCCTCACACTGAGGCCCATGGCAGCAAGGAGCAGGGAAAGAAGCACATTTGTCTCATCCATTTCCTCACCACAGGGTTAAGCAGGTCCCCTTCTACTCCCACCCTTGTCCTGCTCTGCAGAGGCCCAGCAATCCTTGGCCAGAAGGGCTCCGAGGTGGGCAACATCTCTCATCCTGCCGCCCTTCACCTACACAGACCCTCTAACAAACAAAACGAGTCATAAAAGCAGAAGCGCTTGGGAAGCTCCCTAGTCCTTGGGACACATCCCATATCCCAACTGCAGCAACTGGGTGCTCCAAACACAGGCAGGAAAAATGGTTGTATCATGTACTTAAAAATTATAAAGGACAACTGTACTTTCTCATTGGAGAGTACAAGGTCTCAGCACCAGGCCTGTCCACTGCACTCTAGCAAGGGGATTTTTCTTTCCATTTTGGCAGCAGGACAGGGTAGGGATTGCATTAAGATGCAAAAGGTTTAGTTGTGGCTTAGTTATTAGGCAGCTCTGATCTGATCAGCAAGCCACTTTGTCCTTCCCAAGAACAGGTGGGTGGGAAAAACAGAGCCTGTGCCCCAAGTCCATCATTGACCCCAAGCAAGAAGCCTCCATCCCCAACTAGTCCCGACCAAATTGCCAGGAGAACTGCCCAGAGCTCAGCCTCCATGGGGAGATGGAAAGATACAGCATTAGAGGTCTTTCATCTTCCCCTCGCCTCAGGCAACAACTCCCAACGTGCCCCCCCCATTAATTTCTAAGGGGAGTGGGAGGAGCCCATCAGCAGCATTAATTAACGAGGCAGAGAAATCAGATCTCAAGGAGCCACACGGAGGACTCAGGAACCACAGGTAGGAGAGACCAGAGCCCATCTTTGTCCACAGCCACCACAAAAGGGACAGACAGGCACATTACCCACCACACAGCGCTCGAGGAGCCAAAACTGCCTTGAAGGGCTGGTCCCTGTGCAGGGACAGAGAGCAAGCAATGAGGTTTCCTAGACCAGGGGTGGGGAGCTGCCTGTGCCAGAGGGCTGTGACACCTCGTTGGCTGCAGCAGAGCAAGGGCCTCTACTCCCCTCTGCCAACACACCTCCAAGCTGGGGAACTCACCTCTTGTGAAAGGTAGGGCAGAACCTGTGCACAAATCCCATTTAGCCTCTTGACGATTTCAGCCTAAAAGGTGGGAAGAACGGAGAGGAAAGGTCAGGCAGCTCGGGACTGAGCACCCACAGCACCAGCTGCCCCACCTTCCTCCTCCCCAGCCCAGCCCTGAGTCACCAAATGGCCCTAAGAAAACGTCCTCTCCTCAGAAAGATGCTGGCAGCGTTCTGGTGCCATGGGGATCACCTCACCCCTGAGGTACCTCCCTGTACAGTTAAATGAATTGATGCTGCTGTCTGCAAAGAGCAAATATTCAATATTCTCTTTCTTCTCCAGGTCTCCGACTTTCATTTAACAAATTGGGGGCAACTAGATAGGAAACTTACTATAGACCCAGGTGGGGATGTGTTGAGTTACATTTGCCATGTAGATACAGACAGACACATGTGCTGCTTCCATCGAAATCCCTCCTCAGACTCCTCCTCCCTGCAGCTGAGCTGCTGGACTGGGGCTACTCAGGGAGACCAGAGGGGCTGGGCAGCTTCCTCACTACCCTCACACAAGCAATGGCAAGTTCTGGGGTATTAAATGCTTTCCTCCTAGCAAATAGTGAAGCTACCAGTCCTTTGCAAATCACTTTCCAGTGGCATCAAAAGAAATACAGAGCCAAAGAGTTTAGGCACACACCAAAAACAGCGGAGGGGACCCCACCAGCACCACAGGGAAGCAGACTAGGCTGGGAGACGTTCACGGGACAGCAGTGAGGATTTGTGGCTCAGATTCTTCAACGAGATGCAGGTTTTCCCAGGAAAGCCAGTCTCCTGGGCTTAGCAACAAGGGCAATGAGATCAGAAGCACCAAGTGCCTTTGTGGGGAGCAGAACTATGCTAAGAGGCTTATAACTGAGTCATGACATGCAGCCAACTTTGTGACTGAAGCTGGAGCCAGAGAGAGACAGGCTCAGAGAAGGCTCATGTTGTTAATACCACAGGTAATTACTCACTGAGGGTAATTAACAACTTAACCATCAGTGAGGGTAATGAGCAAACTTATCCGAGCTGCTGCACAGTCTCTAAGCCACAGCTCCAGATCCTGCCTGCACTGCCCTGTCTGATGCTTAAATACCTGTTCAGGCCCTGAGCAGAACCACAGGGTGCCCAGAGCCCAGGGTGAGAGCTCTCAGTCCAGCACTGTGATCCTGAGAGGTGGGGGGCCCTGCATTTCAAAGGCAGCTCTGACATTTTACAGGCTCATGGCATTTCTAGTTCCTGAAATACCACTCAAGTGACAGGGAGCAACACGCAACAGACAACCACCTTCCCCAGGAATTAGAGCACTTGGAAATGCTTTTTCCCCTACCTGTTTGTGCATTTCAATATTCAGCCCATAAGACATCTCATAGTACTGTAGAACAGGAGAGAAGAGAACAAAACAAATTGTAAGTCAAGTCTCCACCAGGTAAAATGGCTCCATACAGCAGTGCTGGGAGCTACCACTGCATTTCTGGCAGGGTCTCCTACAAAAGCTGGGCATGGATGGAAGGAGAGCAAAGGCCAGCCCTGGGAAACAAAGACAGCAGGAGGCACGCACAGAGATCCCCTCCAGCTCTAAAGCAGAGCCCTGAGCCCAGGTGGTCCCTGCCCACCCTGCTCCAGCCTCATGCTGCTGCAGACAGACACCTGGAGACTTGCCAGCTGGGCCCCTCACAGACAACTTTCCACAGTCTGCATCAAGGTGAGAGTGTGCAATGCTACATCAAATCCGGAAAAAGGCTCGTGGCTCCACAGACTTCTATATCCACAGTCAAAAGAGAGGGAGGCTGAGTCTGCAAGCTTTGCCTGGCCAGTACCCTAAAGCTCGCATGGCTGCTTCAGCAGCAAATAGAAGAGATCACAACTGGACTTCATCTAGCAAGTAACACATCCAGCTACGCACAGCTTCAGCTGTTTGGGAAGAAGCTATGTGGAAACTTCCCCTCCGTACAAAAACAATTCACCCAGAAAACCCCTGCATAGCAGCAACAGGCAGCTACAATCTGTTGGCAGGAGAAGCTAATTCCTGACCCCTGGAAGAAGTGGTTATAAGGCTGATGTTCGAGAGTTTAGAAACCTCCTCCTGCAGCTTGCAGACTGCAATCTTGATTTTTCCAAATGGAAAGAAAAATCCCCATCTGTGCTCATTTAATTCAAGGGGATCACTGGCATTCTGGTACCGACGCCACAAGTCTGAGAAGTGCCCAGCTTGGTATCGGCATGATCTCAGCCTGCTCTAATGCTGCTGTAGGCTCTCAAGGCTTCTTTGCATTCTGAAAACTAAGCAGGAAGGAGAAGCTCGACCCCCAAGCTGCCAATTGTGACTTATTCAAAAATCAGAGCAGCTGTAGCAGCTTTGCACATTCACAGAAACCCTCCTCTTTGCTTCCTGTGACTTGCTGTGGTGGGGAGCGGCAGCAGCTCTGCCACACAGATGAGGCAGGAGCTCCTGTGCCTGCAAAGCCTTGAGCACTGCACCACGGGTAACAGCCCTTCCCCTCTGCTGCTGATGGGAACCTGAATCAATTCTGGTGACTGTTAGTATTAAGGGGACAAAATATATCTCAGCCACATCTGGAGATGAAGGTCTCCATGCAGACTGCAAGGCCCCAGAAGCAATTGTTTACCAGTGAGAATGGGGCAGACTTTCCCATTTAATATGCAAGGAAAGCTGTGACCTCTTCTCCTTGTCCCCAGCCCCAAGCACACCTTGCTCCCCACAGCCTCAGAGTCTGGGCACACAGGCTGTACAGGAGGATGGAGGGGCCAGCTCCTTAATTTCTGGTTTTAAAGTCCTAACTCCACTCTGAGGTGCCGCTATATTAATTTCTACATCTTATCTCTTCCTTCCAGGGCAGGTGCAGCAGCTGGCAAGCAGGCACCAGTTCATCTTCATGGACAATATCACAGCCTCCTGCTAACTCTATGATAGGAAAGGAAGAGACCACAGTCCTGCCAGGCATCCCTCCTTTCTGCTACAAGGGCCGTTCCAGAAGTATTACCTGGCAGGCAAACCGTCACCCTGCCTACCAGAACACAGCTGTTTCCTGGCAGATTTCTCTTTGGAAAGCCACAGCTAAGCCTGCTGCCCGCACATGGCACCATGTCTCATGCCTTTACCAGGCACTGCCCCAGGATTTGCACGTTCTGTGCTGGGACACGCGTGCTGGAGAGACACGCCAGCACTCAGCACCACTGCTCTGCAAGGCTGTGGGGTCACCAGAAGGTGCACAGGGTTTCGCTCTTGCACAGAAGCTGGTTTCTGCTTCCAACATCCCACCAGGATTGTGGGGTTTCCCAGCTTTTTTGGAGCACTGCTTTGTCTCTCATTGGCTGTCATCCTCCCAGAGTACCCAGATGCCTGCACACCAGCACCTTGCAACCCATTCTCAGGTCTGTAAGAGCTGTCACTTCCCCTGGGCGCAGGGAGCAAGGCCAAGGACCCATCAAGCAGTCAGCCACTGGGCTCAGTTTTCTACATCAAAATATTCTCTGCTACTTCCCCACATTTTGACAATCCACTGCATGCAGCCACCACAAAATAAAGAACAGCCCCATTTTCAGAAAAGCCAATGCCGGCCCTGCTGAGAGCCCCGGGGCTCTGCGGGGCACAGGCTCCCTGCCCGGCAGAGCCCAGGCACTGGCACCTGCTCGCACTGGAGTCGCCACCCACACGCTCTTGGCATCCAGGGCTGGTCCTTACCATGACGTAGTGACGCTGCATCTCCGATTTCTCACTGGCTAGTTTGTCACATTCCAACTTCAAGCTGAAAAGCCAGAACACAGTAAGAAAACCACAAACAGGAGGTGAGAGAGTTGATTGCTGCAGAGCAGCTGCTTCCTGCACGGCCTCATCCTGGCCAGGCTGGCTCCTTGGACATCACTATCTGGACTTCAAACGGCGGCCAGAGCTGGGCCACGCTGTGCACAGCAGTGACTGCACAGAGCCTGTTCCCACCTTCCCAGCTGGAGTCCCACCAACACACACTCAGGAGAAGGACACGGGGCTATCCGCCAGCTGAACACTGACTGCCCTCAGGTAAATTTGTTCCACAGGAAGGAGAGTGCTGGGCAGAAGCAGAGCTGGCTGCCCAGGGAGGTGTTTGCCATTCCCCAGTGGATCACTGGCAGGTGGGGATGGCTTCTGGCACAGGCCTGTCTGCAGCACTCAAGGGATGCTCCAATATAACATCAAAACCAAAGCCAGCCCCACTTCTGGATGGTGGGGGGGAGGCCGAAGTGCAGTACATTCCTCCAGAAGGAAGAATTTTTCCTCTTCCCCTAAATTCTTCAGAGAATGTGCCGCTGCTCCCAGTGTTTTATGAGACTCCAACTCACCCACAGAGCAACTGCAGCCGGCATGTGCTGTGGTTTTATGTTTCAAACAAGAAACAGCTTCACCTACACAAAACCTGCTCCTTCTCAAGCAGATTAAGTCCAAGGGGGAAGAGTGGGGTAAGGGGAAACCTTGTCTTTCAGCAGGCACATTCCTTGGGCTGCCCTACTCCCTCGATGGCACTGCCAAGACACAGGGACACCAGGAAATGGCCACTTCCCAGCAGTTTTTCTGCCTGCTCCTGCCAGAATGACACCACCACAAACTTGTGACTTGGCTGCAGGCAGAGCCTGGGCTGGGGGACATTGCAACCACATGGCAGCAATGCACACACGGGGCTGTGGCAGAGGGCATCACCCGGTCACTTTAACACAAGAGCATCACGTTTATTTCAGACACACACGCAAAGTAACAGATCGTCTCAAGCCAGCTTTTGGGTCAGAAGAAATATTTACACACACGCACACGCATACACACAGAGAAAAGCATAAGCTTTTGGATTTAAGTGCTCCCTGCAGCATTTGCAGTCCCAGAATGGCAGCCAGCAATAAGAACTGAGGAAAACTCCCAGCAAGAGGCGGGAGGCCTGGCAACCATCCCTGCAGTCCTGGCTGAGCAGTGCTCTCGGAGGAAAGACCTTGGCCGGAGAGGGGAATGTGCGTTCTCGTCGCTGGGCTCCCATGTGGACATGACTAACCCCCTGCCCGAGGTCCTCCTCCAGCCAAAGGTGTTCCAAGCTATGCGACCGGGTCCCCTCCCCCGTGTTCTCATTCGGTCCACGCAGTGAAGCAACGAGCAGAAGAATCGCAGCGATTCCTGCGCGTCGCCGGCCAGCCCAGCAGAGCTGCGGGACAGCCCCGGGCCCGCTGGGAGCACGTACCTGTGGTACTGGGCCTGCAGCAGCTGGAACTCGTCTTTGATGCGGTCGCAGGAGTCGGAGGTCGTGAACTTCAGCTGCTGCGGCAGGTGAGAGGAGCCCTTGAACAACAGGAGACAGCGCTAGGGCTGGGGCCGGCGGCTGCCCGGCCCCCCCGCCCCGAGTCCGCCCCGCTCCCGCCGCACCGGGGGCTGAGCCCCCGGCGGGGCCCAGCGCTCGGGCCGTGGACGCGCCCAAGGTCACCCGTGGGGCCCGTTCTCCGGGCGCTGCCTCCGGCTCCGCCGCCCCTCGGAACGGCCCCGGCTGCCGGCGGCGGGAGGCGCTCGATCACCTCGACTCCGCCGGGGCCGCCAAGAGAGGCCGGGCGGCCCCCGCGCCGTCCCGCGGCCCCGCCGGTGCCCGGCCCCGCCCCGCGGCCGCTCCGGCCCCGGCCGTGTCGTACCGAGTGCCGGCTTTGTGGAAACATCATGTCAGGCTGCGGCTCGGTCCCCGCACGGAGCGGCCCGGTGATGGTGCCGCCGCCCGCTTCTGCTCCCGCCCCGGCTCCCCGCGCCGCCGCCTTTGTCCGCGCCGGGTCCGGCCACCCCGGCCCCGCGGCCGCCCCGCCCCGGCCGCGCCGCTCGCCCCGCGCCGCTCCCGCCGCCGGCGCCTATTGTCTAATGGCGGCTGCGGCTCCGGCTCCGTCCTGCGGCTGCTCGGCACCACCTGCCACCGCCGCCACCGCCTCCCCGGGCCGGGCGGGCCCACGGCCGCCTCCGCCCCCGCCGGTCCCCGCCCCCGCCGCGCGGCGTCGGCGGCCGCGGACACCGGCCTGGGGCCGGTCCGTGCCCTGCCCGCTGCGGTCGGGACGGGCCTCTCCCTGCCGACGTCTCCTCCCCGCGCCCCGGTCGGGACTGCCCAGCCCACCGCACCCTCCCGGTGCCTCGGCCCGTTCCCCGGGCCGCTCCTCGCCGCCGCGGCAGGACCCGAGCCCCGAGCCCAGCCCGGCGGAGGCCGCGGCGTTGGCCCGGGCCAGGTCGCGGAGCTCGCGGGGCAGGCCCGGGGCCCGGCTGGCCCGGCAGCAGGTCGAGGACTCTAGACGGGCCCTTGCCGGGCAATGAAGCTCCTCGCCCTTCGCAGCTCATTTGACGTCCTTCCCCGAGCAGAACAGGCAGGGTATTTTTTACTCAGGGGTTCTTTTTGCTTTATTTCAGTGCAAAATGCTTTTGCTGAGCATGAAGGAAGGCAAAGGAAAGGTAATTCACCTGCAACGGAGTATTCTGCTCTGGATGCAAAGTTTGGTCCTAAATCTGCTGCCTGAGGAGTGGACCCTGCAATTTGTGTCCTGAGGGATCAACTGTCTCCCCACAGAGAGCAGTGAGATGGGGAATTCAGCCACAACCTTTATTTCTGGAAGGACTTGGTTGCCATGGGGCCACTTGAAAAGCCACACACACAAATGTGCCTGTGCTGAGGCGGGATCAGGTCCTTGGAAACCATCCGGAGAATAACAGGCAGGAACATAGCTGGTGTGTGAGAGTGCACAGGGAACTTTCATCACATTCAGATGCTGCTCTGTGTCTATCTTTAAAAATCAGTAAATTTTCTGATTAAAAATAAAACCCCACACGTCATGACTCCAGCAATGTGGGCTGGCCTGTTGTGGTATTTATTTTTAAAGAGAACAATATAGCAGCTGAGTTATTGTGACACCTCCTGCATGTTGTGCAGTAGCTTTTTCACTTCAGCATCTCCATATTAGTGGAAACTGTGACAGCTTCATGCCAAGGATTATTAATAGTGCAGGCAGGCTTTGTGTCCCGACAGAATAAAGGTTGGAAAACAGGGCAGACAGTCTTCCCCCAGCGGGCTGGCCTCCTGGTCCCCCATTTTACATGTAGAAAAACTGAGCCACCCCAGCTCAGGCTCTGTTCAATGGCAGAGAGATGCAGTTTGTAGTCAGTGTGTGCAGGAGACCAGACCAGGTCATTGTTGTCCTCTTCCCCCATCCTGGAGCAGGCACGGGTGCCCTGCTCACACTGCCCTGCACTGCCATCCCTCCCCTTGCAGCAGCTTGCAGTTGCTCCATTCCAAGTGGGAAATGAAATGTTCCTTTATTGGCTTTTCTGTTGGCTACAAAATGTTCCATTTTATCTTTTTTTTTTTTTCCCTCCTTACATTCTTCCAGGAAACACACTGATTTATGGTATAATCTTGGCAAATCCCAATCCAGGGGAACACAAACTCACTTGTGCCTGGTAAATGACTTTTTAATGGGCCTATTTCCAGCCAGGAATGCATCTGCATCTGAAGAAGGGGGAATTCTAACCTTGCCCAGGCAGTAGCCTATGTGTGTCAGTGGGGGTCAATACAGTCTGGCTGGAAAGCAGGAGCAACTTCCTGCTTGGAGCTGGTGCAGGACCAGACCTCTCCTGTGCCTCCATACTGGTCTCCTGTCCACAGAGGGAAGATCTTGCCATTGCTCCCACTTCCTGTGAGATGGCAGGTTTAGGGACATCCTTACTCATCTGGCCACTGGACTGGAGCCTGGTTACCCAAGGACCAGGAGTTTATATTTTGCATTGCTAATGGAGCAATAAGCTGTCCCAGTCCCTGGTCCCAGACGGAAGGATTTGTACAGGGATGTCCTAATGGAACCAGAGAAACTTCCTATTAGTTCCTAAAAGGAGCAGTCTAACAAAGCTGCCAAAAATAAATCTGTATAATGAAGAGCCTTTGTAAATTATTCAGATATTATATTCCACTCCAGAACTGATTCAAGGAGAGAAGTTGTACAGACATTTTCTTCTCTGAAGCTCTGGACACAAGGTGAAATCCATGCTGTCATTACAATGAAAATGTAGGCTCTGAGATCCTGCTTTTTGCCTGAGAATACTGTCTCTTTTACCTGGAATTAAACAGGAAGAAATAAAAAAGTCATAGCAGCAATTCAGGCCCTGAGACAAGGAAGGTTTTTTCCTTTCTCCACAGCCTCAGGACCTCGCTTGAGTCCCATCACCTAAAGCTGACCACATACACAGGTGCTTTGCATGATCAAGTCTGAGGAGCTTAGGCTATCTGAGGCACTGCACACCTCAGGGTGGCACAGACAAGGACCCCACTGGAGGTGGGGTGGTTCAGCCAGCAATTCCTCCTTTGCTTCTCAGTTGTGGTTTGAATGCTGTGGACTCTTTCCAGTAGAAACAGGGCTGAGACTCACCAAACTCATTAAACTTCAGCTGCCATCAATACCACATTTGTTAGCCACCTGCTTACAAATCCCAGTCCCTCTCCAGGATGCAAAGCCTGGGTTTGCAGCTTGTCATCTCCCACTGCCACCCCATATTCAGACATCTGAGGTATTTTATAAGGCACAGTGGTTGGCAGCTTGTGGGCTATTAGCCACAGCTGGCCCCATGCCACGCTACTGGGGCTCACAGACTTCTTCCTTCCTCCCTCCCTGCTTCCCCAGCCCCTCTTTGCCAGCAGTGGGGCTGGCTTCTGCTTTGCCCAGCCCTGCAGTTTGGCTCTGGCCTGCAGTTCCTGCCCACCGGCAACCCTGCCAGGTCCATGCTGCCTGGCTGGGCTGGGGAGGCCAGGGCTGGTGGGGGTGAGGAGGAAGGCCCCCTGCCACATCCAGGTCAGCGCTAGTGGGATCTGAGGCCACACTGTCCCTTATCACCCCTCTTATCATGGGGATTATTGGCTTTTTATATTAAACTTTCTCCAGAGAGCATAATACAATCAGTCAGACATGAGGCAAGGGCTGGGCAGGTCTGAGGGTGATTTACAAGCGATCTGCCTCTGCAGTATTTTTCACATAAGGGGCTGTTTCCTCCTCTCCCTCACCACCTCCCAACTCTCCTGCTGCCATTATGAGCCACACAGGTCTCCCCGCAGCAGCAAAGAGCTGTGATGAGCACTGGGGCTGCACGGGCAGCACAGGCTCGCAGGGAGGTGAGGAGGACCTATGGCAGCCAGCACTGCCCGCCCCACGAACGTGGCACGGCAGTGCACAGATGCCATTCAACAGAGCTGCCCCTCGCCCCCCCGTCACTGCCCAGCACTGGCCCAAATTCCCCACCCGCACCAAGAAGAAAAATGGGAAACGGCCCCTGGATGTGCACAGCCAGGAATCACTCGTAGGCAGAAAGGGCCTTTCTCCAAGAAAAGCCTTGGTCTGGGCAGGCTTTTTACAGCTGGTAAAACGTTTCTACCTTTTGTGATCCCACTTTATCAGTGACTTGAAATAATTGGGTTCCATTTCTCATGGTGGCTGACCCCCACCCCTCCCTTCTGCTGTGGCCTATGTTTTTGCTGCAGACTGATTAGGGGTAATTATCCTTTTTACCAGCCAAAGTGCAAGGAACAGTTCACACTCCTTGCAGGAAGTAGAAAAGGGATTTTGCAGCTGAGCTGTGATTAGGAAGCACATAGCAAGGATGCCTGAATCTGCATGTTCCCTGGACAGGGCTGGGTCAGTATCAAGCTTCAGAGAAGGACTTAGCTCTGGGTGGTGTCCCTGAGGCATTTGGTGGGAGATAAGCAGGAAATTTGGAGCTATAACATGGTCGGGAGGTCCAGGGGAATCCACTGGCCCTTTGGCCATGAGGAGGTTCCTTGGACAAGTATTTTCCGGAAGCAGCATGTGAATCCCTCTGCATATGAAGTCCAGACTGAGTCTGATGGTGGGAGTGATCCACAGGGGCTGGAATGGGCAAAGGAGTGGCTTCTTGACCAGGCCCACTTGTGCTGTGGGCATGGCAAGGATTCTCACCTCTCTCATCTCCTTCCCTTGGTGGACAAAGGGAGGAGTGAGATAGCAATTTTAAGGTGAAAGGGATCATCCAGGCTTTCCTCCTGCCTCGTGTGAGGCAGGTAATCTCTCCTGGCCACCCTGCACCACATTCCTCCTGCTCCTGTACAGGATCAGTGTCCATCTACTGCATGGGAGCTTCATCAAATGAATATTTGCAACAATTTCTGAGATTTGCACAGGGAAGACAGATTACTACACCCTTGAGAGTCTTTCTGTACTTGGCTAGTTCAGCAGCGCTCCTCCAGGTAGGGAGAACATTTCTTCCTGACCTCAATTTATGACAAACACTGAAGCATGAGGCTGGATTGATTGCAGAAGGTGATTGTGTCTTAGTAACTCATGTGAATGCTGCAGCAGCTATGCTAATTCATCATTTCTTTATTTATGAAATCTGTGTGCAGGTTGAGTGCAATTAAATGATGTGCTTTGGGATCCTAGGGGATGAAAGGATCATGGAAAATGTAGGTTTGTTATCCTAGTTTACTGCGCACTGAGCCCACCTACAACAGCATGACAAACCAGATGTGAAACACAAGGTTTAAAAAAACTAATCCAGCAATTGCTGTCACAGGCTGTATTTGTCAGCATGTTTGATCTCAGTGCCTTTCCCCTACTTTTCAGAGAACTCAGATCTCTTTGTGGCATCTTCCTGTGACAGACAATTGAAGAGCTTGTAAAACTAATTTTGGGGCAGGCTGAAACATTTGACACCTGCTCTGCAGCTCAGTCCCCGGTCCCCATCAGCAACCAGAGAGCAGTGGGTGATGCCTGACCCCGCGTGCAGGGGATCCAGTGCTGCCGAGCGCAGCCCTGGGCCCGGCCGCGCCTCCGCCCCGCACCTCGGCTGGGAGCAGGAACGGCCTCCACGGGGCCCCAAGGGCTGTTCGGGGGGCCCGGGTTCACCGCGAGTCTGACTCCACACGGTTCAGCCGGGAGGCTGGAATGTCCGCTGGGTAAAGGCTTGGTGGCAGCAGCACCCGCGCTGCCTGTGCTCTCTCGTTCTCATCGCTGGCAGAGCACTCCTCTGCTTCCTCCTCCTCCCCTCCGCTCCCTGGTGATGCTCCCCGCTTTGTTTTGACGTTGCTGTGTGATCTGAGCCTTGGTCTTTCCTCCAGACTCCTGAGGGTAAGCTACCAGGGCCTGTGTGTGATCCTCCAACTCCCATCCCGCTCCTTGGGATGGGGCAGCTGCCACACCCTGCACACAGAATCACAGAACAGACCAGGTTGGAAGGGACCCGTGGAGCTCATCTGGTTCAACCTCCCTGCTCAGGCTGGGTGCCCTGAGCATGTTACTCAGGATTGTGTCCAGACACATTCCTCCTTTGAATATCTCCAGAGAAGGAGACTCTGTAACCCATTCCAGTGCTTGGTCACCCACACAGTAAAAAAGTTCTTCCTCGTGTTCTGGTGGAACTTCCTGTGCATCAGTTTCTGCCCACTGTCCTATTGCTCAGTACCACTGAGCAGAGCCTGGTCCACCCTCTTGACACTCTCCCTTCAGATACTTATGGACTTTGATATGATCCCCTCTTGGTGTTCTCCAGGCTGAACAGGCCCAGCTCCCTCAGCCTGTCCTTATAACAGAGATGCTCCACTCCCCTCACTATCTTTGTAGCCTCTGCTGGACCCACTCCAGGAGCTCTGTATCTGTTTTGTCCTGAGGAGCCCAAAACTGGACCCAGTGCTGCAGGTGATGCCTCACCAAGGCTGAGGAGTGGAGCAGAATCACATCCCTGACCTGCTGGCAATGCCTGCTCCCTTCTACAACCAAAACAATAGCTTCTAGCATATAGCACCTCGTGGTTCAAAGCAGCCCAGCAATCCCAACTAGATAACTCTTCAGCACACCCCAGACACACTATGTTGTACTCACAGCCTGAGAACATTCAAAGAGGTCAAAGTGACTTGCCTGTCAGAGCAGTGTTGCAGGGGTTATAGAGATCAGTGATGAGAGAGTAACAGTCCTCTCGGCTGTGGGGCACCTGGAAGAGAAAGTAAGAGAACGTAAGAATAGGAGGTATTGATGCTGTGAAAAGCCAAACTATGGACAAACCACTTATAAAAAAAAGGTTAGAATCTCCTTTTAATTGAGGCAAACAGCTCATGAGAATAATACAGACATAAGAGGAGCAGGTGGAATTTAAGTGGAAAACAGAACCTGTTGTTTGTGCGTATCTTGTGTTTCTGTCTCACAAGGTAGGGACTGGCAAACCACAGAATAAGCCAGGCAGGTAACAATGAAGACAGGTACATAACAGCTCTATCATGCTTTTTTGGACCTTCAAAAAGACTGGTTAGATACAGACCAATAGGCAGAGTAGATGTGGGAAGGTGAGTGAGCCCAGCCCAGGAGGTGTGGGAACATGAATACAGACAGAATGGGTGGTGTTGGGTGTCTGTAAGAACTCCAAAATACCAGCAGAAGCACCTGCAAAGAGAAGACAAAGAGACTTGGAAAACTGAGTGGTTCAGTTAGTTTAAAGTCAGACAAAGAAACAACACCAGATGGAGTAAGGAAAGCATGACAAGCAGGGGGAGAGAAAGGTGGGAAGAGACTTCTCCTTTGGAAAGTTAAGGGTGTATCTGTTTATCTTGCTGCATGGAATATGCAGAGGTCTTGCTTTGCCTACTCCCCTCCTTGTGGGAGGAAAGATGTGAAACAAAAGGCATGTACTACAGCACTTACAGATCCATTGGACTGGGATGGAGGAGACCCTGCTGCATCAGGGTACCCAGCCATCCCAGTACAGTTTGCAACAGCTGGAGCCCTGGCATCTGTCTGAAAGGAAGATGGGAGCTGCAGCATGTAGATTTTGGCAGCATCTGCTGCTGCATGATTTGGCCATGGTAAAAAGAATCTTCTGATTTTCAAGTGTTCTTTCTTTCTGTATGGAGGGTTATGTGGAGAGCACATGGCTGACTGGGGCACACTGGCACCAGGTTTAAATGGAGCCAGGGGGACCTGGGCAGCCATGCAAGGAGGGCAATGGGTGTGCAGCCACAGGTGCTTGCAAGAGGGGTGTGTGTATGGGGAATCCAGATGGCAGGTATTCTGCTGGAGGCAGGTTCCCAGAGAGCTGCTCTGACAGATAAAGCTGCACTGGCAGCAGAAGGATGAACGTAAGGATGTGGCATGGAGGGGATGCATCAGGCTGCCAGCTGGAGCACCTGGTATACAGGTCAACAGGGACCTATTGGGAAGTAATGAGGAAACCTGGGTTAAAGCCAGCGCTGAGACCCCCTGTGTGGAGAGACGCAGAGTGAGGAAGGCCTCTGAGGTGGCACCCACAGAGCTCACCCTGACAGGCTCTGTCCTCGTCAGGCTCTAGTGGTTCGTGGTCAGGGGACAGCAGCAGCCACAGCTTGGGAGCGCTGGGCTGGCACTGCAGGGCCTCGGCGTTCTCCTCCTTTGCACCGAGGGCTGCCGCAGCTGTAGGCGGCCAGGCTGGCCAGATCCGCGGGCCTATGGCTGAGACGGGTCCTTCCCACTCAGGGTCGGGCCTGCCTGGCCTCGGGCACCCACGGGTGCCCCGCGCGGTGCGGGAGGAGCCGCATCGTCCAGGGCCCGGGCCCGCCCTGCGCCGTCGCATCACCGGCCGCCAAGGCCCTACAGGCCCAGTGGGGTCCGGCCATGGGCCCGTGGAGGGCAGGGGGGTGGCAGCGGCTCTGCGATCACGGGAGGCGCCCAGCCCTGCTCGCCCCACCATAAAACCCCCGGTCCGCCACCTTCCCACAATGCCCAGCGGCCCCGCCCCGCTCTGGGAACGCTCGTCCAAGCGCCCTCCCCTCCCCGCGCTTGGCCAACCAAACCTGCGCTCCCATTGGCCGCGGCGCCACGTCCCGCCGGCCGGGGCCCGCCCCGCCGCGCGCCGCGCTCGCCCATTGGCGCCGACTGCTGTCAGTCAGCGCTTGTTTTCAGCGGCAGCGGGTTGGGTTGCGCCGGCTCGGCGGTGTCTCGGCGGGGCCGTGCGGAGGGAGCGGCGGCGCAGCCGGGCGGGAGCGGCGCGGGCGCGGGGGCGGCGGTGCCGGCGGCGGCAGCGGCGGCGGCGGCGGCGGCGGCGGCGGCGGCAGCAGCGGCAGCGGCAGCGGCGCTGGGCCTGGCCGCAGCACTCGGGGCCGGGACGAGCCCGGGCCGGGCCGGCGCCGCGCAGGGAGGGAGGGTGGGGAGGGAAGGGGGCGCGGGGCCGGGCCGGGCCGGGCCGGGCTCCCGGCCTTGCGGAGGACGGTGGTCGGTGCCGGGGGGGTGGGGGGTGGGCGGGGGCGTCCCGGCCGCGGTGCGACCATGACTCTGGAGTCCATGATGGCCTGTTGCCTGAGCGACGAGGTGAAGGAGTCGAAGCGCATCAACGCCGAGATCGAGAAGCAGCTGCGGAGGGACAAGCGCGACGCCCGCCGCGAGCTGAAGCTGCTGCTGCTGGGTGAGGAGCGCGGGGCCGCCGCAGGGCCTGGCCCGGGACTCGGCAGGTCCGGGTGGCCGGGCCAGGCGGGGAGCGGGTGTGGCGGGTAAGCGGCGGGAGCCATCACCGCCTCAGCCCGGCGCTCGGGGCCGCTCCCGAGCCGTGCGGGGCGGCCGCCTCATTGGCTGCCCTTTGTTTGATTTTGTGATGCGTTCGCTGTCAAAATGGATTTTGACATAAGCAGGAACTAAGTAGCTGAAATTCCTGGTTCCGAAGGCGGGCACGCACACACGCGCGTGAAATTTGTCTCGAGGAAACGGTTCTCGGGGCGTGCTGGCCTTCGTTAGCATGTGAAAATTTGCTGATGGAGTTGATGGTTTCCACTATTGTCGGTGAACTCCTGGGCCTTGAGTGAAAAATTGGCCTCCGGCCCCTAAGCCACGGAGTTCCACTTGTACAGCCCTGGGAGAGCCGGCAGGGCTGGCAGCGTGGTGTAGTGGTTCTGAAGTGGAAGGAGACAGTAAGAATGCAGGAGTTGTGTATTTGATGAGGAAATGTCTGTAGAGTTTAGCATTGCCCTCAGAGGAAGAGATCAGCTGTGCAACCATAAGAATCTAGGTCTTCATATGGAAACGTAGTAGTGTTCTCTGTGCAGATGGAAAACTGCTGTGTTCAGGTGAGTGTATAGGGATGGGTAATCAGTTGCCAGAGCAGCCAGTGAAGATTGCAGGCATGTACATCTTCTTCAGCAGTGAGTTTGATGTTCATGTCTAGGTAGCCCCCAGATTTAAACTTAAGTTACAGTTTTCATGGGTACTGTGACTTATCATTGCTTGTGTCTTAAATGTATTCTGCTTTGTGGCTTAAATACTGTGTCATCTTAAGCTGAAATCTGAAGCAGATCTGATGGATTGAGTTTATTCACTTGGGGTCTGTTGACAAGCCATTAAGGTACAAATGAAGCTGACCCTTGTGAAAACAAAGGTAGCACTTTGCAGAAGTGAGGGAGGGCTGTGTATGCCCAGCCCTTTGAAAGGCTCCAGTGGTGCCTGGTGATAACTGTTCAGTGAAGGCCACGGTTGTCCTTCTCACTGCAAATCTGTCATAATTGATGTGTTCCTGTTCTTCAGGTGAAAAGTAAAATCGAGGGCTTGATGTTTCTGCTCTTCGGAGATGCTGTGGCAGTTTCTGTAAGGCTTGTAGATGAGGGAGGGTGTCTTTCTCATGCTTCCCTAAAACAGTTCCACAGAAGCAGCTGCTTCAAAATAGGCTGGCACTATAGAAAAGATCTGGGTTAAGAAGATCCCACTGGATCTAAAGATTTCACTTTAGAAATAATTCAGATTGCTTGAGAATCCTTTCTGCTTTTCTAAAAGATACAGCTAAGTAAGATTCAGCATCAAATAAAAAAATAAATTACATGAGGTGGTTATTATTGGATAAGCAACATTGCTAGCGGTAGACCATGTTTGCTGGATGCTTTTCACTGCATACAGCACATTGCCCACTTTCAGCTGAGGCAGGTAACGTGTTCTCTCTCCTTGGTATAACTGCTGTTATACTTCTGTGTTGCTCCTGTCATGTGGAGTTCTAACATTCACAAGTATTAATGATTGAATTAGTAAGAGGGCTTTCCCAAATCTCCAAACTTTTGAGTGTATGGAAGGAGTTTTCACCTTGTAAGAAGCCATGTTAAATTTTTCTTTTCACTTCATCTAATGATAGTTACTTTGCTAAAGCCTAAAACAGAAAATTGGCATGAATAACAGTGCTAATCAGTGATGAACCTGGTAATAAGAAATTCAAGGTGCTGGACGTTGCCCTCTGGTATAAGGTAGTCATTTGTGATTTTACTGGGTGAGGAGAATATTTTGTACAGAAATTGCTTGTGATTAAGCGTGGGATACTGTTGACTGAGTAATGTTCTTACAAGTGCCTGTGAGGTACTTGGGGGTCATTAGTAAGTTATTGTAAACTCTGCTGCTTTCACGTGTTGATAGAAGAAACAGCGAATTCAGATTATCTCCTTTCCCAACATTGTCATATTAAAAGGAGGTTTGTGCCCTTACAGCTGTAGATCTTGCCCGCTAGAGCTTGTAACCTGCTGGTGTAGTGCTGTGCTGCATTGTCAGTGGCCTTGGGGAAAGCAAGAGGCACCTTTTTAAAAAAATCAAAACAAACAATAACAACCAACTCGCCTCCCCCCCCAACAAAAACAACCCCGGAACCAAAAAAGGGAGGATGATGGAGTGACAGGAAGAATCTGTGTTTGAACTCTCTAAGTTCTGAAGCAAGCAAAGGTCTGGTGCTGAGGTTTCTCTTATGGTTTCATTGTTGAAATGCTTCGAAGCACCACCATTTTGTTGTTTTTTTTTTTTTTTTCCCCTTTCAGTTTTGGTCACTGTGGTAAAAGACAAGGAAGTATTTCTCACCACAGTGAGAGAAACCAGAAAAGATTTCAGTTTCCAAACTTTCCCCCACTTAGGGTATACCTTTCTGTTTGAGATGGAGATTGTTTGCTGCATATTAATAGTATTTCCAATGTTAATTTCTGACTATGCTGACATGATTTCTGCCAGTTCTTGCTGTTTATTTCAAACATTCTGCTTCTAGCTAGGTGCTTGCTGCTTTTACTTGAGCATATTTATTTGTTTGTTTGCCTTTTAGCCCACCAGGATAAACATGTAACTGAGAGTCTACATGTGAGTAGTTGCTGTGTACAGGGATGAATGAGATCCAGTCTGAATCCATCTCTCCCCTGGTGTGAGAAGTACCTGGTGGTGCCTGTGGTGAGAACCAGGGCTCTGCAAGCATCCTTATTTTTAACTGCAGATCAAAAGGATTTGTCACTGATGGGATACAGTTGAGTTTTTGGTCTCAGTAGCCAAGTGAGCCGGGATACTGTGTTAGAGCGCTGTTTTTTCTATGTATCCTGCATATTGATAGCAACTTTTAGAAGGCTGAACAAAAGCATTCAACAGAAATGTCAGTGGTATCCCCTTAGGCTGTTGCTCATGGGGTGAAGTGTGGAGGTAAGGGAGTCCTTGGCCCCTCCACAAAGGACTGTGTGTGCACAGAGCGGATGTTGCAGGGAACTTCCCACAATACCAGTTGAATTGTGAATGCAACAGGGCTGTGTAACTGTGTGGGTACTGTCTGATGGTGAAGTTACTGTGCTAGAAAAGTTCCCACTGTCCTTTTATATCACCTGTTGGACTTCACATGTTAAATGACACTTTTCCGGGGCCATAAATGTAGGAGTGGAAGGACCTGCCCAAGTGACAGTGCAGGAAGCCAGCGTTGGAAGGGCTAGACTGTGTAATGCACATGCTGTGTCCTGCCCTCCCATCTGCTCCGAGGCCCGACAGTGAACCTGTGTCAGGAGGAAGCGGTGGCCTTGCTGAGCAGGCTGCAGCCGAGGGGATCCCTGGGGACCCTGGCATAGCACCGGCAGCTCTGAGCAGTGGCCTACTCTGCTCTCCTGTCAGCCACCATCTTTAACTCTCTCGTCCTCAAAGGCTGTGAGCTGGATCAGATGCATTGGGTCACAATCGGGATTGTTGTTTCTGTCCTTGAGAACAAACCTTACGTTTGCACAGTAGTTTAGGATACGAGGCAGACGCGCTGATTAAGTTGTTTGTGTCAGATGGATAAGCAAGTAGTTTCTTGAGCTCCATTCTCCTTTAGGGTTGGGGTTTTTTCTGTTGTGTTCAGTTCTTTCCTATGAAAAGACGTGTAGTCTATCAGATAAAGAGCATTCTGTGCCAAGTTACAGTGAAAGGAAGTTCACTCTTTTGCTGTGCAAGTGGGCTTCCCTTGGCACTCACTGTCATCTTGGTCTGTAGTGCTTTACTAGCTGAAGAGCAGGCCCAGGCTCTTCCTGGCTGGTGCCGTGGTTGTAGCATCTTGCTGGAGTATCTGGGAATAGGTCAGGTGTGACGGACGAGGGCCTCTTGACGCAGAACGTGTGGGAGTGGCTGTAACATGAGATTTGGAATAAGTACCAGGGCTGCTTTTGAGGGCTTCTGCAAAGGACAAGCTTTCATGCTGTCAGGTTCCTAGCGGGGATGAGCAGGCCTACCCAGACTGTCTTTTTACCGTTCTGGAAAGCAACTAGAAAAAGTGACTGGGAGTAGTGTGTGCTTGGTTATAGTAATAGGAACTTTGGGGTATGAAGTGCCTGCATTCTTCTGTTGGGATCCTTGCTTGTGATGGCTCCTAATGCACTCTCTTGCATTCTGCAGGCACTGGGGAGAGTGGGAAAAGCACATTCATTAAGCAAATGCGTATAATTCATGGCTCAGGCTACTCTGAAGAGGACAAAAAAGGCTTCACCAAGCTGGTGTACCAAAACATCTTCACTGCCATGCAGTCTATGATAAGAGCCATGGAAACCCTGAAGATTCTGTACAAATATGAACAGAACAAGGTAAGTGTCTCACAGGTTTTGCACGTCTTTAGGCAGTGAGGATTCTAGGGTTTGACTTCTAAGTTCCTGTTTGTTCGTGTCCTTCTGCATTGCATCCTCAATCTCCCTGACCTCTTTTCCATAAACATTTTGTGACATTTTCTTGATACC
The DNA here is from genome assembly GCF_025592945.1 of Manacus candei. Classification (NCBI taxonomy): domain Eukaryota; kingdom Metazoa; phylum Chordata; class Aves; order Passeriformes; family Pipridae; genus Manacus; species Manacus candei. The sequence goes on along the minus strand of NW_026138128.1, from coordinate 155,344 downwards.
TGACTCCATTTACTTGGTTGTGTTAAGGGATAGAGCAACTTTGGGTGGTTGGCGCACTAGTCTGCGTAGTGAGTGGTGGGAGCAAAGGATTGGCATACGATGTAGGGTATAAGAGGGGTGGTATTTTTACTCATTTCCAGGATTCAGTGTTGTTAAACGTGTCTGGCATTTTCTTTGTGTGAGTTACTATACTTACTGGAAATTGAAGCTGGCAAAATATGTGCTGGACCCAAAAGACACCTGTGCTGATAGTTATCCCTGTTCCTGCAATCCATCCATTTTTCTGATAGCTGCTGACCAAGGGTACAAAACTTTCTTGAAGGATTTTGGTCTCAGCCACAGAAACATTATCTGAGCTAAAGTCTGGCTTACTCATTTTGGGACCAGGAATTGATTTTTCAGCCAGATCTGGTCTAAATTATTTTAGCTTTTTGAGGGGGAGGACAATGAGAGTGAGGGTATGCCAGGAAAATAGGGTTTTTTTAGCATAGTTTGCTTCTTTTAATGCATAGTATCCTTAATATTTTGAAGTGAAATTGTATTTTATCTCTTCTGTCACACAGTATCTTGAAGCTGATTTTGACTAACTGTTTAGAGGGACTGGATGGTGCACCTTTTATGTCTGTGATGAGAATGGGCAGGGTGTGAAGAAGCTTGCCTTGCCTGTGCTTTACGTGGGGCATGGTGAAGGGGTTCTGATAGGTAGAATCTGCCAACTTTTACTTATGATAACTTGCACAGTTACCATAAGATAAAGCCAGATAACTTGGCTTTGGTTTTTATTTTTCCTGGGATTGGTGGTATTGGCAAAAGCCCTTTCAGAAAGCAGCTGGATGTGGACAGTCACCTCACGGATGCCACAGGCTGTGGCAATGACTGTAGCCCTTCCTTTGTTTAGCAGTTGTAGGGTGGGAATTTTTATTTCCTGCCATGACCGGTGCCCCCTCCTTCTGACACAGATCCCACACCTCCCAGGTTCGTGGTGGTTTTTTAGTTGGTTGGTTTGTTTGTTTGTTTGCTCTGGTTTTGTGTTGGTTTTTTTTTTTTTTTTTTACTTTTGGTTTTTTTACTTTTTTTTCTTTCTCTTTTCAATCTCCAGGCCAATGCAGTGCTGATCCGAGAAGTGGATGTAGAAAAGGTCATGACATTTGAGCAGCCATATGTAAGTGCAATTAAAACATTGTGGAATGACCCTGGAATACAAGAGTGTTATGACAGGAGAAGAGAATATCAGCTTTCTGACTCAGCTAAATAGTAAGTATATAATCGCGAGCATGCACTGGTAGGTGGGAGTGATGGTCTAACAAATTATACCTGTCCAATTTTTTTTATTGAAGCCTAGAATTTGTTTCCTTACCATTTGCTGCTTTTCATGAGGCTATGAGGTGTTCTGATGGGTGTTAAAGGCAGTTGTTCACACATCTGCTTCTGGATATACCTGAGGCCAGAATCCCTACCTTCTGCCATCTATGTTGATCCTGGCTCTTAGGCAGCAGGAGTGTTGCTCTTTCTCCTCAGGTTTGTCCTTTGGCCTACAGGTGTACGTGGATGTGTAGCTTAGACTTTATTAATAAAAAATCCATTAAGTTTGGCAACATAGAGAAGATGTTTTATAAGTAAATAAGTATATGTTTCTACGCTACAGATGAGACTTGATTCTGAAATATAAAGCATCCACTGTACTTAAACGTTCTCTGTGTAAAGATTGTCTTCCACACTGCTATACAGAGTTGATAAAATTGTCCTTAGTATATCTGTTTATCCTCCAAGGGGGCTGGCTGGTGAATTACTGTTCCCCAAAAATGTATTCTGTTACTTTTCCACATCATATTTTAAATGATTCAGGTGACTTCTAACTTTCTTGTTACACTAGGGAATGACTAAATGTAGCAGTTTTTACATCTGTATGTTTATGTGCTGCAACCTAAGGTATTTTTTTTTTCCGCTGTCCTCCTTGTAGCTATCTCAGTGACGTGGATCGTATTGCTACCCCAGGATATCTACCAACTCAGCAAGATGTGCTACGGGTTAGAGTTCCTACAACTGGTATCATAGAGTACCCCTTTGACCTAGAGAATATTATCTTCAGGTACTGAAGGTGTATTCATGTTACAGCTGAACTGAGAGAGTGGTGATATGGTTTCAGAAAGGATAAGTTATGGATTGCTTTAGAGTGTCCAGGTGCTTGATTGAGAGGCTCTGAGTGGATGTGTGTGTTGTGGAATTATCTGCTGATAGGTATTGCTCTAATGGAGATAGTCCAATGTTTTGACTGCCAGAAAAAAGAACCTGCTTTTGAATCGGTGACGCTTAAAACCCAGTGAACCATCTTGCAGGAATTGGTGCCTTCTCTGGGAAGGACTGCATTGCTGGCATCTGAGGCTGAAGTTGTGGCTTGTGAGGCAGTTGAGTGAAGTGTTGGTAGCTGAAGCCACCTACCAGTATTTCTTCCACTAGGAAGAAATACTCTCTTGTATGTCACACCTAGCATCTGCCTTGGGAGATGGTTTTCTGTGCCTACCTTGTGCTCTCAGGATGACACCAAAACTTGCTGTCTGTGCTGGTGCAGCAACAGATGGCCTTGAGAGGCTTAAGCCAGCAATCAAGCCTGGTGTGAAGAGCACAACACTGAGAAACTTTGAGGCAAGGAGGTTTTTTAGTAAAAAACAAAAGTAGTTTGCTCATTTGACAGAGGACAGTTTAAGGACTCATCTTTTCAGACTCAGGACTGATGGTTAGCGAACCAGAGCACAATGCAACAAAAATGGTAATGCTGGTATCAGGAGGTTGAATTTGGTATCACTCGCCATTCTTTCAGTTTGATGTATTTCTGGAACAGGATATTTTGTAAACTTGCTGGTTTTGTTAGCAGGCAGATACTAGCACATCCCTGTGACATGTTAACTGGAGTGGTAAAGAACTGCATTCATTCTCATCATTTGCTGGTCCTTTGCATTCAGACAGAGAACTGCAGTTCCTCTGTGATACTGTATGTACTTCTCTTCCTTAGAATGGTGGATGTTGGAGGTCAAAGATCAGAACGAAGGAAGTGGATCCATTGCTTTGAAAATGTGACTTCCATCATGTTTTTAGTAGCACTTAGTGAATATGACCAAGTTCTGGTGGAATCAGATAATGAGGTAAGTCAAAGAATGGGACCTCTGCAGGAGGGTAGAAGGAAAGCCGGAATGTCTTCCTAGCTCCTTGGAGCTTGGTACCCAAGTGCTTGGTGCCAAGTTGGATTAGCAAGTATTGTTGGTTTTGGCCTTCAGTTCTTCTTGTTGCAAAGGGAACATTAGCCTCAACGGGACATGATGTCCCTGAGAATGGAAAATGCAGAGGGCATTCGCATCATCTCCACTTCCCCAGTAAAACCAAAATACTCTGAAGTGACGGAGCCCTGTGTGCTGTGGAAGGCACTGTGGGGGGAGGCACGTTCTCAGATCATGTCCCTCTTACCACACTGGGGTACTTTGGGTTGTGACTGCTGTCTTGTTAGGTAGTGACTGGGCTCTTTGAAGGTGCAAATCTGAATTTTGGCACTTGCTAATAGATAAAAAAAATGCTACTAGATAACAGCAATTACCCCTTTTCTACTAGACAAACCATGTTCTAAAAGTATCGCTGACCATTCCTCTCATATGACTGTCAAAGCATAAAATGGCTTTTAAGTGTTTTGATATGAATGGCTTGGCAATTAAACGAAGCTGGAGTCCATCAGATTTTGCATTTCCTTTCCATTTATTGATGCAGTTTGAGCCAGAACCTACCTAGGGCCAAAGCATTCTGTATGTAGTGTTTGAGATGCTGAATCACTATGGATCTGAGTATGTGTGCAGGCAGCAGAAAGGCATCTTAGTGCTCATTTGTGAAAATAAGGCTTTCTTTTTCTTATTTCAGAACCGGATGGAAGAGAGTAAAGCTCTCTTTCGAACCATTATAACTTATCCATGGTTCCAAAACTCTTCTGTTATCCTCTTTCTCAACAAGAAAGATTTGTTGGAAGACAAGATCCTGTATTCCCACCTCGTTGACTATTTCCCGGAGTTTGATGGTGAGTGATTTTTAAGGAGGTACATTATATATCTAGAATAAGATGTGGAGCTGGTTTGGTTAGAAGTTTCTTGTTTTCCAAAGAAAATTAGGATCTAGAAATGGAGAAAACATCTTAATTTGAGGAAGAATGCCTACAGCAATAAAAAATATCATAAAAATAGCTTAATCATACGTAGACAACTGGAATCTGATTGAATGATCAAATAATGAACCTCTCCTAGATGAAGAATTACCCCCTCCAGTATGCACTGCAGAGTACCGTAGTATTATATAAAGCAACTTTCTTCCCTGTGTGCTTGTGCATATAACTAGTTTCGTAAACATGGCAATTTACTGGTATTCTGAACCTTCTAACCTCTAGTCAAGAGATTACTTGAGTCTTTGTTCTGAGAAACTGACTGGTCAAATACCCAAGTTGTTCAAATGATGGTGCTGAAAAATCTCAGGCAGCATGAAATTCTTATTAGCATGCTGTCTTCTGTTGTGGGAAAATAAGATTATGTGAAACAGAGAAATTCCCATCTGAAACAATGTTCTGTAGCCAAAACAGTATTTCAGGCTTTTCACTTGAGTGCATTTAAAGCCTGCTGGTAACATCTGTACAGGGCTGAAAATAAAGGTAGTGGAGAATGAGATCAAGCAACACACTTCTTGCCATGCTCTCGTATTAATTCTGTCATTATATGCTTTAAAAGTATGAGGTAAAAGAAGAATTACCATTTTGCTAACAGCTTTCATCCTTTAAAAGACTAATGGAATTGCTCCTTGTTAGTTGTCCTCCTACATCTGGAGTTCTGTGCCCCCAGCATGGGCACTGGTGGGAACACCGTGTTTTTACAGCAGGCTGGGGATGGCTGAAGAGCTGCCACCCAGACAGTGCCTACTTCAAATGGAGCTTAACAACTGGAGACAGATCTCAATGTCAGGGAGTGTGGTGTACTTTTGTTTTTTCCTACAAGCATTCACTGTAGTTCCTTCAGGGGTGCTGCGTGGCCTGTGAGTTGGAGGTTGCCCATCATACATCCCCTCAAGAGGTGATATTTGCCATGCAGAATGTGACAACAGCAGTTCTGTGAAAGAAATAGCAGTAGGTGACTATTTTCTTGGGAGCTGTCAGCAATATGAATTAAAAACTGGCAAAAATTCCAGGTTTTAGCTCCTGTGAGTTGACCAGCCGGTTAGGACAGGCTGCACTTCTGTTTGAGGATAACCCTTGTTTCCAAAACATATGCTTGTGTCCTTCAGCCTATAAGATCCACCTGTATATTAGGAAGAAATATTCATTCCATCTCCAGGAGAGAACTTTGTGTGTCTCTGCAGCATCGTCCCTCCCACCCAGGGTTTTACCAAGGTCTGGATTCCAAAGCACACCCCTTGGTGTCTGCAAAGTGCCCAGCTTTGGGTTTTGGTTAGATAACTGAAAAGCATGAGACACTCCAGCTCCTCGGACCTTTATATCATAAATGATCTTAATTTCTTCTTTATAGCTCTGTAACCCATAAGAAAAAGCAGGCTGGCAGTTATTCTGATGGATCAGCCTGGGGAATGCATTGGAATGAATCCATTCACTGGTGTCTCTGTTCGCTGCAGGCCCACAGAGGGATGCACAGGCAGCCCGCGAGTTCATCCTCAAGATGTTTGTGGATTTAAATCCTGACAGTGATAAAATCATCTATTCCCATTTCACATGTGCTACAGACACAGAAAACATCCGTTTCGTCTTTGCAGCTGTCAAGGACACCATCCTACAGCTCAACCTGAAGGAGTACAACCTGGTTTGACCTGCTCTGCTCTTGCCCCTTGAGAGGCTTCTTTGTGAAGAAAGACAAAAAAAGAAATTTTAAATATGACAGGAAAAAAAGTTTTAATTTTTGATGATGTAATGAGTGCAAATTGTCTGATCTGTGGAGTGGCAAGTGCTCAGTGTTATCCTGGAGTCTCATGTCTCTGTCCACAGAGTAGTTGATTTCATATTTTTAACAAATTGCTTTTATTTCACAGTTAACGGGGATATGCCTCATTTCTTCAGCACCTTGCTTACGTCTTAATTTTTGCCAAGCAGCTAAGGCAGTCTCATCTTGGTCTTTCCTTTGTTGCTTAGCCACTGTTTGTTTTTTTTCCCCTTTCATTCCCATGGTATATATAGAAAAAACACTTTCCAGCTGAGATTATGAATTCACTGGACAGTGGGAGTGCAGAATGCTACTGGTCCCTTTGCCTTGTGCTATAGGGTGCCTCTGGTGTAATTTGCTAAATCTGCTTGCTTCCCCCCTCCTTTCCCTTCCCTTCCCTTCCCCAGGACACTCTCCATGGTTCACTGTGATGAAATGTTGGGGAGGAGCAATTGCTCTCCAACTGTTGTGCAAAAAAAATGGCAAAACAAAAAAAAAAAGCCATCACTTTTCCATTCTTTATATGTTCTGAGTTATTTTTTTCTTATCAATTATAAAAGATATGGAGACTGTGATTTTTTTTTTTTAAATTATTGATGTTCTATACATAGTTTGCTACATGTTGCTGTATTTCGTTCATGGACTACAAATGATGGAAGCTCTTGGAGCAATAGCTGCTGAGCCTGGGGAAGTGCCTGACTGTAATTGTTCTGTTTTGTTTTATTTTATTTAGTTCTTGTTTCTTTTTCACACACATCCCCCTCCACACCACAAATGCGTGGCTGTGTGCTCACAAGGCTCAGTTTGCTGAGAGAAAATACGTTTTGTTGAGTAGAGTATATGACATCAATGAGCAACTTCTCTATGCAGCAGTTTCCGAAAGCACACTGAGTAATTGTGGCATTTGAACATCAGACTTTGGCTGGATTGAAAATCTTAGTCCTGTGCCATCCTCTAGGTCTTTTCTTGCTGCCAGTAGCAAACAGGCCTTGTTTATTGCATTTTGTGCCAATGTGTGAATGACTTAGTAAGAATTCCTCACTCCTGTCCAACTTGCAGAGTTTTAGAAAGGACCAGAGTTGGTGGGTGACAGACTTCGGGACACTGGTAGGATTCTTACTTGAGAAGAGTGAGAGTAGCTCTTGGAGGGAGCGGCAGTTCTGTCTCCCCTGTTTATGCATTCCCCTGTGGCACATGCTGCTGTGTTCCTCTTTGGAAGACTTGCACACACACTTGCTCCTGGGTGGGTGTGATAACCGAGTTACAGTGGTCGTGGCTGGAGCACAGCTGCTGTGGAACCCGGAGAGCACTGCTGTGGGTGCACTTGGCTCAGCAGGAGAGGAGGGGAGAGGCAGCAGCACTTGCTGGTGCAGGTGGAAGGCAGATTGGAAATAGTTCTGAATTCTAGATGCCACCTGAATCTCCACTAAGCGGAAAGATGTGAAGCCTTTGCACATTAGAAAGCTTTTTCAAGTTGCTGAGGCAAGTCAGCAGATGTGCTGAGGAGCTGTTGCTGGCCGAGAAGTGCAGTGGCAAGACAAGAAGTGAGTGTGAAGCAGGGAGATCTGACCCACATCTGGACATGTGTCATTTGGCCATCGCTAATGCTTCTGTTTCAATTCCAACAAATAGCACTGGGTCCAAAATCTCTGGATCAGCCAGGCTGCCCCATTGAAGGCTAGCAGGCTGCCAGCAGAAAAAGACTAAATGAGCTGCACTGTTGAAAGGGGCTGTTGATATTTTGTCTGTTTTGTAGACAGAGCACTACATCGGTGTTTTGCACAACATGTAAATCTAACTGTCTGAGATGCTTAAGATGCTTTGATTTAGAACACTAAAATATGGAGGGACATAACTTTGAATAATTTTATTTATAGATCCCTCTGGATTTCCAGAATAGCCAAGTGAAGCCTCTGTGTTCCTCAGAGCACTACAGAAGATGGCAAGCACTGCTACAAGTGATTAGAGAGCTTAAGTTGGAACAGTAGCCATGGGACAAACAGTTAAAGAACCAGTCTAGCCAAGTGGTGATGCTGAGGAAAACATAGCATCTCATAGCCATGCTCTGGACTGCATTTACCCCCTGGGAGGAATGAGAGGGATTCCCACGTGTCAGACAGCTTTGCATCAATTTTACTGCTTTTTTTTTCATCTTTATGTCAAAATGATCCATTTTGTAGAAACTGTCCTATAAGGAGGAATTTATAATCATCTTCATGTATTCTAAGTGCTGTCCCTCTGAAGCAGATGGCAGCACGAGCCTCTTAACGCTTCTGTGATCCTTTTGTAAATGGTTCACACTACAGCTGTTGCCAGCAATGAACCTGGCACTGAGATACACAGGTTCTTGGAAATAACTTCCCAGAAGTTTTTTTTTTTCCGAGGTGAATGATGGTGGTACTTCCACTTGAATCAGAAACTTTTTGTCTTTGTTTCCTACCTTCCCCTTCTTTAAGAGCTGCTGCCCTGGCACTGGAGGAGGGATCTTGGCATCTGTCTCTTGCAGAGTGACTCTGCATCATCATGGGCAACTGTGGGAGACTATGGGCACAAAGATTTAGGGATGTGCTGTACCTTATGGAGCACCTGCTTGGTGTAGCTGTTGGCCTGATCACTGGCTCGATGTGCTGAGCATTGTGGAGGGGAGGGCAGAGCATTGCACAGTGACTCTCCCAAGTTCCTGAAACCTCATTCTGAATTGGGGTAGGAATGGATCAGACTTGTGCACATCATCTGGAGTTGTCTATGACTGTATCATATGTGAGAAGATACCAGTGTTAGCACATGCTTTTCTTAGTAAATAGTAGCTTGTGTGCCTCCAGCTTGGCCAGCAAAGCATTCCTGCAGAACTGGCTCCAGTCTCTGTTGGCTGGCAAATGCCTGTCCTAGCAAAAGTGCCAAACCTTAGACCAAATTTGCCTATATCATCTTTTCTGAAAGTGAGGGCTGTCGGAATTTTCTGCAGGTTGAGACAACAGATTGACTTTCAGAAAAGAGGTAAAACTGCGTTCTTGTAGGGAACCTAGAGTCTGAGGAAGTGGTCTCCTGGCTAACTTCTGCTCCTTGTGCACTTTTAATCTTTGTTCTGCTGAAGAAACCAACATACTTTGAACGAGTTTGAAACTTGAAGTCAGTGAGCAGAGGACCATCCCGTTTCCTTGCACCATTCCACGTGGATTGGCTATCTGGTGAGCAAAAGCCCCTTCCTGCTGCGTGTCAGATAGCTCCTTCCCTTCCTGCCTCTCCCCTTCTCCTCAAGTTGGATTCTTTGGTCTCTTGTTGTTGCTTCCTAGCAATGTTGGCCTATGGTTTTTCTTCATGTGTTTTATTGGTTTAAAAAAAAAAAAAAGAAAACAAAAAAAAAAAAAACCAACAAAAAACCACAACAACAAAAAAAACCACAAAACAAACAAAAAACTAAACAAAAACAAACAAACAAAAACAAAACAAAACAAAAAAACCTTCCGGAGTGTGCTGACCATTGTATTGTCCTGTACAGAGCCCAGGTCATTAGAGTCCAGCAGAGATAAAGTGTGTTACGCAGCACCCAGTTTTTTAAGAGTATGGTTTGTGCCAATGCCCCTTCTTTAGTAGTGCCAGAGACTCTTTACAAGTGCCAATGTGGTGGAAATTATTTGGTTATACTTGTATATTATAGGATCCTGATTTAAGACAATGTAAACATTATCCTATTTAAAAAGATACTATATAAAATGCTGTTTTTAAACCTTGTAATTTGCAATGCATGTATTGTTGTGCGTGTTGGGGGGTGGGGAGGGAAGAGGGTAGGGTAAAGGAGTTTCTGAATAAGATGCCCAGTGTCAGGATCTATTCAGACTCCAAACTGTCTCATTCCAGTCCAGGAGTGTGATTGTTTCTTGGAAAGATCCCACTCTGACTGCTGGGCAACACCCTTATTACAGAAATATCTGATGGAAATTGATTTTCATATCTTTCTCCTGAAATAAACTCTCTGTTTGAAATTGGAATAAATTTTGTTCCTAAAAGTCGTGGTGTTTGAGCGTGTGTTTCTTCACTCTCGTTCCCCCTCTCCTTCTCCCTGGTTGGCTTAGCAAATTCTGTAGCTGATGGAAGCAGGGTCTGCCTCCTGCTGAGAAAATCAGGACCCTGAGGCATAGAAACAAAGCGTGTTTTAATATGCAATAACTATGTATAATGCACTGTACCAGTAATCCTGAAGTGTGAACACTGACTGGGGTGCAGGTATGCAATGGTGGCATCTTGATTTAAAGTTTTCTGGGATTTTGGAGTAGAATTGCATAATGAAGTTGTTGGTATTTGCTGCTACCTCTTGCTGTAGCATCAGCCCATTGCAGGCACAATTCCAACAGGATATCTGTTGCCAATAGCAGGAATGTTGGTGGGGCTAAAACTGCTTCCAGTCTTGTCTGTTAGAAACATGGACTGAAATAGGAAACGTGGCTTAAAATTATCTCTTAGTCCAGGGATGGATGATTGTGAAAGCTTTGGCAAAGCGATTTCTTAGTATGGAGTTTGTTAAGTTTAATTCTTTTTCTCTGGGATCATTCTCCAGGAATTTCAGGTTAAATCAGCTGGGAGGGGGCAGAGATGGATAACTTCCTGTATGTGAGGTTGCCTGTGTTTTTGGAACCTGCAACTGAGGATGTTCTACTCCCTTCAATGTCACTTAACACAGGTGAAGCTGCAGGTACTGGACAGCCTGAGATGTTGTGTTGACTTGCACCAGGAGGGTAACTCTGGTCTGTTGGCCACAGCACTGGCCGGCCCTTGTCGCTGTTTTCTGGTTACAGGTGAGTGTACATTGCTTTTCTTGGTGGCTCTGTCTCCTCACCAGCCAGGGAGTGTGTCACAGTGGCTGAAAGCAGTATGTTTGGTTTGTTGTTCACGTCCTCAGCTCTTTGTGGGTCACGTGTTGTGCTGGTCTCTGCAAAGAGTGTAGTATGCTCTTTTAAATCACATCAACAGGTTGAGACTTGAGGGAAGAAGTCTTAAAACTAATGCCCAGTATTCCCAGCTGACTGTGAGAGCCTCGTGTTTGGGCCTTTTGCAGCCCCCAGTTGCCACGTGTGCAGGTTGCCCACTGCCAGCCGCAGGTGTGTGTGTGCAGGGGGCTGTTGCCAAAGTGTGGCAGTGGATATGGAGGAGGGGGGATCCCTGCCAGTCTTGGAGTGATCTAGGGAAGGAGGCAGCTGAGGGAACAGCCCATGCAGCAAGCTCATGGTTACTGCTTTCCCAAGGACCCCTCAAACTCAGACTGAATAAAGTGTTTCCACTACGACAGTGAGCTCCTCCTTGCCTCCACCTCCGCTGCTGGGGTGAGAGGCCCTTGGCTCCTCTGACACGCAAGTACCGCATCATGCAAGGAGAGGTCTTGGGAACCCGGGAGGCGCTGTGTTGTGAAGCCACCTGCTACTGCCTGAATAATTCCTTTAGCCTGCAGCCTGCTATGGAGGGACTTGGCAAAAGAGGGCTGTCAGAGCTGGGCTGTGGGCCGGAGGAATGTCCTGGTAAAGTGTGCTTGCCCAGGGACTGGGGTTGTATTAGTGCTGCAAGGCCATTGGATGTCCCTGCCAACACCAGAGCAGCTCCTTGGGATTGTGCACAGGGGTGGATCAGACATTAAGAAAATCAATTTTCAATTTTTTCATATTAAAAAATCTCATGTGGAAGAAAATGGCAAAGAGAGACTTCAGGATTTGCATTGTCCTTGGACAACGACCATCCTCAGGATGATTGTAGCAGGAGAAAGCTCTTTTCTTTGAGCATTACCTTTGCCATTTTGGGAAAGCGAGAGAAGCATCTGTTCAGCTTAAGAAGAGTAAAATGTCATAGGAAATTTATAAAGCAGGAATATAATGCTTCCCTCCTCTCACTTCAGCTCTCTCTCCCGTGTTAGCCTGACCCCACCCTGCCATGCTCAGGATTCTGTGGTTGGTGCCATGTGCCTCAGAAGTGTGGGACCAGCTTGGCCTGTGGAACGGCAGCTGCTGGTGGTGCAACATTGCTGTCAAGAGCAGTGACTTCTTGAGCCCCTAGGCTAAGCGAAGGTTTGTTCTAAACCAAACTCTTTTTTGTGTGCTCTCCTCAGTAGAGTTGTCTTTGAGTTACTTTATCTTCTGTGATGCAGTCTGATCAGGAATTTAAGCCTCTACAAGCAAATTTTGTAACATCTGTACCACCATGAGTTGAGAACTCGTGGCTTTTGAAGAGTTTTTGTGGCTCCCATACTGGAGTGTATGACAAGACTCCACATTTGGTCTGTACGAAGCTCCTGGATAATGCATCTGCCGAACTAAACGAGGATGTGGCTTGGCAGGGACTGCAGCTGCTGCCCAGGGCTGTTCTGCATCCCCAGCTGGGTGCCGTTACTTGTTGTCCCTGGCCACTTCTATGCACTGCTCCCAGAACTGCTCCTCCCTTCATCTCAGGTGAGTATCTGTAGCTCCTGGCCATGGAAATACATGGTGTTTTCACAAAGCACCCAAAAGGCAGGTCTCTCCTGCTATGCTGGTTTGTATCCTTCCTCCTAGTGTCTCAGGCCTTCAATCTGCAATTCTTCAAAAGCTGACAGGCTCTTTGCACAGTCAAGGTGATGCAGGATGAGAGCACCCTTGGAATTCTTCTGGAAAGGATTTGGCAGCCTGATTGGAAAAGAGTTTTCTGCTTTGCAACCCTTGATTCAGAGCAGATTAAATGATATAAAGAACCCTAAGGGAATTGCCTTCCTCGGCTTAGCCATGAATGTACTTCCAAACTGCAAGAGGTAAATTTTTTGGATCAGTTCAGAAGTTGTTTAGAGACAGAACCTTGAAGAACACGCACTGTTGCCAGCCCAAAGAGGGCACTCTGTGCATAGAAAACTCAGCAGAAATGTGCTAAAGGTGCTCTCCTTGTGCAACATCATCCACAGAAAACCCATTGATAACTATGCTCAGTTGCAGCTTTTCTTAGGTGAGTGACCTGGGGACTTTCAGGCATTTTAAATGACAAGGTTTGGAAAGTATTTGGAGTCTTCAAATCTTTGGTCTAGTGTTTTGTATACAGTGCTGCTGCAGATACTGTACTGGCCTCTGACAAGTCCCCTTTAGGCAGAGGTGAACATAAGGAAAGGCAAACACTCCCCAGAAGTGGGTTTTTGGAATCCTTCAATGAAATCCTAAGCATCTGATGGAAATGTTTGCTCTCCTCTTCCTAGGTCTCTTCTTGCCAAATCTCCAAGTTAATTTCCTTTGATTGTAATATTTTTTTAATTCTATTATAGTAGAGGTGGGGATTTATTTTTTTGTCTTAAACCACAAAATGTAGAAAGAAAATATTTGCTGAATATCAGGCCATGGTGGGTCTGTGTGGTTCTTCTCTTTGGTGCTAACTTCACTAAAAAGACCTGAATGACTCAGTGTGCCCTGATGAACACCTGTGTGTGACAGAGAGTTGGTCAGGATGTCCCTCCCTCAGGGCACCTGCCTGAGTCCAGCTGCAGTGGGGTGCCGAGAGCTGGAGAGGGCAGTGGGGAGGGATGGAGTCAGAGCCTCCCTAAAACTGTGTTGTGCTCTGGAAAGCTGAGCTGCTGCAGTACCTTCTGCCCAAATCACTCCAGCCTCCGTGGCTCAGTTGCTGCTGCTCTCTTTGCCCATGTTTCTTGTTAGAAGAGGTTAAAGTCATCGTTCTTATCAACAGCAAAATCAACACAACACTGAGGGAGAAGGGATGAGTCTGACAGGACCTGCAATTGCTGCTTCTTGACGAGTTGCACTGAGGAGAAGATTGGTTTTCTGTTGATGGCAACCAGGCAGAGATGGGATGGAGTAGAATCAAAAGGGGCCCATGGGGGAGCCAATGTGATAGAGGGAGGAAGTCCCCCAGAGTACCAGCTTAGAGGTACCTGGAGGGAGTGTTTGTGCCCAGCTGCATGTGAGGAGAGCCCCTGCCCTGAAATCCAGGCTTGACACCTATTCTGAGGGTTTAGGTGAGACAGAAAACTGAGGCCATTTTCTGGGATAGAAGCTTCCAGCTTGAGATTCAGCTGTCTGAGCAGTGACTTTCTTCTGAGCTGTTCAGGACTGAACCCAGTGGCCAGGAGAAATCCAAATCAGATCAGGAAAAAGGCTTTCAAATACAGATGCAATTTATTGTTTTTATGTATTCTTACAACACTGGAGGTACAGAAGAGGGGAGAAAGGAGGCAGCAGGTTTCAGAGGTAGGGGACAGCAGCAGCAGTAGTGAAGCAGGAACTGAAAGTGTCTTCCTTGGAACTTGGGCAACCTTAAAACCTCAGGGCTTGGGCAAAGGACACCCAAACATCTGCTGTCACAAATGCAAAGGTCAGGGAGGATGCTGTTCTTTGGATCCATCTGATCTAGTTATACAGCCTTCCCCAAAGGATAACAGACATCCCAGCAGCTACTGGCACCTCTCTTGGGGCTGCCCTGCTGCTTCCCCTCTAGAGCTGTAACCACAGCCAGCTTGAAAAAGGGGTAAATAAGGGCAGCAGTGTGGAAGCACACACTGTGTGACCAGGTACTCCCCAGTTTGCACAGGGAATAAACACAGTCAAGCCCTGATCTCTGTGCTGAGCCCCCCACTGGCATAGCTCGGCTTTGCCACAGAGAAGTCCTTGTCACATCCATGAGGATCAGTGTAGGATGTTTCCCAGTGAGAAAGGAAAAGAAAGCTGGTGAGGATGAGGCTCTGGAGTGTGAGTTCTCCAGGGCAGCAGCTGCAGGGAGAACAGGGTCATGCTGACTTCATGACACTGTTGACCCAGGAAAGGTAATGAGCGATGTGTGTGTAGAAACCGGGCCAGTTGTTATGCCTGTAGGAGAAGATGCCATAGGCTTTGTTATTGCAGACCAGTGGATCCCCAGCATCACCCTGTGAAATGGAGGAGGAGAGAGATCAGTGCTGATTTATGTGGGGCCCCCAGGGAAAGGGAGCCTTTGCAAAGATCAGGGAGGCTGCATATATCAGGACAGAGCTTCTCCAGGAGAAGCCTGGACTCGCAGTGGATGGGGATAGCTCTGAGTCCAAAAGGGACTGCTGACAGCTTTGCTTGGGACCCAGCACAGCTACAGCTGGACCAACACTGAAGCTTCGTTTCTGCCCTTCTGCTGGCTGCAGATCCAAAACGCACTCTGACCAGCTACGAGACTTAGAGGGAACCCCTCTGACCAAGCTGTTATCCCACAATGCTGCTGCAGACTCCAAGGTCCTCTGCCATGGGAAGACAAGGATCTTCTTGTCCCTTCTGCTTCACCCAGGGCTAAAACTGTCCCTATAGTTTCCTCCTACCTAAGTCAGAGACTGACCTTTTCAGGTACCTCAGCAGATCTGCTGCGGCCACAAATCAAGTTTTCAGCAAGCCCAGGGTAGTGGCTGAGGCAGTCCCTTTGTTTGATGATGGTGACAGTGGCTTCACGTAATCTGCCAGTGGGTGTCTTGTAGCCGACTACGCTGCACACAGTCCCACCACGAACTTTGGATTTTTCAAAGGAAATGGTCCTAACGAAGCTGTTGCTGGTGGCATTGCCGTTCAGCTGGGCAAGGGGACAGAAAACAGAGAAATAAGTGCTTGGCCTGTACATTTGCTGTGATGAAGGCTGTTCCCTTCTGCTCCAGGCAGGTAGTTACCTTCAGCAAGAGGATGTCATTTCCCTCCTTAGGACTGGTAAAGTATGGGTGGCAGTGATACTCTTCGACTTCAAACTTTTGCCAGCTTTCCTCTTTCATTTGGACTGTGTGGGCTCCGAGGATGACAGTCAGAGGTTTGTGGCTGATAAAAATCAAGCATAGTGTATGTTGTTAGCTTTTTCCTGTCTTGCCTGGTAACACTGAGGCTTATCTCCCCAGGGTATGGCCAGGAGAGACCAGCCATGTGTACATATATTACATACATTGTGTATAGAGTGTGTGTGTGTATATATATATGTATATCTGTGCGTATGCTCTCTCATATATATACTAATGTATATGTACTATTAGCATAGACTGTATATATATGCATGTTTTAAGAAGAACGGTGGGATCAAGGAGCTCTGCCAGTGAATCTGCCCAGACAAGAGGCAGAGCAAGTTCCTGTCTTACAGGCAGAGTCTGCAAGGGTTCTTTTACCTCTAGATCTCAAACTGGGCAGATTTGATCCAGTGCTGCTGCTGTGTACTAAGATACGTGGACTGTTGGTCTGGGCTTCATAGGCCCGTGGAAGTCAAGGGATTTTTGAATCAGGAGCCTTCTATGTCCCTTTACTTGCCTTTACATCACCTGCAGAAGGGGCTGCCTTGGGAAAACTGGGAGGACCTTGGGTACATGTGTCTCCCAGGTGAGATGTGGACATCCAGGCTCCTGGGTTCTGCTGGTCCTCCCTTTTGCTGCTCGAGTGTGGGGACTGGCCCTGAACCTGGGTCACTGGCACCAGGGCAGATCTGTCAGCCCTGAGGTGAGCGGTAGCTACACCCAGAGTCATGCACATATAGAAAAGCCCTCCTGCCTGTCCATGCCCTAGGCTGTTCAGCTGGAGGGATGGAAAAGGGCTGGGCAAGCAGCTTGCTCATAGTAGGTAATTCTGCTAACAGTCTCGAACAGTCTCTTGGTGGCAGAAAGGACAAAGCCTGACAACAACCATCCCTGCCATGCCAGCAGGTCAGTGCCAGCAAGCGAAGAAGCCACTTTGACCTCTGGGTGGCATCTAGGAAGAATAAAATGAGTCATGGAGAGGGAATAAAAAAGAAAGGTAAGTATATGAGGGCGGGCTGGGGAGACAGACAGGGAGGGCTGCAGGGAGAGCTGTTGTGGTGCTGTCCCCCCAGCTGTGCCCTGCCCCACAGCACAGCCTGTGCTCCCTGCTGGGAAAAGAGTCTGCCCATGGCCATGTGGGAAGTGACTCCAACTCTTAGACCTCTGTGTAGGAGATGGTACCCGGGTCATGGTGATGCGATCGCCTCACTGCACCAGGTGCTGTATGAACACAGCAAAAAACTTACACAAAGCACTGAGCTGCTGTCATCACCCAATTCGGGGCCACAAGGAACCCTCCGCAGGAATGGTTGTTCTTTCCTTGCAGATAGGCCATGTAGGGTGTGGAGGGTGTCCTGGCTTCACCTCCTCCCTCCCTCCGATTCCAGGAATAATCTGCAATGGATAGGACTGAGGACAAGGGGATTGGAGGGCACAGGACATGCTGTCTGGGACTCATCCTTCCCCAACCCTCTCCTTGCCTCCAGCCCACTCTACTTACTGGTGTTGACTGGGGGCCACATCACCATCAGGAGAGGGATCAGGAGTGTCTGCAGGTGCTCCATCATGGTGTTCTGGGCTTCAGTGGATCCCTTAGAGGTGGGGTGCAGCCAGGGTCTCTTCCTGCTCCCAGCAAGGTTTTATAGCCTGAGACCAGACTCCAGGAAACCACAGAAGTCAGACTCATCTGACAAATCTCTCTGCAAGTTGCATACCTCAGCAATCTGAGGGGGGAATTCAGTCAATCTTAGCCTTGGGCATCAACCCACCTTCATCTTGGGCCTGATCTGGGGTATCTGACGTCCTTCTGAACCCAAAGCCAATTTTCGGTCATTGCCTTTGTGCTGGAAGCTGTGGGGAACGTGCTCACCCTTATCTCTTTGACTTCCAGTGGGCTCTTCCCTTGCAGCTTCTATTTGTTGTTGAACACTTGCAAACTCTCTTAATTTTCATCAGCAGCCCTACAAGATCAAGGTTTCTTTCACCTGATGCACCAGTTCCAAAGACCATGAAGTGGCAGTTGAGGGCTTTCCTGCTCTCTCTCAGTAGGTGTAGTCTTGTCTAATGGAGCAAAATTGCTGTGAATGTGTTTATAACACTGCACAGATATTAGGAAGAAATTCTTGGCTGTGAGAGTGGTGAGGCCCTGGCCCAGGTTGCTGCCCTATTGCTGGAAGTGTTCCAGACCAGGTTGGATGGGGCTTGGAGCAACCTAGTCTAGTGGAAGATGTCCCTGCCCATGGCAGGGGGCATGGAACGAGATGACCCCTAAGGGCCCTTCCAACTCAAACCATTCCGGGATTCTATGATAAGGGCAAAGTTTGAACATTCACAGTTCAGCTGTGACGAAATGGGGCTGACACTTCCTTGCTGCCCTCGCTAACTGATGGTAAATTTGCTTTCCTCTCTGCCTCCAGTGCCACTGGGTAAACCCCAAATTTAAGCCTAAAGGTTCCTATTCTCGTGCAAAGACTGCAAGGGCTGGAGCTTCGAGGAAAACCCTGACGTGACAAAGATTCACACTGCACAGATAAGCAGCTGTAGCCTGTTCACTTGCAGATTTCTTAACTGATAGCAGCTGTGAGCAAAAGCCCAAACATGGAACCTTCTCAGTTTCCCCGGGGCAGCCTGGGTGGTGAAGGCAAAGGTGACATAGTTTCCCTTCATCCCAGGCAGGAACATGGAGGACATATGAGCAGACATCAGGGCAGACTGTAGATCATCTCCTCCCTCTGATGGAAGCGACTAGTGGGAGACTTTGAAAGACCATGAGAGCAGGGTAAGCACCCCCTTCCCTTGGATTGCACACACTTTCTATATGTTTAAAATTCCCCACCGGTTTTCCCCACCACAAACCAGCTTAGTCTCCTCTTGAGTTTGCACAAACATCTGTCATTCTGTGCCAGAATGCTCAGTAGCTCAGTTATTTACCAATGCATTGTCTCTGTCCCTCATCATCTCCTCCAGGAAGCTCTAGCTCTCTCTGTATACAAGAGATGCTACCAGAAACTAACTAGAACAAAGGAGATGAAGGCTCAGAGGGCACGTTGTTTTTCTTCTGGTGCAGACCATGGAAGGCGGTTCAGACTCCAGTGCAGGAGTTGTCTGAAAACAGTGCTCATGCATCCTTTGTGGGGGAAGCTGGTGTCTCAGCACCATCTGGCTGAGAGGAGAGCCGTAAGCCTTTTGGGTTTGGGCCACCACTGGAACAGACTCTGCCAAGAGGAACAGAAACATGCCAACCAGCTTCACAGCAGACAGCCCCCAGCTAGGACTCACCCTTGCCTCCTCTCTGGGATCCTAAAGCTCTGTCCCTGACATCTCAACAGCCACCTTCCCCATGCCAAGGCCGCTGTCCACAAAAAGTCCAGTGAAGCCTCCTACAGCTGGTTTACCCTGTCATCCAGCCTGCTGTGTTGGCTGTACTCTGTCCTAGGGTCCAACATCTCCCAACCATAAGGTCCCTGCAGAGGGGATAGCCTTTACTCTGTAGAGAATGGCAGCTTTTGAGTCTTGGTACTGCTGATGCACCATGTCCTGTCAGCTGTCAGCTGCTTCCAGGAAGGTGATAATGATGCTGAAGTCGGTAAATCGAGTGTGTGCCCATCACTTTTCCCACCCCATTTCTAACTGGGCTTTTCTTCTCCTTGCAAAACTCTCATCACCCCCATGACCCCAGGAAGGGCAACCATAGCTTGTTTCTGAGCTTGCCAGCAATTCAGGATGCAGAGCCATGACTGCTGCTGTCCCAACAGTCTGGCCTCTCACTTGCAGCAGCCAGACCCTCCCTCCTTCTCTCTGTGGCAAGACCACAAGAAAGACAACACACACTGGGAAATGCAGCTTTGAGTTTACTGTGGATGTTTTAAGTGCAGCAAGGTTCAAGAGGGGACAGTGTTATCTCTGAAGGAAATGGGGTCTGTTGTGGCACAGCCTCTTTCTGTGCCATCAGGGACTATTCTTGCCTCTCTCAGGGTGTTTAGTATGGCTCTGAAGTGGCTGCCTGAGATGGGCAGGGAAGGGGACAGCCAGCAGCCTCAGAACAGAATGAAGAGGACCCTCATGTGCACCAAGTCACTTGGGTTCCCAAGGAGAGAGGAGGGAGTTGAGCCTTCAGCAGGGACAGGAAGGAAGCCATTGCAGTCTCCAGGGCCACATCTGAGCTGGAGTAAGTGCTGTGGCTGCTGCTACTTCTTCATGACTTTTTTGATCCAGGGCAGGTAGTTGGAGATGCGGGTGTAGACCCCAGGTGGGGCGTTATACCCAAAGGAAACAATGCCTTGTGCCACTTTATTGCATACCAAGGGCCCACCAGAATCTCCCTGGGGACAGATGAGACTGATTTTAGAGGCCTCTTCCCTGTGGGAACAGGTTTTCCCCTGGTCCCTCCCTGCCTAGGGGGTCTATGGCTCTGCTGCTGCCCCACATGCCCACCTGGCTGGAGGAGCTGCCCCAAGCTGGTGAGTTGGGGCTCTACCTCTGCTACTGTGCACGGACTGTGGTGTCAAGATGTCCAGAGAGTTGGTTCATATGGGAGCTACAGATCAAATGCTTGTTGCCTGCCCTGGGAATCAGCTCCATCTGTGGCAGCAGCAGCATCTGCTCTCAGAGAGCCAAACCCCAGCCTGCTGGCAGCCCCTACCTGGCTGGAATCCTTCAGCTCATGGAAGCTGCCGGCACAGATCATGCCAGTGTCAAGATGTGGATAGAAGAGGGTGCATTTCCTGCGGCTGTAGATGGAGACTTTGGTTTCAAAGAGCTTGTTGGTCACCTGGTCGTCATCAATCAGACCCCAGCCGGCGATGCTGCACTTAGTGCCTGTGGGGAGGTCACTGCTGGTCTTGGGCAGTGGAATGGTCTTGACATAGTCATTGAGAGTGGCCTTTGATGTCAGCTGGGAGAAAGCAGGGTTTTGGAGAAGGTTATGAGTAGGAGAGCTGAAGAATGCTTTCTACGCAGAGGTAGGGGAGGTCTAGCAGGACATGTGGCACTGTAAGCTCTAGTGAGCTCCTGTGAATGTGGCATATGGCTCCAAGCCCTGCCAGTGGTTCCCTCCCAGGTCCCTCCCAGTCTTGCCTGCCTCCAGCAGTTTGGGCAGAAGCAGCTTTGCAGAGGTGGACCCTGCCAGACCCACAGCCCCATCCCACCCTCTGCCCCACTGCCCACTGCAGAACCGCCTTGCCTTGAGCAACATGATGTCATTAAACATGGTGTCAGGGTCGTATTCAGGGTGCTCGTGGTATCTGAGAACTCCCCGGACCTGCTGGGTTGTTTCTGGTTTGTGGATGTCGTGAGCCCCCAGGATGACTGTGATATTCCTGGCCACAACATAGAGCGTAGAGGGGGGAATAAGGTTGGGTGTCACCCAGCTCCCTCCCCTTTGGCAGGCAGGTGGAGAGAGCTGCAGAGAACAGGAGGAAGAGGAACCTACTCCAAAAACGCTCCAGTGAAGGACATCACAGGTTAGGTGAGAAACAAGGGGATAAAGCTCCCATATGAAGTACTCACCCCATGCAGTGTGCGGCTGTCATCACCCACTCAGGGGCCACCAGGAAGCCCCCACAGGCAGACATCCCTATCTTCAGGTATGCCATGTAAGGGTGGGAGTGGGGCTGCGCCTCATGGCCCCCTACAATCTGACCCTGTAGAGCACCTGAAAGACACCCCACTGCAGAATGAGCCAATGGCTCCTGAGGTGAGAGCCCAGACGAGCAGCCTCACTTGCAACAGCTTGCAGAACCCCAGCTTACTGGCACTGGCCCATGGGCAGGAGAGCAGGAGCAGCAGGGCCACCAGTGGCTGAGGCTGGCACATCTCTCCCACAGCTGGACACTCTTTCCAAGATGTGTGGAAGTCTGAGTTTCCTTGTGCCCAGAGGCTGGTTTTATACCCTGGAACCAGCTGTACCCAGCAGCCAGGAAACCATGTGCAATGGGCTGATTGTGCTAATCAGAACAGGGCAGCACCCCTGCAGGTCTGTGGGCATCGCTGCTGCCCTGGTCTGCTCAGTGGCCATGTGGCCTGTGGCTGTGATTGATGAGCGATAGCACAAGACAGAAAGGCCAGGGCAGAGAGAGCCTGGCACACCATAGTCCCAAAGCCTCAGGGATGCTGACCAGGCGAGGTGTTCTAGGGTGTTTTTTAGGTGTGATTTAACATTTCTCCCACAGTTTCTGTTTAATGTTCTTGGCTTGAGGAAATGCAAGGTTTTAAAGAAAAGCCACTTAAAAAACAAACAATCAACAAAACTTTGCCATTTAGGGTCATTAATGTGGTCTAGAGGAGATGATCCTGAAACTTTTTCTTTCAATATTCTTGTTTACCTTCAAATCAAAAGATGCACTTCAGAGACTCTTCTTCTACAGAGACCCACCATCACCAACACCCACTTTCAATGAACTGACAGCCAGACACAACGACTGTCCCTGGGACATTTCTTTGAGCACTGTGAAGGGCCAGGTCTCCAGGGTTTGGTGTCAACCCACGTCAGAGGGGCCTTGCTGACTCTTCTTGGCTCCTCTGGGTCCAGAAGCATCCTGCCAGGTTGGGGACTACATTGTGCCTCTACAAAGAGGACTGCCTGCTGCTGCACAGCAGAAGAGACCAAAGTGAGGAAATGCAACCACCCAACTGCCAGGAGTGATCAGTCATTTTTAAACCAGCACAACTCCACCCTTCCTGGAGCAGAAAAACACCTGCGGGCAAGTGGATGCCTTGGCTGATGTTGGGCTGTGCTAGGGCCATGCAGCAAGGACAGGATGGGTGGGTGGGGAGGTGGAGATGCGGGACATAGATGAGGATGCCAGCTGTTCATGAGCCAGCCTGGGGGCTGCCTGACAGGGCCCACTCTGTAGAGTTTTGCCCACTTTTTTTTTAAATCATATTATCAGAAAATACAAGTTTTAATCAGAACTGTGCAGCACCACAGCAGGAAAACCTCAACAGAAATCATCGATGTTTTATCTTGTACTTGTAACTTGCTGTCTTTCCCTTGCAGCTGCTTGTGGCCCCCCTACAGTCTGGGACCGGATGCCCTCCTGAGAGCAGCAGCCCCAGGGAAGGAGGGACTGGGCAGGCCACTGGCCATGGACCCAGGGAGCTGGGCTTCAGGCCGCTACTGTCCTGTTCTCTCTGGCATCCCTGACTGCAGACAAATTCCTCCCTCTGGGCCCTCAGTGCTTTTGCCTTCCTGTTGACCTCTGGAGAGTTCCAGGGCTTCTGCTGCTAAGGATACTCACGTGAGTATCCCTCAATACCTGCTCTAGCCATGGATTTTGTAGGGGGTCCACAGTGCTGCAGCTGCCATCCATGCCCCCCCTGGTCCTTCCAAACCCAGGACTTGGCAGCTATCAGGCAGTTGCAAGTAGACTGTAGCTTTTATCTGGAGGAAAGAGATGAGAAACATCGCGGGATGGGGTGTCCTGACCCCGCCTCACTTCATTGCTAAGAAAGAACATCTGAAATTAAATGGCAGCGAAGGAGAAGTACCAAGATAAAGCTCAGCCTGCGTCTGTGCAGATAGCAGCAGGGACATGCTGTACAACAGGAACTCTCCCTCGTGTGGGTGCCCAGCCGAGGGAACTCTTACCCCCCCCAGCCATGGAGCTGGGAACTCCACACCTCAGGTCTGGTGGCAGCAGCTTTGAGGAGGACATGGGGCTGGATTTGTACCAGCCAGCTGTGCTCTGCTGAGCGAATTGCATGGAGGGCAGGGGACCCAAGAACCATCTCCAGGCTCCTCTGGGGATGGGACCCTACCCTGACTTGCTGTGAGGCAGGAGCAGTGTCTGAGGTGTGTGGTGACTTGCAATGGGTGGGGGGGGGAGGGCTGGAAGGGCTGAGACACAGCTGGGACACAGTTCAGGCAGCTTCCCAGAGCTAGTCCCTCTCTCTGCATGCAACATGCCTCACAGGTACCCAGCTCATTCTGCCATGGAATGACCAAACAAACTAGATTCTAGGACGAGCAAGGAACAAGGTTTTGCCTCACTGGAACAGCTCTTGACAAAACAATTAGCACGGTCTTTTAGGCAACACCTGATGTGCTTATGTAGGGGGCATTAGGAAGAGCCTCCAATATTTTGCTGGTCCAGAGGACCTGGCACCCCATGGGTGAGTGTGTCAACCTGTCCCAGCTGCTCATCTGCCTTGAGCCCTCCTGTCATTAAAAATGTTTGCCTCCCACCAATCTCATGTTCTCCACAGATCTCCCCTGCAAAGAGCTCATTCCTGTCAGGAATCTCTGTTCTGAGACTCCTCACATGCTGCCAGCTCTTTGGGAAGCTACTTAGGGCCCTTGAAAAGGCAAATGTCTCCATTCTCTGATCTTTCAGGAACACTCCACCAGTTCTGTCCTGAGCAGACAAGTTAGCCGGAGGCTCATCCTGAAGCAAGAGCAAAGTGAGGGTTATGTGTAAGGGTCACAGTGACCCTTTGGATTCCAGTTCTTCATGGGGAGCATCAGCCCAGACCATTTGGGAGTGTGCTCTTTGTGCTGAACGTGCAAACCTGCACTCCTCTAAACTGAGCTGCACTCCTGGCCCAGCCTTCCTGCTGATTTCCGCACCTTCAATCTTGGGGTCATCTGCTGACTTTATCAGCATGAGTTTCTTTCCACACTGCTGATAAAAGGCCAAAACAACGGCTGAAAGGGTGAAGGTGGAGGATGGAGCCCTCAGCTTTTGATGAGAACCACTCTTGCTTGCACATGACTTCCTGCAGCAGGAGCCCCCTATGCACTTTCCACTTGTCTATGCTGCCATCCAGGCTAGAATCTCTCCACTCATCCAGCAGTGGATAGACTCCCTGGACAACTCCCTGTTTGCCATGCTGATGGAAGAAGTCACTGCTCTTTGCTCTCAGCCTGGGGACCTCTTCATGAATTTGTGCCAGTCTGGAGTGAGAACACAGGTGAAAGTAGGACATCTGCTGTGATCCTGAGTTAAAAGGTCCTCTGTCTTTCTTTTATCTATGCCTTTTTGCAGATGATTTGGGTGGGGTCCATCCTCCACACAGAATGTGGTTGATGTTGTAACTTCCCTTTTTCAACTTTGATAGGTAGAAGTCTCACTTATTTTGCACAAGGAGTTCTCCCCTCTACCTGCTCTGTCCTGGGTCTTGGACAAGCATCTGGAGAGCACTGCCAACTGCGGAACCTCCCTCCAGCAGCAAGAGCCTCATACCAGCCATGACAGGTGAGTCATAAGGCAAATTCCCAGCCACAATTGGGAACATTGCATTGCAAGACTCTCCAGTTGAGTTTTGCAGACGTAGGGAATAGGTCAATGATAGACATTAATATTACAGTCACATTTGGATTCCTTGGTTCCAATCTCAGTGCAGCACTTTGTGCCTTCTGCAATGACAAGAGGCAGCACCTTTTTGCCTCCTTCCCTGCCTGTGACCCAGACAATGGGAAGATTCTGGCCCATCTCTAGAACGTGCTTGAAGGTGGGGGGATGCAGTGTCAGGGCACATGCTTAGCTTTGACCAGATGGTTTCCTTTGAACTGGATGGAGCTAAGCCCCAGCTTCAGTCACATGGGTGCCTGGAGTTGCTGCACAGACTGCAGGACGTGGATGGACCTGTTCTGAGAGAGTTGCAGGAGCTGGGCCCACAGAGAAGCCCAGAGGGGTGACAACATGGAGCTTACTCCTGAAGAAGGATGTATCTGATCGTAGGTGGTGCACGGGGCAGTTGATGAAGGGGCAGTTGCTCTCTGGCAGGTTCAGGGATGAATTTAGTACCACAACAGGCAAAGCACTTAGTATCTCAACTGTCTGCTTTAATAGCTCTTACTAGCACTTGGTTCAGTTCAGGCCCACGGGCCTTACCCATCAAGGTGGGAGGTATTGCTTCATTTGACCCAGACTGCTCTGATCCAAAGAGGGGCCTGACATATTATTTCATTCATGTCCCACCATCACAACCACAGCAAAGCTGACAATAGCCAAACCCTTACCAAGAAATGGTGATAGCTGTTAGGAACAGTAACTCTCACTCACAACAGGAAACTTTATTAAACAACAGGAAGCCTATGTTCACGGTGGACTTACAAAACACCTCACTCTCCTCTCCCCTTGCTCTTTCAGTGCTGCAGGGCTGCCAGACAGGACTCTAACTCTCCTCTCCACACTAAGCAGGGCTGTTGGGTTTAGAGCCAGTCCTGTGTGGCAGAGTCTCATGGCTACTTTAGCCCTTAAACAGAGGATCTGCTCTGCCCCAAACCCTACCTGATCCCTTCCTCCATCGTGTATCCCTTGGCTGCTGACCCAGCCTCAGAAGATGGATGGTCCAGTGCTAAGCTGGCTGTTGAATCACTCCCTTCTCCTTCCACTGGACTCTGCTCAATATCCTGAGCTCAGACTTGACCTGCTCGACAGGAAAGGCTCCTGCCTGCAGCTGGCTGCCATGAGGAATGTGAACATCATCCTGCAGCACTACAACTTCACAGGCAAGCTAACCAACCGGCAGTCTGAGGACGAGGGCATGGGTCTCATCCGCACAATCTTCGTCATCATCAGCTGCATCATCATCCTGGAGAACCTGCTCGTGCTGCTGGCCATCCTGCGGTGTCTGAGAGCCCGCCGCTGGGTCTACTCCTGCATTGCCAGCATCACTGTGAGTGACCTGCTTGCAGGAATTGCCTACCTCTCTAATCTCTGCCTCTCAGGCAAGAAGACCTTCCAGCTTTCACCTCAGCTCTGGTTCCTGCGGGAAGGCATCCTGTTCATTGCGCTGGCTGCCTCCACCTTCAGCCTGCTCGTGACAGCCATCGAGCGTTATAGTGCCATGGTGAGGCCGATTGCTGAGAATGAAGCCAGCAAGACCCTGCGCTTACGCGGCCTCATCATTTCCTGCTGGCTGCTGGCCCTCGTCATAGGACTGCTCCCACTGCTGGGCTGGAACTGCCTGTGTGACTTCAGTGCCTGCTCTGTGCTCCTGCCTCTATACTCCAAGAACTACATCCTTTTCTCTGTAGTCATGTTCAGCATCATCCTCCTGGGGATTATTGGCCTCTACATCTCCATTTTCCAACTGGTCCAGGCCAGTTCTAAGCAAACCAGTTCTCGGCACAGCCGCAAGCGTTCCCTGCGCTTGCTTAAGACTGTGCTGATGATCCTGGGTGCCTTCATCATCTGCTGGAGTCCCCTCTTTGTTCTGTTGCTGTTTGATGTCTTCTGTGAGACCCAGACCTGCACACACCTCCACAGCCTGGACTGGACCTTGGCTCTGGCCTTGCTTAACTCAGGCGTCAACCCCATCATCTATTCCCTGAGGAGCGTGGAGGTGCGCCGTGCTGTGGGAAGCCTGCTGTGCTGCTGCTGTGTCAGGGCTGGGCTTTGCAAGCCTGGGAACTGCATGGTCATCACAGATATCAACTCTGGCTCATCCACAGAGAGCTCACTGCGCTACCGGGAGAGTTTCCGCAGCTCTGTGGCACTGAATGCTAGGCCCAGAGCACCTCTCTCCAGCAACTCCAGCATGATGAGCAATCTCCCCAGCCTCTGAGAGGCCATGGGAAGAGCAAGAGGTGCCAGATAGCTCCCAGGACCTCATTCTGCTGGTCCTGGCCTGGCAGAACTGTAGCCTACGTGCAACTCAGGCTGACCAGGGGCAGCCCCACCCCAGTTGTTAACTGGGCTTTCCAGTCCCATCAGACTGGGATTTTGTTTCAGTGTGGGTGCAGCACAGGGATAGGCATTGCTCCCAGGCTGGGAGAGAAAGATATGGGTACATTTTAGCATTGATGCTCTGCTGAGAAACTGCAGTGCCTAGGTTATAAGTGTGTGTGCTCTGTGTGTGCAGACAGACACTGTACCTGCCCAGATGAGGGTATTTTGCCCCAGGGCACAGTGACAAGTGGGCTGGGCATCCCCAACCAGATGGCCCCCCTTACCCCTTGAGGTCGGGCTGGGTTGGCAGTGCTGCCGCTTCACATCATGCAGGGCTGGAGGCGATACTTTGAGTCTTCTCCTGAAGTTTACAGCCTTCTGGAGCTGCTGTGACGGGCACAGCTGCTGGGAAAGAATGCAGGCTTGATGTCAAGAACAACTGGATTTGCAAGTGCAACTGTGTGCTGTTGTGGGGCAGTTCCGAGCCCCCTGGCCGGGAATCAAGTGCCCACCTGCAGTGCAGCACAAACCAGCCAGAGGACAGCAGAGGGCTGCAGCAACAGCCTAGGCTCTCTCTGGAGTGCTGAGGTTGGACACTATGCCCGGGCAAATGCCGTGACAGTGCTTACAGTCTGGCAGCAAGAAGTGAGAGCCCTGCCCTGCCCTGCCTCTGGGCATGGGGCTGCACCTGCAGTGACAGCCCGGGCACTACCACAGTGACTGGGGAGCCTGGGGCCACCCTAGGTCTGACAGAGACACACTAGGGCCTGAAGACACTGCCAGCTTGTGCCTCAGATCCCTGCTCCTCTATTCCCTAATGCAGGGAATAATCAGAGCAGCACTCAAACACATCCTCTCACCCTGCAAAAAGGACAAAGCCACGGAAGCACTGTGGGCTCACACAAAACCTGCTGGCCCAGCCCCTCCACGGGAACTGTTATCAACCCATTTGTTTTGCATTAAATCGAGGCGACCAGAAAGTCTTGGGTTAATTTTGCCGTAAATTTTTTACTTCCTGAAGGTCAGGTACTCGGTCTCCGCCGCGTAATCCAGAAGCCGGGCAGCACCCAGCAGACGTTCCCTGTAGGCCCGGAACAGCCGGAGCCCGCCCTCCCGTTCCCAGGACAGGGGGATCACCCCGCTCACGGGGACAGCGGAAATCCCCCGTCCCGCCCAGTCCCGTTCCGTCCCGTCCCGTCCCGTCCCGTTCCGTCCCGTCCCGTCCCGTCCCGTTCCGTCCCACCCCACCCTGTCCCGTCCCGTCCCGTCCCGTCCAGCGCTCGGGGCCGCTCCGGGCCGGCCCGTGGCGCCCCCTGCAGGCCCGGCAGGGCTGGCCGAGACTACATCTCCCAGCAGCCTTTGCCGCGGGACGCGAACTACAGGTCCCGGCAGGCCGCGGGGACGGGCCGTGCGTACCGCGCGTGCCGAGCAGGCCGCGGTGCCGGGACCGCGGCGATGCTGGAGGAGGCGGGCGAGGTGCTGGAGTCGGTGCTCAAGGCCTCGTGCCTCCCGCTCAGCGTCCTGCTCTTCGTGCCCGCCGTGCTCCTGCTTCTGGGCCCGCCGCCCGCCGCCGAGGCCGCGCACGAGTTTACGGTCTACCGCATGCAGCAGTACGAGCTGGGCGGGCAGCCCTACGGTGAGAGAACCGCGCGGCCCGGTCAGGCTCGGCTCTTCCGGGAGGTCGGACCCCGGGCAGCGGCCTCTTCAGG
The DNA here is from genome assembly GCF_025592945.1 of Manacus candei. Taxonomy (NCBI): domain Eukaryota; kingdom Metazoa; phylum Chordata; class Aves; order Passeriformes; family Pipridae; genus Manacus; species Manacus candei. The sequence continues at coordinate 126,339 of NW_026138128.1, read as the reverse complement.
GGTGGTGGGCCCTGGGAGGAACCTCGACCCCCGGGGAGGAGCCTCGGGTAGGCCGCGGAGCCGCGGGCGGCCCATGGAGGGCGGCCCGTGGAGGGCAGCCCGGCCCAGAAGAGGCCGCAGGAGGGCTCGCGGGGGCTCTGGGAGGCGGTCAGCCGGGTCCGGAGCCAGGCCCAGGAGCGGGGGAGGGCGCAGGAGGGCTCTGTCTGGCTGAGTTCCACTGCCCAGGCTCAGCACTGCCAGGACGGTGCTGAGAGCTCCACCGTGGTGACCTAGAGGTAGTCAAGGACCCCACAGGCTTGTCTATGGCTGAGCTCTCTGTGTGTCGAGGAATCCAGCTACATCCCTCCTGCATTCTGGGATACTTGGTCGGGATCCTAGTTTTGTTCTCTTGCCTTTGACTCCTCTATTGACAGGTTGATTCTTCTTCCATCTCTTCTTCATTCTCAGCAGTATCTGTTGCTCCAGTGGCTTCATTTCAGGGCCTATCCTGTTACAATTCTTCTGTTGTGTTACAGTTGACTTCCTCTGTTCTGTTACTTCCAGGTTGCCGATTGTGCAACACCTTTCCAAGCCAGAAACACACCCTGTTGTGTGAATCCTTGAAGTGCTGTAACCCTCAGCCTCTACCCCCGTGCACTCACGGACCCAGAATCAAGGGTTGTTTCTGAGTCTTCTGTAGATATTTTATTCCAGGCCAGGGCATGTGCTCTGTTCATGAGTGACTCTTCCGAAATTTCAGACTTATGTTAACAATCTGGCATTACAGCCTCAGGTTTCCTCTGCCACTTGGATGGATTGTGTGTTTCCTTTGCTCCTTCCTACCCCCTTTGGGAAGCTGATGGTCCTGTACCTTGTGTGTTCTGAGATGTCCTTCAGGATAAAAACTATTTGATGTTCCAGCCAAAAAGACCAAATACACATTGCTGCTCAGTCTCTTCTTGCAGGGGGAAGAGTTTTTTTGTCAACATCAGTCATAGAGCAATTTAAGAAGAAACTTGGACTTCCTCTAATGCTAATAGAGTTCTTTAGTTTGTAAATGAATTATTATTAACCAGCTCTCTGTAGAGAAACTGCAGAAAATCAACCTGTCTTGCTGTGCTGTCAGAAAATACTCTTGTGTCTGCTCTGTTTAGGTGTCAGAGGAGCAGAATTTTGGGTCCACATATTGCTATGTTTACACATCATTCTTTGGGAAACTAGAGAGGGATTATCCTCATTTTGAATCATTTTTTTTTCTGATTGGAGCAGGGGTGTTCTTAATACTTGTTTGTTATACAGTGTCAGAGTTCTGTGAGGAGAATTTACATCATGCCTTGACTCTGTTTACGGGTGTATGGCGATTCTATGACCTTTGATGAGACCAAACTAAAGTTAAGCTAAGTCAGGTTTAAATCTAACACTTAGCAGCACTCCTCTTTGAACAGAGGCTCAGATGCCTTCTGGAGCACCTTGTTCCATCCCTGACTCTGTGGGGGTGTAGAGGGATGAGGTCCTCTGTAGGTGCCAGAGTTATAGAGGAAGAAACTGAATTTGGAGCAATATAAATTGTAAGGTGGATTTGAACCTCTCTGTACAAGAGAGGTTATGTACAAGATGTCCTTTTGGTCCTCCCTTGGAGAATGCAGGAGCTGCTGGCAAGCCTACAGACTGCTGTTCTCCCAAAGAATTGCATTTCCTTGTAGGGGATTTGATATGCTGAAGCTGAGAGTAGGAGAGAGCGAGCAGCTAGGAGCAGCCTGCTCATCTGTCACTTCCCCAGCTACAGACCTGTCCTTGTGGGTGGGCAAGAGCAGCCTTTTGGGTGACACAGGGTAGGTAGCCTGGTGTCTCTGCACAGCCTCCATCCTCTGCATGCAGGGGTGATCCTACAGCTGGGGGATGCAGGAGGCTCTAGAGAGACCAGGCTCTCTCCAGAGGTGTTGCTGCCAGCAGGTGTCAGGTGCAGGTGAGCAAACAGCCTGTGTGGTTGTGTTGAGCAGGTAGACTGGAAGGTGGGCAAGGCTGTATAATGCTGGAATAAGGGGAGTCTGGCAGGACATGGCTGCAGAGGTGTTGCTCTGATGGATTGCAAGAAAAACCACAGATCTCTGCTCCTTCTTGGATGAGGGGGAAGAGGCGGACTTAGCTTTCTGCAGGTCCTGGCTGCTCTGAAGTTCATCAAACTGTCACAAAGACTGTTCTGAGAAGGAGCTAGGCTGGAGCAAAGGGGTATGTTGAAAGCATAAGTTGAAGCAACTGACAAGGCCTGTTGCTGTTCTCTGCTGCCAGGCACCAGGAGCGCAGTGCTCAACACAGAAGCACGCACAGTAGAGGCGGATGTCCTGAGCCGCCGCTGCGTCATGATGCGGCTGGTGGATTTCTCCTCAGTACCAGAAGGCTCTCCGCCAGTCAGCTGGGGCTGTGGTCATCATCTTGCCACGATCTATCTCTTCTGTTCCACAGGATGTTGTAAGGGTAAAAAAAAATAAAGTTTTCTTTCTCTTCCAATGGGAGATTTATTTGAGAGAAGCTTGGGTTGCTGCAGGACTGGAAGCTCCTGTTGTAATGCACAACAAGTCATATTCTAATATTAAAACTTACCTCTCTGCTTTGATTGTTAATATTTTCCTGCCCTCTTTCATGTTTAGCAGATGCTAAGTTTGTGTCTCACTTAAATCCTCAGCAATTCATGGAGATAGAGCCAGAAATGCTTGCTATGGAAACCATTGTGCCAGTCTACTTTGCAGTGGAAGATGAAGAGCTGCTGTCTATCTATGAACAAACACGGGCTGCTTCTGCATCACAGGGTTCTGCCTCAGCTGCAGAAGGTGAGTTCTAACAAGTGGGGGAAAGGTTTGAGGAAGACAGGCCTGGGAGCAGTCTGCTGTGTCCTGTACACCATGAACCACTGTTCTGTCACATTCATGTTTATTCTGACTTTGTCAAAGAGTTTTGAGAGTCAGTGGAAGAAAAACTCAGTATGAGAGAGTATTACTTGACTATATTTGGAAATACAGTTGCATGAAGTTCTCAGCTTCACACTGTTGCAAATAAGATATAAATCAAAACTAGGTTAAAAACAACATTGAAGATGTTAAGTGACGGTGGTGTGTTGGTAAAAGCTGAAGCTTTTTGTCTGACCACACCTCCGTTTGGTGCTTCCATGTATCCCCTTGTAAATAACTTGACTGTCTTACTGACCTGCTGTTTATGATTAACTTTAGAACTGCTGGAGAAAAGTTTTTGTTTTAGGACAGAATGAAGATGTATGGTCTCCAAGAAACTGTGTCATTGCATAAACACAAGTGACAAGTGAGAGGGCTTAAATGGTTTAAAGCTGGTCTTTTCAAAGTGCAGTTAGCAAGGAAAATAAAGGGATGAAACTTCCCTGGGTGTACATTGTGGTTTTGGGGTTTTTTTGTTCTAGTTCTGCTGCACACAGCAACTGCCAATGGCTTCCAGATGGTGACCAGTGGGGCCCAAAGCAAAGCTATCAATGACTGGCTTATACCCAGTGTGGAGGTGAGTAGTATGTGGATTCAAACTGGCAATGTTGATGGAATGAATTATTTTATTGGGACTTCATCAGACATTTGGACTGATAGGGCAAGTCAGGGGAGTCTCAGCCATGTAAGTATCTGGAGTCCTCAAAACTAAGGCCAGGGCAGACTCAGCAGGCATGTAGAAATGAAGCTGTCTTTGTACAGGTACACAAGAGGTGACGTGGAGTGACACTGCTCTCTTTCCTCTGCAGGGAAGGCTAACAGGCCTGGGTGGAGAAGACCTGCCCACAGTTGTGATAGTTGCCCACTATGATTCTTTTGGAGTGGCTCCAGTGAGTATTCTTTTTTCCTGCAGCTGTCTGTTCCTGTCTTTTTTCCCCATTTGGCCTTTGCCCATGTGTCTTTTCTTGGCCTTAAGGATGTGGGGCAGTTACAAGTGAAGCGTGGTGGTGTGCTATCTTGAAGCTGTTCTGGTATGTGAGAATCAGTGTAGGTTTGTCACCTTGTCTTTGTCCCGCTTCATCCTGCAGTGGCTGTCACACGGTGCTGACTCCAATGGCAGTGGTACCTCAGTGCTTCTGGAACTGGCCAGGCTGTTTTCCCGGCTCTACACCTACAGACGTACCCATGCTGGGTAAGAAACTGCCCTGTTTATGCTTAAATGTGTGTAGCTGAGAACAGATAAGATGGGCTTTTGCTCCAGACCTACAGTCTGGGTGTTACAAACAGTCCTTCAATTTGCTCTGTTCTGTTTCCATCTGAGTACGGCTGCTGTTAATGGCCAAGCTCCTTCCTCTGTTCTCTTTGCTGTAGCTCCGCTCAAGCTTAGGGACAAGTGGAGAGAATGATATGGGAAGTAGATTCCATCCTCAAGCAATGGGAACTCCCCCTTTTAATCTGTCTTGCCATTACCTGAGTATGTGGCATGTAGGAAGTGTTTGTTAATGGGCAGTTTGCCTTGGATGTCAGGTGCTAGTAGTTGTGATTTTACCACACCTCCAAGACTGAGTAAAGGAGTTCTTGGGAGTGCAGCATGCTAACGCTTTTCTGGCTTCTTTGATGGGCAGGTATAACTTGCTGTTCTTTGCATCTGGAGGTGGCAAGTTTAATTATCAAGGAACTAAGCGGTGGCTGGAAGACAATTTGGACCACACTGGTGAGTAAGGGGCTGACATTCCAGCATGTTCTGTGGCAAAGTCCGTGTCAATACAGTTGTGTTAAATGTCTGTTATTAATTGTCAGTCCTCCTGTGAGAATCTCCTTGTGTGAGCCTTGCTTTTTTGGGATGGAAGTCCCAGCACAAGACATAGCAATAAAGGCTTGTATTTTTCTGTTGCAGATTCCAGCCTGCTGCAGGACAACGTAGCATTTGTTCTCTGCCTCGATACTCTGGGCAGAGGCAATAGCCTTCATCTCCATGTCTCAAAGCCTCCCAAGGAGGGGACCTTGCAGCATGCATTTCTGAGAGAACTGGAGATGGTAATAAAAACATTTTAGGTACATGGGAACTTGGGACTTAGTGTGGGGAGCTGCAGCTCTCCAAGAGAGGAAGGACAATGTAAAGAAATGGTGTGTCATTGCAATATTTCATGTATTATTTATGGTCACTTGATTTGAAGTGCAGACAAATTCTCATGCTGCAGTTCTAAATGAAGCAGAGTAGATCTGCTGCATTTTCCACTGCACTTCCTTATGGCTTCCTTATATTACCCTGTAGTGACATTAAAACAGCTCTTTTTGATATGAAACCAGCTTTATAATGGCAATAACTGCACCTTACAGGTGGAGGTGTGTTTACCTTCTGGAATGCAGAAAAAGTGGGTCTAGGCAGACAGGGCAGTGCATGATGGGATAATGCAGTGGGTAGCATGACACCCGTGTATGGCATGTCCTTTCCTTCAGGTTGTTGCCAGCCAGTTTCCAGAGGTGAAGTTTTCCATGGTGCACAAGAAGATTAACTTGGCTGAGGACATGCTGGCATGGGAGCACGAGCGGTTTGCGATCCGACGCTTGCCAGCATTCACCATCTCCCACCTGGAGAGCCACCGTGACAGCCTCCGCAACAGCATCATGGACAGGAGGTGAGAGGCCTTAGGGAAGGAAGGCTGCAGTTTAAATCCAGCCCCTACACCCAAATTGGCTTCACAGCTGCTTGTGTTGTTCTGATGGTCAGGAGACAGGTGACAAAAACACCGCGAGTTGGGCTCTGGATTCAGGCTCGTGCATGATGCAGTGAAAAAGGGTTGTTTCTAGAGGAAACTGATGCCATTGGCAAGTCCATAATCCCTTCTTTTTTCTTTAGGGCACGGATAGACACTAAAGCACTGATCAGGAATACTAGGATCATTGCTGAAGCTTTGACAAGGGTCATCTACAATTTAACAGACAAGGTAAGAGCTGCCCACCATGCAGTGCTGACCAGACTTGTCCTGCCCAACCAAGCTTGCTCTCACCAATAGCCTGGATTGCTTGTTTGTTTCTTTTTTTTTTTGCCATTGCAGGGAGCACCTGCAGATATGCAGATCTTCACAGATCAGATGGTGAGCACAGTGTGGTTTTGTAACCTGTGGGAAGAAAGAATCTAGAGTCTGGGAGAGAGGTCTGGTCTCAGCATGTGTGTAGCTGATGCCCTTTATTTGGTGGTATTTTTCTGTAGCAGATCCAGCAGGAGCAACTGGAGTCAGTGATGGACTGGCTGAGCAGTCAACCCAGGGCTGCCCAGCTGATTGATAAAGACAGCACCTTCCTCAACACCTTAGAATATTATATGGGACGCTACCTGAAGGATGTCAAGCAGCATCATGTAAAGGCAGACAAACGGTAAGAAAGGAGATGAAAGAACCAGCCAGGGCATGCAAACTGGTTTCCCCCTCTAAAGAACTGTCTCTGAACTGCAGCTTTTCTGGTTTCTTGGCATGCAGCTGGAAGGGATTGCTCTTTTCTGCTTTTCTGACAGTTTTGGTTCATGCTCTCTGTTCTAGAGAAAGCTGTTTACCATTCCTCCCAGCACAGTAACAAGACCCAGCAGCTCCCTCTGTCTGAAGAGCTTGTTTTTTCACTGTTTTGGTTCCACCTTTCCCACTCTGAGTGCAGGAAAAGACTGAGGTCTCCTAGACAGCTTTCATTAATTGTGAAAGGGCAGCTTACATCCCATCTTACATGCTTAGGCTGAAGCGGTTTAGTGAACACAGGGAGGAATCTTTCACATAGCTCTTTGGAGACAGCTGAATAGCATGTGTTCTGAATTGTGTCCTTAGGCTTCTGATTTGGGGAAAAGAAAGACCTGATGACTAAAATCAGCTCAAAATTAGTATGCAAGGTGGTCATGCTTCCCTGTCTCTGGGTGGGTGGACTCCTTGGGGACAAGTCTGGGCTGTCCTCACTACAGTGTCAAGAAGTGTAATAGAATCTGAAAAATTTCTTCTTTGCACAGGGATCCTGAGTTTGTTTTCTATGACCAGCTGAAACAGGTGATGAATGCATACAGGTATGGAATTCCCTTGAGCACGTTGGGCTATTGTCTCACTCCGTGGCGGCAACTGCTGTAGCAATTTCATGTGTACTTTCTTTATGACAGGGTCAAGCCAGCGATCTTTGACCTGCTTCTAGCTGTCTGTATTGCAGCCTACTTGGGCGTTGCCTATGTTGCAGTGCAGGTAAGAGAAGAGAAGCAGGAAACAGACATATTATTTTCCTTATAAATCATGGTAGCACAGTAACTGGTGTTCACACAGTCCCAGCACTAAAGCTGGAACAATAATGCCATCCCACTCTAAAAGCAGTTATCCAGAACAGCTGGCTGTTTTGGTGTATGTCTTTGAGTATTTCAGTTGGCTGTGCTGAAGGCAGTCTCTTGCCATTCTAGTGCAAAACTGGTTTTTTAGAGCTGTTTCTTGTAGTCAAGGACATGCATAACTCACTTGCTAAGCTATTTTGCCTTCAAACTGAGACTACTCAAGGCAACTAAAATTTGCTGTAATGTTAAAAGTTTGTTGTAGTGAGTTAGTGTTAGGAAATATCTGAACTTGGGATGCAACTTAGAAATGCATCTTCAGAGTTTTGGTTTCTTTTTTCAATGAAACCATAAATACATCCTATGCCAGTAATCCTGGAAATGTGATACTCCATGCCTTGGCCACTCTGTTTATATGTAATGTTTTTGTGTAAGTGTTACCCAAGCCACTGTGAGTGAGGCTTCTGATCCTGCCTAGGCTCATGAAGAACATGAATGAAAGGGAAGCATTTTAGGTCACTCTCAATTTTGATCTCTTTGTGTTATTTGTGTTTGTTATTTGTTTGGGGAAACTACAGGCATTTAAAAATACAATGTAACAACATAAACAGGAAGGAAAACATATACTTTGATTTGTCAGCTATCTTCCTTACTTTTGTATTTGAATTTGAAATTGTTTGAAGCCTGGATTTCGGTCAAATATTTGAAGTAGCTGTTACTGAATCAAAGCACAAGTAACCAAAGCAAAATCAAAAGAGGAATTAAGTTAATTTCTAAGTCACTGGTGAAGTGGTGCAGGAGAAGATCTGGTTAAAGGATTGTGAATTACTGGGAATCTCTGTGTTTGCCTGGTTTGTTTTTACGTTTCTGACACTGCTGGCAGCAGTGTTTCTACAGCGACCAGGATCCTGCAGGTGTTGAAATCTGAAGCTTTCTCCCCTTCAGAAGGAACAGAATTGCATCAAAAAAAAAATAAAATCTTTAACAAGTAGTTGCATCTTCACAAAGGGGTGATATACACCTACACAAACACTTTTGTAAGCCATCACTTTCTGTACAACTTGAAGTAACTGGCTTCATTGTCATAATTCCTCTTAATTCATCAAATCTCACTCCAGCTTCAGGGTGAGAGTGCTAGTGGATGATTCAGACTAGGTACTGCATTTGCACGTTGGTATTGTTTTAAGCCTTCTACTAAGTTTTCTGTCTGTTTAGAACAGCCATGGTTACTTCTTTTCATTCTTTTTCCAGCACTTTGGTCTCCTTTACAAGATGATACAGAGATTATCCCTTAAAACCAAGCAGCAGTGAAGCAACAAGTCATCACCCACCCAGCAGCACTGAGCCATCGGTGAGCCCATCGGAAACCTTCTGCCTTCCATTGAACCCTGCTATTTCTCTTCCTCTTTGCTACTGTACAGAGGGGAGGAAGGCATAAAGAAAATGAAATTTTAACTCGTGCACCTTTTAAGTGCTTTTCTTCTTCACCTTCTTCCCCTGACTTGCACCGTGTCTGTTTTCCTTTGCATTTTGGTGAGAGAGAGGCTCAGAGACTCCACCAATTCCTGCAGTCTTATTCTGGGCAGCTTCTATGAGTGTAAAACAAAGTCCAGCACCTTCATGGACATGTGTCATACAGCCAACTTGGAAACCGAAACTACAGAGTGACGTGTTATCTCTGCCCAGCAGACAAGGACTCGGAGCAGTTGTTTAAAATTAAAGTGAATGCAATTAGCATGTTTCCTTATGGTACCTCTTCCTTAAATTCACTGCCTGGCTTTAGTGAGGTGTGCTGAGCAAGCAAGCAAGCACCTTTTTGCATTTTGTTTAGACTGCAGTAACTCATGCCCTTTTAGGAGGTGCACTGTGAGTGATCCTGACTGTTATTGCCAGGACAAGGAAAGATTGCTGAGATGAGTTTCTGGTATTAGGGTTCTTGCCAGGACAGGTTCTCTCCCATCTGTGTTGGAGGATGCATTTTGCTGTGTACTTGGTTACTCTGGAAGTTTATGGTCTTTGGACAGTTCACAGCTGCCAGCACTCTGTGCTAAAATCTTGCTTGATCTTTGGGGGGTGTTCTGTTGTCCCAGCTGCTGCAGGATTGTGTTCTGCGCTGTTCCATGTACTTAAACAAGCTGGTTGCATCAATAACAAGAGCAAGAGCAGCCCAGACCTGGAAAATGTATCAAGATACTGACTACAGGTCCTAGACTAGTTGTAGTTCTAGAAGATAACCTGATGGAGTATTGTTCCTGCCACCCTGCAAGGTTTGAGTCCTTCCTCTGATCTGTCCTATGTACATGACGTCTTTTCACAAGCCACAGTGGATACCTTTTTTTTTTATTCTTCACACTACTACTTATAATTAAAATAGTGTATTTTACAGGGGCTGAAAAGCTATTGTGGGTTTGAATGAAGGTGTACCTCTTTTTTTTTTGTATGCATGGAAAAGTCAAGCTGTGCATTCTTGTCTGCACAGAGCTGCTGTGCACGTGCTTGTTAAAAAATGGGTTGTTGTGACCAGTCACTGGCCTTGTCCTTTGGATGGGCACCAAAGCACTGATTTCCATGCATCTTTCTTTGTTTCACCATAGTCTCCTTCTTGGAGTACCCTTACCCCATGATGTGCTTTCTGCTACTTTAAATGTGTAGCAACTTGTTTTTTAAAGGGTCTTGTCTTTTCCAGGACAGATGCTGGTGTCAGCAGCTCACCATCATATCACCAGGTGGCATGGTGCCAAGCACTCCTGAAATATCAGCCCTACAAGGGAAACCTGCCTTTTCCTGATCTTTGAGTGCTTATTTGAAATATGTCTCTCTGCATGCATGAAGTGTTCATGACACTCCTTTGCCAAATGAATTTATAATGACTTCAGAAGTTGCTGAAGTGCCTGAAAGACAAGCCTTGATTGTTTTCCACTGGCTTTTGTTCTGTGCCCATAGACATTATAATATGCGCCATGGGAAGGTGCATTCTCTGTGCTGGGTAGGTTTAGAATGTGCATGGTACAGTGGTTGTCTGAAGAACTCTGTAGGCTCTGAGTGTCTGGAAGTAGTTTCAAAGTCCTCCAGCTGCATCATACATTTCTAGTGTGTTAAACTTAGGGAGGTGGTGTTCCCTCCAATCCAGCAGATTACTTAACCAGTCCTAATTATTCACTCTGTTACTTTGCTGAGGAAAATAGAAAAAATGATTAGCAATCCTGCTGCAGCTTGAGTTGATGAATATAAAATTTGCCAGCAGTGGGCAAGAGTGAACAGAACAGGCCCGGAACATTATTCATTGCAGTGGAGACTGTCAGCCCTCAGTCTTCCAGATGAGAAGCTCAAAGTTCAGAGTCAAAAACTTCCACCACAAGGCAACCCAAGTGTAGTTGCAGCTGTGTCCCCGTCAATGCTGTAGCACTAAAGAAAACACTTTAGCTGCATGTGGTCTCAACAATGAACTGTTAACACTCCTGATGCAGTGCCAACAACTTAAAAGAAAGATGGATAAGATTTATGAGTTTATAAACCTGAAGGGCAGTTGGGACAGTATATCGCTCTCTCCCACACAAGGTTAATTTGTCCCATAATTCTTTTGGATGCATTTTGTGTTTCTCTAGCTGCCTGCCTTAGCAAGTAGTTTTTACTACAGATGAGAGTTTTTGATCAAAGCGCACGTGTGCTGAAACATATATGCTCAAATCTGAGATAAACAAATTCGAACTTTCTCATGGCTGGAACACAGTGCCCATCCTGGGATTGAATTTAGTTCCCACATTGCTATTTCCACATTGTTGTTTTCTTTGGTAAGTTAACAGAGAAGCTTGCAAATAGACTCTGGTGCTGATCCACACTGCAGCATTTCTGATCAATTCTGACACCAACACAGCACACAAAGGCAGAAATTCAACAGGTGTCATGATAAAATAAAAGTTCTCCACAACACTGCAGAAGAGCTCTGTGTAGCTGATTCTTGTTGCCCTTATTTTTACCTATCTTTCTCTTGTGAGGAGTTTGCCTGGCCTGTAGGTAAGAACATGGAAAGCATATGTGCACATATACACAAGTGGCTAGCAGCTGATGCTTCTAGCCAGAAAACCATTTTCTTTGCTATTTGTCTGACTTTACCTTTAGCTGTCAAAGTCTGCAGCTCACAAAAAAATGGTTTTCTAGCAGGGTTTAACTGAAGTTGTTAATGCCTTCTGTCTACTCCCACCTCCATGAGCACTAGTGGGGATTTTATGCAAGTAGTTTGGACTATCGTAGTTTATCTCCCACATAAGAGAGGTTCGTTTATTGTTAGGAGATAAGTAATGCTGTGCAATATGAACTCCATTCTTGTACTTAGTGCAGAGAAGATCCTGAAGCCAAAATGGAATTGGGTATCTCGCTATCTGCAGCTGAAAGAGTCACCACAATCTATTCAGATGTTCAAAACCACAGCTACCCAAAATTGTTGTGGGGCTTGGTTTTGAGAGTTTTTGTTTGTTTTAAATTTGCACTCTCATATTGTTCATAGCACAAGCTCAAATCCCAAGCTTCTCCTGCTCCCTGTGGCCAAGCTGGGTTTTACATTTCAGAGCCATTCAGTCTTGACTCACTGATCTGAAATGATGGGGCTGCTACTATATGTCTTAGTAAATTAGGCCTCTGGGTACTTGAGTGTGGGTTCCTGCTTGCTCACTTTGATCTGTTTAGTTTCCATTTGTAGTTATCGCATAGCAACTTCAAGGTTATAATCTGGAATATTTGCAGCTCAGGAAAAAGATTTGATTTATCTAGCAATGTTAACTCAATTATTTATCTCTTGTGTGCCCTAAAGAACAAATGTATATTGAGGTGAATATTTAAAAGCTAATAGAAAATTCACTGCAGTTGATTTACATATTTTTTGGACCATAAATGTAATAATATTTAAGTATTTTAACTTTTTTCATTTTCTTATTTGTTTGTCTCTTTTTCCCTTGGAAAAATAAAGTGAGTGAGTAGGTTTGATGGACAGATTTGTCAGAGAACTATTTGCTGATGGAAGCCCAAAAAAATGGAGTCTCCTTGCATTATTTGGAGGAATAGATCCCTCTACAAAAAGGAAGAAAATCCATGTGTTTAAAGGCTTCCTCCCTTCTCTATAGTCAAAAGTAAAATAGTATGACACAAAACATTTACAAATTCCAGACACGACTCCACCACCTTGAGGTGAGCGAATTCCTGTAAAGTTTCTATGCAAAACAGCTTTGATACTGTGAAAAACTGGTTACCTTAGAAGCCAACACTGTGCTCATAGAGATTGTTGTGTCTCTGTCATTACCAAATGACCATTTGAACACTAAACTATTTATTCAAGTTATAAGCATTGCAAGAGATCTGTTCCCTGAGCATGAGTTTGTCCAAGTCTTACATGGACAGTGGTCATAGTTGTGGAGTGGGAAAGCGACCTAAACACTACAGAAAGGGAGAGTCAAACGTTGTACATTGTACCTTCATTCTGCCTCCTCCAGTGGCCCCTCTAAAGGGGTTCTCTGTGTTAAGACCCTTCTTTCAAGAAGAAATGCTTTGGCATTTTGATAGTGACTTGCCATCTTGCCTGCAAGTTCACAGGCCCTGGACTCTTTTTACCTGCCCTGTGTATTGTGCCCAGCATAAATTCAGTTAATGTGGGATTTCTTGAGGAATCCTTTGATCCTTGCTATAGATTTTTGTGTGAGGGTAGATTAATTTGTTTCAGCTTGGTTTGCTTTATGGAATTAATTAGGTTGGAAAAGACCTCTGAGATCATTGAGCATAACCTATAATATTGGACGACTAAGCATGGTTTTCCTTTCAGATTAATTTCTTTCAGAGAAGTTACAAGTACAAATTACTCTCTTGGAGGGAGCTGTGTACCCTGTAATGAAAATGGGAAGCAAAGCCCTCAAGCTTTTCTGTGCCATTGGGATCAGAGAGGGAAAGGAGCATTGTGAACTCCTTCCAGGAGGGAAAAAGCATGCGCACAATGTAAGACAGAAGATCTGTCAGTTAAAACAGAGGTCATGAAGAAATGTTTTTTCATTTAAATACCACATCTACTGTTTTTCTGAAGAGTTCTTGACCCCTGATCTTTATCTAGATAATTTAATAAAGCATGGGCCTCAGTTCTTTAATGTAATTCTTAACAAACCCAAAAGGAACAAGCTGACAATATCTGACTGGAAACCCATGCAGCAATTTCACTACAGTGTCTGTTTTGTAAGAGAAAGGGAGAGGATATAAAGACCTTACCTCTGCTGAATCTAAAAAGAAACCAGTTCTTTTTATTGTTTAAGCCACACTAGTGATTCCTTGTTATCAGCAGGTTTTTTTTGAACAGAGCTAGAGTTGGCATTATTTCCTTTGGGCCATTCAAAGGATGGTGTCTTAACTGCTGTGTGGAGTAAGGTTCTCCTAGAATTTCTTCCCGGCTCATATGAGTGGGAATTTGTACTAGAGAATAGCCCATAAGGGACTGTGGGACTCATGAAGGGCAATTTGAGCTTGTATTCTCAGATGGTGCTTCTGTGATAGCATCAGGTACTTCTTGCTAAGGATGCTGCAGTGCTGGTACAACTGCCATGCTTAGAAGATTGCTTCTGTTTCTGGACTGTGCCTCTGTCTCAGATTCCAGCTTTCCCATCTGCAGCTAGTCTGAAGAAGCAGTCAGGTGTGCTACTTGATGCTTACCCCTCTGAAACCTCTCCTGCTCCTGTTTCTAGGGATTGCCCTGTCCACAGAACAGTGGAAGGAGCTGGAGATCATTCCCAAGATTGATGCTGCTGTCGAGAAATGATAAGATGAAGAATCTCGGACACCTTCAATCTATTTACTTTTCCTTAGGTGCACTGGCATATAAAGACAAGGATTCTCATCTGGGGCCTCTTTCTCATGTTGATGGGGCTTCCTCACTGAGGTGGTGGTCATGCTGAGAAGACTAGAGACTTCTCTTTTCAAGAAGTAGCTTGTAATAAGCACCTGAAACTAGAGCCAGTGCTGTGAAGTGAGACTTCAGCACCTCTGGTCTCATGCAGACTTGAGGTCTGTGCTGGTGAGGGACATGACCACAACCTGGCTTTCCAGGGGTAGATGGCTTCTGTCTCTATTGTGGAGTACTTTAGCTTGTCTACATCTGTTACTGACTTACATTTTGTTGACTATTGAGTAAGATGGTTTGTATACCTCATGTTGGCATCCTTTGTGTTTCCTCTACATGCTATACTGGTTTTTTGAGTGAAGGCATTCTACTTCAGCAACTGGTTTGTCTGTAGAGGTTGAATATGCACAACACAGGTGTTTGCATTATAAAGAGAAGAATCATAGTGTTTCACAGGCTGCCACCTCAACTCTTTGTTTCAGGCACCCTTCTCTGTAGGTTGCTTTGGATTTCCCTTTTAGGAGAGTGCTCTGTAGTGTTTTTTCTCATGATATGTTCCCAAATACTCCTGCTATATAGAAGTAGCCAGGCAGCGGGCTGGCCCAGGTCACAGGAAGGGCACACTACAGTGAATCATTCAAAGGAAGTGGTAATTAGGAGGCCTGTTAAATAGAGGGGAAGTTAAAGAATATCCACAGAGAAAAATGACAAACTATGAAGAGAGTGGAGAGAGGATATTTTATGCGTGAGCTCTAAATGGATCCCACTCTGTGATCAGCTGCAGCAAGCACAGCCTTCCTCGGCAAGACTTTTCCAGACTTTACAACAGCTTGCGTCTTCCATCTATTTTTGGGGTTTCTCTTGTCCTGGTTTCCATAGTATCTGAATGCTTCATGCTCTTAAATATATCTGACACTTACAGCACCTTGGTGAAGTAGAAGATACAAAGGCCCTTGCTCTTTAGAGCCGCCGGAGCTGTAACAGCTCAGGGATGTGTGGAAGATGTGGGGTGGAGTACTGAATTGAAAATGCTCTTTTCTAGAGGCTGAATTTGTCACTGCTGGATTAGCCTTTCACTAGGGATAGCAGGAGAAAAAAAAATCTTTTTTCATAAAACTTCTCAAAAATATTTTGAAGGGCTCAGTGCTGTAGCTGCTTGCAGCAGGGGTGGAGATGAGTTGACTTGATGATTGAGGCATTCTCCTCTAATCTGGTGTTCAGCTATTCTCTATTCTGCTGTTACTTTTCTTTCTTTCACATGCTTTGCTTTCAAGCATTGGAAGAAACAGTTTGCAAACAACCCAAACTTTTCGTGTAATGGGCAACAAGGGGTTTTTTGTTGCCTTTTTTTTTTCTTTTAATCAATCCTCAAAGAACAGCTGCTCTTGATAAGAAAGATATCTGGTATCTTTGATATTCACTTCCAATTTACCACTATTATAGACAACGGTTGTAAAATCCACAAACCTTAAAACTTAGTTAATTTTTGGTTTCTTGCAAAGTTAAAATGGTAAATGAATCCACAGTGCCTCCTTCCTGAGGGCCAGCACGTGCCTCTCATTCTGCAGGAGTCTCTGTCATTCTTGCCATGACTTTCACCTGGGAGCCAGGTGGGTGCTCATACATGACTGGTATTCTCAGTTCTTCCCTCAGCTCTGTAGGACTGGGACCCCTCTTGTTCCCCTGATAATAACACCTCCCTTTTTTCCTAACCTTTCCTGCACAGCTCTCAGTATTGAAACCTACTGCACGTATCTCCTGTCACAGCCTTCTGCCTTCCTGGGTAAAACCATGCCTAACAGATCTGGGTAGGGTTTGAGACAGTGCTCTGGGAGGTGAGCTGGCACGTAGGGCACTGTGAGGAGAGAGTAGGAGGAAGGATGGGACTTTGGGAGCAGGCAAGAGCCTTCTGAATTGGGCTGCTACGTGAGCTGTTGTTGTCCTGGCTCTGTGTGTTGGATAGTAGGGTCACCTCTACACTCCACTGCTGCCTTCACTCTGCAGGATCCAGGGCAATAGTGAGGGATGACAGAAATCTCTTACTAGAGAGACTAAGCAAGGGGAAGGGAGGCCAGGCTGTGCCTGCACCACAGTTCTTTTTAAAGCCTCAGGCCTGGCATGCTCAGTGGAGCTGAGCACTGGGCTCTGCCACAGCTCTCTCTGCAAACAATCCAGCAAGCACCCCCTTCCTACTCCCAGCACGAGGGCACAGAAGCGTTTTCATCTTCAGGGATACCAGGGCAGGATGACAGGCTAAAATGTATGGTGTGACGACAAAAGCTGTGCATGCTGCAGAGGAAACGCTCTGGGGAAGATGCAGGCAGTGTGTGGCTGTGGGTGGCAGAGCAGTGTTTGGCTGCATCCCTGCAGCACAGCTGCTCCCGAAGGAGCACATGCCTCGGATGTGCTATGCCTCAGCATCACCCTGGCATGACAGCAGGTGAGACAGCCTGGGCCACCTGGGCCATGCCGCTTGGAGCACTGACTCCCTCCCCCACAGCCTCACCGCGGCTGGAGAAGCCAGTGGGAGAGCAATCCACATCCTCACATGGGGATGAGATCTGATCCTGGTAGCAATAAGGGCTGCCTCAACATGGATATGCAACCAGCTTCTGACCATCTGGCACGATCTGACATAGGAAGTAGCTGAGAATGCCCCCACCAAACCTGAGTGAGGAGGGAGCTGAGCTGCTTGGAAGAAAGGGGACTTTGCCTAGAAGGGCAAGGGCAGAGAGACCTGCCTGGGGTTGTAGACCTGGGGCCATGTACCGCTTCCCATTCCAGCTAAGCCCCCTCCAGCACTGGTGCTTGTATCTGTGCTTACCACCGGATGACAGCTGTGTTAGAAAATTTTGTGCTTTAAATAACCTCTTTGCCTCCAGACCCTCGTACTGAGACACTGAGAAAAGGGGGGAAAACGCTAATTTCTGACACGGATGCGGAGGGGCTCTGCCTTCGTGGGTGCTCAGAGCTCTCCCCTGCTCCCAGGGCCTCCACGTTCCTAGAACTTGGGCCCTAAAATACAGCTGGGGATGAGCGTCGTGTCTCCCCGCTCGGCCCTCACGTGGCGGCAACAGCTGCTTTGCCTCTTCGCCCGTGGCTGCCAGCACCTTCACGGCTCTCCTGGCCAACCCTCTCCTGAGGGACCTCCCGCCCCGTTCTCGGGGGTCTCCCGGTGCCTCTCAAGGCGCCCCCCCCACGCCTGGGGTACTCCGGGCCTCGCCTGGGCTCCGCGCGGCCGGCAGGGGGCGCTGCGCGCGGCTCTTTGTGGCGCCGCGGCGGCGGCGGCGCGGGCGGCGGGGCCGTTCCCGTTCCCGTTCCTGTTCCCGCTCCCGCTCCCGCCGCGCTGCCTCCCCCGCCCGCAGCCGCGCCGGGCGCGGGGCATGGCCAGACTCACCGAGGGCGAGGCGAGGAGACAGCCGCCGCCGCTCCCGCCAGCGCCGCAGCCGCCGCGCCGAGCCTCCCCCATGAACAGCAGCGGCGGCGCGGAGCCCCCCGCGCAGCCCGACAGCATGAAAGACCTGGATGCCATCAAGCTCTTCGTGGGGCAGATCCCGCGCAACCTGGAGGAGAAGGACCTCAAGCCGCTCTTCGAGCAGTTCGGCAAGATCTACGAGCTCACCGTGCTCAAGGACCGCTACACCGGCATGCACAAGGGTGAGCCCGGCGCGGCGCGCTGAAAGGGCGGCGGGCCCGGGGCCGGTCCACGCTTGACCCACTGTGATGTGATTTTTCTCTCCCCCCACCCTCTCTCACATCCGTCGCGGCCCCCGATCCCCTGCCCGGGAGCGGGTCCACATCCTCGGCGCCCACGGGCGGGGCTCGGCAGAGCCCCGCTGATTCCCCCGGCCTCGGCCGCCCCCTGGGGCCTGGCGCCGGGTTGTGAGGGGCTCAACAAAGGCCCCTATGTGCAGCGTGGGGCGGACCGAAGCTGCCGCGGGTCACCCGGGAGCCTCGGTGGGTTGCCGGGCACACCTCCCCCCCCCTTTCCCGGGGCTCGGGCCGCCCCCGGCAGGAGTACGGCACTGGGGGTTGAAAATCCACACAACAAAGGATATTGGCCACGGATCTGCTGCTGTCAGTGCCGTTTAGGATAGATAGTGCCTGGTTGGTGGCAGGCTGGGGGGGATGAAGGGTTTTTCCTTTGCTGAAGGACCTTTAGTGGATGCTGAAAAGTTTGAGCAGGCTCCTTTAGCCGTGCTTATTGTGTTTGAAAGCTGTATTTTGAAGAGCTGTCGCGTTCAGGGTGTCCGCTCCCTTCAGTGGAGCAGTTCTACGCCACCCTGGCAGGTGTTTGGGATCTTGTGACCAGCACCACTCCAGCCAGGAATGGAAACTCAGAGAGTTGTTTGCTGTAAGATCCGAGGGGGTGATGGCAGCCCCACTCCCTGGCACAAGTAGAGCAACCTGCAGGGAACCTACGGTAAGTACCCTGAAAGCTGTCGGTGTTCAGCCTGGGCTGCTGTGCCCTAAAATGATCCGTGATGGGGCCGTGTGTTGGTGTGTGTCGTGTTCAGTCCTGATGCCTCAGATTTAGGAGGATGGGTAAGGAAAACTGAGTGCCTTGGCAACTCGAACTGTTCTAGACTGAAAAGAGAGGAAAGAGGATAAGAGAAAAACAAGCTTATTTTCAAACAAAAGGCCAAATCTAACTCCAGCACAAAAGGAAAACACTTCATTGAAGCCTGTGGGGGCTGGACTGACTTGAATTTAGATGAAGTGTATCTGGTTGTAACTTGAGCACAAGAATGGCATGTGTCTCTGTGTGCAAGGAACTGCATCCAAACCTGCTGCCAGTGAGTTGCAAGGTTTCAAACCCAGTAAGGAGGAGAATGGGCCCAAGGCAAAAGGCAGTTGTGCATTTCATTTCAGGTGATATCTTAAATATAGACTGCGTGGTCTGAGATCAACTTCCAGGCAGGAGACAAATTCTACGGATCTGCTTAGGTATGGAAATTAGAGGGGGCAGCAGTGGTATTAATCAGATGTGTGTGATACTAACTTGCTGTTAAATGCAAGATTTCTGCAGCAAAATAAATACATCCTTTTGGTTTTGACTTTTTTTGCGTGGATGCTGTGGTGTTGCTCATGGGTTGTTCTGTCCAGAACAGGTGCTCTGTTCTGCCCAGAAAAGGCTATTGAGATGTGTAGGTTCTCTGGTGGCCATTGTATGGTAGTTTCTACACCTCCTTGTCCTGTTTTGTACGAAGTGAGAGGTTGGGATTCCTTCCCTGGTAGCATGAGTTTGCCTTGGCCTGTTTTGGGAATAGGCAATATACCTCTCCAAAGAAGTAATTTCTTCACAAGGATGTGGAACGGGAGGGGTTAGCTTGTGGTGAGGGAATTAAACCCACAGTCCAGCCCACCCTGACCCCTGCCTTCCAATCCCATCTTACCAGGTTTGACTGCACTGGCTTGGGCTCTGTGCAAGAAGGCCATCCTGGTGAGGAGCTGCTGGCATCAGCAGTCCTGGAGGGTGCCAAGCCTGACCCAGGAGCTGCAGTGGCCTGGAGCACCATCACAGTCCCTGATCAGGGGATGCTGTGGCAAATCCGGACAGTTGCGTGTTCATTCCTGCATTGTACAGAAACCATAACCTTTCTGGGGTAGTTGTAACAACAGACTCAATTTTCTCTCCCCATGTTCCCTGATCTACAACGAGATCTAGTTGACAGCTCACATGCAGCTTCCATCTGCTTTTTCCCTTTCTTTCCCCAAATGGAAGAAAGCAGTTGTGTGAGAAACCAGCAATGCTGGTAAAGCCCAGCAGGTCCTTTTGTATTCCCTTACAGCTTGATGTGGAGCTGAGCAGCCACCTCTGCTCCCAGGAAGGAAGAAAAGGTGGAAAAGGCCTACTGGGGACAGGAGGATGTGAGTTGGGCTGCAGAGTCCAAGAGCTGGCTAGGACAATCCTGTATGGATGCTGAGAATGGATGAATTTGGTGGAGGCAGAGGAGGATCTTACAGATCTAGAAATATGAGCTCCGCTATGAAATAGTTTTGTTAGTACCTGACTAGTCATGTCTCAGCAACCTGTTCACTGGTAGTTGATGGTGTTCCAGCCTACTATTATTCATGAGGCAGTTTTTCTGTATATGTTAATCACAGATATATTTGCATGTTAATAGCAGTGTTTGTCTCAAAGCTAATATTTTCATGGGAAGAGCAGGGAGGTCTTTGAACAGGCTTTTGGAATGGGTCAAAGGAGACTGAGTAGGGAGAGTCAAGTGGAAGGTTTTTTTGCCTTGTGTTCCAGGATTAGGCAGAAGGCAGTTCTTTTACAAGTGTCAACTTGATGGGTTTCCTAGGAGTGCTCACAGTAAGGAAAGTGGAGATTCAGGAGTGTGAGATACCGAAGTGCAGGGAAATATTTGGCAGAGGCAGGAGCAGCCCTCCCGCAGGTGTGTGGGTGAATGGATGGTGTGTGGACAGATGGGTGGCTTTTCCAGAGGGCAAGGACACAACAGCACCCTCAGCCGTAACTCGCCTTGCTGGCAGCCGAGTTTTGACTCAGCTTCTGCAGGCTTGTAGATTAGCTCCCTGCTGACTCCATGCTTCCCCTGCTGAAGTATTTGATGTGATTTCTGATGCTGAGCAGAATCTAGAGATCCCTCTCTTCTACAAACTGGCAGCCTTTTCTTGCTCAAGGCTTTAGATTGCTTATGTGTGGAGTAATGTTTAGGATCTGAAGGGACTGTAAATTCCAGAGTCAATGTGTGATTTGTAGGGAGGATCAGGCACAGAATATATTTTTTTTTCTGCAGTCTTGTGCAAGTGGAACTAGGCTGGGTTGTGCTTTTAGGGAGCTGGAGGCCCTCCTGGAGCCCGTGAAAGTAGGGTGGTATCACTGACGCTGACGGGGCGCAGAGGTTCTTTTAGGGATCTTTGGCAGAATGGTGATGGCAATAAGTCATAGTCAAAAGCTTAGAGCTTAAACTTAAAATTTGACTTAAGGCTTCATTTTCTTAACAGAATTTTCTGATCACTATAGCACAGAATTTATTATTAGAATAGCATAAGGTTTCTACAAACAGAATCACTATACTACAGTCTATAAGTAGTGTAATACAGAATTTATAATACAACTTAATTTATGATTTCTAATCACCTGGACCTCTTGCAAATCAGCTTTACAGACAGTGCCCTGGGTGCTACTCTGTGTCCCTGTGCTGACGTGGGTTGCTGGCACTGCCCAGGGCCTTCCAGGCTGACGTTTCTTAACACCCTGAGCACTTTTTAACACCATGTCCCATGTCTCAGCAGGCATAACTGCCTTGGTGTTAGAAGTGCCCAAAGGGTCATAAGCCTGTCAGTCTGAGCTTGCTGTTAACTAAAGCGGGAGATGTGGAAGTGAGAAAACCTAGTGAGAGTGACAGGCTCCTCTGCACCTCTGCGGACATCTCTTCACTGTTGAGCAGATACTTGGGTGACTGTTAAGCTCAAAGTTTTAGGAGTCCAAAGAACCCATGAAAGACACGGTAAGCAGAATCCTGTCACAGCATCCTAGGGGGTAGTTGAAGAACTAGCGTGCAAGAGATAATGTCTCTTCAGGAAGGAAGTTTCTTTTCCCCAAATAATTGTTTACACAATGCGGCTTAGAGTGTAGTGATTCTGCCAAACCTTTTCCTGTATTTGTGACCAGGGCTTTGCAAAGAAAATGGAATTGATTCCTGCCTCCTACCTCCAAAACACCTGACTCTAGAGGACAGTAATCATGTTTCCCAAAAGATGTAGCTGACATTTTTAGCTCCTTCCTTTCCACAGCCAGTACAGCCTCCCAGATTCTTGCCATTGGGGAAGTAAGAATGAGATTGAAATGAATTAGTCGAATGTCCTCATAGTTTAGAGACATGAAGAGCTCAGGGATGGAGGAGTGGACCAGGCTGTCCTGTGCCTATAGGCTTCCTTGCCCCAGTCCAACCAAGACAAGCCTGTTGTTAGAGGCTGCCTGAGTGCTGTTTCATGCATGAGTGAAGGGAAGGAGTACAAGCTGGATGCTGTTGAGTAAATATCCATATCCTTGTAAAGCAGAGCAGCAGCGAGGATTACCCTTGGACTGAAGTTTGAGTGAGGCATCTTCAAGCTCCACAGTGGCAGGATGTTTCTGTCTCCAGAAGCTGCTGCCCCTTGGTATGGATACCTAGGCACCTAAAAGATGAACAGTGTTATGGGCTGCTTTTACTGTAGGGAAGAGAAAGACCAGAGGACTCTAGGGAGGAGATTCATGGCACTTTTTCAGATTGGTGCTGGTGGTTGCTGGACTTTGTAAATCCCTGATCTGGCATGATGACAGTACCTTGCAAAATAACTCTATCCCTGTGTGAGGAGTGTATCTCCTTTATCCCCACTCAATGGTGTACCTTTGTCCAATCCTCATTTTTCCCTTGTCCTCCCGTGGACTGAGGCTTTTGAGCCTGACGGTGCATATTATCTCAGTTTTGACGTTCTTGAGCGCTGGAATTTGGGACTCAAGGATGGGGTTTGCATGCTTAAATCAGCAGATCGCTTCAGGTAGACTTAACTCCTCTCCCATCCTTAGTTTTCTTAGGTTTGATGGTTAATGCTCCTGGGGCAAGGATGGTGTCTTCATTGCACATGCACATAGTACCAATGCATTGAAGCTCTTAGTGGAATAAGTTGCTTATTCCCAGCTCCTGACTTCAGCATTTTGTCTGCTAAACCTGACCCGGATTAGTGACTTGCAAAGTAGCAGACTGGAGCAGCAGGTGGTCTTAGGCAAGCATCTGTGTTTGAGACTTTGGTTACCAGGCCTTCGAGTCTGTTAGAAGTCTGCTCTCTGGTTACAGAGGTGCTTTTGAGGCTTGATATCAGAGCAGTCTATGTGGGGAAAGTGAAAGCAGAGGGGTGCTACCCCCACACAACAGATCTGGCTGCCTTTGCCATGAGAAGTGAAGTTTACCTTCATGCTTCCTGGCCTCACTGCATTTGTTAAATTATCTGTTGATCCCACGCTTCACTTTGGTGCAGAATTCTTGGTTAAAAACCAAGGAGTTTTTTTTCCCTAGCAAGAGATGTGAGGACAAATGTGATTTGCTTAGCTGCAGCAACTTACTGGAGTCGAGATGGAAGAACAGGATAATCGTGTTGCCATGTGTTGGGATTGTCCTGAGCAGCTGGCTTTGCCAGAGTGTTGTGTACGATGGAGTCCCACCGGGGTGGAGGGGAGAGGTCCAGACAGTCCCTGTCTCACATCCACCTTTGGATCCATGGAGAACTGAAGCAGCTTTAGAGTACCCCAAGCCAGGCACAAGAACATGGAGGCAGAAAAACAGGCCTCTGTGGGCCATAACAATGCAGCCCCAGCACAACAGTGTAGACATAGACGTTTAGCAACAGCCAAAGGGACGTGTCCTGCCTTTGCTTAGGATGTGAAATGCCACTGCCAATAGGAGGGGGGTTGAATGAGGGGGTCAGGCACATTCTAGTGTTTGAGCCTATTCTCCAGTGCTTTGCCTATCCTCATCTGAAACAACTCAAGTGATGGAGCTTCAGGCACTTCCCTGGGGAGATCGTTCCACAGTCTAATAAATCTCTTTGTGCTAGGAAATGTTTCTTGATAACCAGCCAGATTTTTCCTGTGCTTAGTTTCATTTGATTAAGCATCAGAGCACCCAAAGATGATCCCTCTTCTTCCTGGAGAGGCTATAGTTCTTCCCCTCCTCCCTTGGCTCCAGTATTCAGCTAAGATGTTGAGTCATATCTTGACTAAGAATGTCAGGATCTGGCCTTTTCCCTGTGCTTTTCATCTTGCTTCCTAAGTTGGCCCTTGAAGAATGCATTATGCTTTGCTGGTCTCTGGATTTCCTTTGTCATGCATATATGTATGTTGATATGTGTTTGTGCACGTCTTATCGCACACGAGGCCCTTCTATAACTTTCCATGATTCGTGAATCTGGATCATGAAGTTTTTGTGTGAGGCTAAAATCCCAGACACTTTTCCTCTTTTCTTGCTTTTTTCTTTTTTTTTTTTTTTTTTAAGTCAATAATCATACTGGTCCTTGCCTCTCCTCTGATCCCTGTGTTTTGGACTGTTTCTACCACAGACCAAATTAGCTTTCCTTTTGCATTCCCATTGTGTCTCATTGTCCAATGCCTGTGTCAAACCTAGTTGATTCACTGGGACCCTTTTCCAGGACTTAACAGAAGGGAGGATGGATGGGGCCTGCAAGTCCTTTTACATTGTTTCTTTGTCTCTTTCCTTAGAATCTTAGACACAACCAAATTATCTAACATCTGTGTTGATGTGCATCCGCAATTGCCTGTCATCCGCAATTGACACTTGCTGTATCCACTGCAGGTTGTGCATTCCTCACGTACTGTGCCAGAGACTCTGCCATCAAAGCCCAGACAGCACTGCATGAACAGAAGACTTTGCCAGGGGTAAGTCCCAGTGAATTGTGTCTGGATGCTATGGGCAGGCAAATGGGGGATTATCAGGGGAGGGAGCAAGGATGAGAAGTGGCTTAGATTAATTTTCCTACTTGTGAAAGAGAAGTGTATTTCAGGGGTTAGAACAGGGATATGGGAGTGGAAGCACAGCGCTGCTCTTCACAGAACTGCTGCTTTTTTCCTCTGCCTGGCCAAGGCTGCCCCGTGTAGCTCTGACCAGGCCTGTTTCTGTGCTCTTCTTTGCTCTCTGTGGTGTGACATGTCGCCTTCACCTATCTGTCCCTATCACTAGGGAGCTGTGGGCTTTGGAGTGAAGAGCGTGGTCACAGCCTGCACAGTGGGCATGCTGGAATGCTCACATGAGACAAGACAAGATACCAGACCCTTTTTCCAGGTGTGCAGCACCTCCTGGTGCATCTGCTTCTACTCTGCCATTGCCCTGCAGGGAGCCTGGACAGACTTCTAGTGCTGTGTCGGAGTTGGATCAGATGAAAAAAATACACTTGCCACATCCCACTGTTTGGAAGAGAAATAGGTTATATAGGTGAGACCAGGACTGCTGAAGTGGCTGTTCGTGGGTCCTGCTCCCTCCACAGCTGGTCTTGGGAGCAAAGTGCAGTAGGGATCAATCCCCGGAGGCCAGGCACTGTGCAACAGGTCCCTACTTGCAGGGTAGTCCTCTGCCTCCCTGGGACCTGCTGGTAAGCTGAAAGGAATTCTGAATTGTTGCTGTTCCCATTTTGGTATGATTTAAGAGCTTCGACTGGGCAGTTCCCTTGCTGTGCTGAGGGGGTTGATCACACACATTAAAGGATTCATTTGGAGGTGAGTAGGAGGAGGAGTTGGGTACTTTTAGATAGAAGCTCACACAGGCTCTGAGTGCTCAAGGCAACAAAATAATTAATGTAAACCAGGGGTCTCTGGAGAGGGGTTGGGAATTCTTAGCCATAACATTTTCTCTTTAACCCATACAGGTCCAAAGAGCTTCCCTCGTCTCTCCCAGCTGCCCTCAAGACCTCCCCACGCACACGTCCTTTTCTGTATTTGTTTACCTCTGCTCCCTTTTTGCATGGGCCTGTGCTGGCATTTGAGCACTGGAAAATGCATGTAACTTAATTCTCACTTAACAGGATCTTTATCTCGGGACGACCAGGAGAAAGAGTGAAAATAACCAGGTGCTCAAATCTCCTTGAATTATTTTTGTGTGACAGGAAATGGTCAGCTTTTTGGACTAAAGCAATGTAGTCTTGTGTGTGTGTTGGTCCAGGGCAGAATTGACAGAGTCTGTGAGAACAAGTTAAAGAATGGAGGAACAGTCATGAGGAATCATGGTGCAATGCTGTTAATGCGATGGGGAAGTCAGACACATCTCTACCTAGTACCTGCAGAGGGTCTCTGAGAGGTTATTCATGTGAGGCTTGGTGGATTCAAGGCAATCTCAGTTTTGCTACAGTTCTACATTGGGAATTTGTTGCATGTTTCTCTACTGTCTGTGCTCTCAGTTATATTGTGCTGCATGGAGCAGTATTTGAAGCAGCAATGTGTCTGTGATGTGGTGATCTAAAGGCTTTTTATGTTAAGGGAGGTGTAAGAAGCTGCCTGGGAACAGTACGAAGTCTGCTCAGAGAGTACTTTTGAACATATTTGTCTGGAGACAGTTAATGAGCAATGTGGTGTAATTATGTTTCAGGATTAGGATGAAGATGAGCTGTGCGGCATTTGGAACTGTTTATTTTCAGGCTGTCAGTACACCACTTCATCACATTTAGTTTCTCTTAAGTCCCTCAATGACCAAGAAGGAATGATTCCCTCTCTCTTTGATCATTTTAGTGGTCATTTAGAGATTGTAACTACCAGAATGAAACAGACCTCCATCCGGATCCACATAGAGTTGGTCTTGGCATGGACATGGGCTGGGTGATCTGAGGAAGCTTTCAGGTTTGCTTGTGTCTGTATAGCATTACCCATCCCCCTGATCCAGCTGATCACAGAGAATACTCCTGAAATGAATCATAGATGGGAGTACTGGGTATTTGCTTCCCTGTTTTGGGAACAAGGCCGTAAAATTTCATCTCTGTACATTTGCGTCTAGATCATCTTCTGTTAAACTCTATGGCAAAGCCTATCACCAGAAATACAGCAAGGGTCTGAGCATAGGGCAGAGAACAGAATGTACTGGGCTGTGGTCTGGTAAACAAGTGATTTCTTCTTTATTTTACCCCTACGCTATCTCTTTGTTGCACAGAGCAGGAAGAAAGTTGAAGGGTATATGACATCAGTGTAGGGTGACACAAGCCTGTACCTGAACACGTGAACAAGCATCGGCACATTTAGAGACAACGAGGGATCAGACTGGCATAGGAAGGATCTTCTGTTGATCCTACACTTACTGTTGTACTACCAAGCAAGCATAGATGCCACAAGTGGCCAAGTACCTTCCTTTGCTGGTCTCAATGCAGAGAGCAGTGGTTGATCTCAACAGTTCATGAACCTGAATAGAGACAAATGACTTTCTAGGTCTAGACTGAGGATTTGGTGAGGTCAGATTTATGGAAATGCTTTGATATGGTTTCTGAGATCCTTAGGCTGTGATCAGGTAGCTGGAGCAGGACTTCTGGCTTCTCTTCCAAGTCTGTTGTGTAGATCTGGGCCCATGGAGGTATTGCTTAGGCCCTCCAGGTCTGATGCCAGTGATGTCAGCCCATCTAAGAATGTGGACACGTTGTTCCTGCAGGGCCACGAGTGCAGTGTAGCTTTCCTGAGGTTTTATATTTATAGTTATATTTTGTATTTATAGTTATATATAGTTATATAATCAATAGGAATCACCATGATCTCTATTTGCTCCTGTGGCATTTCTGGCAAGTTCTCCTTCTGTGAAATCAGAATTCTTTTTTGTTTTTAAATTAGGGGCTGTTGGATGTATGGTAACTAAATGGAATTTAAACACTAAAAAGCTAATTTTTTGACAATAAGGCTTAGCTTCTTTTTCTGAGATAGACAGAATTTTGGCTTTTACTCCCTTTTGTATGGGCTAGTGTGCTCAGGGTGTAAAGCAGCAATCATAGAATCACTTAGTTTGGAAAAGACCTCTGAGATTGTCGAATCCAACCATTAACTGCCAAGTCCACTAAACCATGTCCCTAAGTGCCACATCTGCACATCTTTTAAATCACTCCAGGGATAGTAACTCAACCAATCTCACCTGTACAGTCAGCTGCATATTGTATTATCTAAAACACCTGTCCTGCCCTCACAGCTGCTGAATTGTTGTCAGTGCAGTCTGGAAATAACAAATGTGTGAATATTCCTTTGGGGAAGGAAGGATGGAGCTTCCTAGAACAGTGAGGTGAAGCACATCCTTGGTGAATTAGCGGAAGTGTCTTATCACCCAAGCTCGCTAAGGAGCTTAAAAGGATGCCAAGTATCTGTGTCAGCTGGGGTGGGCAAGAGGAGTACCCAGGCAGGGAACCTGCTTCCACACCCTGTGATGTGGACTGTGACTTGTGAAGCTCAGCACAGCCAAGGTGAATTTGCCCACTGCCCCAGTCCGGTACGAGTGACAGGCAGGGAGGACATGGCACCTTGCTCACAGGGACTGTGCAGTTTCTAGACAGCACCAGCACCGTGGCCAGTTCTCTGCCCAGCACTACCTCCCAGCCAGACACACTCCTCCTCCCTGCCCTCCACAATGTTCTCTGCTGTGTGCAAACATCCCATTTCATGTTCCCCAGTTTTGCTCCCTGAGGACAGGCTGGAGAACTGCACAACTAAGTCTGACTCAGTCCCAGTAAAGCAGTTTGTTAAGTCTTTTGAGCCCATCAGAGGTGGAGATGGATATGCCTGAGGAACAAAATAGAAAGCAGCTCCCTCTGTGGCCTCGGTACGCAGGGCCTGGGGAAAGACACACAACCCATACAGGCTGAACAGAGGCAAAAATCTTCTGATCTGAAAAGAAGAGAGGAAATCAGGCCCTTAACACTTCTTCCTAAATCTAGTGTCCTCTTCAGCTGCCAACCAGCTTAACAGTGTGGTGTTTCACCTTCTCCCCACTCACTGGCACACTCCTCCTTAGCTTGATGAAATTATATTATAACTCCGTAACCCATGCCTTTGATTCGTGATTGTGCCTTCACTTTGCTGAGTTCTGAAAGGAATTGGAGAGGTTATTAATGACATACAGTGATCACACAGCAAGTTAAAGCCTCTTGCTAAGTGAAACTTGTGGGAAAAGCATCCAGCTTTTCAATATTTCGCAGAAACACTTTATGTCTCTTTTCATTTGCAGCCAGACAGTTGCAAATTACATAAAATTGCTCCTGAAGAAGAGGAAGAAGAATAAAAGGAGGAAGTGGAGGGGGGAGGTTCAGAAAAGTAATTCTTCTGGCAAGGTACAGTTACAGTTTTATTTCTATGCAGAACAAAGAAGGGCTTGCTGAAAGGTAGGCAAGTAAGAGGCAGAAATTGGTATTAGTCCAAGCTAGGAATACGGGCAGTTCAAAAGCAGTGATGGGAGTACTGAAATGTGGCTACATCATAGGGAGAACTCATGGGTGCAGAGACGCAGAAATGGAAAATTACAGAGAGCAGCAGCATGAGAGCAGAGAGAGACTATGGGAATGCACCAGGGGTTGACATGCTGCAGCACTAACTCAGATGGCTGGGCACAAGGATTAGTGCAGAGACCCAGCAGAGCTTGAGCAGAGGGCATCCCTGTGGGTAGGCTGTCTCCTGTGCTGCCAGGAGCAAGGGCTCACTTGAGCCATCTGTCAAGATCCAGAGCCCGTGATGATATAAAGGAGCACAGGTGACTGGAGAGGCTTTGGTAGAGAGGTCATAGCATCTCATTCTTCCCTTCCCTCTCGTTTGTACAATTGCTGATGTGAAGGCAGCCTGGACCAGTATTTCTGAAAGTTTCTTCATGTGAACACTATGGGATATTGCGGCTGGCAAAGCTGGGGGATGTGCTGAGAAGTGGAGTAGGTGACCTGAATGTTTGGCTGGGGACTGAAGCTGGGCCCCAGTTGTTAATCTTTGCAGCTTGAACCTTTGGGCAGGGTAGGGTGGAGAAGTTTTTCCCATGTCCATCCTGCAGGTTTGATAGACAATACTGGCAAATTCCTGAGAGCTGTGCAATGTTATCAGTAGAAGGTAACGATACAGAGAGCATGCTAAGGCTATCTCACTGAAGTGGCAGCACCAGAACATGAAGGTACTGAGCTAAAGCAGTCCCTGGACAAGAAGCAGCAGATGTGCCTGTTCACTGCAGGGAGGATTGCAAACGCTTGTGCTGTTGAGGGTTTGGCTTAAGGGGCTGAGAATATCGTACGGCAAGGCAGCTGTCCAGTGAAGTGCCAACACCGAAGAGGCTGGGGAAGAGCAAGCTTCCAAAGCAGACTTGGGCTCCTGTTGCCTATGGAATTGGAAGAAAAATGAAATTAAAGATCAGCACCTGTTCCCGCATCTTGACCAAGTGCACACGTGCAGGCTCCGTCCTGTGCACAAGGGGCCTTCCTTTCTCCAGAGAAATGACTGCCCTTTGCACAACCAGGCCCGCATCTCCCTGCAGCACAGAGCTTGGACTTTTGTCTCCCAGAGCTGATGTGTTCCCTGGTAAGCACGCTTACCTGTGCTTGTGAACACCTATGCACCTATGCACCAACCCCCACAGACCTTTCGTCTTTGCAAAGGCACCCACCCTTCTGAGCAAGGCTTCACATTCCCATCTCCTTGTTTGGGGTCATTTGATGTGTGTGCCTGCACGAGTGTTTTTGAATATGGATATAAATAGGATCAAAGAGTAATTTATGGTGGAAGAGACCTCTGGGATCTCTGGTCAGACCCCACTCAAAGAAGGGCTAACTACGTTAAATCACTGAGGGCCTTCTCCAGATGAGTTTTGACTATCTTCAAGGGGATCCTGCAGGCCTGGGGCCTCTCTTCTGGTCTGTCAGCACCCCTAAAAGGAAACAGCTTATCTAGTATCAGCCATAATTTCTGCTGTTCAGCCCAGAAATAGCTCAGGAGATTCATTCAGTGGCACTGGGGCTTGGGCCCATTTACTGTGGATTTTCACATGGCAGGTCTTTATTTCTGGAGATTTTGCACTGCTCAGACTGTTAATGTTAACGGTTGCCAAGGGAACTGGTGCAGCCGCTGTGTGCAGGCAAAGGGTCCTCCTGCTTGGCCACCTCTGCATCACCATGGTACAGAGATGCCTTTCCTGGCCACTGCCATTACCCTTCCATGGGGGAGAAGAAGTTGGGGCACAGCTGCACTGAGGAGCTGCTGATGTCCCCAGATGACAAGTCCAGAGCAACGGCAGCCTGTTAACCTGCCAGCACACCTGTAAGAGGCCTTTGCAGCCTCTGCAGACCCACTGTGTCACTAGCTCGGACACTCACTGCCCTTGCTCTGCCCTTCCCCAGTTTGCTGGGGTCCATGGGGCTCCAGCTTGTGCATGGAGAAGCACCTGAGCGTGCTTGCTGGACCAATGAGCACAGGGAAAGGTGAGTGTTGGGTGTCTTCTCCAACCAGCCTAGCAAAATGATCAAAGCCAGCTGAGGGTGGCAGTGCTCCCAGCTTTTCCCTCTGCAACTTTCTTGCACTTGCTCTTAGTAACTTGGTGACCCATCTCACCTACATCTTATCCCTGCTTTTTGTAGGCCTGCTAAGCACTTTCCACCTTGCTGGAAGTGACTCTTGTCACAAGGGCCTCCTTGGGCAAGTCTCTGTCTCTGCTGAAGTAAAATTCTGCAGCTGATGCAGGACTGTGGGCTTGACCACCCAGCCATGCCTGGATCCTCAGGCCCATGGCTTTTCGGAGCCCAGAGTGATCTCTTGTGGTCTTGATGAACTTGCTGGAGCAGTTTTTTGGGTTTTCAGTTCTGTCAGCCCTTTCTTGCAGCAGTGGGGAGGAGCAGGAGGAAGTTTGGAGCCAAATACTACTCTTCTCTGCCTTGCTATAAAGCCCCCTGGAAAACAGAAGAGTACTTGTCTGAATGTGGCCCAGGATTTTTCTTCCTCTTGCTTCTTGAGGAAACTTGCCTAGCACCTCTAGAAAAGGATTTGAGAAAGTTAGCACTTTCCTCTTCTCACCTAAAAAAGCTCTTTTGACTTTCAGTGACACTAATCACAAGAGAGAGATCAGGGCAACAGATCATGCAGTGTTCTCCTTAATGCAGTGCCCTGCTGTGCACTGAAACATCAAGCAAGGAGCCCCATGAGGACAGACTGACTGATCGTGGAGTCATGAGGGACTGCACTCAAGTGTGTCTGCCACACAGTTACGTACCTGATTTTAAAGATTTTTTCCCAGCCCAAATGATTCTTTGGTTCTACAGTAGGAGCTGGAATTGCCAAGTTGGGTGGACCCCCCTGCTGGTTGTCTGGTGTTCTTGCACGGCAATGGTGCTGTCACTTCCCTAGAGATACCAGGGTGATCCAAGGCTTTCTGAGTCATGGTGTTAAGTTGCTTGTCTTCCTCCAGAGCAGAACTGGCTACAGTGGGGCCAGGGGTGTCTGACTGCATTACAGGAGAAGGAACATGGTGCAGCGGAGAATCCAAGAAGCAAAGCAGTAGTCCATGTGTGTTGTGGCCCTTGTGCTGTTCAGATACCTGCTTATTGATTCCTGAGTTCACTCAGCTTCAGTGGGGAATGGGGGATACCTTCCCTGCTCTGCCTGGTTTGCCCACTGTGCTGGGGATAGGGAAAATGCTTCCCAAAGAAACTTATGAGAGGAGTTATGAGCTTATGAGTCCTCTTCTTGGTGGCACAAAGCAGTTGGGTGAGGTCCTTCGACAATCTTCCTTGCTTGTGCAAAAAGTCACAGCCCTAGCCATGCAGGCAGGAGCTGTGTGGTTTGTACTCTGGGCTTCACATCTTGCTTCTGCCACAGACTTTCGGCACAATCTTCATCACTACATGCTTCGATTCCTCCACCTGGAACACAATACTCATAATTATCCTTGTTTCCTTCATAATGGGATTGAATGAGGTGAATTCATAAGCAGCCTTTAGAGCTGTGCCAGAACAGTGTTTGGTACTAATGTTGCCTGTGTTCCTGTGTGAGACAAGTCCTCTTTCTCAGAGAAGGATGGTTTTCCTGGATACTCAAGCACTGAGACTGGCACCAATGCATTCCTGCTTGCATTCCTGATCAGAAACAGAATCCAAATGAGCAAATTAGCATTTATATTTATGTACTCTGCCCAGCTAGATGTGGTTATGATCCTTTAGGCAGGGCATTTTTAACTGGCCAGAAGAGGACCAGCCCACAATTTGCAAAGCGTAAGAGCTCAGGACCTAATTCTGCCAATGGCCTTGGGTGCCTTTTGGTTCCTGACATCCCAGAGGAACCAGCCTGCATTGTGTGTTTCATGGTCTTTGCTTCTGACCCTCTTAACACTATGCATTGCACCTAAGGGGCTATTTTACATCACTTACTCATAATTAATAGAGGGGCTTGCCCTGCTGTCCCAGAGGGCTTTTTCCTTCTATCCAGCTTTTGCAGTTTGAAAGCTGAGGAAGCGATATCTGGGAGCCACTGTTCCTCCTTGAAGAACAGGGCTCCCAGATTGTTGAGATGACTGACAGCTCATGCTGGGCATTGATGTAAATGCAGGGAGCTAGTTCACCTCCAGAAGTCTTTTTTTGGGGGGTGGTGAGAGAAATCATTCATTTTGACCTTGGTGAAACAAATAGCAAAGCATCCTCTGACTTTAGGAGGGCCAGGATTTTTCCTTAGATCTTTGATCCCAAGAGTGCTACAAAGGTGGGGAGCATTTCCTCAAAAGCAGGGAGGAAGCCCAAACAGAGCATTGTTCCCCACTTCTCTATGCTGAGCAGATACTGGGAATGGGGTAGGAGGTAATTCAGGCACTTCCCAGCAAGGCCTGTCACCCTTGCATCTTCCCTAGAAATCTCTAGGCTCCTCTGGGCTGCAGTGACTCCCTTACCATGGGTGTCTCTTCACTGCTCCCTGAGGGCTATGCAGGACATGTAACTGCTGTGCTTTGTAGCACGTAAGGCTCCAGAGGTCAGGATGGCTTTGTGCCTCTATCCAGCTGGCCAGTTGCTTCCCACCAAGAAAGTAGCTCCCAAGAAAGCAAGCCAACAAAGTCTGGGGGCTTGCGAGAGGGAGAGCAATGCAGGCAGAGAATCATTGTCTCTGAGAGCTGTGAGCTGTGCAGAGTGAGGGACAGCTGTGTTCGAAAAGGGAAGGTGTGTATCCAGCCAGAAGGGCAAGTGTGAGGGAGAATCTGGAGAGGGACAATGGGAGCTTTGCCCCCTCCCATGTGCTGCCCATCTGGTGTCCACTGCTGCATGTGGCTCCAGAAGATTTCTTGAGTCCAGTGGGTCGTGGAGCAGACAGCTCTTAGACTATCGCTAGCAGCGGGTAAGGAGGAGCGTGAAGTGTGAGTGTGAAGGGCTTGGGGTGGGGGACATTTGGCCTGTGGTGTCCTGACAGCATGTGCTAAATATTAATGTGATATTCTTAGGAAATGAAGACTAATAATGCTCAGCTGCATGATTTAACAAGTAAGATAAAGCTCAGGTAGCAAGGCAGGTGCAGGCTCATAAATCATTTGCTCAAGTTCTCCATGCCACATGTGTGCTTGCTTATGTTTGTGTTCTTGTGTGGTAAAGGCATGTGTGTCAGTGCATGTCCATCTGCTCTGCACTTGGAATTATGGCAGGCACATCCTGACTGCTGGATTCTGGCTCCAGTTGGACATGTACAAATATGGCTTTCTTACTCAGATGTGTTCTCTGATCACTGTGCAGCCTCAGGTGATAACTGGAGGCCAGAAGAATTTGTATTTCCAGAGTTTGCTGTGTAAGCCCAGAAGCCCCTTGCTATCCTGTTACTCGCTTTCTCCCTCAAATGGAAGAGGTAAAGTTTGACCATCCTTTCTGTGCATTCCTCTAGGGTACAGAGCTCTTTGTCTGAGACCTGTATACAAAGTTTAGGACCCCACAGGGATGCATCTCAAGGTCTTCAGACCTGTGTGGTTGAGTTTAAGCAGCTGTGGGCTCCCTGTGCTTGAGATGCCTTTGATATTTTGTTCATCTTTGATGGCAACGGGGGACTTAGAAGGATTAAAGTGGTGGTGTCCTGTTTGTGGAAGTGTCTGGGTGTCCACTTCTCTGCAAGGAGGACCATGCTGCCTCTGTCTCACTTGGGAGACCTGCTGTTTCTGGAAGAAGCGGGCAGAGAATCCTGCTGCTCTTCTCCAAGCCTCAGCATCTGGAAAATTTCTTGTATCTTGTTTTATTCTCTTTACCCATATCTTCCAGAACAGATGAAGATCAGCCCCGAGACCCAACCTCATGTTGGTGGGGGTCCCTCAAAGTCATTGGAGCTGGCAAGGCCTCTGGAAATGGGCAGCCCTTGACTGAGAGCTTGGTTTGACGTGGGCAGAGGGAGAGTCTTCCTGTGCCTGCCTAAGGTGCCGTGTCAGGTAGGCAAGAGAGGAGCTGTGGCTGAAGATGTGGGGTGCAGGGCAGCACACATGCTTGATCTTGCCCTGGGCAGCCCTTCTTCCTCTTGTGCCAAATGCTGCTTCCAGACTTGCACCAGTACTGACCCACATCACTGTGCTGACTCTGGCACTGGCAGCTCTGCTGCCACTGCATGGTGTTTTGGCCCTGCTGTGAGTGTGTCACTCCACTGTGGGTCTGTGGCCCTGTGGGGTGCACTCACAGGTTCAGTGGGGCCAGCCGGGGCTCACCACCTTGGGGGTTGGCCCTGGGATGAAGTCCCTGAGATGGGGGGAAGGATAGGGATGGACAGATGGGTTGAGGGGGCCCCCTCCCCAGAGATCATATCAAAATGTCTCTATTGTGCAAAGCAGAGGGAATGCCCCCAAGAGCTAATTTCCATGGCAACGGCAAATGTCAGGTTCCATGTGGTGAAAAACCGTTTCCATGACAACACCTCCTTTATCCTAGGTGCTGGGAGCTGGAGTGACAGCCCTGTTGGGGGAGGGGACAGGGAGATGGCCTCAGGTGCTTAACCTCCCCCTCACCTCCCCCTGTCCTTCTAGACTCCTTGCCCTCAGCCCCAGCATCCCTGGGTGGGTGGTGCTGGAGGGGGGTGATGTGTGTGCCCACTAGCTCTTGGCTTCTACAGCAGCCCTTCTACCCCTCCTACCCCCAAATGGCTTTGCTCCTCGTAGAAGCTGAGATCTGAGTCTGTCCCTCTGTCTCCCTCTCCATCAGTTTAGTTTAGTTCTGGTTTTGCATCCTGGGTAGAAACAAAACTATTTATCAGTGCTGTGGGAGCAGTGGGGAGTGACATAGCCAGCTGCCCCTCTTGGCTATGCACCGAGCACACATCTGGGCTGCCTGCCCTCTCCCACTCAACCTGCTCCCAGAGCACTGCCAGCCTCAGTTCACGCAGGCATATTGCCAGGGACCCTGAGCAGCGATAGGAGCCTCTGCCTCTCAGCAAGGAAATTGGAGGCTTTGTGGAACAATCTCTGACTGCATACTTCTGAATCCCTGTCCCACATCCCACTCAGCTCATGAAAGAGATGCCAGGTCCTTGTCAGCTCTTGGGGGGAGCAGCAGCCTGGAGGCTGGTGAGTGCCAGTGCTGCAAGTGCTGGGGCCACATGGCAGTGCAGCAGGGTATTGGGAGCTCTGCAAATCCTTGTAGCTGATGAAGAGTGGGAAAAGGGACCTGCAGCCTCTCCCTCTTCCCTAAATGATGCAGCACCTCCTGGGAAGTGAAGTTGGCACTGCTGCCTATCAAGGTGTAGCATGGCAGCAGCTTGGCCTCTCTGTTCTGTGAACTGCAAACTTATTTCACAGATTTCCTCCAGCTGTTGTAAATGTGGGCTCTACCTCCATTTTCTGGCCAGTCTGGCTCAGCCACCGCTTGGAGACAAACAGCCTTCCACATATTGCATGCTGGCTTCTAAACACATTTCAGGTGGTGGCTTTTATGGCTTGATTTCATTTTATGTTTTGTTGCTGCTTTTTCTGGGGGTGTTTCCTAAGAGAGGGGACAGACTATGCCTGGACCTGCAGCTTTTGTGCAGGCCTCACCTGCGATATTCTGATTGGTTTTTATTATGAATGTCACTGATTCCGGTCACTGTCAGCCTGTCTGAATGATGCTGAGAGACATGGAGTGAGATGTGCTGTGAATGTGGAAATTTGCCCTGTGCACCATTCTTCGGAGGAGATTCTGGCACAGTTGGATCTTGCTAGCTGGGGAGGAGGCTACAGCTTGTCAGTCGCCTCTCTGGGCAGCACAGGACATGCAGACCTGCCAGCAGATGAGAGTTTTGCCCTACTTTGCAAATCAGACAGTTGAAGCTATTGGTTCCTTAATGCAGCTACTTCTGTCTTACCTGGAGACTCCTCATATCACATGAGCTAAGCTACCCTTCAGGCTTGTTGTTTGTGGTTGGATTATTGTTGATGACACTAATGGCTGCAAGAGAGGTAAAAAGCTCTTCTCCACACCCAAGTGTGAGGAGTTTTGCCACTTTTAACCTGAGCATTGTCCCTGAGGGCCAGAGATGTTGCTTGAGAGCATCACTGCCCTTCTCAACAGCCATTCTGGTGCACAGAGCTCTGTCTGCATGAGGGCTGGGGAAGGGGAAACATGACATGCCTGCTTGCTGTACTGCTTCTAACCAAGGTCAGAGGCAGTCTTTCTTCTTTTCTGCAAGGAGAGTAAGTGGCTCAATTAGGTGAGCTGGCCATGCCTGCACTGAGTCAGGGTAGACATAGGAAGAGCTTCCAGGCATAGTCTCACCTTAGGCCTTTCTTTGCCACTTGCAGCATCTTAGGAAGCAGAGGTTTATGAATGGTGAGCATTTCTAGGAGAGCTGTTGTCTCAGGCAAGCAGCTGAGCAGGGAAAAGCGCCAGGTTTCTTTTTGAAAAGTAGTTCTTTCTCCAAGAGGATGTACTGATTGCCATCACGATGTCTTGGTTCCCTTCTGTCACGCTCCTACTCTGCACAGCAGGCAGAAAGGGCACCCTGTTGCCCCTGCCATCAGCACCGTGTGCTGGGCAGATGGGCCAAGCTCTAACCCTTTGCATTTCTCTTTCATTGCAGATGGCGCGCCCAATTCAAGTGAAACCCGCAGACAGCGAGAGCCGTGGAGGTAGTTGTCATCTCTCCTTGTTTCTCCTTTGGTGGCTTTATGCTTGTGAGAGGGACCAGGAAAAGAGAGAGAGTCCTGACCCTGCCTTCCTCTACCTGCACTCTGTACGAGGAGATGTTTGTATGTGGCAGAGATCTGGGGGGGGGAGCGGGGCAGGAGGAGAGCCTAGGGATAAGCTTCAACTTGACACAGCACGCAGCTGACAGCACCCCAAATCCTAAGGGTGATAATGTGGCTGCCTACTCTACTCTCTTTCCCAGCTCTTTGAGGGTACTATTAGCCTGACAGTGCCTGTCCCAGGAGGTTACTGAAGCAGACCTGCACTTCGGTGTATGGCACGGAGGCTCCTGGAGGGTGTAAGCTGTTGGGAAGAGGTTTCTTCATTTGTACACCTGATCAACCCAATAAAAGCCAGATCCTTGCAGCAGCACTGGCTTTTCAACATGTTCAGCTCACTGCTCCACAGCTGATTCTCCTGTCTGCAGCTCACTCCTCTGCCTCTCCCATTACTGCTGAACTGTCTCAGCCTCCCACTCTCGGTCCTGCAGCAGCCCCCATCACATTGTCAGGGCTGCAGTGCCATTGCAGAAAAGATCACATGATGGAGAAATAATTCTGAAGGGAAAGGATGCTGAAATGGAGGTGCTGTCAGCCTGCAGGGGACCAGCTTGGTCAGAGCAGCATACAGTGAGTTCAGAGCTGGAAGACTGGGAAAGAAAGAATCTGTTAATTTAATGGGAAGCTCTCAGCAGCTCAAATGCCTTCTCCAGGTGGAGAGGGTTCACAACTCCAGCCCTTTCCTAATCCATTAATTCATTTCTCTTCTCTTCCTTGTCTTACTGATATATTTCTTTTCCTTTTCTCTCCATTTCTACGTCTGCCTCTCCATGCCTTGTGCTGTTGGTGCTGCCCCTGAAAGCAGTTTAGTAGAGGCAAGGGGAGGATTTGTGTGGTGCTTTTTGTGCTGTGGGGCAGCATGTCCTGCATGCGGTGTTTAGATTTGGAAGGCTTTTGTTTTAAATTTCCAAACAGTTTGCAGTGACTTTCAATTATTGCACTGTCAGGAACATGAGATATATTTTATAATATTTTGTATGAATGTGTATATTTACGGTTGTGTGATCCTCCTTTTAAAAAAATTGTTTAGGTCAGATAGATCATTTTTCCAAATAGAATATGTAACTTTTGGTTATTTACTCAAGGGATAACTTTTACTGAAGTCTGGGCAAATTTATTCTCTTGGCCTATATTGACAATCCCAGGAATGCTACATATAGTCATGCTCCTTTCGAAAAGGACTGTGACTTAAGCCTCCAAAGAAAATAGCTTTCCTAAACCACATAGGACTAGATTCATCTCACCTTATTTCAGCCCCTGGTTCAGGGTTGAGTTTAAGGTCCTTATCGGTGCTATAGACAGTATAAAGAGACCATTCCTTCAGGGTGTTTCACTGTTGAAAATGATGTTAGGAGTGGATGAAGTATTCTTTAGAGATGCCTGCAGTGGGTGTAGAGAGGGCTGACTACTCACTGACACCTCACATTGCCTCTGGATTCAACTAGTAGGTGGTCAGTCCATCCCCTACCACATTTATTTTAAAAATTTGCAACCCAGATTTCCGACTAATTCAGAAATTCTGTTATTATATCTGAGGTTACTATTAATGAGTCTTTAAAAAAAAAAAAGCATAGGAGACTAGAAAAGCCTTTGCCAGTCATCCTGGTGCCAACATCTCCGAGCCAGTAGCAGTGTCAGACGTGGCTGCAGAGCAGCCCTCCCAGCCCAGAGAGACACATAGCAGGCCCTGTCTCCCAGCCCAGAGAGACAGACAGCAGGACCTGCTGCAGGGCCTTGTGTGCCCCCTTGACACACACCTTCCCAGGCAGATGCACCCATTCGCCTTTTCCACCCTGCATTATGTCCTGACACAACAGCAGTAAAACCAGACCAAACAGACGATCCATGCTGTGAAATGACCAACCGCTGCAGCTTTCTTTTCTTAAGTTTGTGTCTTTGGTGAGTGCAAGTCTGGCACCTCTGGTGTCTACTGCTAGGCTGAGGTCATTTCTGCAGTGTGTCTTTTGCTGATGGGCTGCTACTGGCGTCTCTTCTGTACACAGCCACCTAGTATTAAGTGTTGGGACATAACATCTCTGATGCCTCAGTTTCTCTGTCAAATAGAGCTGAAACAGGCCAACAGGTTAAAAAACAGGATGTTGATTTGGAAGCAAGCTTTTGGTCAAGGCACTGGACTCTGAAATCTCTAAGCTTATGGAAAGTGCCGCATTTTCTAATGATTGCAAATGTCAGAACATCAACTCTGCTTCTGGTGGACAAGGCCGTTGAGAGCAGCAGCCTTTGGAGTCTGAACACCTCTCTCTCTGCAGACTGGGTACCTCACTTATTCATTGCAGAGCTGAAAAACAAACAGCTCCCACAGGATCCATGACAAACTGTTTTTTTTCCTGAGGCAGAAGCAGCATCAAGACAGCACCCTATGTTTGTCTGAATCAGGTTGCTCTTTTGAAATGTTTCTGTCATGATGCTCCACTTGTCAGAGAAGTGGATAAGCAACTTGGCAGATATGGGAAGAGCCATTCCCTGTAGCAACAGCCCCACACTGGCAGGAGGTAAAAGAAAGATCTGGGGCAGGACAGAACTGCTTGGACTAGGAATTTGTCAAGGGAATAGGTGCATGGATCAGTGAAGCTCTGCTCTGCATTATCCTTTAAGGGAACATCTTTTATACTCTCCAGGGACCGATGTTTCTCAAATGAAGCACCCTGAATTAAGTACATGAAGTTAGAGCACCAGAATTTGTCTTCTGCTCTAAGAGATGCTAAGTCTTATGCCAAAGGGATAGTTTTGGCCAAGCCTTGCAGAGGCTGTGTAGGAGTATCTGAATGCTCAGTGTTACTGTACCCTGCAGAAGTAATTCACTAGTAAAAAGTTCCTGCCTGTATTAGTTCAGAGTGGGACTTGTGATTCTGGGGCAGGCATTGTCAGCTTTTTCCTTCTTTCCCTTATGCCTGTGGTGTGAGCATGGGAGTGCCAGGAGGAGATGGAGTGAGGGGGCAGAGGAGCTTGTCTGCTTCTTGTGAGACCTGGAGCACTCTGCTACAGTGATGTGATATGACAGCCAGCCCAAGCCCATTAGTACTGCCTAGAGACAAGGAAGCTCTCTGCATATCCAAGGAGATTTGCTGCATTCCCAATGGCTTTAGTGGGCTTCCCCTCTCTCCCTGATCCTTGCTGTTGGCCAGATGACCTGAATCCACTGGGCTTAGAGGAGTGGTGTCCAGTGCTTGTGTGCTCTCTCCTCTTTCTCTCTCTCTCAGACTTTATGGCCTCAACTCCTTGCTTGTTCCCGTAGTTACCTTCATCAGCACTGTGCTCTATGATGGCCCACCTCCTGCTCTCTGGGTGGCTGACTGTGCCCAGAGCATGTTTCCACGGGAACTCAACAGTCAGAGATCAGAATCAATTTTTCTGGTTGCTGGACAGCATGGGAAATTGCCAATCAGAGGGTGAAAACCAAGAGCTGTAGGGAAAGTGAAGGAAAAACAGCAGGAGGAGTGCATGCTGTTCTGAGTAGGTGAGACGAGATCTTCCAGTGCTGCAGAAATCCCTGCTGGGGAGCTGAAGGAGCCGATGACCTGCAACAGTGCCTTGAGAATGCCAGCTGGTTTGAGATCGACTGCTTTGGGCGTGATGATAGCAGAGCTCAGGTGAAAGGGCTGGGAAGGGATGAGGCAGCCTGGTTATTGGTGGGGGAGCAGTTCTATTTGGAAGCTCACAGAAGCTAGAGGGCACCGGATCATGGCTTGGGCTCCAAGATGTGAAGAGGTAGAGGTCAGCAATAGAAGAGCCCTTGCACAGGTTCCCCAGCTGCTGCAAAGACGCATCTGAAGGGAACAGACTGGACCTTTTTCCTACGTGCAGTCTTCAGAATTGGGCTGTAAGAAACATGATTCACTCTGAAGAAATCTTTCTCTTATGTTGTCAGTGACTTCAGTCCCTTCTAATATTGCTGTTGTGAGCATTCGGAAAAGATTCTGAACCCATAGGTGTGTGTATTTAGATTTGCCTTTATAGCTTGAGTCCCTAAGGTATCGCGGTTTTAAGCTGTTCTGCATCACCAGGAAGACTAGCATTTTTTTTCTTCCTAATTCAGAAAGGAAAGCTGAAATTCCCACATAAACACAGGACTTCTAAAAGGTTCTGTTAGTGAGCTGTGTCAAACAACAGAAGACCCGCAGTAAAACTGCAAGAATGGAGACTAGCGTTCACTGTTTCAATGGACTTTTCCCAAAGTGCAGGGTATAGAAAAAGGCTTTTGATTCAGAAGAAATGGTATGAGGAAGAAACCACAAGAATTATCCAGGAAATTTCAGGGCTCTCTGGAGGAGAAAATAATGAGTAACTTGTGATTTGATGTGGATTTGATTGCAAGTTGACAAGGTCCCTTTTTGGTCAGTACCTTCATTGCAAAGGAGTGGCCTTTTGCATCCATTAGACTGTTGTTTGGTGAAGACTTAAGCTTTGGGTGGCTACGGTAACCATCAGGTCTTTACACTGAATTAGCCTTCAGCCAAAACTGGAACCACTTACCCGACTCTCCCCTGGCTACCCACTGTTCTTTCACAAGAGTCTCACACAAAATCAGACCCAGAAGCAAAAGGCCAATGTTGCAAAAGTAGCATTATGTCCATGTAGCTGTGTGTTCCCCCACCTAGAGTTTCCCCCTTGCCACTCTGACCAAGACAGCCAAACAGTCTGAGGTCCCTGAAGGGAAAGGCAAGACCATCAAGTGCATTTCTGGCTATTAAATCTTAACCCAGTTATTTGCTTAAGGGTTCAAAGAATAGAGTTATTTTACAGCACCTGAAGTCAGTACAAGTATTTCCTAGTGAATTTCTCCCCTCTGTTGATGTGTTTCTTTTAAGGAGCTTCCATTGTGTTTGCAATCCAAAGGCAGCAGCATGGTGCACATATCTGAAATAAGGCCTAGCTGCAGCTGCCACATAGATTCAGGACAGAGGAAGGGGGAACACTACAGAGCTCCTGTGTCCTCTGCCATAGCCAAACTGGGTTCACATATGGCCCCAGGTGATGTCAGTCAGAGCACAGAGCTACTGCTCCTTTAGTTTCCATGCTCTTCTTCACAGTAAATATGTTCCTCTCCAGTCCCTTTTTTTTTCCCCCCTCTGCTTCCAGTCAGATTTTTCACCTCTCTGTGTGCTATTTTTTGGCTGGTTTAACCATCCGCACTTCTGAGCTAGCACCCACTTTATTACCTCCTGTGCCTTAGCTGGACATTATTGGGCATTGCCAATTGGGATGGACCCGACCAGCTGAAATAATGTCTCCAAATGCAACCATTGCCATGCAGGTGCAGGGAGAAATGTAGAAAGAATTGCAAGGAAAATGAAAGGGGATGAAATTCCCACAGGTTTTGTTACCCAGGGAATCCTGAAAGTGAGAAAGCTGGGAAATTTGGCCTTTAGAAAATACACAAGGCCATATATTTCAGCCACTTCTAGTTATATAAATCAGGAGTATCTGTTTGGGACTGGGTTAAGAGCCTTGGATACAGCACTTCTAACACTTCATCTCTGGTGGACACAAGTGGCACCTGTGTTCACATGGTCCACCTGGTGCTAGAGGAGAGCTGTGCCTGTGTGAGCCTGTGTTGGGGCTCTGTGGGGCGGTGCCACAGGATGAAGTGACTCCCTGTGGTGTCTGCGTGGGGGATGAGTGTGTCTGTCTGCACATCCCTCTTGCTTACTGAGGAATTTTGTTTCAGAAGGCACCTGCTGGAGCTGGGTCTGTGTATAAGTGTGTTCCTGGGCATGCATAAGCCTCCGTGCTTGTCCATTAATGCTGCATGTGTCCATCTGCTTTTCTGCCAGGGACCAATGGCACATGTAGGTCCTGCCTGCGTGTGCTTCCCAGTGCATCTGTACTTAGTAGCTTGTTTACTTACCTGGGTAGGAACTGTCCTCTGACCAAAGGGGAGCAAGGAAGGGGCTAGGGCAAGCTTTGGTGGCAGTGTGAATGTGTAATGTGCCATCCATTCCTGCCATACATACACACCACCACCCCTGTAGCCTGTTCTGCTGCTGTAGCTCCAAGACCTGTTGTTTTTCAGGTCACTGCACTCTCAAACAGGTAGCAGCTTCCTTGCTATTTCCCCTGATGTGCATCACGTTGCATTGGTTTGTTTGCAACCAGCCCCTCTGATCCTGTCACTAATAATAAGGAATCCTCTCGTACAGCTCCTCCGAAGCCATATCCCAACACATTCGCTCCTATGGGTCATGTCTCCCATGCATGTGGGGGAGAGTTAACTCAGTAGTTGACACAACTATTTTCTTGCAAAAATGGAGATTGGGCTGGTATTTAGGCTGTTATTTTAATGTTGTGCTATTTTAATAACTGTTCAAATCTGTGGAGGATGTTGCCCCATGCAATGCTGTGTTTGTGCTTGACTGGATGGCACCAGGCAGTGTGATGAGCCCCTGAGGGTACCGATGGGGGAGCTCTGTACCTTTCTTGCCTCCACACTTATCCATCCCAAGAAAACCATAATCCTCACTTCTGTCTTCTGAGGAGGAACCCAGAAGGACTCTGAGCTCAAAGTCGTGGATGAGTTGGCCAGCCTTCCAGCTCCCTGCCGGTGTGACACGGGTACAAAATGCCATTGGAGAGGGGAACAGGGACCATGGAGATGTTAGTTGGCCTTCACCAAACTGTCTGGTATTTGGGTGATCCTGCGGTGACACAGGTTGGGACCAGGATGCCAGGGTTTATTCCAGGCCTTAGGAGACAGCTGGTTAGATTGGGGTGGGGAAGGACAAATGGAAACTAAGATGCTTGGTTACATGGCAGCTGAGGAAATGGTGATCCTGGAAAGAAGGAAAAGGAAACAGAAGTCAAAGGTCCTGGAATTTATTCCCTGCCTGGGTTGGTCTACTCTATTTTCAAAGGTACCTCTTGGATTTCACATGCTGGTCAACAACAGTATAATTGCCCAGATAGTTTTTCTTATTAACATTTGTGTTGGATTATTCAAAGGAAAAGGCTAATGAATAAAAGG
This sequence comes from Manacus candei, assembly GCF_025592945.1. Classification (NCBI taxonomy): domain Eukaryota; kingdom Metazoa; phylum Chordata; class Aves; order Passeriformes; family Pipridae; genus Manacus; species Manacus candei. Next base: position 81,620 of record NW_026138128.1, on the reverse strand, counting down.
AAATTATTAATCTTTTGTTTTCTGTTGGGGAAGGTAGGATAGGGGAAGCCACAGAAACCTTTGCAGGTGTGAGGAGCTTGGGTGGACCCTGCACACTCACCCCTGGAAGCATTTCAACCAACAGCAAATCATTTCCATGCCAGGCATGTTTTTAACGCAAGGCTGTTTTGTGCTTAAGTGTCCCTGTCCTCCTGCTCTGGACTGACTGTAAGCCTCATAGAAGGTTGATGTTTCTGTGTTTGCCCCTAGGGGACAGGAAGCTCTTTGTGGGCATGTTAAATAAGCAGCAGTCTGAGGATGACGTGCTCCGGCTCTTTGAACCATTTGGGGTCATTGATGAATGTACGGTGCTCCGTGGACCTGATGGTAACAGCAAAGGTGTGAACCCCTCTGTGTGTCATGCCCTTTCTCCCTGCTCTGCAGGTAGCGCTCACCAGCCTCACTGCTTGTGCCTCCTTTCCACTGGGGTACTTATTCCTCCACTGTATCTTTATGGGAACCCATATCACAGCCCGGCATAGGGAGCAGGGCACAAAGAATCATCTGCTGCCAGGAAAGACTGGGGAAGGTGGGCAGAGACTGAGGGAAAAGGAGGGGAAGCAGAACACGATGAATAGCTGAGTTACCAGGATCACTAGTGAGCCTGTTCTGTCAGTCTGGGTCTGCAAGTTGAAATGTTTGTACCCACAATTAGGAGTCCACAGAGACTTTGGGGAAGAGGTAATCAGGGACAAGGGTGGAGATGGTGACATCATCTATAGAGTATATCACTGAAGTAATAATTTGAGACCCTTCCTCTTTTTTCCAGGATAGAGGACTTGGGATGAGTCATCCTTTTTGTTCCCTGCTTCCTTGGGGTGGCTTTCCTTTGCCTTGCCTGAGATACAGACACTGTCTCTTGCGTGATGGCACTTTCACAGCAGTCCTGTCACTGCAATCTCCTGTGCTCTTTCTGTCCCTTTCCAGGCTGTGCTTTTGTAAAGTTCTCATCTCACACAGAGGCTCAGGCAGCAATCCACGCACTCCATGGCAGCCAGACAATGCCCGTGAGTATAAGGCCAGGGTACCTACCCTCTTCCTAATCCTCGTCCCATTACCCTGTTGCAGGGACCTCCCCACACTCTCCAAAACCATGACAGGTTCAACTGCAGTTTCCAGTTGGTGTGGTTGGGAGGTGTGTGTAGGGATGTGTGTGTGCACATCCGTGCTCTAGTCTTAGTAACCATCCTGCCTCCTGGTCTGATGTTTGTAGCTATGTTCATCCAGACTGGTAGTGACAGCGCTTACATCTGTAAAGGGTAAATAAAAGAGAGCCAAAACAAGGCCATGAATTTGTCTTGGAAACAGCTCCCTGGAGTAGTTAAAAACTGAGCAGGGTGGAAGCTAACAATTCAACCACATGGGTGGTCAGGACTTCAGTGTCTGAGCACACTCCTCGACTTCTCTTATCTAGGCAGTAGAGGAGGCCACTGGGGTGGGCTGGGTGCTGGTGGGAATGCTTTGTGTGTTATGTGGGATTGTGTAGCCATAGCTGTGCCTTCTTGTGCGAGTGGAGCTGCGGTTGTGATCTCATCTCAAGCAATCTCTAACCTGAACTGGGGCACCTCATGGGAAGGACAGTGCATTGCCTGCAGCAGGGGTATTTCCAGCTACCAGGAACTGCTTTGCCTATCAAGCCAAGCTCATGATGGTAGAAAGATGGTGCTTGTGGCTATCAGTGACGTGAGTGTTCCTGGCCACACCATCACCTGGTGAATGTAACCAGGGATGTGTGCACCCACTTATGCAGCTGTGCAGGGCTCAGGGTGTGAGGGGAAGGGCATGAGAGGGAAGGGTTGGATGAACAGACGGATGGGGACGGGCACAGCCCAGGTTCCAGGCAGCTCCCGAGCACTTTCATGCCAATATTTGCTCTTCTGCTCCTCTTCCCACTCTGCTGCCTGTTCTGCCCCATCCTACCTTGCCTGACTGCTGACTCTCTGGCTGTCCCACACCTCTTCTCTCCTGCCTCCTGTCTGTCTCCTCTCTCTGTGCCTAGGGTGCCTCCTCCAGTCTAGTGGTGAAGTTTGCTGACACAGATAAGGAAAGGACCCTCCGTCGTATGCAGCAAATGGTGGGGCAGCTGGGGATATTCACTCCATCTCTCACCTTGCCGTTCAGCCCATACAGCGCCTATGCGCAGGCTGTGAGTATCCTGCGTGTGTGTGTGGGGAAAGGCTGCCCTCCTGACTGTGGGGCAGCAATGTACCTGGGAGACCACAAACTGGTCTCTTAACAATTGCATGGAAGTTTCCCAGCACCTTGGTACTTGCTCCTGGCTTCAGTTTCTCCAGTCAGCAGCCTTGTCTTGCAGTCTTTGTGCGTTTCTCTCCTGGAATGGGTGGCAGGGGAGAGCTGGGACCTCCTCAAAATGAGCCTGGATTTCTCTGATGGTGGTGTAGGCTGGTGGAGGTGTATGGGAATAGGTCAAGCATGACCCAGTATCTTTCTGTCTTGTTTTGAGAACAGATCAGAGACATGATTCCTGGGCAATGTCTGCCAGACATATACCAACTTGTGAACTCTTCCTCTGGGTCAGTGGCACAAATGCGTGTCTCTCTCTCGTTTTGGAGCACCATGAGAGCCCTGGACCCAGCTTCACAAGTTTATTTCTCTGCTGAAATTCTTAAGAGGGCCCTAATCCTCCCAATGCTGTCCTTGGCTGCCAGCGTTTTCTCACTTGGCTAGTGTGACTGTGGGGTTTGCAAGATGCTGGAGAGAGAGCAGTGGGTAGCAGAGGACTAGAGGTGTTTCAACAGTCTGGCTGTGCTTTGGATCTTAGTGAGAGAACCTCATTGCCTTGGAGCCACTGTGGCAATTACCACTGATGTTTGTGGTAGGTCCCAAACTCAACAAGTCCCATATCAGCTGCATTAGAGCATCATTTGAGTGTTCTTGGTGACTGTCATTTTCAGGTCTCTACTGCCAAGTATAAAGCCTATGGAAGGAGGCTCAGAAATTGCTCAAGGCATGAGAGATTCTTGTGTTGATAAAGAACTCTGAAGTACATACTGTTACTGAAAGTAATTTTGCAGCAGGGAGAGAGTACAAATAAACCTGTTCTTCTCATATATGTGGACACCTCTTTCTCCTCTGGCTTCAGCAGCTACTTGATGTGCCTTCCTTTCATTTACATGACAGAGAAGGAACTGTTTCTCAGTTGTTGGCCTTTTCCTTCCAAAGATTCCCCAGAAACTGCCAAATGCCTTCTAAGTGTGTGGCAAGACCATGGACAAGAGGCAATACATATGAGGCTCCATAATGTTGGGGAATTTTGGGAACCAAACGTAGAATTTATCCAACACAGATTATTTGATTTTTCTTGTGTAATGAAGCTGAGAACAGCTATACCATTCCAAGTCTTTCAGCAGAAGCATGATTTAGAGGGAAGAACCCCTTCTGAACAGGTACTTTTGCCAGGACCCATCTTTTCTGTCCAGCCCACAAGCCAGTTATACCTGAGGTCAAAGGTTGTAGTTTAGCTCAGCTGTGAGTCACCAGATAATCATTCTGATGTATCTTCTGCTGTCATGGAGATAGCACTAACTTGGGCATGGTGTGGTGGTGAAGGACGCAAGAATGGACCACATAGTGAGGTTATGATGGCAGAAAGTGTTTTATTAGCTTATGGTCCAGGATGTGTAAGGATGAAGAGCAGTGAGACCTTCTAGACTTGGTCTTTTAAGTGCCCTCCAATCTTCAGGAACTCCTGCTGATGACAAGAAACCAGTCAGGTCTAAGCTGTGCTCCTTGCTTATCGTTACCTTCTTTCTCCTCAGTTGTATCTGTTACTATGTTGGTCTGTCTGATTCTTCACTGACCTTCCTACTCTCAGACTTTATTTTGGTTTCTCCTTGACTCAAGACTCAGCCTCCTGCTTCTTTGTGATTTTTTCCTCCTTTCCCTTTTCCTTTCCACTGGTTTCAGTTCTCTCTCCTTTTTCTTCCTGAGCCACTGACCTCACATCTGACTGTTTCTTCTCTTGTGTCAGTCCTGGTCTTTGGTCTCTCTTCTTCTGGAGGAGAGATCCTGGCCAGTTCTCATATGCATACAGTGTCCCCATCAGAGGGAGAGGATATCAGTCCTTTGAAATGCCATCTAACATCTCTCTGAAAGTGGGGACAGAAGAGAGGCATTTCCTTACTGAATCTTCTTGCAGTACATTGAAATATCCTGCTATGGGCAGCTTTGGGAGGTGGCCACTGGCAAACCAGGGCTCAAGGGAACCCCAACATACTTCATGCTTGCATGATTCTGGTCTTGGAGTAGTAGATGCTGCACCGAAGGTTACCCACAGGGCCAGGAGATGCAGCTAACCATTATGGATGTGGTTGAATCAGACTGAGAGCTGCAAGGGTGCATCATAGGCATCATAGGTTCTTATATTCATAATTTAATAAGCCAGCAACTTTTTCTCTTTGTCCCCCTGGGGTTTGCTGCATTGCCACGCCAAAGCGGTCCTCAGGAGTCCCAGTTTAGGAAGAAGAAGTTTGGAGCCTGGGTTGTTTTAGTTTTGGTTTCAACTGGATGTTTTAAATTTACATTAATTTCCTTTTTTTTTTTTAACTATCTCAAATTAAACATGAAATAATCATACACTGTGTTAGGTCTAAAATTATTCAGATCTATTCATATATGCAAAATAAGATAGTTAAAACAGTCAAACAGTACATGTTAGCTGAAACAGTTTGTAAGAAGTCTCATCTGGGAAGTACAACTGGCTGAACATCTGGAAGGAATTTATTGCAATGCTTAAACCAGGTTTTGATCCCAGGTGCCTCTGCAAGTGAAAAGTTAGTATTTCCTTAATTTCATTTCATTCAACAAGTTAGTTCAGATGGTGTCGGGGAAATGTTGGAGAGCTGAAAAAAAATAATAATTATCAATACAAAAGAGACCTGAAGTTTTAAAAAAGCAGCCAGTGCAATTTACTAAGTGTTTATAATGCTTGAATATTTCTTGTATATCATAAGTCAGTTAGTTAGTTCCAAACACAAAATATAATTTGTTCACACCTCCACCCCTTTTCTTTCTACTCTTATGGTTCATTATGATAATTTTATGTAAGTAATGAGAACAATTTCAGAATGCCAGTTTGGTGCATATGCAGTTGGATGCAAGTCTTGGTCCAGCCAGAGCCTGGCACAGAACAGGCATTAATGACAAAAAAGAAAATCAATATTCACACAGTGAGTACGGAACGTGTTGGTTTCTGCACCCTTGAATGGGGACAGTGTGAAGACAGGACTAGGAATATGTGCAGGCTGCTTGCACAGGGACACTTTCCTCAGCAGAGTCCTGTGCTCCCAGGAAGGCCACATTTCACCCCAGTCCTGGCTTAGGGTGAGTGCCTCCCAGTAATGTGAGTCCAGCTTCAGGAGAGTTGTGCCAAAGATGATGTGGTGGCAGAGAGCTGATAGCAGGGCACTTGCTTTCTGGAGTTGTGCAGCAGTGAACCCCTGTGCTGTCAGTCCATCTGCCCATGGAGACCCCATTTTGTGGTGTCCACCTCTCCCTAAAAAGGCCTCAACCCTGTCCTAGCAGTGCATTGCAGAGCAAGTTTCACCTCAGTGGCTTTGCTTATACCAGGTTACAGAAACAGCAATGCCATGAAATTCCTCTTTTTATGCAAGAATAATTATCAGCTTCTGTGTGAAGGAAATCAAGAGGTTTAGCTAGCCATGAACTTTTCAGAGTTACCAGATTCTTCAGCTGAGACCTGGGCCAGACTGGCTTACTGACTCACCCATTTGTGGATGAGGTAGGTTACTTGAAAGCTGTGTATGTTGTAAAGCAGACAGTGGGATGTGGCAATGTAAGGAAGATTTGTGTTGTTTTCTTGGGTTTTGCCTTGTGTCACCCCTCAGCACCTCCTGAGAAAACCACAGTTTCCAAAGAGCCATACCTGTGCCTCCCCTGCTGTTCTTCCTTGATGGCGAAGACAAGGCTTATAAAGGGGCTGGATAATGTTTGCATCCAGAACTAAGTCTTTGTTGCCACTGCACCCGCTGATGGTCAAATAGGACCAGAAGGATTTTTTTTCTTCTTACTCCTAACCCTCCTCCCAACCTCATGTCCCACCCCCACCCTTCCTCTTGTACTGTGCATCTCTGCCTGGGCAGGTGTGTTATGGTGGGACCATGAGGAGCTGACATCCTCTGATCCCAGGGTGCAGGCCACTGCCAGAGGAAGGGCTGAGCTCAGTGGATCATGGAGCAGACCTCTGCTGCAAAGCATGACATAAGAGCTGGGCCTGGACAGACACCCAGTTGCACAGCAGGGTGCCTGTGCCAGAGTGAGCTCTCCCAGCAGCATGATCTGCTTGTTGAGGTGGGGCAAAAGCAGAGGAATTTGGACCCTGTTCCTCAAGGCAAAGATGTGTTATTTAATACCTGGCACTGTCCCAGGAGAAGTGATCAGAGAGAAAGACCTGTGAGGAGACAGTGTTGCTGGGTGCCAGGAGCACACCCCTTCCCTGCTCTCTTCCTCATTGCAGGAGCTCTCTGAGCCAAAGGGGCCCATCCCGATGCCCCAGTGCACAGCTGAGTGAGCCAAAACCCCTCAAGCTGCTGGCATTTGGAGGGTGAGACATGGGGAGGGCTGCCCAGCCATGGCACTGGCTGTGTGGACTGGGATGCCCACTGAGCCGTGTCCCCTGGCTGAAGGATGGAAAGCTGTGCCTGGCTCTCGGGGGCTTTCACATGTGGCCGGGCCCAGGCCACTGTCCCGCCTCGACGGGCAGCCACTGCATGGGTACATGGCCGCCAGGATCTGTGGGCCCCTGGGCATGGGGACTGTCAGCCGGGCACAGCACAGGCCTTCAGAGGATGGTGCTGCTGCTGCCCACCCTGGCAGGCCTGGTTGTGTCGTGGGAAGCTCCAGGGCAGGTGGCAGGAGCCCGGTGACGCGCAATGGCAGCTGGGGGTGGGGGAGGTCGCAAGGCTGCAGCTCCAGCTTGGCCCTGGTCCTGGCTGTGGCAGGTGAAGGCAGTGGCTGGGCTGGCCTGTGCAGCCTCCCCCAGCTCCGGCACAGCCGCCATGGGCCCTGGCAACAGGAGGCCCTGGGCAGCATTGGGCCCTGACTGCACGGTCCTGCCTTGCAGCTGATGCAGCAGCAGACGACGGTTCTCTCCGCTTCCCATGGCAGCTACCTGAACCCAGGCGTCGCCTTCTCCCCATGCCACATCCAGCAGATCGGTGCCGTCAGTCTCAACGGGCTGCCAGCTGCTCCCATTGCACCAGCATCAGGTGAGGGCCTGGATGCAGCAGGTCCTTCACTGCCAGTGAGCCTCCTGCCCCAGCACTTGGCAAAGTGCCCACCCAGGTAAAACAGTTCCTACAGCAGCATGTGGATTAGTTTGCTCTTTTCTAACAATGGAGCCTCTGAGCACAGCAGTCTCTAGTCTGCATAAACTTCTGCAACCTCCCTGTCACCCTCACATGCTCAATATACATTCTCTTGCCCTACTGTTGTTCATTTTCGCTGCAGTTTTTCCCTTTGATATAGTTAAGAAGGACAGGGTTCCCAGAATTGCACTTGACTCTGAGGTCAGCAGTGCTATTATTCATTATCATCATCCCACAGTAATAATGCATATTTGGGTTTGAACGCCCGTCAAGAACAGGCATGCATCATGCTAGGTGCTGCACAAACCCAGATTAAAAATGTTCCATCCCAAAGCTCTGAGAGCAGTTAGGACTAACAGTGCTGCACACTCTTCTCACTAGTGCTGCCTCTTAATTTTGTGAAGGCTCCAGCACTAGTCTGTCATCTCCACATGCCAACTAGAAGAGATAATAGCTTCATACACAGCAGCCTTGCCAGGCAGATGGAAGGTTGGAACATGGGCTTTGTGAGACCTTGACTTTCACGGGATGCCCTCTCTTCTTGTTCTACAGGGCTACATTCACCACCTCTCCTGGGAACAGCAGCCATGCCGGGACTTGTAGCACCGATTTCAAATGGATTTACTGGAGTGGTACCATTCCCAAATGGGCATCCAGCCTTGGAAACAGTTTACACCAATGGCCTTGTGCCATATTCAGGTATTGAGAGCAGGAGAACTCCCCACCATCCAGAGACCTGAGGAACTGCAATTAATTCCTCTTTTCTGGATTTCCCACAGAGAATACTTGTCTAGCTCCTTGCCAGGCACTGAGACTAACTTGGGGGCAGGGGGTGGGAAACAACACTACACACACACACACACGAAATGCACGACTGATTCTGATTACGTTTTTCTCTGCAGCCCAGAGCCCTTCAGTAGCAGAGACTTTGCACCCAACCTTCACAGGAGTTCAGCAGTATGCAGGTACCAGCTTCCCTTGTCTCCCTCAGGCCCTTGTGTGGCTGACCAGATCCTCAGGTAAATGGTTTGTTCTATCTCTGGACTACAGCTGTGTATCCGACCACCACCATTACCCCCATTGCACAGAGCATCCCTCAGCAGCCTCCCATCCTGCAGCAGCAGCAACGAGAAGGTGAGGTTCAGAGTGGGACTATGTGTGTCCCAAGACATGGGTGGGATTTGTGTAGCTCATCTTCTGCACCACAGAACCAATGGAGAGGAGACAGCACTAATTTTTGTGTGCTAATCTTTGATACTGGAACTGGGCTATGGAAACAACCACATCTCTGCCATGAGTGGACTAGAAAAGTTCACAGGATGCTTGTTATGCATAATTCCTGAGCTTGTCCCTGACCAGATGTTGCCAGGTACAAAGGGGACAGTAGGCACCAGAACACCAAGCTTTCACATCCAAGGGATAGAGTCAGCACCTTCCCTGCACAGTCAGGGGAAAAGAGCACTCCCTCTCTATCTTTACTGATGCCAGAACCACAGTGGTACCAGTCAAACTAGCCTCTCCCAATGTACTTTCCTCTCCTTTCAGCCTTCATAGCCTTCCGAGTTTATTTTTCAACTTATTTTAAAATTGGCCTAAATAGAATTTGGAGGCAAAGGCATTCTCTCTCTGCTCCTGATTCTTACAGCAGGTGTCAGGGAGGGAGCAGCTTCTTGTGCTCATCAGGCTCACAAGGAGCAAGTGAAGGAGTAGACAGGACAAGGTCAGCCCATAAATGGGATGTATGGCAAGCGAGGATTAAGGCTGTAGCTTATGGACTGAAGGCAACCACTGCCCTAACTGTGGGCAAGGAATGCCAGAGGAGCAGCTTTCACGTAGCAGTGTCTGCTGCTCTCCTAGGACTGGGAGAGCTATGAACAAGGAACTCTTACCTCAGCTGAGTTCCTTCCATCAAAACAGCACCCAGACCATCGTAGAGTTGTTGTGTCCAGCACCCTATCTGGGAACTAGATAAGCTTTGAAAGTGAAGCTGCTCTCCAGAAACTTCAGCTTTGTATATTACCTCCCAGTTGCTCTTAGACAGCCCTCAGAATCCTTCGGGGAGTGGAGGCAGTGCTAGGGTTCTCCTCCAGTGCCGTGCTATGAGTTGAGCCCATTTTTCTTCCCCTTCCCTTTGGGGTTTTCTGTTTTGTCCTTCCCCACTGCCCCCATATCTGCAGGTCCTGAAGGCTGCAATCTCTTCATCTACCATCTCCCTCAGGAGTTTGGAGACAACGAGTTGATGCAGATGTTTCTGCCCTTTGGCAATATCATTTCCTCTAAGGTATTCATGGATCGTGCCACCAACCAGAGCAAGTGTTTTGGTAAGTGCTGACACCAGCAGGTGAGGGAAGCATGATAGATACTGATGACAGTTATTATTGGGCATGGCACCAACAGTGCCGTTGTCATCCATGCCTGTGTCCTGTCCTTCAGGTTTTGTAAGCTTTGACAACCCATCCAGTGCACAGACTGCTATCCAAGCTATGAATGGCTTCCAGATTGGCATGAAACGCTTGAAGGTTCAGTTAAAACGACCCAAGGATGCTAACCATCCCTACTGACAGCAGTAAACAAGCAGGAGTCACTTCTGCAGCACAAGGTAAAGCTGGCACCATCATAGCACAGTTCTGTACAGTGCTGGCCAGTGTCAGGACAGCAAGGTCTGGAAGTGGGGAGCCACGAGCTGAAGGCAATAGTACAGCTAGTGGGGCAGTGGCCTCACCTGCCAGGGCCCAGCCCCAGCACCCGAGCAAGGTGACCAGAGCAGGCCCAGAGATGATGGCCAGGTTCAACAGTCTAGATCATCAGGCAAATTTGTGGCAATGAGGCAAGCCCAAAGGCAAGCCAGAGTGTCAATCTGCAGGTCAAGATCAGGATCACATCTGGTGAAGGTAAATAGGGTCAAACATAGTGCAGTGATTGCCAGGCAGGTCTATAATGTCAATAGTAAACAGATCAAACATCAAGATGGGAAGACAATCCAAGGGTTGAAGTCCAGGTAATTAGATCCATGGACAGGACATGTCCGTGGACAGGTGGAGACTGGAATTTCCACAATGTAGATCAGACAAAGGCTGATGACACAGGCCTGAGCTATAATGAGACTTGAACCTGTGGGCAGGGTGGACAGAAATTGTAGGTGAGGCTGGTCAAGTTCATTAAGGCCTTTTAGTGCACTCAGGGCCCTGACAGGCAGATGGGTTCTGTTTGTGGTCTAAGCAAGGTTTCAGTCTACTGTCCAACTGCTCCCCCAAAGCTTTTGTCTGCCTAAAAAGGTTTTAAAAGCCAGTTTTCAATTGTTACGTGGGCCTGAAGTTAGTCTGCAGAGAATGCTTTCTGGGGTAAGAAGGGATAATCCCATGATTCACAGGGATCACAGATAAGCAGAGAAAAGGTGAGACCCTTAAGGACCACAGAAGAGCTGCCTGACACAACAGCTGCTGCCAAAGAGCTGGCTTCTGCCAGCCTACAGACAGGGAGCAAGGGACGGCTGATCTGATTTGGGTCATAGTCCTTCATGTTTAAGCAACAGCAACTCAAAGCCTGAGGCTTGCATAGATGTCCTCCTAATCTCCCAATTCCCTCCCTCCTCCCTTTCTGTTCAGGTGAAAGGAAAGTCCAGAGGAAGAATTTCTGCTTCAGGTTGATTTACAGAAAGGCCAGTAAATTTATCGACTCTTTTGACACCACCCCTTTCCTTCCTCTGCTTCCCACCTACCCACCCTATCTTCCTCTTCCCCTCCTCTCCAAGACACGCAATTAAAGAGAAGGCTCAATATCTGCCCAGGAGGAAGATTCTTGCCACGACCGACTCATATTTGCTGCTAATGTGGTGCATAGCAAAGGGACCAGCAAAACAGCAGCCCCTGGGGACATAAACCTCTTCCTCTTGGGGTATGGCTGGAGTACGTGGACCAAGAAAACCCACTGGTGTGTCTCTAGGTTAATGCAGTGATGTATGGAAGTTTAGTCCCATCCCTCCCTCCCTCTTGCTCCATTTCTGGCCTTTTCATAGACAAATATACATATATATACAGTCTCTATTTTTTTTTAAAGTGGCTCGCAGGACCAAATTTTTCAGACTGACTGCTTGCAAGAGGTATTGGACGTTTGGGGTTTACCTTTGCAACAGTGTCTTCTCAGCACATACTCCAGATAGGCCTGAACATTTTGAGAGGATGCTTGGGGAGAGAGAGGGGGAGGGTGGCAGATGGTAGGGAGAAAGAGAGGATCATCTCTCTGCTCAATATTAGCAAGAAGGAGGAGAAATACATACCTCCAGGATTAGGGCACAGTCAGATGCTCAGCTCGAGTCACTCATCCACTGTAGCACCAGCCTGGTTAAGGATCTCAAGAGCTCTCAGTCTTACCTTTCCCAGGGCTTCTGCAGACAAAGCTCCTGGAATTTGGTGCCAGACCCCATCCTGACAACTCCTCGATTAGACTGAGAGCACAGGAAACCAGTCACTTTACCTACAGGAACTGTACTGCCTCCCCACACATGGCACAGATCTGTGTTTCATAGTTCTCCATGGTAACAGCATTTTCTTGATGAAGGCAAGAGAAGATAACAGTGTAAGCAGATGCAATCTTCAAAACAGCTACAGAATCCTCCTGGGGGCTACACACTGCCTCCCCGTGTCAGATAAGCTAACGCTTTCCATAAGCTGAAAAATGTGTTGAGGGGGTTGAACAACATAGCAGAGCTGCTTAGTGAGCTGTACTTATTCCCAGATGAAACAGGACGTTTTCTCCCTCTGAATTCAGCAAGAAGACTCACCTCACGCACCCGTTTGCAAAGCTTTCCCCAGCAGATGCAAGGATAATATGATGAAAGAGGGTTGTCATTCTGTTTTTTCATTTTTCCCAGCACTCCCTCCAAGAGACTGATAATACATTATGCAGCATATATATATATATATATATATATATATATGGACAGCTATATGCACAATACTCTTATGCACAGAATGTAGTTCAGAACTTGATTTAGAAAAGATCCTCTGGGAGTGGGGCGGGTGTCACGCTGACAAGGCACATCCCTTAAACAGTTGGAAACAATCTCTTAAGTTTCTACAAAAATAAGGAAAGCAAGACAGAACAAACCAACCAACTCCACAGTGATTAATGACTGATTAATTTCAATATTCCAGAGTTTGATAAGGTACCACAAACATTTGGGTGGGTGGGTGGGTGTGGGGGTATGTGTGCAGTGAAACATGAATAAAGGGTTGGTGGGGAAAGGTTGATGCAATTATTACTGAAGTGAGCTATGGGGATTTTAGAGAATCTTGGCCAACTCTCACTCTCCTCCAGTTTCCCTTTGTTCAGGTGTGTGTGGCACAGTTCTATAAGTACCTTCACATCTCCTCAACTACCCTTCTGTATCTGATGCTGAGAGTTTATGAGAGATGAATGAAGCTGTGTGAGTCTGTGTGTTTCTATAGTCCATGTTTACTTATTGTAAATACCATTTTTATACTTAACATCTATTATGTATGTGATTTGTATAATGTACTTTATTTCTGCTACAAGTAATTTCATGAAGTTTAAACTTAGTCTAATTTTGAACAAAACAAAAAAAAAAAAAAGAAAAAAGACCAACAAATGCAAAATGGGAAAAAAAGGACTTTGGAAATCCTAGGTCAAGCTGGTTTAAAACAAGCATTTACGATTTCTTCCATCACAGTTACTGATGTGACTGTACAATGTTGCAGGTGCGATACAAGCTTTGTCAATGTCAAATTCCTCACTCTGGTAAAAAAAAAATCCTGAATTTATTTAATAAAAGGTTTACTTGCTAAGTAACTGGGGCTCTACTTCATGTTGTTAGTTGCACCTGCTTTCACTTACTGCCCAATGCTTGCACTTGAAGATATCACCAGAGCCCTGGGGCTGATTTAACAGGTCCCATGCAGTCAGCAAACATCTGCCAACAGGCCTATGCCCACAGAATCCAAGTGACCAGTATTCTTTCATAGAGGAAGCATCAACATGTAATACCAACACATTAAAAAACTCTTTAATTAAAACAGAGATTAAAATTCTACTTATATGAAACAAGAAGGTTCACAGAATCGAAAAAGCAGTGGAGCAGGATGTCCCAGGAGTGTGCAGACAGAGGTTAAAGCTAGGGCTGAGAGAAGGCTGGATGTAGTAAAAGCAGACCAGGTGAGGCTGAAGGAGGGGAGATGGGAGGAGGGCTAAGACAGAGTGAACAGTGAAGATCTCTAACTCACAGCTAGCAACATCAGAACCATGGCTAAAAGCAGGATGAGAGGGAAACCAAGAGCAGTCTTAGGAAAAGAGCTAAAGTTACTTTGCCACCACTGCTGCCCTGCTCCTGCTTGACACCAATAGGAGGCTTAGTGGGATGGTGGGAATGTAGTTAAAAGGGATATAGGATGGGAGAGGACTTTTAAGGACTGCTGTAGTTATAGTAACTCCTTAAAACCTGGCCCCGGTTGGTGGGGAACAAAACCCAGAGGCAGCACACCTGCTGCAGCCACCAGGGGTAGAAAACCTCCTGCACCCGTGTAGCACCTCCCCGGATGATGGCGAGTGCGGCTTCAGGAGCAGGCGAAGCACTTATGTGCACTTTGCCCCTGGAAAGAAATGGTCAGAGGATCAAAGCCAGTCAATCCCTGGTGTGGTTTTAACTGCCACAGGGCTCTGGATGCTCATGTTCAATGCTGAGGCGGATATGCACAACCCCTGTGATGTACCCAAACGAGTGCACACTTCCCACTAGTTTTCTTGCACATCCAAAGAGATTCACACACCAACTCAAACACAGTTGTGGTGCATTTTGTTGCATGCTTTCAAGAAGAGACATATTCCTGCAGACACACTCCCTCCCAGATTCCTGCATCCTCCTCCAAATACACACCTGGTATTCTGTAATGCTGTATCAGTATCAATCAGACCCAGGATGCACAGTGTGACAGAGACGTTTCTCTTCTGCATGATGAGTTCGTGGCGCAATGAGCTGAAGAATCCATCCAGTGCAAACTTGGTGGCAGAATAAGAAGTGGTGAAGGGAGTGGGTATTTTCCCTGGAAAGGAGAGAATGGAAACTGCCAGGAAACTGGCTGTAAGGAGAATGCACAGTTAGGGAATCTGGGCAAAGATGTAGACTTTGTCATACTGCATCAACTCACATTCTGTTCAGGTGAGTTTCCCTCTATTTCTACTCTCATGCAAGTACTTAGACGATTTTACCAATTTGTGCAAACAAATCTCAGCACAAAAGCCACCACATGTGTGGATAAGGGAAGGAAATTTCTTTTAACTTACACAGTAACCAGGTCACATGCTGGACTAAAAAGCCCACTGTGATGGTCTACCTGCAGCCTTCCCCTCCCCCATAACATGCAAACACAGGGACTGGGTTGCATGCTGGGGTCTTTGGCCATGACATTTCCTTGGCACATTGCATCAAAAAGGCAGGGATGACCCAAAGTCTGAACTTGTGTAAGGCGATGCAGCTCCCTTGAGCACGCACTGAAGACTCTCCTGCCTTTCCATCCTGTACAGCAGATGCAGCTGCTCAGCAGCCTGCTATTCAGGCTGGCCAAAGCCAGAAGGCCTGAGAGTGGCAGGATGATCTTAATGCTGTGTCCGAAATGCAGCAGAGGTGGGCTTGGCTGTGAGGGACAGGAGTCAAACAAGCAGATCTGGGCACATGACAAACGAAGAGCAAAGTTGCAAGGGAATGCAAAAATGGTGCAATACAGAGAAGGTCTTCCAGAAAACAGGAAGACAGCTAGCCACCATCCTGACCCCCTCTCCCCCCCCAGGGGGTTCTAGCCAAGCAGCAGCACCTGCCCTGGAGCTCCCCCTATATGTGTGTGTGTTTGTATACACACACACTCTTATTATCATATACTTATTACATATTTATTATAATATTATTACATACTATAAAATGCATAGTTGGAAAATGTGTTGAGGGGTTGAATGACAGAGATATGATGTGCTGGGAACTGTTGTTCCACAGGGCCAGCACTTACTCCAGGTAAAGTCACTAACCTGTGAGGGAAGAAACAATCACCAGCGAGCCTCTATTCTTCTCCAGGGTGGGAAGAGCTGCTGTTGTAAGTGCCACATAACTGAAGAAATTCACCTGCAATGATAAAAGTAGACATAGAAGAAGCAAGAGGGTTTGAAAACATGAGCCAGAAAGTCAATACAGTGATCAGAAATGGAAAGGAGCATAGCTTGGATTTGCCTTTTCAAACATCAAGAGAGAAAAATCATCTCTGTAAAAATGGGGATAAACATTGCATCCACGAGTCTTGGAGATTCCATAAAAAGCAACGGAGAAGTTTCAGAGAAAAGGTTATTCCTTGTTTTTAACATAAAGATTTCTTGACGAGATACAATTAGCTGTCCCTCATTTCTCTGTATGCTATTCTTTACTCTGCAATCCCTATCCAGCAACAAGGATATCCATGTTTCAATTTGCTCCCCTTTAAGTTTCTCTTGACTGAGCTCAGACTACAATGAAGCATAAAATTCAGCATCTCTTCAGAGTTTGACTGCTCTCTAACTTGTAAGAATCTCTTACCTGTGATCCTAAGTTCCCACTCTCCAGCAAACAGGCTCCTTCCAAAACGAAATTAGAACTGGTATGTATGACGCACCCGAACTAAGAAGACTGAATCAAGAAAATGGCTCTTCATTTCCATGGTCCCAAAACCTGAAACCAAGGTAATTCTATAGGAAAACCCTACCTCTGTGAACAGAGATTCAAATTGCAGACAGCATTTCAAACAACTTTGCTGTGTTCTGCAATGCCACATGCACTTGCCATAGATTAGCAGGGAGTGTTTGCTGCTCACTTATTTGCCTTCCTAAATCAGACACTTTAACTGTAACTACCTATTGATCCCAACAGTCCTGGGCTAATGAGAGATAAAAAGGATGGAAGGAAAGAGAGAAGTTTGAGGTTCTTGCCAAAAAGTTCTCTTCACAAAATGTACAGCACTTGAGCAAAACGTCTCTCTACTAACAAAGCCTCCAAACTGTTTGACTTGAAACATGGATGAAATAAAAGGTTTGTTTTCAACCATTGCCATAGACTTGAATTTGCCTTGGAGCTTCCCAAAGCTGTCCCAGGAGAAGCCTGACTCACCTAATTCCATGCGAGCTCTTCCCGCTGGCAAACCTCACCTGCATGAGCCAGCGGGTGTATTCCACATCTCCTGTCCACATCTGGAAATGGGTCATGCCAATGTGGTTCAACACCAGATAATCCAGTCCCCCTGCGGACAGGAGAAAAAGCAGTCAAACAAAGGGCCCATCCCCTAACCAGTAATCAAGGAACTCAGAAATGCCAGCAGGAGGGTTGAACCAACCAGGAACTCCCTCAGAACGCTAGAAAGTGCTTTACTGTGAAGATAGATTAAATATGCTCATCTGGGAGCAGCTTTGACTACTCCTCAAGGGCAGAATTGAAAGGAAAGGTGTTGGTCTTTGACAACGGCTATCCAAAATGATGTTTCGGGGTGATTCAGACTTGGAACCTAGTTCTGGTGGTACATCTATTTCCAAAGTTACAAGTATACAAATCTGTAACAGAAAAATTATGATTGGTATGGAAATGTAACAGCAGAAACAGCACTGCTGGACTGACAGGTCATCCAGATCACAGCACACTTACGCAGTTTCTTAGGACGCCCACATCAGGAAAACCAAGAGCATAAGGAAGTAATTAAGACACTGAAATAATGGACAAAAAGACAGTGAGTATAACAGTAAACACTGCCTAATGACAGTCTGACCCAAATGAGACAAAGTGGAGAGACAAAAGACCATAGTCACTCAACTCCTATGGTGCACAAAAGACAATCAGAAAGTAGGCTGTGGTCAAAATGTGCACCAACCAAAAACTCAGGAGACACAATGAGGACTCAACAGTGGACATATCTTGTCCCTTGCTTTGTTACAGAGGCAGGTCATGGCTTTCAGACCTCACAGTTTCTGTCTCTCTCAACCCAAGGCACTACATTCAGGGTTGGATATGTGCAGCTGGTCCTCACCCACATAAGGCACAGACATGTCCATGTGGTACCCTGTGACAGGTGAGGTACTGCAGCTGTTGCTGTGGGGTGTGGTTTTAGTGGAGCACTGCAAGCAAGTACTTTCTGCATACTTTTCTCCTCTAGCAAAGACATGCCCTCCTCATGAAAGGCTACTACAAAGATGACCACATCTCACCTGGTATTTACAAACTGCACACCCTCCTGTCCTCTCAGTGAGGAACAGTTCAGGAAACTTAAGCAGGAAGCTCCTACTAGAATGAGAACTGTCTACATATCTGAAAGCCAAAGAGATGCCCAAGATGCTCACCCAGCTTTTGGACAGCAAACTGAACCACCTTTTCAGGTTCTGAAGGGGAAGACATATCTGCAGGGATATAAAATATTTTCTTTGCTCCAAGTGTCAGGCATTTCTCCATCACCTTGAAAGAGAATACAAATCCAAAGATTAAAAATTATGGAGGCGGAAAAGAATATAAAACTACAGATGAAGTTCTAATCTATTTGAGCTGGTCCAAAAGTATTTAACCTACAATAAGGCTTAAAACAGCTATAAATAGAACAGTTTGGACTCTGAAAAGCTGCACAATATTGCACAGGAATTGTAGTTCATAGAATAATAGAATATCTCAAATTGGAAGAGATCCACAAGGATCACTGAATCCAACTCCCTGTCCTTACAGGGCTACCTCAAACCAAAACCTTATGATTAACATCTGTGGTCCAGATGTTCCTTCAACTCTGACAGGCTTAGTGGCATGACCACTTTTCCCTGGGGAGCTTGTTCCAGTGACTGGCTGACCCCACCCTCTCAATGAAGTACATTTTCCTAATGTCCAATCTGATTTTTCCCTGACACAGCTTCATACCATTTCCTCATGTAAATATTCAGGCAGTAAAAACTTCAGGCAGTGTATATAAATTTTATGGTACAGGCCAAGCTCCCTTCTGGGTTTATGCCTAACAACAATTCTGAAGGAAAATTTATCACACTGACAACTAATTTGTTGTTGTTTTGGAAAAAGCCTAAATCTCTTATGTCTTCCCTTATACAACGACAAAGTTCTTACCTTCTGCAGCACAGCTTCTCTCCTAGCAGTCAAAACAATTTCAGCACCAAATCTGGCATAATGATATGCCATCTGCTCTCCAATCCCAGCACTGGCTCCAGTCAGGAGAACACGGGCACCAGACAAGTTCTCTTATTTATGGGAAAGAGAATAAAAGATATAGAAGTAAGTGAAGGAAGCAGCAGAGGAGGAGCTGCTCTAGTAACTATTGGCAGAGCTCTAAAGCAGAAAGATATATGTAAGTGCTGAAGTCTTGATGCTTCTCCAAAACAAGAAGAGGCAGGACTGACCTGAAGAATACTTAACAGTACCATGGACCAACCCCCCAGGCCCAACTGCCCAAGACCTGTGTTGCTTCGTTACTGTGTGTTTCTGGTGGCCATTGTACCTTGTTATCACTGCCAAGGGATAATGACATCATTATGCAAGCGAGCTGTCTCACATTCTTTTTGTCTGGGTTGCTAGACCAAAATCTTTCAAGAACAAAGTTGGTTTTCACATTCTGAAAAGCTGTGCAACATAAACCAGGCTATGAGCCTTCTGCATATCATTTATTCTTTGCTGTGAGTTTGGAGACAGGTCAGCCCTCTTGTGCTGGGCAGTTTACATCTACAGAGATCCATCTTGACACCAAGGAGTTTGCAAGCAAAACATAAAACAATAAATGCAGTGGCAAAGTGCCATTTTTTCCCCACACAGACAGCAGAATCCCTGCTCTTAAACCATTTTGTCTTCCTCTTTGTTTCAAGCTTCTCTTTGTTTCTGGGAATGAAGCATTGCTTTGGAGCAACCAAGTCTGGTAAGACTATGGGCAGGAATGAGACCATCAGTCAGAGTTTGGAAATTCAACCTCTTCTCTTCTGTGACTTATATTTCAGCTTGAGATCATCCCCCCTGATGAGCCTACCTGGGATAAAAGGGTCTTTCCAGAAGAAAGCTATGAGCCCAGCTACAATTCCTGTAGCACAAAGCACTCTTCCAATTGCCTTCATATCCCTCCAAGTTGTGAAGAACAAAGTGAAGTCTGGAAGCTGAGCACTCCACCCAAAATACTGTATTCTCCTTTCTCTGATACCGGGAGCCAACCTGCAAGAGGCATGTAATGTCCTGTGCAGAACCCAGAACGCCACCTGAGTCGTTTCACTCAGACGCCACCCGAGTCGTTCCCTCATCGGGAGCCACAGTTACCTTTGTCAAGAACGAAAAGGATCTTTCACTGGCAATTGCCAAAGCCCTCTGAGCTCAGAGCCAGCCTCCACACGGCGCGACTTCCCCCTAAGCCTACAGGAGAAAAAAAAACCCAAACCCCCTCCCGTCTAATCTTACTGAACGTTTAATTCATTAAAGAATTATGGCGCCCATAGTTGGCAGCAGCCACCCCAAGCAGCCGGACCTGGGAGTGGCCGGCGCTTTCCCCCGCGCAGCGCGGGAGGGAGGCGGCGGCAGAGTCCACAGGCCGGAGGCCTGGGGACAAGGGGCTGTAGCACGGGCCGAGCTCCCGTCGGGATACGAAGCGCAGCGGGATAACCCGCTCTGCCGCCATGATGAGATACACCACGACAAACTGGCGGCGGGGACACCCCCACAGCGGGCGCGAGCCGCCCTCAGGGCGCTCACGATCCGCTCTCCTCGCGGGAGCGCGGGGAGCGGCACGGCCCCTCCCGGCCCTTCCCGGCCCCACAACCTCGGTCCCCGCGGCCGCGCCCCCCGAGCCGCCGCCGCTGGGCGGAGCTCCCGGCCCGGAGCCGGTGACGGCTTCCGCAGCCCCGCCGCTGCCGCCATGGCCGCCCGGTTCGTCCCCGTCGCCAAGTGAGTCCCCGCGGCCCTGCCCGGACAGCCCGGCCCGGCGCTCCCCCTTCCCGCTCTGCTCTCTCCGCCCGCCCCGCGGCTCCCGCGGCTCCCGCTCCAGGGGCTCCCAGGGGCTCCCAGGGGCTCCCAGGGGCTCCCAGGGGCTCCCAGGGGCTCCCCGGCTCTCCGGGCCCGTGCCCGCAGCCCCGGCCTCGCCTCGCTCCTCCGCGCCGCGCCCTTGGCCTCGGCCGCCCCCGCGCCCGGCTGGTTCCCGGCCGGCAGCTCCTCCTGTGTCTTCACCTGCCGGACGGGATTGCGGCGGTTTTTTTTCGGGGCGAGTATGAACACGTAACATTAAACCCAGCGTGCCGCGGAAGGGCGCCCGTTTGTCGAGGGAACACGCTCAGATCTGGAAATACAGCCCCACTGGCAGGGAGGAAGCGCGGAAGGGTATTCTTGGGAGCGAACAGTACGTTTTAGCAGAGAAATCCCTTTTCCCCAAAATACGTGTGAATACATGAATTTAAGTATTGATTCTCTTCTTGCCTCTCTCGACAGCTGTATCTGTCCCTATATTCTACTACTGCAGTACCACTGTCTGGCAGGTTTTGGTTTGTTTGTTCATACAGTAGCTTTTCTTGTTTTTTTAAAGGGAAAACAATTCTCTGTCCTGTGAATCTAGAAAAGTCAGTCTCCTCAGATCTCATAACGAACTTGCCAGTAAAGGCCAAATACTATCTTCCTGTCATCCAGTTTTTAGGTTGCCACTACAGCTGTAAAACTGCACACTGTGCAGTCTGCTGGGAAACTTTAAAAGCCTGGGCAATGCAAACACCATAGCCAGATGTTAACTGGACTTTAATGAGCTTAACGAGGTATTGGTGTCTATCCTTATTAATAAGGCAGCAAGAAGCACATGGATGACTTACCCACTGCAGAATCCGTTAGTTCCTTTTATCAAAGGTATGTGCCAGAGTGGCAGATACTCTGAGATGCTTGACACTTTTGCCTTTTTTTCGTGAAAACTATTACTGATAAAATGCGAATAGGTACAGTTTCAAGGGGCTAACAGGGAGCAGTTGGCCTAGGAAGAAAAGGAGGGTAGCTAGATATTTTTCCGCAGCTTTTTGTCTGCAGTAAGACATTTGTGACCCTTAGATTTCTTTACTAATACCCTCCCTTTGGCAGTCACAACCTATTGAGACACTGATGGTCATAATGTGAACTAACTGTTCTGCTTTTGATCCTTTCAGGTTTGTTATCAAAGGAAGCCTAGCTGGAGCTGCTGTATATGTGGCATATGATCAGGGGCTGCTGGGCAGTGGCACACAAGGTGCTGAAGCACTCAAAAAAGCTCAAGCAGCACTGCCTCCAGCTATCCAGGAGTGGACGAGTTACCTAGGCTGGGAGGTAAGGACTGTTTAGATGGACAGTGCAAAACAAACACATTCTCTGAATGAGGAGGAAACATTGGGGTGATATTCTGATTCCAGTGAAGTTGGCAGGAGTTTTACTGTTGAAAGTAGATTTAACATTGCAAATATTTTGAAGAGGATTGAAATGGAAGGAGAATAAAATTTTAAATTTGGGGGAGATACACAGCTCACAGATGTTACTTCAAAGGAGAAGGGGTAACCAGCCTATGCAGGGTCAAGGAGGGGATTGCAAACATGCTCTGGGTGATATTTCACTATGTAGCAGTATTCCTAAGCTTCTTTTGAAGAATCCTACATGCTTTTAGAAAAATCAATGAAAATATTATCCTCCCATATTCTCAAATTGCTATCAGTTCATCAAATTGAATTTAAATTGCCTGAAGAGGCCCTTCTCTATTAGTTCTTAGTTTTTAAAATCCTCAGAAAAGAAGCCTTTGCTTTAAGTTTGAAAAGCATTTTTCATGTTAGAGACAACTATAAACTAAGAGATGACAGCCATGTAAGGAGACAGCCCAGGAGATGTTTTTCACAAACACCCAAATGATGTGTACTACCTCCTGGGGAAAAGAGCAAACCCTAGACTTAAAGTGTCATGTCTGATCCCTTTTGAGACTTAGGGAGAGTAGGCACCTAAGTATTTTTGAGATCTGAGGCCAAGAGGCTTTGCCAATGTGATGTGAATTCTAAGTGAAACGCCTCAGGTGCTGATATTTTGTCTTTCTCTTTTTAGCTCCCACCCACTCCAAAATTTGACTTTTCCCTCTCTGATTCCTGGAATAAAGGTAAAATAACTACTCACCAAGCTCTGAAAGGAGCAAGGGGCCAAGAGTGATGTAGCTTACACCAGTCTTGTTTCAACGTTGTCCTCCTAAATTGAATGATGGAGAAGGAGCTGATAGATGTTAGTCTGGTGGAAGAAGCATTGGGAATGGGACTGAGGAAGCATATTCTGCTTCAGACTAGCACACTGACTGACTTTGGACCTAATTTCTTGTTGTTTCAACTGTGAAATAAGGAGGAGGATGTGTGTCCATAAACCTGTCTGCCTTTTCTAACCGGGGAGCTGGTGTCTCTACCTAAAAAGCTTGCTGCCTACCTGTGCCCCAAGACAGGCATGTCTGTACTATCCTAGAGTCTAAGATTGAAAGTTTCAGTAAAGTGTTCAGGGAGGCCTGTGGCCCCCACAATAAATAAGTAGAGTTTATGCACTAGTGAATTCATCAGCATTGGCAATGATCAAGGAAACTAGAGGATAAAAATAAATGATAACTTAAGAAAGGTGTACCTTTGGTTAAAGGTTGAAGACTACAGATGCTAGTATGTCTGAACTGAGCCCTGGAATTTTCAGAAGGGATGGTCATTCCTGTTACTAGAATTTTAGACATCTTGTTTGAAGGTTAAAGCATGTTATAAATACCTAATAATAAATAGTTTTTATGGTGCAGCAAAGAGTCTTTATGCAATTGTGGGGAAACATGGTACACAAATACTGTGACATGTCCAGCATCACCCATGGAGTCTGTGATAAGGCCAGAAATAAAATGGAACTTAGCCCAGTTCTTTGTGATTGTTTCATCTCATATAGAGGCCTTTAAGTTGGAATTTCTGTGTCACAAATGTTACTGAGACAATAAAGCTGTACTTGAACCAAGGATCATTCAGGCCACAGGGTGTTTGAAAGCATCTGAGTTAGAGTTCAGTTTTTCTTTCTGTGTTTAGAGATCTACAATGCTAGAGTAACATTGGCTTGAATGATGATCTTGGGATAAATCTTCTCTGCTTTCCTTGCAGGAGTGCAGTCAGTCATGTCTGCCTTGTCTGTAGCTCCCGCCAGGGCCTGTGAATACACGGTGGAAGGCTGGAAGTATGTGAAGGATCTTGTCAAATGAACGCGTTCTCCAAGGTTCATGATTCTCTCTGTCCTCTGTTGTCTTTGAGAGGATGCAGAGTCCGTCGCTCTGGAGGGCGGCTCAGCCGTGTAAGGGCTACAATAAAAGACTTTGGAACTTCAATTTGTATTTGGGTTGGTTTTAGCATACAGACTGGAACAATTGCTTTTTCCTAGCAGTGATCAAAGGCTTCAGGGATCACAGATCATTTGTAATGAAGTGGTGGCCATATGCTGAGGTACTGCCTCTGTTCCAAAGCTGCCAAGCTTGGTAGCTAAACAGATTATTCTGAAGCTGAATTAATCTTGAAAGTGAATGCCATCTTATTCAAAACAAGCCAACAAGAGTTAAAAAAAAATTAAAAATCCAAGGTAACAGTAAAAGATGCTGTAAAAGATGGCTTAGGGCGTTTATACAAGTGCAGGAAGGGTAACTGAGCATGAAACATTTTGTTAGGTCGTGATATGCTCCAGTTGGCAGACTCTGCATGTTTTAATTTTAATGTGGATGAAAACTTTTCTGAGGTCAGTTTTCAGTCTCAGCCAAGGTGTATGTAAGGAGCACCAATGGCCTAGAGGGCATCACTATTGTAAGATGAAGTTACAGACTGAGTCTCTGTTTTTAACCCTTTGTGATGGGATTGTAGCATGGAGGTTGGTGAAGTCGTTATATCATGGCACAGCATCAGTATGATTCTGTTCCCTCCTCACTGGAAGCGTCTGTGTGTATATCAGATGGGTTATTGTGAATGCACAGCTTGTAACCTCTCTGTTCTTGAGTCTCTGTCCCAGAGCTGCTGCTCATGCTTCTAAAACCAGGGACAGGGATTGACCTCGCTGCTGGCAGCAGGGCTGTCATTTCTTCTACACTGATGTGCTAATAACAGTTGCATTGTTCTAGTCTATGCTAGTTACAGAATGAGCTGAGGCACAACTATAGAACAGGAAACAGGCAGTGGTAGGTCGGGAGAGCAGGATGAGTGCTTACTCAAATTAGGAGTCAGATTTAAAACACGAGAATGAAGGATTTGCAGTTTTGTTTCCTTTTTTAACAAACATATGATGAAACCAACTGCCAAGAGATTTTAGAGGATTTGACTAAGGTATAAATAGCTTTAAAAAGTGCTTAAGTTAATTCCTGAGGGATGGGTCCAAATCTATGGTCCAGATGGAAGATGGTAAACGTTGGAGTTCTCTATTGTGCAGGTGCCAGATCCTTCACCTCATTCTAGAACCTTGATAACCTCTATCTATATCCCATTTCTTCCTTAACTTCCCAATGTCAACTGCCTTTGAAGCAGCACAGCTTTTCTTGCAGGAGTTTCTGTCATAGCTACCCATGTACACACCTCAGAAAATAATGGTGCTAAGATACTTGTGCAGGGCTGCTTATGCAGGCTGGCTGCTGGGGACAAGAAGTTAAACTCCAGCTATGAGACAGGAGCTGTCTGCCATTTTACAGCCCCTGTATAGTAAGCTTGCTGCAGCTTAGGCAACTGGCTTTGAAAAGCAGCACGTCTCATAACATAGCTCAGCTTGGGACGCACTGGGAATGTGGGTTTACGGGAATACACCTCTCTTCCCTCAAATTAGAGTTAAGAGTCAGTCTGCATGGAAAGCTCAGTCTGCCATTGACTACCCTGTCACTGAGCTTTGGTAAAAGAGAGGACTTGATTTTCCAGAGCACTGTTTAATTTTTACAAGTCATAACTTCCATCTCATCAGGCCAAACCTCCCATTAAGAAAATTCTGACACTGTCATCTAGAGTCTTCATCTTTCTAGCTTTTGCTACAAAATGTAATCACTTTGAACAAAGCACACTGTGTACAAATAGGTAGAATATTGCACCTCTGGTACGCTTAGAACTTTAGTTCTCCTCTGTGCTTTTCATGATCTGAACCACTTTTTTGCCCTTTGATGATTGCTCTCTAAAGATTCAACATTGTGATGTGCCTTCTCTATGGATGTATGAAAAAATATCTTCAGGCAACTGATAAAAACCCCATCTCTGAAGATGGAAAAAACCCAAATGAGCCTACAAATGAAAGGAACAGGATTTTTTTCCTCTTGCCATCATAAAAGCCATCCTTGGTGGTTAATGCTGAGGCCATGTTGCTCCAGAGATGACTGCACAAAGACAAATTATAATTTGGATACAACAAAGTGACAGATCATGTCATGATCACGTTAGTTCTCAACACATTCATAAAATGATGCTTAAGCACAGCCAATGGCTGTTACTAGTCTTTTAAAGAAATTATGGACCGCTAAGTAAAATTACTGCCCTGAAACTGATGGAGTTTTGGACTACCCTGATCTATCAGAAGCTAAATAAAATGATTCTGATACACACTTGGAAGAGGTTCACAAGCACCTCTGTGCTGTCTATACAGAAACTGTGCTGCTCATTCAGTATGTAACTTCTTTTTCAGAGACTGTAGGGTATTATACTGCACAGTACCTACCAACGTGAGACAAGATGAAAAAAAAATTATTCACCACTTGTCCTACAATATCCTATGTCAATTTTACAGTGGCAGGGTGTTCAAACTTTGACAACTGCAATCTTCTAAGGTTCTCTTATGGTGGCATATAGTCTACTTAATTTTGACAGGTCTAAGGTAACACAGTATTTCAGTGTATTTCTGGGAGTTGTGTGCTACTGAAAGTGCAAAGGGACACCTGTGAGGCATTTTGACACTTCATCTTTGAAAGTTACACGGTTTAACACAGAGCTGAATAAATTAGTTTTACAGGGACTGCTCAAACAAAGCAATTAATTGTAAACTGGCGTTTATGGAAAATGGAATGCTTCATTAACAAACATTTTAAATGGGATATGAACAACACTTTACAAAACAAATGAATTCACATTGGATTGAGTGACATAATACGGCAGCAGCTTAAAAAAAATTACAGTGGCCCATAAGTTACAATTAATAGTAACCCTGGGTAACAGATTTGTTTCACTTGCCACCTTGCATTAAAAATTAAACACAATCAGTAGCGACGGTTGAAACGAGGATCATTCGGTCTGTTTGCTCTCTCCTGGCCAGCAAATCCTTCTCCTTGCATTCCTCCTCCATGCATGATCTGACTTTGATTGCCACCTTGCATGAAACTGCCACGCCTAGAAAGTGATTCAGACATTTTAATGTTCTCTTGTGACTCTGGTGGTCAGGTTGCTAGTACAGGTGTTCTTCCACAATTTTTTGTGTGATTTCTCACTCTTCCATTAGATATACTACATGAAACCCATGGGAATATTTTATTATTCCTTGACATTTAAGTAACTAATTAAATAACCGATACTCCCATAAAATGTTTCTCTGGCCAGTTTCTATTTAAAAGAAATGTCCCTTAGAAGGAAAACAAACACACACTTCTCTCCTTTCAAAGTTCCTTACCCTGACATGCCTCCACGATGCATCACATGGCCAGGTCTGCCTCTACCTCCACCTAAAAAAGTTCAAATGCTTCCTTTATATCTACAGTAATAGTTTTACTTCAGTGATAATGCCTGTAATTTTTCTTCTTTACATAGCACAACTAATGAATTGTTGTGCAAGAAGCATACCTTGCCATCTCTCATGATCCCGTCCTATCATTCCTCCATCCACACTGCTCTGCCAGGAACGATCTTGATGTCCTTCAAACTTTCGACTGTGATCTCCCCAGTCACGTCCATCCCTGTGAAGGTATGAAATTCATATCTTCTCACATGAGCCAGAGCACACAAAATAGATTCGAGTACAGAAACTAAGTCACAAACTTAAATACTTTACGAAGGTGCATGCAAATCTTATATTTATACTGGTATCTGTTAAGTCAAATCTCAGTAGAATCCTTCTGCTCAAACCAAATAAGATGACAGATATGAAAAAAAGATATCAGAGAAGAACCACTATCCTGAAAACAGCAAGCTTTGATAGGAATGTTAGTTAAAATTAATGGAAAGGATGAAGACTTTAAGATGTGTGGTTATTAAAAAAAAATTCATGCCAAGATGCATGTTTTGATGGACAAGGCAAGCTGAACGAGATACTCACTTGCAGTCCATCCAACACACTCGGGGTTAATTTTGGAAAGAAAGAATTGTACTTCCAAAAACTGCATCCTACTTCCACATATGGAAATATTCCTTTGATGCACAAGAAAATGTATTTTCAGTTAAGTGTACTAACCGTGACTGTGGGGGTATCCCTCTACTTTCACTCATTCTTCTGTCAGATCCATAGCTACCCCAACTTTCTCGAGAGTCTCGTGAGTGACGGTCTGGTCCTCCGTGGCGCTCATCTGGGTAATGCTAAAAGGCAAAGAACACTTACAGGACTGCACAAAACAGACTTGTTAATTGCTTAAAGTTGCTCAGCTGTAATTACTCAATCACAGAGTCATTTAGGATGGAAGGGACATCCTGAGATCATCTAGTCCAACCCTCCTGCTCAAGCAGGATCAGCCAGGGCAGGCTGCCTAGAAGATTCTCCCTCCCTAGGTTTTAAATTTCTTCACAGCTAGAGCCAAGTTCTCCATGCAAACTGTTCCAGTGTTTGACCATCTTCACAGTTAAAGGTGATTTGTATTAACTTTAGATGGAATTTCACGTGTTTAAGTTTGCACTCATTGACTCGTCTTGTCGGTGGGCACCACTGAGCAGCACCTGGCTACATCCTCCCCATATCCTCTCTCCCATCAAGTATTAATGCCTATTGATAAGACAAACCCTCAGCCTTCTCTTCTCCTTGCTGAACAGTTGTAGCTCTCAGCCTCTCCTCATACAGAAGATTCTCTAGGCCCTACTGCACTTACTCCAATAAGCTTCTTGTACTGAGGAGCCCAGCACTAGGCACAGAACATCAGACAGGTGCTGAGTAAAAAGGCCTTGACCTTCTAGGAATACTTTTACTAACGCTTCCCTGGATGCTACTGGCTTTCTTTGCCAGGAGGGTGCAATGCTGACTCATCAGCTTGCTGTCCACCACAGCGCCAAGGTCCTTCTCTGCAGAACTGCTTTTGGTCTGCTTGGTCCCAAGCATGTATCGCTGCACAGGGTTATTCCTCCCCAGGAGCAGGACTTAGCATTTCCTGTTGTTGAACCTAATGATATTCCCCTCTGCTCAACTCTCCAGAATATCCAGGTCCCTCCAAATCTCACAGCTTAACCATCAGTAAAGGGCACTTGAGCATTTCCTGACTCTTAATCTCTCACTGCTTGAATGTGCCCTGAAGGTCTTTCTTCCAGCCTTCAAAAAGTGCAAACATCTCTACTAATTTTGCCGTTATTTCCACGTAACCTCATAGAGGTATACTTTGTACCTCTGCCTCTTCTACGCCATCATTTGGAAGACTCTATTTTGAAGCAATTCACTTGTTTTGATTTCTATCAGAATAACTATATATTTTATAATAAACAAGTCTTTGAATTGAATTTCATCTTATTGAAGTAAATAAGATAATCTGATTGTTGATACGTATTTTGGGAGATATCATGTAATTCTCAACTACTGAAATTTAATCTGACACACACTATAAAAAAAACAGGTTATAAGATGTTAAGATGTTTCCATAGCTCTATAAAGCAACTCACTTGTCCATCCCGATCTCCCATAATTGTCCTCGATCCATCTCTCCTATAAGCAGACAATTAGAATCAGATTGTGGTAGTAAAACATACAGCAGTTTATAAAAATCCATCTATCTATAAACACAGATGAAAAAAATCTTACTTTCTCATAGGGCCAACATCTACAAAAGGCACAAACAGCTGGAATATATGAAAACAATGGCACATTTTGGATTCCTGGAAAACCAGTTAGTCCTGAGGTATAAACCAGAATATTCTTGTTAAAATGCTAGGTGCCTTCAAATTATTTAGAAATTTTTCAGAATCCTACAAGTATGTGAAACAGCACTGTAAAAAAAAAAAACTATGAACAAGCCTGCCAGAAGCTTCAACTCATTGCACAATACAGATCTCTTCATGGTTGTAGACAAAAAGGTCCACAGCCACTAAACCACACTTGAAAAATAAAATGCAAACCAAGCACACAGTAAAAGGCAGCAAAATGTGACATTAAATACAGTCTTTTGTCTTTCGATTTCAGGCAATACAGTGGAGGTAAGACACCAACCTGTCTATTGAATGCTCTTGGTAACGACCACGGTCTCTGTGATCAAAGTCATGGAAGCGATCCTGGCGACTGAAATCTGAGTGATACCTATCATTCATTGCCATTCGTTTTGCCTCTGGCCAGTACGGATCATCCCTCCTGAGAAAAGAACGTAGTCATTTTAGTCCAGATAATGACTTTTGATATTGTTCCCCTTTCCAAACTAAAGTGCAAACTAGCGCAAACTAAAAGAAGGGTAATTAAGTTCAAAATGGAGTTGAAAAACCTTAGAGAGGATAGCTTGACTAGGGGTCTTAAACACAGTCAGCTCAATGCAGTCAACAACTGCTGACTGATGGAAGCTGAGAGCATATGTATGGCTTTTTATAGCCCAGGCTGATGAGACAGAACCTGGCAGCAATGTCTCCCACTTGCATAATCTGTATTTGCTGGCTTCACCTGCCATCTATGTCATATGGTCTCCTCATTGCAGACCGACGTTCCTGTTCATAGCGCAGTTGCTCATGCTGGCGCCGCAGCTCTTCTCTTTCTCGCTGAATGCGGTCTTGTTCTCTTCTCCTTTCATGCTCTATGTGCATTCGTTCTCTTTCCAGTCTTTCCCTTTCCATCCGTTCTCGTTCAAGACGCTGCCTTTCAATTTCCAGTCTCTCCCGAGCAATCTCAAGCCTCTCCCTTTCTTCTCGTTCACGGATAGTCTGTAGGTGCTGCTGTCTCTCCCGACGCTCACGTGTGCTATTTTAACAGAAACAAAAGGTTACAGATGTAATACTTCAACAAATAAAGGAAGTTAAAAAGAAAAACAAAAAGAAGAAAAAGAAGCGTTAAAAATTAATAGCACAGTGACTGTTCAGCTCCTTGAAATTATACCTGGGAAGGGTATGGGAGGGAGGGCATGGAGGGAAGACACTCAGTGTACACAGGAATTACTTGTATTAAGAGACCGATCATATTACTCCCACAAAACCCACCTGTGGGGGCAAATAATTCCATATGGTCAGGGGAATTTGAATCCAAATGCCCAGAGCTCACTTCTTATACTGAAATAAAGTATCTGTGAAGAATATTTTATTTCTGTCAAGAAAGCCAGAATGGTATGCTGGATAATGACTTCACTCAAGCTCAGAAATCTAACTATGAGAGACAAACTTCCTCTCCATTAAGAATGACAAAAGCATTTTTCTCCTGGTTAATTCAACTACTTTTAGGTGAGGAATAAAAGTTTTGTAATGTGTGGAAAACATGGAATTCAAGTCACAGTTTTAGCAAGGAATTTGAAGGATGGCCATTATGACCTTTATCCTGTATTAAACATCATGAAAACAAAAATAAAACCCCACCCAAAATAAATAAATACCCGAATTAAGTTCAATAGATATGTGACCCAGAAACATTTAACAAGTTGCAAGTGAAAAAACCCCCCTGAAATCCTCTTATCTCTTAGTCGTTTTAATTAAAATGAAAATAAAATATGCATTATAGGTTAAAAAATGTCAAACAATTTCATAGTTGCTCTTACCGGCGCTGCTCTGCCTCCCTCATTTTTCGCTGTGCTTTAATTTTGTCAAATGGCACAATGCCTTGTCTCTCTCTGCTCTCTGATTTGCGATCTTGGCTCTTAATGCTCTGTATTTAATATTGAAGTAGAGAAACTTAATTTATTAAAGGACAACTATTACAAACAATGCTCTAAGCTCTGTTTCCATTTGTACTATCATATCTGAAAGCTTGGTCCCTGCATTTTTCAAAAAAGTTGTTCTTTTTTTAACATTGCAGACACGCCATGTATTAACACAGTAATACCTTCCCACATTTGTTTGGCAGGATTTGATTGCTGAATATAGTATCAGCTGAACAAAAAGTATTTTACTAATTAAGATGTAAATCCATGTTATAGAAACTCTAATTGGACAAACTGGCAAGACAAGTGTGGGTTACATGTAGCCTAGCAGGATTTAGTATTTGTTTCTAAGGAAAATATTTCCCACACAGAAACATTACTCACTCTGTCTTTTGATGTAGTTGATGTTTTCACACTAATAACAGGTTCTCCTTTGGATTTATCCATTACTACTGTTCTCTCTGTTCCTTTACTTCCTAAAAAAATCAGAGGTGGAAAAAACAATCAGACTACACAACCTACACCAAACTCATTGCTCTGCTAGAAGTTATGTTCTCTAAAATGTGAAAACGGACATCTAACCCTCTCTTCAAAACCAATTATTTCACTACACCTACTCCAAGTGCTTCTTTCAAGGATGACAAAATGTCAAACATCTCCCCCCAAAACACCCTCCCCCTTATACATTCTGGATTTCCAACTAAGAATCAGAAACAATCCTAGAACATTGGCAGTTCTTTGGAAAGAACTACTTAAAATTAAATATTCATACATCAACATATATTTTACTCTATGAAACAACAGTAGCCAAATTACCTGACTTAATAGTTTTAGGTTGATCTGATGAACCAGACTTCTGTTCATCTTTATCTTTTTTTTCCTTTTCATCTTTGTCTTCTATCTTTTTAGGATCATCTTTTTGGTCAGATTTTTCATCCCTTTTACCACTGCCAGGTCTATAGATAGATATTGATATAGGTTAGACTAATACAGATTAAGAGAAAAGGAAATTCAAGCAGAATGCTAGCAACACACTAAAAAGGTAGAATTCTGATGTGATAACAGTCACAATTAGATTTCCAAATGTTTCCTTCCACAACATCCTACACCAGAAAACAAGACATCCAGACCATCCAGTGCAGTTGTCAAAACACTTGATTCAGGAATCTCAACTGGAAGAATGAGGAAAAATTCACACTATGATGTGCTTAATACCCACAAAGTTTCTTAAACAATGTGACAATTAAGAAGTGCCAATGTGAACCATTTTTGTCAGGCAACTAGCTGAAATAAAAGCAAAAAGTTCTCAGTAAATAGCATTTAACACAAGTTATGCCTCAAGAAGACAACCGAAGCAAAGGTCTTAGTGTTTTATTCACTCTCCTAGTGTCTTATTCAGTGACTGCCAGTAATGCCAGAGAGAAAAAGCATAGTGCTGCAGAGGAACATGTTCTGGAAACAGGATTTTGGACAACTCTCTTTTAACTGTTTGTGACCACCATCACTGGAGGAGACCCTATTCCAATGAGAGACAAAAAGTAATGAAAAAACAGTGACATACAGATCAAAATCTTTAAACGGTCTTTCCTATAGATTTAAGACATGAAAGCACCACAATTGTTACTAAAACCTAAACACACCTAAATTAAAAGGTATGCTTGAAACCTTAAAGCACATAACAGAAACATGTTAAACTAGGCACCGAACATCAACAGAAGTTTATCTTATAGAAAAAGTTAAAAAAATGCAGGTACTCCTCTTTTTGAATGTTTGCCACAGAAATGTTTTACTCTTACTGTAACTTTGTTTTCCCTGACATCAACATAGACTGAAGAACAGCAAAACACCTTTGGACAGAGAATTTTTATAACAGTACCTCTCACTGACTGTTTCTCTCTTTGCTTCATTCTCTTTTTTTTCACTTGTCTTCTTCCCAGCAGGTTCATTTTTTGCCTGAAATTTATTTTGCACATGATCAGCTGAGAATGTGGTCTCGATCATTTGTACAATCTGATGGGAACTTGTTATCTTTGAGGATAAGTACTCACTTTTTCTACAGAAATTATTTTCCCATGTAACTCTGTTTTGTGGAGATGGGTGATACATTTTGTTGCTTCCTCGGCAGTAGACATTGTAACAAAGCCATAGCAGCGAGCACCAGGACTTCGAGCATTGGTGACCACTTTTGCACCCACCACCTTTCCAAAATAAAGAGGTGTTACACTCACTGTAACAAGCAAGAACTGCAAGCTTTCTACCCTTTTTAATTCCTGCCCATTATCATTCAGGAAACTTCTGTTGTTAAGAGATTAACAAACACAAAGGAGTGTTGCAACGATGCTTCTGTTGTCAGTGAAACACTACAAAAGCTGCATCAATAGATGACAGCCAAAGACTGAATTCTTTTCTGGAGAAAGACCACAAGGGGACAAAAAATAAAAAAAAAAAAAGTCGTCTAACTTTACATAAACAACACCACTTTGTTCAAATGTAAAAGAGTAAAAAACAATACAATAGAAGTTTTAAAGCCAATTTCCACCTACATGCTAATGCTAGCTCAACTGCTAAGTCCCATCTTCCCTCAAAAAAATGCTTACATGTCAGTGGTGAGGCAGACCAACCATGTTATCTATCTTCTTTAAGAAACAGGAGGTTTCCTCAAAAAGTAGAGCTTGAAAAAGCCCACATAAATGGTGTTTACTTATGTTCATATATTCAATAGTACAGCTCACTTTGCATTACAGAAATCAACCATATTTCACAGAAATGTCGTATTTTAAAGTACAGCTGGATGAAGAACCTACTTCCATGCATTTGATTTACTGCACATGTACATTTACTTCTAGGGAGCTCTGCCTCTGCTAATACTCTAAAGAAAATAACTGTCATTTTATTTAAAGGACTAAATAGTACCATGGCATCTATCTAGAGGCAAATACTAGCTTTGCTGTCGCTTAGTTTTTAGTTACATTTAAAATTTTGTGGCACATCTCTATGATCAATGTTCTAGGTTACCAGATAGAATTCTAAGCAAATAAATGGAAGGAAAGCATTGCATTTTTATTGTTATGAGAAGCATTAAAAGGGTTTTACTAGTCTCATGACCTGAAGAAAAACCTCAAAGCTTTGCTACACTTAATCCGTTTTTGTACCTATTTGTAAGGTCATATTTAAGTTCCAGAGTATTTTCACTGGTAAAATATTCAGTGGCAGATTGCTTGTACATACAGTTTTCTTTTACTACAATCTCCTGATAGTAATCTTTAAATAGGCTTCAAACGTCTTACAAAAATCCTTACTGCTGTCTCTAAGTCTTCTATTAAACTAGCTCTTTCCATTTTCCAACTGACAGGAAGGTTTAACTTACCATTTTGTCTGTCATTAATAACAACAGCAGGACTTCCCCTGCCAAAAAAACCAAACAACCCCTCCTGATATCCCAAGCCATCCAAACAAGTGCTTTCTAAAGCAACTGCCAACTCTACATAAAAATAAAACTTCAGATACCAGGGCAATTCTTAAGATATTCCCCAATAACTGTGTTTCAACACTTCCTGCATATTTTCCCTAGTCCTAAGGCAGTTTTTTATAAACATTAAATGCACCACTGACAGTGAATTTTCAATGGGTAAAGACACAATACTACTGCACAGGAGACAAAAGTATGTGTAAACAGTTACTGACTTTCAAATAAAGGACTGCAAATGGAATTTTATGGTTTTTTTGGAAGCAAGCAACTGAATAAAAAACCCTCAGTCATTCAGTGCATACTTCCACGATTTTTTCCTTGATATCCCACAATATTTTTGATAATTGGATTCCTTTCACTGGTACTTTCAGTGACAAGGGCTTAAGAAGTCTTATTAACAGTTTCAAGCAAAAAAACCCTCAACAACAAACCAAACGAAAATAACCTCTTACCTTTCCATACTTGCTAAACAGATTCTTCAAATCTGTAGCTCTGGTAGTGGAAGCCAGTCCACTCACCCAGAAGTTTCTACCGGAACTGCTAGCAGTGCGACCTGATTAGGAAAACAAAACCCAGAACATAGCCAAAATTCTAATTAACAACTACTTCTGAATTAAAAAGGAACAATATCACAAATTTTTAATTTTTTAACATCATAGACCAAGTAAATGCAATGTGTAACATTCTCCTCCCATGATTTGCATTCCTGAAGGCAAGTAGCATTACAAGTCCCAAAACTTGGATAGAACTACAAGTGTTGATACGGAAGTATGTTATATCATTCTTCAAGAAAGCAACTTGACGAGGGTACCCCTGAAGTAACAGAGGTTTTTCAAAATGTACCTGGATAGATAGTAATTTTGCACTAACTAGAAAACATAGAAGACCTGCAAGAGTTGTTAGCAACCACTTATGCTCACGTCTTGCCCTCCTTATCTCCTGAACTCCAAAGGAATGATGATGGGATGCAGAATAACTATACCTCTCAAGGACAGACATTCACCATTAAAAAACCAAGAAAACTGCTCTCCTATTTCTGCCCACACAGATCCCACAGTTCAAATATGAAGTCTGACTTTATTAACAGGAGTTTGAAAAGACCTAGTTTGCTTTAGCCACGCAAGAACTATAGAACACCTGTCCAATTTTGCATCTAAACTAGAAAGATGACTTTTTAAATGTTTATGAACTTGTAAAGTCTGAAAACCCAACGTCTAGTGATTAAAAAGTGTTTGACCTGTACTCAAAGTTTCAGTGTTTGCATTTCAGCATGAAGCACTTAGGTAAGGATACTGTTTCCAGTCTCCTTTGAAATGTCTTTATTGTCCTTTTATCAGTCTTGGCAGTGTTCATTTCCAAGGCTTCAATGAATGGAGGGAAGCTTTCACTTCAGCTATCTGCTTCCATATGCCTTTTTATTTTTTGGTGATATATGGAATTTCACAGAATTGCTTTTATTGAGGGAAGATATTTTTTCCAGAACCTTTCCAGAATTTTATTTATTTTATTTAGGTGTCTTTCCATCTTTTACTTCCCGATAACTTTTGTCATTGTCGCAAGTATGAGCTTAGTGCTGAGATCACAGCTGTTAGTATTTACACAAGTTTCCTAGGGAAGGATGCAATCATTTGTATCAACCTCTTAAAAAAAAACCCCAAACAAAAAAGAGGTCTTTTGTATAAAAGAGAATAGATATACACCTGCCATCATCTATCTCAAGAAGTGCCTGGACTAAGGTATGTCATGCATGCAAACACATGGGAGATACGTTGTCTTGGTGTTTTAAAGAGCTGAGCCTTAGGCTTTGATGCTTTTACTCCACAACACTTCTGTGATTTCAAAATGACTACCGGCAGTTACACTGGCACCAGAATCCTGGCTCAATAATTTTGCTCTGCATGTAGAGAATGCCACGTAATCAAGCAGCTAACTCTCACCACTGCTGTTCACTAAGTCAGAAAATGACTAAAACCAATGTCACAGAACACATCACATCCTTTGTAGAAAGGTATGCAGGAGCAAGGTGGTTATCAGACACTCAGGTTCCTGAAGGCTGTTTTAAATGCAAAGTTCAAGAAAAGTTTTCTCAGTCCACAAGAAAAATATACTCAAGTCCTCAGGTAAACAACAGCATGCACAAAACACTTCTTCAAATATTCTGAAATAAGAGAACACAAGACTACAGACTTTAGGGTGAGTAGACCCTAATGAAGCTCACAGTGAGGCCCAGTAGCTTGCACAAATAGGTATAACCCTGGATCCTGGAAAAAGCAGTGACACTGAGTTGAGTCTGTGTTGTAAAACCCAACTAAAACCAAACAAATTCTTCCTGTCCAGTCAGTAGAGACCTCACAATGAGTTTCTTGCTTATTATTAAAAGTGTTGAACTACCTGCCTGCAGTGTGTAAAAATAATGTTAACAGTCAGTTCTAAATTTTCTGCCCTGGTCAGGTAGAAGAGAACAGAAAGGTGGGATGAGTTGCAGACTCAGCTGCCTGATGTATTAAAAGGAAGAAGCACAAGGAAAAGAAGAAGCGGGCACATGACTGCTGATCAAGAAATTTTTTTCTTGCTTCTGATGCCCATTTGCACCACAAATAGGATTTGCATGGACAAAGATTTAATAAAATCAATCAAATTTGAAGACAACATGAAGCTGTAAGTTTTCCTGGCATTCTAATATGTGAATACTAGATCCCAAATTACTTCAGCAAAACAGAAGATGGTCTGAAGAATCACAAGTGCATAGTAAAGCAAAAACAATTACAAAAGGTTCTTGACTCACTAACAGCTGGTAGTAAGCATCTTCAGTGCCATAAAAGACATATTTGCCATCTATTAATGTCTATCTTTAAAGATCAAGTTACAAGCAAAAGGGTGCAATGCAGACATTCTTAAAAAATGCATAAAAGGAAAATACTTATTCTTCTATGAATAAAGAAAATCCAGAAAGAGGTGAATTTATACTATTTAACAACTGCAGACTGCTATGCTTCTCCTGCTGAAATACCCCATCCAATACACTTATCCAAGCAATCATTAAAGTTCTACTTTTGAAAACAAACATACCTTTCTCATCTTTTGAGATTATCTTTGCATCTCTGTCCTCCTCAACAGGGCTAGAGACAAAACATCATATTATTCAAGTCAGAAACAAAAGTGAATAAATATAAATTATGAAAAAAGCTAAAATTAAATACCTACCAGAAAATACCTCGCAAATGAAAACACACCTCTGTATACTTGATTTAAGAAATCTGACAAGAAATAATGAAGTCAGATTCTTAAACAGACTTACATTAAGAAGATGATTACAAATAAGAGTAATTTGGGAAAACAACCTTTGAAGGTTGAGGAAGGAAAGAAATCAAACCCATTGTGTTTAAAAAAAAAAATTAAAAACATCTGCACATGGAGAAATAAAACACACTCTTTAGGAATAGGCTACAATTTCATCAGTCTCGGTGGCCAATTGAAGGAAACAGCTTATTCGCATCACTTAACGACCAACGATAAAAGATAGCATCTGGTCTATAACGGAGAAAAAACAAACCTCTTTTTCTGATCACCGCCCTCACTGGCTGAGGACTCTTTAGTAGCAGGGGATTCCTCAGAATTAGCTTTGTCTTCTGTTCTCTTGGCATCTTCTTTGCTATCTTTGGCTTCAGGACCTGCGCCTTTTGCCGCTGTTTCCCCACTAGAGGCTTCCAGGCCTTGGGAGCGTTTGCTACTCTGATCGCTTAGGGTCTCTACTACTAAAGATTCAGAGTCCGGCTTCTCTTCCTCTAGTGTCTGTTCACATGTCTCCCCTTTTGCTACAACTAAACGCTTTGCTTCCTTCCTTGCCATAGCTTGTGCCGATTTGCTGTCCAAATCTAAAGCATCTTCCTCCAACTGAGCGGCAGCAAGAGCGTCCTCTTCCTCCGCCAGCCTCTTGCCTGGCACCGCGATACTTGCTTCCTGTGCATGTGGCCGCTCCACTTCGGAAGTTTCTTCGTTAAGTACTTCAGATTTACAAGTTTCCCCCAAAATGTCGAGTATTTTCTCATTTTCTACGGATTTAACAGGAATAGAATGGCACAAGATTTAATCACCAGGGAAATACAGCAATCACAAATGTGGAACTGGCATGGCTGCCACACTAACACCAAGAGAACTTCTAAGCTACACAGAGATTGGAAAACCCTAATGTACACAGTGTTAAAAGTACTATGCTAACTGCTTTCTGACAAACTACCAAATCAGCCCTAAAACGATAACAGGGAAGAAAAACGCCCCCACAGATTTAACAAAAAACTTCTGGCTCATCCTCCATATTCTTCATTAAATCCTTCAGCTCTGTTTCTTCTCTAGTTAGCTTCGAGTCCAAGATGCTTAACTGAACGTATCAAGGCACTGAGAGTTCAATTTTTAAATTTCTGCGAAATTCTTTTAGCAGACAGTCCAACATGAGAACTGGGCATCTTCTGATGGTGCATGAGTGTGTTTGCAGTCCAGAAAGTGAAAAGTATCTGTATGAAATTTCCATGAAGAAACTCTTCTTTCTTCTGTATCCAGTAACTAATCTTTACATTTTAGTGCCCTAGAATATCTTTTTACTGCTTTCACTGTCCACTACTTAGTAACAGTTAAGGTGTGTGCAATATCACAAGATCTGTTTACAAGTAGAATATTTAGCTTTTAAACTGTGATTAACTTCTCTAAATCCACTTATGTAGTTTAACAGGTTTTTAAACCATTTCATTTCACTGGAAATATTTCAAAGATGACAAGCATCACTTCACAGATCTGGGGATATGATTGGGTTTCCAATCTCTATGACCCTGCATGATCTGGGTTGTCCATCATAAAAATAATGCAAATTATGGGTTTTTTGCTTGGTTTTTTAATAGTTAATGGTTTAAAAAGTATTAGTTGAAAAGACAGGAATATGTTTTTCTTTAACAGTACCTGGCTCCAAGTGCAGCCTCTCCATTTTCTGTTTGGGGAAAAAAAACAACACAGAATGAGGATTTTATAAAATGTATTTTCTAACAGAGAATAATAGCAACTCCCTGCCCAATCTCAAGATTGAAAACTACACAAATTCGCCTACTACATCTAGCTCTTTTTTTCACCATTCACTGGAACTGAGTATTTTATATAGGTAATTTTACTGGCACATGAAAACTGGATCAAAATATCAGCCACAACTGCATTCTCATCACTAACTCTGAATTTTAAAGAGACCAATAAAGTATCTTTATGTACTACCACACCAACTACAGAGAAAAAACAATCCCAGCTGCTATTTTAAACAATCAGCGGGAGAAAGAAAAAATCAACAGTATAAGATCTTTTTTTTTCGTCATGAAAGTGAAGGAAGTCTTGAGAGTTGACTGGAAAGTAGGAAAAATCAATAGGGCATTCTCATTTCAGAGACTATATGCTGAGCAAGATTATGTATGTTTTGGATTCTATTACAATTTCATATTATGGTCACATTTTCTTTTTTTAGTGTGGGAACAGAGTGAAAACTAATAATACGATATACTGATAATACAGCAATCTGAAACACATCTACATTTTCAATTTACCTTCATTTCAATTAAATCAGAAGAGGAGGCTTCTAAATTGTTTTCAATTTCATCATAATCTTCCTAAAAGAGTAAAAAAGGAATTATATAATTTCTTACCAATAGTAACTTACAGAGAATACACCTGTATTTAATTTTCCCTGTCAAGAAAACAAGAAATATTTTTAAGTATTTGACAGGTCTCAATTGCTACTTCAGATTGTGGCCAAGAATGAGCAGCAACATACAAATGTTCTTGATGATTAAATATCTTTCTCCCACAACCTTTCATTTTAATTTCAACATGACATTGTCTATCTCAAAGTTACTCTTATCTGGAGGAGAAATTTATTTCACGTTTCTGTGGTTACCGAATGTATTTCTCCATTTTCCCACTTTTTAACTTTAGTTTCTAAATGAAAAAAAAAGGTACAAGTAAGGCTGACTTAGGTTTCTACTTCTACAAAACCAAAACATATCCCCAAAAACTTCCTTCCTTCCTTAACAGTTGATGGTAACACACAACCAAAGCTCACGGGTTACATAACTCACAACAACTTTAATTTACAGATTACCACAAAATTGCCTTTCAGGTTAACTGGATGCCATTGGAATGACTGTGTTCCAAGGTGTCACATTAAAGGAGAGATTTTCTCAAATCCTTTGTGTTTGATTGGTGTGCTGGTTTAAAAGTTAACCAGCAGGGGGAATGAACCCAACTCAAAGGAGAGATTATAAGTCAGAATAACAATTTATTAAAATAATACAGTAAGTACAATAATACAAACAAACAATTGGTCTCAACCCACAAAAACCCAAATGTGTAACCCAGTACCCTGGGGCCTGAACAAAGTGGTGTTCCTTGGGCCCTGTTTGAGTCCAAAGTAAAGGGAGAGGGGAAGAACCTGCTGGTGGGAGAGCTGCTGCAGTCTGGCCAGAACTGGTGATCGCAGTCCAGTGGTGGTCTAAGTCTGGTTGAGAGCGATGAGATGCAGCCGTCCTCTGGATCCCACGAGTGGGTTCAAAAATGTTCCAAAACTCCAAGATTATATATCCTCCAGTTCAGGCAGGAATGCTTGGTACTCTCCTCAGGGCGGGGAGTTCACAAAGGGTGTGAGGACAGAAACATCCTCCTATCTCACAGGCCTCTTAACACCTAGTTTATAGCCTGAGGAGTCAGGCTCTATGGGCAGAAGGTGCGAATAGTCTATTGACAACAATAGTCTAGTTTCTGGGAAATGACATGGAAGGCTATAGAATACAGTTTTGGGTTACACCCACCATGCTCTATGGGCAGAGGGTGCGAATAGTCTATTGACAACAATAGTCTAGTTTCTGGGAAATGACATGGAAGGCTATAGAATACAGTTTTGGGTTACACCCACCATGCTCTATGGGCAGAGGGTGCGAATAGTCTATTGACAACAATAGTCTAGTTTCTGGGAAATGACATGGAAGGCTATAGAATACAGTTTTGGGTTACACCCACCATGCTCTATGGGCAGAGGGTGCGAATAGTCTATTGACAACAATAGTCTAGTTTCTGGGAAATGACATGGAAGGCTATAGAATACAGTTTTGGGTTACACCCACCATGCTCTATGGGCAGAGGGTGCGAATAGTCTATTGACAACAATAGTCTAGTTTCTGGGAAATGACATGGAAGGCTATAGAATACAGTTTTGGGTTACACCCACCATGCTCTATGGGCAGAGGGTGCGAATAGTCTATTGACAACAATAGTCTAGTTTCTGGGAAATGACATGGAAGGCTATAGAATACAGTTTTGGGTTACACCCACCATGATGAACTGATCTCAGCTGTCCTAACTAGGACAATTGGTCTGTCAATGCCCTGGGAAAGCCAAGGGCAAAGCCAGGGAAGACTCCACTGTAACAGTCGATGGGTGGAACCTGTCTTCTCCATTGGGATGTCTATGGCTAAGACCCTTACTGTGCCACTGAATGATTAACTCGAGACAGCTTTTGTTAGGAATTACAGCTTGTTGGGATGTTACTTTTTCTTTGCAGCCAGATACTACCACGAGCAATCCACAAACCTTAACCTGTCACAGTTTTCTATTATATTAATAGTGTTATTCCATAAACTGTTAAGTGTGAGTCCTTCAAGGGCACTAACAGTTGCTGGTAGCAAGTACCATACTTGACTGAAGAGACATGGGAGGGGGTCTGTCTCACGCTGTTGGCATGTGACCTGGAACAGCTCCGTTGAACCACCCTCTGATCCAGACTGTCCAGTCAAGGGTCCCCACAACAGGACACTGACAGACTGCTTGGGCACAAGGGTCTCAGTTGTCCTGGGGCACTGACAGGCCAGTCAAACACAAAGGGTGTGAGAAAATCTCCCATTTCACGTGACAGAAGGTAAATGATAAAAAAATTGAGACAGATATGCAGGCCTAAAATAATTAAGAAAAAGAACCCTAAGGAGGCAAGGAAGGACAGTATGTTCTGTGAGTGAACGGCACAAAAGGAAAAAAACCCACAAGGATCCAAGAAGGATAATATGTGAGGACTGAACATAACATATGGATTACCCTATTCATTCAGTAGCAGGAGATCGTGCTATCTGTAAATGAGATTGCAAGTTGCCCTCAAAACCAAGTCAAAAGCCTGGATATGTCAGAACAGGGCAATATATGAAGTTCTGCTTCTTCTTTTATTAATCTCTATGAGAAAGCAGAACAACATAACTCCCTTGAACCTGAGCATTATTTCTGCAGAAAAGATTTCCAAATTACCTGTGAGTTGAAAATGTATTTCTCTCCCTCTCCATATATATAACTAACTAGACAACTAGGCAGAAAAAAATATATATATATACACTTCAAGACAAATAACATATAAATGGGAAGAGTGAACACGGAAACTAATACAGTATTTTCAGTTCCAGGCTCTTATCATGTTAAGTAAAGATGATACTGTAACGCAATGAAGGCAGTGACCCGTCTACTGTGAACATTTCAAGCCTCTGATCAGACCAAGAATATTTACCACTTAAAAGAGTATGACATAGGAGCAGTTAATGTGAAATAGAATTCAGACCCCATTCATGTCCTATATTCTACTGGACTGAAATAACTTGTTCATGTGCCCATATACTTACTAAGTATCTTCTGAAAAATTACAAAGACCTCTACTCACCTCATTTTCTGTTAGCTGATCTGGAAGTTCTTTCATTTCTGCTTCAATGTTGTCTTTATTATCAGACAGAGAATCGAGAATATTATCAGGACTATAATCCTCTCTGCAGTCCACAG
Organism: Manacus candei; assembly: GCF_025592945.1. Classification (NCBI taxonomy): domain Eukaryota; kingdom Metazoa; phylum Chordata; class Aves; order Passeriformes; family Pipridae; genus Manacus; species Manacus candei. Next base: position 37,956 of record NW_026138128.1, on the reverse strand, counting down.
CACTGCCATTATCTATTTCAGCTTCATCTAATACACTAATATCCATCATGTCAATATCCTGCAAGGTATCCAGACTCGCTTCAATATCCTCCTACAGAAAGAAAAAGGTTAAACGTGTACTTATTGTGGGCTAAATGATGCATATTCTTAGTAACCGCAATCATGATTTCAACTTACCTGCCCATCTCTAGAGTTTTCTTCTAGGCCATTGTCTTCAATACCTTCTTCTTCCAGTTTTCTTCCTAAAAACAGTATCACCGCAGTGAGACATAGCACTAAATTTTGTAATGTGTTTAATCTGTGGTGAATTATCTAACACTGAGCTTGTTTCAACAAGAAATCATTAAGACACTGATTCAGAAGTCTGGGTCTGTCTGGATATAACCGAGGTCAACTTGCCACTCAATAGAAGCTAACAGCACGAGCATGAACTGTAAGTAGCATGGCTACATTTTTCTACAGCTACAGTCTCATTCCACTACACTTCAGTACCTACAAAGACAACACTGTCTAAGAAGGTGCTGCATTTAAAAATAACACTCGAAGATTGTTAGGAAAAAAACCTCTCTTAATTAAACTGATTTAGAATTAGCGTTCACTTTCAAGATTCTGGGCACACACATCACTTTCACCAGCAAACTCACATTGCTATTCAGACAACTGCTCTTTCTGTATTTTCAGTCCCTTTATCTTGAAAGAAGCAGCTTCAACAGCCCGTTTCTCTCCAGAATGTATTTTTAAAGAATGGGCTATGAGCAATTAAAATAAACCATGTGTAACACGGCACACACAATATTTAATGTTTGGAACCAAAATGTACTGAAATCACTAATGAGCTTTCCACAGGAGCTTATGCTGCAGCTGCTTGCTCTGTACCTGAGCCAATTCTACACTCATGGTCACAAGTACAGAAACACCTGCAATTCACAGTCTCATCTACAGGTTTCAAGGCTTGCTAACAAAGTACAGTTAAGTGTCATATTATCATTTAAACTTGTTATTGCTCATTAACGCAACAGAGTTTTACCGTTTTCCATAAGGTAAAAAGCACTTTTTTTTTTTTAAATTGATGAAACAGAAGACATCAACTTTGTATGCTAGGTTCTAGCTACAAGCAAACAATGGAACCGTAAGTGTCCAGACACCATACCTTTGCTAGTTCTTTTTGGTATTCTCTTGTTGGTCAGTTCTGAGGCCACAGGAATTTCATCAGGATCTCCTCCTTCATCCTCAATGGCCTATTGGAGACAGCAGTATGACATCTACTGTATTCTTCGCTGGTGTGCATTTGTACTGGCTTTGGATGGGATAGTTAATTCTCTTCACAGTAGCTGGTATGGGGCTATGTTTTGAATTTGTGCTGAGAATAGTGCTGATAACACCGGGATGGATGTTTTAGTTATTACTGAGCAATGCTTACCCAGTGTCAAGACCTTCCCTGCTTCTCCCACTGCCCCATCAGCAAAGGGCTGGGGGTGCACAAGGAATTGGGAAGGGACACAGCTAGACAGCTGACTCCAACTGCCCAAAGGGATATTCCAGACCATACGATGATGTGCTCAGTAATAAAACTGGTGTGGGTGAAAGACGGTGGGGCTGTCATTACTTGGGGACAGGCTCAGCAAGCAATTATTTTCTTTTACACCACCTGTGTTTTTTTTTTTTATTAATTTTCTTCATCTATGTTGCTCTTTTTTTACCCTTGCATTTTTTAAAATTATTAAACTGTCTTTATCACAATCCGCAAGTTTACTCTCACTTTCACTTTTACCCTTCCACTTCCAGTCGCCATCCTGTAAGAAGTGAGAGATGAGTGACTGGCCATGCGGTGTTTTGCTGCCTACTGAAGTTAAACTACAACTGCATTTTTAAGGATTTGTTGTTAGTGTCTCTCCCTAGTTCAGGTCATACAGCCAGGCAGCCATATCACCTGACAGAAGCACTAAATAGTAAGGTCTAACACAACCCCGCAGCCAAATCAAGCTATGACTGAGGAGCAAAGCTCCTTATTCAGCAAAGAACTACTTTAACTCTATAAAACTGAGAGTGACTGCTACAGGAACTCAGGCATATCTGACAGCAACCTTTTCTCAATGTGCAGGCCTGTTAGAACCCATAAATGGGCCAGGACCGACTATACTGTTCTGGCCTCGTGAAAGTCTGTAAAAATACATTCCAGACAGTTAGGAGATATGGAGTCAGGTGAAGTATGGTGGTGCCAAGCAATAGGACAAGAAGCAACGGGCAGAAACTGATGCATAGAAAGTTCCACCTGAGTATGAGGAAAAAATTCTTTCCTGTACAGTGACTGAACACCAGAACATTGCCCAGAGAGGGTGTGGAGTCTCCCTCACTGGAGATATGCAAGAACCGTCAGGACACAATCGTGTGCTAGGTGCTCCGGGATGGCCCTGCTGGAGCACGGAGGATGGACCAGATGACCCACTGTGATCCCTTCCAACTTGACCCATTCTATGAAGCGTGTAGAGAAGCACGAGGAAAGATATGGGAAAGAATCGCGTGTGTGTGTGAATGAGAGAGAAAACTGAAGAAGGACGCGCGAACCTCAGGGTCAGGGAACGACGGGAAGGCCGGGTCCATCTCGGATTCCGCCGAGTGGAATGTGAGCAGCGCTCCAACGGAGCGGCTGGGGGGTGGGCGGGTGTCACAAAGCAAAGCAGCGGTGGGGCTGCCCGTCCCCGCAAGGGCAAGGGCTCCGTAGCGGTGCGAAGAAGGGGACGCGCTGGTGCCAAACAACCCCTCCGCGGCTTCCCGGGGCTGGCCCTGGGGCGCAGCGCAAGGAGCGGCTGCAGCCCCACTCTCCTCAGGGCCGCCGGCGGCCCCAGGTTCGGCCCCGAGCGCGCACGCGCCAAGCGCGCCGAAGACAAAGGACCCGGATGGCACCGCCCGCCCCTCCCCCCCCCCCGCCGGGGCTCGCCTTACCTTTTTCAACCGCTCCATGAGGACGCTCTTGTTGCCGCCGCTGTCCAGGTTACGGCGCTTGAGCTCGGCCCGCAGGTCGATGACTCGCAGCTCGCTCAGCCGCCGCGTCTCGGGTTCCGAACCGAAAGCCGCGGCCCCGCCAAGGGATGTGAAATCCCCCAGTCCGGCCGCTGATTGACTCTCCGCCATCAAGGCCCCTTCGATGTTTTGCCTCGAGTCCGAGCGCGCAGGAGAACACAACCCAGCCCCGCGACAAACCTTGCGATCACAGCGCAAAATGGTGGGAGCGAAACGCGCCGAGGGGAGGGGGCACAAAGCGCGCAGTGCGCAGGCGGGGGGAGGAGGGAAAGGCGGGGCCTGGAGGGAGAAGTGAGTGAAGGCTCCCGCGCAGGCGCAAGACGGCGTCACCCGCGTCAAGGACGGCTCGCGAGCTCTCGCGCACGCGCCCAGGGGGCCGGGGCGGGCTGGCCGCGCGTTCCCGCGGTGAGGTATCGAAGCCCCAGCGCGCACGCGCCGCCATCGCGGCCCTGGAGCGAGAGGAGCCGCAGAGCGCACGCGCGTCAGGGCGCGGGTAGGCTGCGCGCGCAGCGGCTCCTCCCGTTCCCGCCCCTTTTACTGTGCCCCCCCCCCCCCGAGCTCCGGTTTTCCACCATTTTGTGCTGCGGCTTTTCCGTGTTGTTTTTATCCCGCTTCGCCCTGCGAGCGCGACTGGAAACGACGGCCCATGGCGGAGAGTCAGTCAGCGGTGGGGCAGGGAGAGCCTGCGTCCCTGTGTGGGCTCGGATTTCCCCGTTCGGAGTCCGAAAACCGGCGGCGGCCGCTGAGCGAGCTGCGCGTGATAGACCTGCGGGCCGAGCTCAAGCATCGCAATTTGGACAGCGGCGGCAACAAGAGCGTCCTCATGGAGCGGCTGAGGAGGGTGAGCGGGGAGGCGCGCGCCTGAGGGGCGGGTGTAGCCGGCGTGACCCGGGCCCGGCGGGCATGCCGAGGAAAATGGCGCCAAAGGGCCGAGGAACGGCGGGGCCGGGGCTGCGCCGGGAGCGGGAGTTCCACGGAACCCGTTGCGACCGCTCTGTGCCTGACGGGGGAGACCCTGCGCTTGGCTATCACAGGAGCGAGGCCTTCTGTCACACAGTGCGGTGGGTGTTTGTGTGCGAGCCAGGCGCTGTCATCTACGCGGCGAATCAGCTCCCGATATCCTAGACCCGTACAGCACAGCGGGTCTGCTGTGGCATTCGGCCCAAGTGTTTTTAGTATGAATTTTCCGCCTTCCACTCAGTTCCTGCATTTATACTTCTGTACGCTGTGCACTAGGCTTTTATTGCGTACTGGTATTTTTGTGGCTTTCTGGTTGGTAGCCTGTACACCGTATCAGAATGTTTGGTATGTTATAGCAGAATGCGGAACACCTTCACCAAACTGATGCGTACTGTCTCCTAGAGGCGAAGTTCTCACTCTGTCACAGCAGCGCACAGTCGCAAATGCTGTATGATTGACTTTTGACTGCTTTCCAGAAGCTTTACACCGACATGCTACTGTTTTCTCCATACTTGTTACTTTGAGCTGGTGGTTCTTCATTTGCATATCCAAGTTGCTGATTCCAAGCACCAGATTCTTGTTTTGAAATTTTTCAGCCTCTAGTGTCCAACTCTGAAACTCAGCAAAAATGCACAAATGAATTTTTTTAGTCCATCTTCATATCTACCTTTGTCTTTTCCTTTTACTAGGCTATTGAGGAGGAAGGAGGGAATCCTGATGAAATTCCAGTGGTTTCAGAAAGTATCATGAAGAAAACTCCAAAAAGAAGCAGCAAAGGTACAGGGCAGTTAGAGAGAATCTCCACCCCATCTCCTTTGAGTTTTCAAGCAACTGTACTCATGAAATGGAACCTTTTCTCTGTTTTTCTTTTTGCTTGATTTTATTTTGGGCACTGTTGCTAAATGTTTTGCAGTCCCAAAGCTGTAGCTAATGTTACTTGCCTGAGCCAGATTTGAGTAAAAATGGTTTTCTGGAAGAAATTAAGCACAACTGAATGTTCTGTTCCTTGGTTCGGACCTTTAATCCCATGTTACTGGTAGTCTTCTTCACGTTTGTGCTCAGGTTTCTAGGAATGGGTGGTATGGTTAGTGGTCATTTATTCACAGAATTTAATGTAATTTAATAAGGCAGGAAATGGTCTACTTGAAGGATCTGTTGGTTTCTTCTCAACATTCCCTGAAATTTGTAGCAGACATTACTAAGTAACACTAAAGCAGTGTCTCTATTTTTAAAATAGTTAATTTGGTTTTTCATGTGACTGTACCTTCGTTTTTGAGAAATAAAAGGGATTTTTTTTTTTGAGGTAGAAATGAAGTTTCTAGCAACTGCAAGATAACCTCTGTAGTGTTATGGTTAGGCTTCATAGCTAATAGCAGTCACATTTTTGTTCACAGAAGACTAGTTTTTAATCAATATGTGAAATCAAGTGTGTTTTCAGGGCTTTATGCTTGATTTTTCTAACGGTGAGACAGTCTTACATAATCCTTATTTTTAAAAAATAGTCTACTCTTTTTCTAGAATTGGTTAATTAGCACAGTTTCATCTTCTTTTGTGATCAAATACTGTTAAAATTTTTTGTGTTAGAGCTAAGCAGAATAACTAGGTTAGTTTAAGTATTTTTATTTCTAACTTTGACTTAAACAAAACGTAAGTTTGTGAGATGAGACTCAAATGTTTTGCCAACTAATTTGTTTGATCCAAATTTTTGTTGTTACATCCCATTTGGGGTGATAGTGCAATTGCTTGCAGACTAAAATGTGAAATCTTGAGCAGATAGATAGCAAATGTCACAGCTGTGGGTAAAAGCAGAGATTTTTGATAATCACATTAGTTTTCAAGTCTCAGAAAAATACTTAACATGTTACAGCACTTTTAGTATTGGAATGGAAATAAATGAAATGATCCTCTTGGCTTTGAAGCCCCTTTCACCTTTTAATTGCAGTCTGCTTGTAGTTTTTGAGGAAAATAGAATTAATAAAAAATGAAACAACTACTTAGCTCTGAGCTTGAGGAGTTACCATTTCATGCTGTTTTCAGTAGCGTCAGTTGTGATATGGCAAGTCCAGCTGGTGCACAGAGCAATGCAGTAATACTCACAGAGAGAGGGGTTTTTTCGTTGGTTTGCGTTGTGTTTTTTGTTTGGCTGCCTTTTTTTTTTTATTTCTAGTAAATGTCTGTAAAGAAACGAAAGTTGAGGTAATAAATTGCTGCAATCTCAGCTGAGCCAAGTGTTCTGGGGCGTGCACAGTGGTGCTACTTGAATTCTTGCCAGACATTGGGCTGTAGCATGTGTGTCAGTTACTGAACTGATATGGCATACGAATGCTTGGTTGTGGAAAATAAGGGTAGAGCAGATAACTAAATTGAAGGGAATACCAACTCTGATGAAAAAGTAAAACTTGAAGAGCACATGTATATTTACTGTCTTTTCATTCTAACGATCGTAATGTTGTTAGGACGTAGACCAGAGGAAGAGGGAGTAGAAGACAATGGCCTGGAAGAGGACTCGGGAGATGGGCAGGTATGTGAGGCTGGGTTTGAAGCAAAGTAATGACAGCATTGCTTTTAAGTTGCAATGACTATTACATGTACTTTTTTTCTTTTTACAGGACGATATTGAAGCAAGTTTGGATAACTTGCAGGATATTGACATGATGGATATTAGTGTGTTAGATGAAGCTGAAATAGATAATGGAAATGTGGTAGATTGCGGAGAGGATTACAGTGCTCATAATATTCTTGACTCGCTGTCTGATAGTAAAGAAAATGCTGATGCAGAAGTGAAAGAATTTCCAGATCAGCCTGCACAGTATGCTGTAGGTAACTTGGAGGCATCCCCACAATTTTCAGAAATTAAAGAAGAATCAAGAGAAATACCAATAGTGATGGTATGCATCTCTTATGTGTGTGGAATCAGATTTCTTTTTAAATTTATTTACTTATGAATTAAATAGCACAATGGTAGCTAAAGAATATTTGGAACGATTTGGGACTCTACTGGTTTTTATGGACATTGCTTATTCCTTTACATATTTGTGAAAATATGGTTCTTAATTTTAAAATACTTAGATATTGTTTGTAGGCACATGACTGTATGAATTAATAGCAGTCCAGAAAGCATTTGTTTTTAATCATGCTTTGAACTCTGATTCACCTTATGTTTACATTCCCATTTTGACATCTTTATTTTAGAGAACACGTGAGGCATACAAATACTATAGCTTATTTTGTTCTCTTCAATTGAACAGCAACATTCAGGAAGCTATATTCTACGTTATTTTTTTGTTAAGATTGGGTCTTGCAGTTTTTTTAGTTATCGAAAGTATTTTTATGTTGGCTTTCCACGTTCATCTGGAATCAAGTGCGTATCTCCTGAAATGTACAACACAGCATTTTAAGAAAGTTATTTCTGCCCCATCTAAGAGGGAGTGTAGCTCTTTGTTGTGCACACACATTGTGTCATAAGTCCGGACTACAAGATTCTAAAACTGTGTGGTTCCCTTGTCGTGATCTGAAAGTTCGGAGATAAGTTTGACCCCCTATACCAAAGCATATCCTTGTCCTACACGAGTCAAATAGAAATACAGGGAAAGTAGGTTTTTTTCAGTGACTGAATTGCTTGAGGCCAGGCCACCTCCTGTGGTCTGCTTTTTACCACAGAAGAAGGAAATAGTTATCGAGTTACATAGACTTTTTGACTTTATGTTGCTGTAAATAACAGAGATATAAGTCAGAGAAAGTTTTCTGTTGGAATCCCCATACTTAAAAGATTTGTGTGTGCTGACCAACATAGTTAAGAGGTAATGAGAAAGCTTATCCAGTCAGTGGAGATCGAGAAAAATCTTGAGGGTCATTGCTTAGTTTTTACCTTTATTGGTTGTTTTGTGTGCTAGATATATTTGTTTAATACTGGTTGTCAGTGAAACTAAAATCTTGGGTTTCTCATTCAGGTTTCACTGACAATATTCTTTTATAGATAACAAAATGTCTTCCATCTGTTTTTTTTTAAAGGTAGAGTTTGAAGATGTTGGAAACAGTTTAGATGCTTCTTCATCAGATTTAACCATAATAAAGGTAAATTGTAGCCAGTTTTTCTTTACAGAAAAAAACAAACGTATAAAGCTATATGTTGAAACTGTATGTACAGGAAGTACGCATGGGTGCATTCTTACTCTGCAAAGAATAGGAACTAAGGCCTTTCTAATTTACTCGTATGTACAAAGATCTATGTATCTCTCAGGATGTATATATGTATATGTGATATACGGACCATGCTGAGTTTGGTGGTAGATTTGATTCCTTTTATCTGACGTATATACCAACTCAGTGCTTTACATTATATTTAACTTCCATTAAAAGTGGAGGTATCCCATGTTGTCAAGAAAGCTGAAACTGTTCCTGAAATACTGACCTTGGTTCCACATCGCTCATGGTAAGTTAAGGACACTAGCTCCAGGTGAACCTGGTGTTTCTATTGATCTTGTTTTCGGAAAGGAGATGTCACAAAGTACATTGTAAAGAAGGGTAACATGAAGATAAGGTTTTCTCCGTGCAGCTTGTGTTTGTTGATTTATTTACCGATGTGAACGTGCACCATGTGTTCAACAGATGTCTGAATTTGAGAAACGTTAAAGTTTTTACACAGTTCCTAAAACTTTGACGATGTTAAAAACTCACGCTAAACCTTCTGAGAAATTTCAACGTTTTCAAAGCTGAAATAGGTTAAATCATAGTAACACTTCCGTTAAATTCTGCTGTATATTGGGTGGTTGAAAGGTGTCATTCAGAAAAACAACTTGACATCTTATGAAATAGTGATATTTCTCCTTTTTAAAATCTTTTTCACTGCAGGAACTCGAAGAGTTACCTTTGGAGCCAGGTACTGTTTGGGGTTTTCTGTTTGGTTGGTATTTTTGGTTTTTTTTGGTATTTTTTTAATGAAAAAAGAATCTTGGGCATTTAAACAGTTTCATTCTTCATTTAGGCTTTTTGCGTCCCTATTTGTTTTTTTTTTTAAATGTATTACTGTAGTGTTCATTTTTATGGTGGACAGTCCAGGTCAATGCAGGGTCATAGAGATTGGAAACCTAGTCATATCACCAGATCTGTGAATAACCACCTTTTGAAAATGTGATTAATGCGATGGAATGATTCCATAGAACTGTTACTACAGAGTGGAATTAAGGAGCGAGCCTTAAAGATGTAAAGGTTCTGAAAACAGATCTTGTGATATCACACTGTACAGCAGTTCTATAAACATAATGCAGGAGTGCAGGTAGTACAAAGCTCTGGTACAGAACAGACATTAAAGAGTGACGGGACTTCAGAAGAAGGAATACACTGTCATCACAGGAATTTACTACGGATCCTATTCGCTTTCTGGACTGCAAACACACTCGTGCACCATCAGAAGATACCCAGTTCTCATGTTGGACTGTCTGCTAAAAGAAATTCACAGAAATTTGGAAATTGAACTCTCAGTGCCTTGATACGTTCAGTTAAGCATCTGGGACTCTGGAAGCTAACTTGAGAAGAAAAAGCTGAAGGATTTAATGAAGAATATGGAGGATGAGCCAGAAGTTTTTTGTTAAATCTGTGGGGGCGTTTTTCTTCCCTGTTATCGTTTTAGGGCTGATTTGGTAGTTTGTCAGAAAGCAGTTAGCATAGTACTTTTAACACTGTGTACATTAGGGTTTTCCAATCTCTGTGTAGCTTAGAAGTTCTCTTGGTGTTAGTGTGGCAGCCATGCCAGTTCCGCATTTGTGATTGCTGTATTTCCCTGGTGATTAAATCTTGTGCCATTCTATTCCTGTTAAATCCGTAGAAAATGAGAAAATACTCGACATTTTGGGGGAAACTTGTAAATCTGAAGTACTTAACGAAGAAACTTCCGAAGTGGAGCGGCCACATGCACAGGAAGCAAGTATCGCGGTGCCAGGCAAGAGGCTGGCGGAGGAAGAGGACGCTCTTGCTGCCGCTCAGTTGGAGGAAGATGCTTTAGATTTGGACAGCAAATCGGCACAAGCTATGGCAAGGAAGGAAGCAAAGCGTTTAGTTGTAGCAAAAGGGGAGACATGTGAACAGACACTAGAGGAAGAGAAGCCGGACTCTGAATCTTTAGTAGTAGAGACCCTAAGCGATCAGAGTAGCAAACGCTCCCAAGGCCTGGAAGCCTCTAGTGGGGAAACAGCGGCAAAAGGCGCAGGTCCTGAAGCCAAAGATAGCAAAGAAGATGCCAAGAGAACAGAAGACAAAGCTAATTCTGAGGAATCCCCTGCTACTAAAGAGTCCTCAGCCAGTGAGGGCGGTGATCAGAAAAAGAGGTTTGTTTTTTCTCCGTTATAGACCAGATGCTATCTTTTATCGTTGGTCGTTAAGTGATGCGAATAAGCTGTTTCCTTCAATTGGCCACCGAGACTGATGAAATTGTAGCCTATTCCTAAAGAGTGTGTTTTATTTCTCCATGTGCAGATGTTTTTAATTTTTTTTTTTAAACACAATGGGTTTGATTTCTTTCCTTCCTCAACCTTCAAAGGTTGTTTTCCCAAATTACTCTTATTTCTGTCATATGCAAAACAGAATTGTCTGTTTACGGGTACAAATCCCTATTTCCTGTCATTCTTCTATAAATTTGCATATATAGTGTTTAGTTTGAAACTAATTTACTGGTAGGTATCCAATTTTAGTAAACTATCTAGAATTAATGTTCTATTTGCATTCAGTTGGTTGAATAATATGATGTTTTGTCTCTAGCCCTGTTGAGGAGAACAGAGATAGGAAGATAATCTCAAAAGATGAGAAAGGTATGTACGTAGGTTTTTTGTGGTGTGTGGTTTTTTTGTTTGTTTGTTTATTTTTAATGTGCAAAGGACTGGAAATAAAAACGTTATGGGGTCAAATCTAACAGTTACTTCTGAGTTAACACTGCTTCTTTTTGTGTCTTGTTCATTCTTTAATGAAGACATACCTGTCTTCATTGTAATAGTTATATTGGAATTCCACTAGCTTCATGAATGGTATTAGGTACCAGAAAGACCAGGATTTGTCTGAAAAATCTTAACAGATCGCTAAAACTCTAGGTTTATACTCTGTGTGGCAGTTCTGGTGAGGACTGTTAATTCAGTGAACCTGCAATGCACTTGTCACACAGGCCTTCAAAGTATAGCTTAAAAAATTTCAGTTCGTGTAACTTCTGTAACCTTACTGACCAAAAAGTTTGGTTTTTGCTTTTTTGGGGTGGTTTTTTTGTTTGTTTGTTTTTGTTTGTTTGCTGGTTGGTTTTTTGGTTTTCTTGGTTAAATAACGAGCCTCTTGTGAATTAACATTTATTACTTTGTAATTCTCCTAAAAGTGATTGAAGTACAGGAAGAAAATATGTTTCTAAAAACACATTAAGACTGTTCAAATGCACAGTAAGCCTGTACTTCAGAAGTTAATTTTTGCAGGCTCCAGTGTATTGATTTTAAGAATGAATGGAAGAGGTAGGAGTGAAATTGCATTTGGAAAGTTTTATGAGGAAAAGAAGTTAGTTTTGCACTGTTGCATTTGTCTGCCACATGGTCTTTTGTGTTTGGTTTTTTTGTACCTCAGGCCGTGTGGGTAGTGGTTCTGGCAGAAATTTGTGGGTTAGTGGACTTTCATCCTCTACTAGAGCTACAGATTTGAAGAATCTTTTCAGCAAGTATGGAAAGGTATGTAGTGGGTATGTAAATTAGCAGACCATTTGAAGGCTGACCTTAAATTTAGATCTTATTTTCCCTGATGAATAACTGGGTAGCTAAGTACTTAACTTCCTTGCGTTATTTTGAAACTCTGTATCTGAAAGTAGCATACTTCATAAAGAAGGTTGTCTGAAAAGGAGGGGTGGGGAGGAGAAAACCAGTTTGCAGAGAATATCTGTGCAGATACCTGCAAAAATGAGGCAGTTCTTAATAGGAGAGACTGGTAGATTGTCATGTGGGGTTCTGTAATCTAATTACACCTCTTGAGAGCTGGTTTAAATTTTTCCATTTCAAGAAGTATTCCTTTGAGAAATCTAGTTTTTGAGGGCAGGCTTCCATTTGTTCTGCGGTGCCCACTGGCATACAAGAGCCACAATTGTGGAAAGAAACTCCTTGTGTGACTATCTGCCCTTCTGCCAAATACATTTCTGAATACAGTATTAAATGTTTGTCTCGCTAAGTGCGTGCCTCTGGCTGTTATGAGATTGTCATCTGTGGATTGCAACTAGCACAGATGTGCTGAAAGAAAAAAGAAAATGGTAGTAATTTTGTTTTTTTCAGTTTTATTTAATTATTACACTCCCCACTTTCCATATCTATATCTTATCTCTATATAGATATCTTCCTTCAGTTACTGATTTGCTCAGCGACTTGAAGATGAATTTTGTCAGCTGATTATGACAGTGGTCTCTTTTTCAGCAGAGCTGTAATCAACAGTGTTCTACGATTGGAGTTAGCTGTTTCATAGAATGTTGTGCTAATTTTATACTTTTTTGTGAACATGTGTAACAATGTTAAATTTGAACCTTTTCTGCCATGCTTTATTTCTGTTGACATGGGCGTAACCATTGCTCACATCATACTCTGTGTAGTAGTCTTTAGTGAGGCGCTTCTAGAACACGGCTGGCCCAACAATATAGAGGTCAAGTTTAAACAATGACCTTTCTTTTGCTGTCTGTCAGACAAACCTAGTGATGTGTTCTTCTGAGAATACTGATGGAATCTTCTGTGCTGAGCATAATTCCTGCCTGTTAAAAGTGGATAGGTGCTATACTGTGTAGTACTGGTAGACAGAGGTGCTGTCTACCAGGTGGGGGGCAGAGTTCTAATAGGGCCTGAAACGATATGACAAGGGGAAATGGTTTTGGACTAAAAGAGAGAGATTCAGACTAGATATAAGGAAGAAATTTTTTATGATGAGGGTGGTGGAAACACTGGCATTGGAACTCTGGTTGCCTAGAGTGGTGGTAGATGCCACATCACTGGAAACATTCAGGGCCAGGTTGGGTGGGGCTCTGAGCAACCTGCACTAGTTGAAGATGTCCCTGCCCATGACAGGGCATTGGACTAGACGGCTTTTAAAGGTCGTTTCAAACCTAAACCATTCAATGCTTCCATGAAATGGCGATTAAATTAGAATTTTAGTGGCAGATCTGCAAACACAGGTTTTTGTTGTTTTTTTTTTTTTTTTTTTTTTTTTTTTTTTTTTTTTATTTCCCCCACAAAGGTGGTCGGTGCAAAAGTAGTGACAAATGCTCGCAGTCCTGGTGCTCGCTGCTACGGCTTTGTAACAATGTCAACATCTGAGGAAGCCACCAAGTGTATTAATCATCTCCACAGAACAGAACTGCATGGCAAAATGATTTCTGTGGAAAAGGTAAGTGGTAGTTATTTCATGACAGTGTAATAAAAATAAAAGAATGCAACTTTAATGTCAGTCTCTCACTATAAAATTATTTCTGGCTAAATTTCTAGGCAAAAAATGAACCAGCTGGAAAAAAGCCTTCAGACAAAAAGGAAGGTGAAACAAGGAAAGAAAAAGACAGGCACCATTCTGCAGAGTCCAAATCTGAGAAGTAAAGTGCTGTTTTGTATTTTTCTACATTTAAAGACCACTCATTTGAAATACAGGCATGTGACCAAGATGAACAGTAACTGTGATAAATCTTGATTTTCATATTGCATCTGAAATAGGAGTAATACTTGAAAACTTGAAATTGATGTTCTTCAGCAACAAGGCCATCTTAATTGGCCCTCTGCTCAGAAAGACAAAGCTCTTTAGAGTTAGTATCAAAATTTGTTATATTAGGAGATACTAAATCAGCTCCTTTCTAGATAAACCCTTATTTTTATCAGTCACTTGTCCTCTGATCTGACTCCTGCTTGGTCTCCTCTTTTAACTGACAAATATTTCTATGATTTAGTCTGTCTTCTTGATAGACTGTTGTGTGGTTAGCAAGTGATACTTCAAATATTTGTTTTTCAAGTGGTTTGTTGCTTTTGAAAGAGGCATTTTTCTTTTTGTAGATCTGTTGGTATTAAGAAGGAGGAGAAGACCGATAGAAAAGATGATGCTAAGAAATCAGAAAAAGATGAAAAAGAAGGAAAAGAGAAAGAGGAACAAAAGGCTGGATCTTCTGATAGATCTAGGGCAAGCAAATCGGGTAATGCTAGCTGTCTTTCAGAAATGTTTTCAAAGACACTTGTTTCAGAAAAAACAATTAAAAATTGGTGCGAAGAATATGGTGGCCGTGACAAAACTTTTACTTTACATCTGAAAAGATTTCCTTTTCCAGCTTGATAGGAAATGGAAGAACAAGTATAAACATTCAGAATTTGCAGCTGATTCATAGACTTCAGCTTCTGCAAACCTCAGTGTTCTTATTAGATGTGATTGCTAATTTGGTAAAAAGACCACGAAGCTTAGTAAGACTGAGGTTTTCTTAGTGTACAAAACCAACATCAGAAAATACCTTGAAAACTTTGACTTAACTTTGCTGTAAGTTGCTGGCATTCTTTCATAATTACTGGACTTTAACTACTCCAAACGTTAAACTGTGAGTTTTATGGAACTATCACTGGATTTAGACCCGACACAGTGTGTAGTTCTATGTGCCCCCCCCTTTTTTTTTTAAACTGTGGCAAAGGGATGTATTTTGCAGACAGGAGAATTAAATTAAATTTGCTTTCTTTGTCATCCCTGCCAGAAAATATTACTGTAATTTTGTGGTAGCTTTACTGCCCCCATCCTCAACTTGACCAAATCTTGGTAAGCTATTTAAATCATAAATAAGTTCCGTAAGTAATTGAAAACCTCAGTAAAATAACTTTTTACTGTTTAGTGTCTTCACAGTTTTAAATCTTGCATGAATTGTTGAATGTTTTGTGTTTTATTTATTTTTCGATGTATTTGGTTTTCCAGCGAGTCGAGGAACCGAAAGGACAGTCGTAATGGATAAATCTAAAGGAGAGCCAGTTATTAGTGTAAAAACCTCTGCATCAAAAGAGAGGGTAAGTCCAACTTTCAGAGAGGCTTCTGTGTAAAAACAGGTATCAGATAGCTTTATATGCTTATAGTCGAAGGGGTTTTTGCCTTGCGTATTGGTACATTCATCCTTTTATCAGTCTCTGGAAAGCATTAGGGTGTTAATGGTGTGGCAAAGGGTAAATGTTTCTGTTTCACCTTCTTTATAGTTTTGCACTGCTGTCCTAGTTGAAGAAGTAGAATTGCAATATGAAAATGTTGTTAGGATGTCTTTCCCCAGGTTTGAAATACAGTTACTGATGACCATAAAAGTATTGTATTATTTGCCATCAGTGCAAGTCAGGTCATGTGCTCCTAGTATTGATATGTATTTAAATGCTTGAGAAGTTTTAGCCAAATTTGGGATACTTTTCCCTTGCCTACATTTTCCTGGCATTCCAACATTGTTTGCCTCTTGTAAGGTATGATAGTCTGTTTTGTTCAGGTTGACATAAAGTAGGCATTTACCTAGGAATTTTAGCTAAAAATGCACTGTGTTCAGCTAATGTATTGTTTTGATTCAACTCAGAGTACAAAAAGCCAGGATCGCAAATCTGAGAGCAAAGAAAAGCAAGATATTTTATCGTTTGATAAAATCAAAGAACAGCGAGAACGTGAACGTCAGAGACAGAGGGAGCGAGAAATCAGGGAAACGGAAAGACGCCGGTGAGCCTCCCCAGTTTTGCTCTAAACTTTGAGTGGTATTTCTTTTTACCTCCCTTATGTGTTTTGTGTTTTGAACAGGCTTGCAAAGTAGTGTTGTGCTGACCCTCCAAGAGTGGTATCTCAGATTGATTTGATATTAATCTCTTGGTAAAACAGACATAATACCAAACAATGAAGGATTTTACTATTGAAATCAATGTTCTCAGCCTGTGTGTTTCAGGAGACTTTTGTAGGTTTTGTGTTCCACTTGGTCAGATTTGAATTTCCATACTTGGTTTTTCCCTGTAATCTTGTAAATACTTTTTGTTTGTCAGACTTATGTCTTAGGACATGCTCTCTATGAAAGCCTTTTCAGACCTGTCTTAGAGTAGATATTGTGTTTCTTAGACACTTTTCAAATGCTCATCTTTGCTTTTTTCATGTGGACTTTTTTACTTTCCCGTAATCTAAGCTGCTGTTATTTAATTGGGAAGAGATAATTCGAGTTTAAGCAGCTAGTGGTAAGAACACAGAAACTTTACAAACGAAAAAGCAAAAGCAAACAAGAACCCCATCCAAAACAAAGAAGCAGTAAAGCTTAGACTTAAGACTCTCAATTTAAAACAAAGTATCTTTTTTAAATTAGAGAAAGAGAGAGGCGAGATCGAGAGCAACGTCTTCAAGCTATTCATGAACGGGATGAAAGACAGAGGCTCCAGAGAGAACGAGAACGACTGGAATTTCAAAGGCAGCGTCTTGACAGAGAGCGCTTGGAGAGAGAGAGGTTGGAGAGAGAAAGAATGCACATAGAGCAGGAAAGGAGACGAGAACAGGAGCGAATCCAGAGAGAGAGGGAAGAGCTGCGACGTCAGCAGGAGCAGCTACGTTATGAACAGGAACGGCGATCTGCCATGAGAAGGCCTTATGATCCTGATGGCAGGTAATGATAATGGCAGTGACATTCCAAACTCTTCAGGGTACTCTTGATAAAGCAGCCACGGAAGCTCACAGCTGAAGGACTATTTACATGTTGCTTTTAACACTTTATAGCAATCTTGAAGAGGAGAAATGTTGTGCTTGTATACTTGTAAGCAGTGTTTTATTACAGGAGGTTTATTCTTATTTCTCAGAGAGGAGTGACCAAGAATAGTAACTGTATCAACTCTAAAGCAGGATTGCTAGTGGGAACAGATACTCATTCTCACATCAGCACTGTGCTGAAATTAAGCTTTGTGTGTAGTGTCAGTACACCTGGTTTTCTCTGAAACCAAAATGTGATTCCTTCTTAATGCACATAGGTTTTTAATTAGAAATAAAAAGTAATAGTTTAGGTAATTGGATAGGTTTGATATCAAGAGAGCAGGAAAGGGAAGATCGTTTTGTGATTACTACTAACGGTGACCACCTTTGCAGGCGAGATGACCCGTACTGGCCAGAGGCAAAGCGAATGGCAATAGATGATAGATATCATTCTGAATTTAGTCGTCAAGACCGATTCCACGACTTTGACCACAGGGATCGTGGACGATACCAAGATCATTGTTTGGACAGGTTGGCAAGGCAGTATCTTTTCTTCCTAAACCTTTACGGAAATCTAGTGTCTTTTTGTGGCTTACCTAATGGCTTGAAGGGTGTCAGAAGAATAAAACAAATGACCCTTGTGCATTTCTCATGTCTAATTTCGTATGTGCTTGCAATCCTTTGTTTTCATGGGTTATGGACATACCAGAAAGAGGCTGCATAAAGATTGTAAACCAAGTCCTAATGTAGTCTGCCATGATGCTAATGGAGATACTACAGCTTCTCTCGATGTATGCAAGTCTGGTTTGTGAATCCCTGTTCTTCAGCCTAAGACTTAGTCTTTTGCTTTAAAACTTTCTGTATTTTCATCTTTGCAGCCTGGCTAATGCAGATTTTTAGCTCCACAGAATGGAAACATGTTTTCTGCATAGTGCCATTGAGACTTCTGTTTTGCTCTCAAAGGATCTTTGGTGAAAGCCATACTACTTTGTTTTTGCCTTGTAACTCATTTCTGATACTGGTAGGTTCACTCAGTATTCTCTGTGGGTATCACTGAGTACATGACCATGCCTCAGTGATGCTTTGCTTGCCCATGTTACAGTGATAGATGCTACTTTCATCTCTTTTTATGCTATGAAGCAACTCCTTTGAGTATCTTGCCACTAAAGAAACGTTGGCATCCAGATTTACAGCCTAATGAAGATAAATTTTTGTACGCTATTTCATGCAGACACTGGAATTATGATTACTGTGTTGATTAAACTGAAACTGCCCTTTTTTGTTCCAGAAGAGACTGTACAAGAGGAATACCAGATCGAGATGGGCAGGTGCGTTAGAACCAAATAACCACTTCTGTGAAAAAGCCAATCAAGCTGACCCCAAAGCAGAAAGAACACAGTGCTCATGCAGCCTAGTTCTTAAACGCAGTCACCACTGGGTTTAAACTGAGCAGATGTTCAAGCAGCAACTAATTTTGTACGCTAATGTGCGTAAAGTAAGTTACTATGTTATCTGCTTGCTAGGGTGGTAGCCACAGATACGGGCAGGGGGAAACCTCCGAGCGATGGGAGCTACGGTACAGCATCCTTTCAGGCTGGTATGTTGCAATAAAAGTTTTCTGGTTAACCATCTTAGGTGTTAAGAGATAGTTGCTGTAGTTTCTTAGCTGGTGAAGGATCCCTTCTGTCACATTTATCTGAATGGTTTTTAGAAAATAACTAGTGCCATAATGAAACAAGGCAGATGACTTGGACAGATAAAAGGACAGGTGTGAAAACCAATACCACAAAGGTATTCAAAACCTTTCACTTCTGAAGAGAGGTGGGAAGTAGGCAGATAATCTATGTAAAAATTAACAATCTGGAGCCAGAATGTAAGCCTTAAAAAACCTTAACAAACAGACTTCTCCCACCAGAGAGCAGAGCAGAATATGAGCTGTGAAACAAAATAAATGCCTAGAGTGAACCCTGCACAGTAGCAACAGTGGAACCAGTTAAAAAAATGAGTTTGCTACCATTTTGTTTTTTGACAGCTGATAGGAAGGCAACGTCCAAGAAGCTGAATTTTTGCAATCAGAAAAGAAAACCCATGTTGATTCTTAGCATAACTGAGTACCATTTGCCTTTCAGCATTACCCGGATGAACGCCATGGAGGGCCTGATCGTCACTCCCGGGATAGTTGGGGTGGCTATGGGTCTGACAGAAGAATGAATGAAGGGAGAGGGATACCCCCACAAACCCGGTTAGTGCTTGTTAAATAAGGGAAGGGATTGTAGTTAAAATTTTAGTGCTCAGTGAACCTTTGAAGGATGACAGCGGAAGCAGTTTGACAAGTGTGAATCCTTTCTCCAGGCAGTTTATTTGAGCACCTGGAGGAGCAAGAAATTCACATGTGTAGCTCCCACACGCATCAGGAGAATGGAGCATTGTAGTGAATAAAGAAATGCTGCTCAGTTAGCTTATAGCTGTGATTCTCATGTAAATAACTTTCATGTCTACAGGAGAGATTTAGTCACATACCAGATGCTCCAGTAAGGCCTGCAAAAGTCTCATTTATGGCTAGTGGTCAGGTTTTAAGGAAATTGAGTGAGAGTCTCTGCAGTGGTGGGGGTGGAGGACTGACTCATGTAGAATCATAGTGGTTTCTCTTTAAACCGTTTGGTCAAGCTGGGCATGTTCCAGATGCATAATGTTCAGTTCTGCCTAAGTACACCAGACGGAGAAATGGCAACCAATGAATTATTCCATGTCTAAGTATTTCAGTCCATTGCAATATCAGTGATGTCTCTATAGGTCAGAAAGACAAGTTTTGTTGTGTGAAGGATGCTGTTCAGCAAGTTTCTCATTGTTCCACTTTGACCAGTTTTTATTGTGATGATTGGGTGGCTATAGCTACAACTTGATTAACCATTTAACACACTTTTGTATGGGGTATGGTGTTTGGCTTTACCCTATGCTGCTAAATGGATAGGGGACATACCTAGAAGATGTTCTTTTATTTTTTTAAGAGATGGACGTGACTGGGGAGATCATGGTCGAAAGTTAGAGGGGCATCAAGATCGTACATGGCAGGGAAATGTGGATGGAGGAATGATGGGACGGGATCATGAGAGATGGCAAGGTACACTTGCTGCTTACCAGTGTGATTGTGGTTTTTTCTGTGAATTACTGCTGCTGAACTTCTAGTGGTAGTTAAATTACTGAGAAAGCAAATGAAATTCTGGGAACAAGGTGACTTTTTTATTAGGAAAACACAAAAGCCTGTATTTTTTCTTTTTTTTTCTTTTTAAATTAGGTGGTGATAGAAGCATGCCTGGTCAGTCAGGACCAGGCCATGGGATGAATCGAGGAGGGATGTCTGGGTAAGAATTTCTGTCAGAGTGCTTATAATGTTTTTGTAATAGTTGATTGATCTCTATAAAACAAATTCCTGTGTCAGTTGTAAAAAATACTTTCAGTTTCTGCTTAAGAATGGATTGGCAAGGGAAAAAAAAAAAAGAACAAACTAACCACACATCTTTTCTCAGAGTCACAGTAGTACTAACTTTTCTGGGCAATGTTCAATTTGTCTGGCCTTATTTTTAGACGTGGAAGCTTTACACAAGTTGGAAACCAGAGCCAGATGCTGCAGAGTACTGGAATCCAAGGTGTGTTTGCGGGCCAGGAACGGACAAACAGACTGACTGAACCCCGTTTTAGCCGCCGCTACTGAAAGCACTGTACATATATGTTTGTTTTTTTTTTTTTTTAATACCAGATTACAGTGGTCAGGAATTTTATTAACCAGGCTCACATTGAATTTGTGATTATAAAAGAGCAAGACTGCTGCTGCATTGTAGCCAAATACTATGTCAAATTGGTTTGGTTTATTTTTTGTTTTCTTTTGTTTCTAATGAACGTGGTGTTTGTCAAACATCACCTGAATTTCTGTAAGTGAAGCATTCCATTTTTCAAAAATAATAAAATCAGTGTATGGCTACTACTTCGTTGTTTCTAGAGTCTTTGGCAATATGCCTCTTATGAAGGATGTAAAAGTCAGTGAAGACACCATCTGCTTTTAGCACTGTGCTTTTGTCACTGTGAAGTGACAAATCTGTGACACTGTGGATGTGTATCTCCTTACCTCCATTTGAGAGAGGAAGGATCAATGTGTTTCCTTGTTTAATTCTCCACCGGGAACAGAGAGTCCTTCCTGGTGTGGAAATGCCATGCTGCACCACAATGGCTTGAGGGCCAGGATGTGGAGCTTCGTGGAGCACCCCTGGTGCTTCTGGCCAGGTGACTGCTGCTGTGACCTCATGGCCATAATCAAAAGAGTGCAGATTATGAGTAACTAAGTAATTAAATAATTATGAGTAATTAATTATGAGTAATTAAACAGGACCAGGCTTGTTCCCAACGTTAAATAAACAAATACCTTGCTGCTTAAAGATACAAAAGTCTCAGCAGTTTTTCGGACCGGATTTTTTGGCATCACAATCCAACTGTTACCAAACACTGCCACTGTAACCCCTAAACCTCACCCGGCGCCAGATCCGGACACCTCTTGAACACCTGCAGCAACGGGGACTCCACCACCTCCCTAGGTAACCTATTCCAATGCGTGACCACCCAATTTTTTCCGAATCTCTAATCCGAATTTCTCTTAGTCTCTTCTCCTGTTTTTAATACTCTTAGGCTCTTTTCCTGATTTTAATTTTTTTAGGCTCTTCTCCTGTTTTTAATTTTTTTATGCTCTTCTCCTGTTTTTAATTTTTTTTAGGCTCTTCTCCTGATTTTATTTCTTAGGGTCTTCTCCTGATTTTAATTTTTTATGCTCCTCTCCTGTTTTTAATTTTTTTAGGCTCCTCTCCTGATTTTAATTTTTTTAAACTTCTCTCCTGGTTTTAATTCTCTTAGGCTCTTTTCCTGATTTTAATTCTCTTAGACTCTTCTCCTGATTTTATTTCTCTTAGGCTCTTTTCCTGTTTTTAATTTTTTTAGGCTCTTCTCCTGATTTTAATTTTTTTAGGCTCTTCTCCTGATTTTATTTCTTAGGATCTTCTCCTGTTTTTAATTTTTTTAGGCTCCCCTCCTCAGTTTAATTTCTAAGGCTCCTCTCCTTATTTTAATTTCTCTTAGACTCTTCTCCTGATTTTAAATTTTTTTAGGCTCCTCTCCTTATTTTAATTCCCTTAGGCTCTTCTCCTGATTTGAATTTTTTTCGGCTCTTCTCCCGATTTTAATTTTTTTAAGACTCTTCTCCTGATTTTAATTTTTTTAGGTTCCTCTGTGTTTTTAATTTTTTTGGGCTCCTCTCCTGATTTCAATTCTCTTAGGCTCTTTTCCTGTTTTTAATTCTCTTAGACCCTTCTCCTGCTTTTATTTCTCTTAGGCTCTTCTTGTGTTTTTAATTTTTTTAGACTCCTCTCCTGGTTTTTTTTCTCTTCGTCTCTTCTCCTGTTTTTAATTCTCTTAGGCTCTTTTCCTGTTTTTAATTCTCTTAGGCTCTTCTCCTGTTTTTAATTTTTTTAGGCTCCTCTCCTGGTTTTATTTCTCTTAGTCTCTTCTCCTATTTTTCATTCTCTTAGGCTCTTCTGATTTTATTACTCTTAGGCTCTTTTCCTGATTTTAATTTTTTTAGGCTCTTCTCCTGTTTTTAATTTTTTTTATGCTCTTCTCCTGTTTTTAATTTTTTTTAGGCTCTTCTCCTGGTTTAATTTTCTTAGGCTCCTCTCCTGATTTTAATATTTTTAGACTCTTCTCCTGATTTTAACTTTTTATGCTCCTCTCCTGTTTTTAATTTTTTTATGCTCCTCTCCTGATTTTAATTTTTTTAAACTTCTCTCCTGGTTTTAATTCTCTTAGGCTCTTTTCCTGATTTTAATTCTCTTAGACTCTTCTCCTGATTTTATTTCTTAGGCTCTTCTCCTGTTTTTAATTTTTTTAGGCTCCCATCCTCAGTTTAATTTCTAAGGTTCCTCTCCTTATTTTAATTTCTCTTAGACTCTTCTCCTGATTTTAATTTTTTTAGGCTCCTCTCCTTATTTTAATTCTCTTATGCTCTTCTCCTGATTTTAATTTTTTTAGGCTCTTCTCCCAATTTTAATTTTTTTAGACTCTTCTCCCGATTTTAATTTTTTTAGGCTCTTCTCCTGATTTTAATTTTTTTAAGACTCTTCTCCTGATTTTAATTTTTTTAGGTTCCTCTGTGTTTTTAATTTTTTTGGGCTCCTCTCCTAATTTCAGTTCTCTTAGGCTCTTTTCCTGTTTTTAATTCTCTTAGACCCTTCTCCTGATTTTATTTCTCTTAGACTCCTCTCCTGTTTTTAATTTTTTTAGGCTTCTCTCCTGATTTTAATTTCTCTAAGGTTCTTTTTTTTGTTTTTAATTTTTTTAGGCTCCTCTCCTGATTTTAATTTCTCTTAGGTTCTTTTCCTGATTTTAATTTTTTTATTCTCTTCTCCTGTTTTTAAATTTTTTTATGCTCTTCTCCTGATTTTATTTCTCTTAGGCTCTTTTCCTGTTTTTAATTTTTTTAGGCTCTTCTCCTGATTTTATTTCTTAGGCTCTTCTCCTGTTTTTAATTTTTTTAGGCTCCCCTCCTCAGTTTAATTTCTAAGGCTCCTCTCCTTATTTTAATTTCTCTTAGACTCTTCTCCTGATTTTAATTTTTTTATGCTCCTCTCCTTTTTTTAATTCCCTTAGGCTCTTCTCCTGATTTGAATTTTTTTAGGCTGTTTTCCTGACTTTATTTCTCTTAGGCTCTTGTCCTGATTTTAATTTTCTTAGACTCTTCTCCTGATTTTAATTTTCTTAGGTTCTTTTCCTGCTTTTATTTCTCTTAGGCTCTTCTCCTGATTTTAATTCTTTTAGGCTCTTCTCCTGATTTTATTTCTTAGGCTCTTTTGCTGATTTTAATTTTTTAGGCTCCTCTCCTGATTTTAATATTTTTAGACTCTTCTCCTGATTTTAATTCTTTTAGGCTCTTTTCCTGCTTTTAATTTTTTTAGGCTCTTCTCCTGACTTTATTTCTCTTAGGCTCTTGTCCTGATTTTAATTTTTTTAGGCTCTTGTCCTGATTTTAATTTTCTTAGGCTCTTTTCCTGATTTTATTTCTCTTAGACTCTTCTCCTGATTTTAATTTTCTTAGGCTCTTCTCCTGATTTTAATTCTGTTGGGCTCTTCTCCTGATTTTAATTTTCTTAGGTTCTTTTCCTGATTTTATTTCTCTTAGGCTCTTCTCCTGATTTTAATTTTCTTAGGTTCTTCTCCTGATTTTAATTTTTTTAGACTCTTCTCCTGATTTTAATTTTTTTAGGCTCTTCTCCTGATTTTAATTTTTTTAGGCTCTTGTCCTGCTTTTAATTTTTTTCGGCTCTTTTCCTGCTTTTAATTTTTTTAGGCTCTTCTCCTGATTTTATTTCCCTTAGGGTCTTCTCCTGATTTTAATTTTTTTAGGCTGTTTTCCTGACTTTATTTCTCTTAGACTCTTCTCCTGATTTTAATTTTCTTTGGCTCTTGTCCTGATTTTAAATTTTTTAGGCTCTTTTCCTGATTATATTTTTCTTAGACTCTACTCCTGATTTGAATTTTTTTAGGCTCTTCTCCTGATTTTAATTTTTTTATGCTCTTTTCCTGATTTCATTTCTCTTAGGCTCTTCTCCTGATTTTAATTTTTTTTAGACTCTTTTCCTGATTTTAATACTCTTAAGCCCTTCTCCTGATTTTAATTTTCTTAGGCTCTTGTCCTGATTTTAAATTTTTTAGACTCTTGTCCTGATTTTAATTTTTTTAGGCTCCTTTCCTGATTTTAATACTCTTAAGCCCTTCTCCTGATTTTAATTTTTTTAGGCTCTTCTCCTGCTTTTATTTCTCTTAGGCTCTTCTCCTGATTTTAATTTTCTTAGGCTCTTCTCCTGATTTTAATTTTTTTAGGCTCTTCTCCTGCTTTTAATTTTTTTAGACTCTTTTCCTGCTTTTAATTTTTTTAGGCTCTTCTCCTGACTTTATTTCTCTTAGGCTCTTCTCTTGATTTCAATTTTTTTAGGCTCTTCTCCTGATTTTAATTTTCTTAGGCTCTTCTCCCGATTTTAATTTTCTTAGGTTCTTTTCCTGATTTTATTTCTCTTAGGCTCTTCTCCTGATTTTAATTTTCACTGAATTACACAAGTAAATTTTCAAGCCACTCAGCAGTTACAAGCCAATTATCCAATTTTCCGAAAAACCTGCAGCAATAAGTACAGTTATAAAACAAAAAAAATCTAATAAGTCAAAAATCGCATAGCAACACTGCCACCTGGTGACATAGAAAAGGAATTGCACATATATTTCACATGAAATGCTGCCACCTGCCGACAGAAAACAGGAACTGCATTTTAAAAAAAAATTCATAACTGCGCCACCTGCTGACGGAAAACAGGAACTGCATTTAAAAAAATTCATAACTGCGCCACCTGCTGACGGAAAACAGGAACTGCATTTAAAAAAATTCATAACTGCGCCACCTGCTGACAGAAAACAGGAACTACATTTTAAAAAGATTCATAACTGCGCCACCTGCTGACGGAAAACAGGAACTGCATTTAAAAACATTCATAACTGCGCCACCTGCTGACGGAGAAGAGGAACTGCATTTAAAAAAATTCATAACTGCACCACCTGCTGAAAAAAACCTGCAATTGCAACTGGAAATTAATCGAACTGCTGCCACCTTGTGGACAATCATTGAACTGCACATAAAATTAATTTTTAATAAAAATTAATAAAAATACATAAAAATTCACCCAAATAACACCACAAACACACCTCACAACACAAAAACAACCACCCAAAAAACCCCCATCAACCCTAGGCTTACACCTATCCCAAACCCTAACCCTAGACCTACCTGTAAGCCAAACCCTAGCCCAAACCCCACAGCTTCCCCGAGGGGAAGGACTACGCCTAGCCTTATAAATAACCCAAACCCTAATCCTACCCCTACACCTGGGCCTAACCCCACACCTAAATGTAAACCTAGCTTAAACCCCAACCCAACGCATAACCGTAGGCCAACCCGAACCCTAATTTAACGCCTAACCCTAACCATAACCATCACCCCAACCCGAGACCTAACCCACAACCTAACCCTAAGACTACACCTAACCCTAGGCCAAACCTTAAGCCTAACTCTAACCCTAAACCTGGACCTAGGCCTAGAGAGAGGGTTACAATCAGCATTAGGCTTACAGTTAGATTTAGGTAAGGGTTTCAAGTTAGGTGTAGGGGTAGGTTTAGGTGTAGCATTAGGGTTAGGGGTTACAGTTATACTACACCTAAATCTACCCCTAAACCTTAGGGTTAGGGGTACAGTCAGGTTTAGGGGTAGGTTTAGGTGTAGCATTAGGGTTAGGGGTTACAGTCGGGGTTAGGGTTAGGGTTAGGGTTAGGGTTAGGGGTTAGGGTTAGGGTTAGGGTTAGGGTTAGGGTTAGGGTTAGGGTTAGGGTTAGGGTTAGGGTTAGGGTTAGGGTTAGGGTTAGGGTTAGGGTTAGGGTTAGGGTTAGGGTTAGGGTTAGGGTTAGGGTTAGGGTTAGGGTTAGGGTTAGGGTTAGGGTTAGGGTTAGGGTTAGGGTTAGGGTTAGGGTTAGGGTTAGGGTTAGGGTTAGGGTTAGGGTTAGGGTTAGGGTTAGGGTTAGGGTTAGGGTTAGGGTTAGGGTTAGGGTTAGGGTTAGGGTTAGGGTTAGGGTTAGGGTTAGGGTTAGGGTTAGGGTTAGGGTTAGGGTTAGGGTTAGGGTTAGGGTTAGGGTTAGGGTTAGGGTTAGGGTTAGGGTTAGGGTTAGGGTTAGGGTTAGGGTTAGGGTTAGGGTTAGGGTTAGGGTTAGGGTTAGGGTTAGGGTTAGGGTTAGGGTTAGGGTTAGGGTTAGGGTTAGGGTTAGGGTTAGGGTTAGGGTTAGGGTTAGGGTTAGGGTTAGGGTTAGGGTTAGGGTTAGGGTTAGGGTTAGGGTTAGGGTTAGGGTTAGGGTTAGGGTTAGGGTTAGGGTTAGGGTTAGGGTTAGGGTTAGGGTTAGGGTTAGGGTTAGGGTTAGGGTTAGGGTTAGGTTAGGGTTAGGGTTAGGGTTAGGGTTAGGGTTAGGGTTAGGGTTAGGGTTAGGGTTAGGGTTAGGGTTAGGGTTAGGGTTAGGGTTAGGGTTAGGGTTAGGGTTAGGGTTAGGGTTAGGGTTAGGGTTAGGGTTAGGGTTAGGGTTAGGGTTAGGGTTAGGGTTAGGGTTAGGGTTAGGGTTAGGGTTAGGGTTAGGGTTAGGGTTAGGGTTAGGGTTAGGGTTAGGGTTAGGGTTAGGGTTAGGGTTAGGGTTAGGGTTAGGGTTAGGGTTAGGGTTAGGGTTAGGGTTAGGGTTAGGGTTAGGGTTAGGGTTAGGGTTAGGGTTAGGGTTAGGGTTAGGGTTAGGGTTAGGGTTAGGGTTAGGGTTAGGGTTAGGGTTAGGGTTAGGGTTAGGGTTAGGGTTAGGGTTAGGGTTAGGGTTAGGGTTAGGGTTAGGGTTAGGGTTAGGGTTAGGGTTAGGGTTAGGGTTAGGGTTAGGGTTAGGGTTAGGGTTAGGGTTAGGGTTAGGGTTAGGGTTAGGGTTAGGGTTAGGGTTAGGGTTAGGGTTAGGGTTAGGGTTAGGGTTAGGGTTAGGGTTAGGGTTAGGGTTAGGGTTAGGGTTAGGGTTAGGGTTAGGGTTAGGGTTAGGGTTAGGGTTAGGGTTAGGGTTAGGGTTAGGGTTAGGGTTAGGGTTAGGGTTAGGGTTAGGGTTAGGGTTAGGGTTAGGGTTAGGGTTAGGGTTAGGGTTAGGGTTAGGGTTAGGGTTAGGGTTAGGGTTAGGGTTAGGGTTAGGGTTAGGGTTAGGGTTAGGGTTAGGGTTAGGGTTAGGGTTAGGGTTAGGGTTAGGGTTAGGGTTAGGGTTAGGGTTAGGGTTAGGGTTAGGGTTAGGGTTAGGGTTAGGGTTAGGGTTAGGGTTAGGGTTAGGGTTAGGGTTAGGGTTAGGGTTAGGGTTAGGGTTAGGGTTAGGGTTAGGGTTAGGGTTAGGGTTAGGGTTAGGGTTAGGGTTAGGGTTAGGGTTAGGGTTAGGGTTAGGGTTAGGGTTAGGGTTAGGGTTAGGGTTAGGGTTAGGGTTAGGGTTAGGGTTAGGGTTAGGGTTAGGGTTAGGGTTAGGGTTAGGGTTAGGGTTAGGGTTAGGGTTAGGGTTAGGGTTAGGGTTAGGGTTAGGGTTAGGGTTAGGGTTAGGGTTAGGGTTAGGGTTAGGGTTAGGGTTAGGGTTAGGGTTAGGGTTAGGGTTAGGGTTAGGGTTAGGGTTAGGGTTAGGGTTAGGGTTAGGGTTAGGGTTAGGGTTAGGGTTAGGGTTAGGGTTAGGGTTAGGGTTAGGGTTAGGGTTAGGGTTAGGGTTAGGGTTAGGGGTTAGGGTTAGGGTTAGGGTTAGGGTTAGGGTTAGGGTTAGGGTTAGGGTTAGGGTTAGGGTTAGGGTTAGGGTTAGGGTTAGGGTTAGGGTTAGGGTTAGGGTTAGGGTTAGGGTTAGGGTTAGGGTTAGGGTTAGGGTTAGGGTTAGGGTTAGGGTTAGGGTTAGGGTTAGGGTTAGGGTTAGGGTTAGGGTTAGTTAGGGTTAGGGTTAGGGTTAGGGTTAGGGTTAGGGTTAGGGTTAGGGTTAGGGTTAGGGTTAGGGTTAGGGTTAGGGTTAGGGTTAGGGTTAGGGTTAGGGTTAGGGTTAGGGTTAGGGTTAGGGTTAGGGTTAGGGTTAGGGTTAGGGTTAGGGTTAGGGTTAGGGTTAGGGTTAGGGTTAGGGTTAGGGTTAGGGTTAGGGTTAGGGTTAGGGTTAGGGTTAGGGTTAGGGTTAGGGTTAGGGTTAGGGTTAGGGTTAGGGTTAGGGTTAGGGTTAGGGTTAGGGTTAGGGTTAGGGTTAGGGTTAGGGTTAGGGTTAGGGTTAGGGTTAGGGTTAGGGTTAGGGTTAGGGTTAGGGTTAGGGTTAGGGTTAGGGTTAGGGTTAGGGTTAGGGTTAGGGTTAGGGTTAGGGTTAGGGTTAGGGTTAGGGTTAGGGTTAGGGTTAGGGTTAGGGTTAGGGTTAGGGTTAGGGTTAGGGTTAGGGTTAGGGTTAGGGTTAGGGTTAGGGTTAGGGTTAGGGTTAGGGTTAGGGTTAGGGTTAGGGTTAGGGTTAGGGTTAGGGTTAGGGTTAGGGTTAGGGTTAGGGTTAGGGTTAGGGTTAGGGTTAGGGTTAGGGTTAGGGTTAGGGTTAGGGTTAGGGTTAGGGTTAGGGTTAGGGTTAGGGTTAGGGTTAGGGTTAGGGTTAGGGTTAGGGTTAGGGTTAGGGTTAGGGTTAGGGTTAGGGTTAGGGTTAGGGTTAGGGTTAGGGTTAGGGTTAGGGTTAGGGTTAGGGTTAGGGTTAGGGTTAGGGTTAGGGTTAGGGTTAGGGTTAGGGTTAGGGTTAGGGTTAGGGTTAGGGTTAGGGTTAGGGTTAGGGTTAGGGTTAGGGTTAGGGTTAGGGTTAGGGTTAGGGTTAGGGTTAGGGTTAGGGTTAGGGTTAGGGTTAGGGTTAGGGTTAGGGTTAGGGTTAGGGTTAGGGTTAGGGTTAGGGTTAGGGTTAGGGTTAGGGTTAGGGTTAGGGTTAGGGTTAGGGTTAGGGTTAGGGTTAGGGTTAGGGTTAGGGTTAGGGTTAGGGTTAGGGTTAGGGTTAGGGTTAGGGTTAGGGTTAGGGTTAGGGTTAGGGTTAGGGTTAGGGTTAGGGTTAGGGTTAGGGTTAGGGTTAGGGTTAGGGTTAGGGTTAGGGTTAGGGTTAGGGTTAGGGTTAGGGTTAGGGTTAGGGTTAGGGTTAGGGTTAGGGTTAGGGTTAGGGTTAGGGTTAGGGTTAGGGTTAGGGTTAGGGTTAGGGTTAGGGTTAGGGTTAGGGTTAGGGTTAGGGTTAGGGTTAGGGTTAGGGTTAGGGTTAGGGTTAGGGTTAGGGTTAGGGTTAGGGTTAGGGTTAGGGTTAGGGTTAGGGTTAGGGTTAGGGTTAGGGTTAGGGTTAGGGTTAGGGTTAGGGTTAGGGTTAGGGTTAGGGTTAGGGTTAGGGTTAGGGTTAGGGTTAGGGTTAGGGTTAGGGTTAGGGTTAGGGTTAGGGTTAGGGTTAGGGTTAGGGTTAGGGTTAGGGTTAGGGTTAGGGTTAGGGTTAGGGTTAGGGTTAGGGTTAGGGTTAGGGTTAGGGTTAGGGTTAGGGTTAGGGTTAGGGTTAGGGTTAGGGTTAGGGTTAGGGTTAGGGTTAGGGTTAGGGTTAGGGTTAGGGTTAGGGTTAGGGTTAGGGTTAGGGTTAGGGTTAGGGTTAGGGTTAGGGTTAGGGTTAGGGTTAGGGTTAGGGTTAGGGTTAGGGTTAGGGTTAGGGTTAGGGTTAGGGTTAGGGTTAGGGTTAGGGTTAGGGTTAGGGTTAGGGTTAGGGTTAGGGTTAGGGTTAGGGTTAGGGTTAGGGTTAGGGTTAGGGTTAGGGTTAGGGTTAGGGTTAGGGTTAGGGTTAGGGTTAGGGTTAGGGTTAGGGTTAGGGTTAGGGTTAGGGTTAGGGTTAGGGTTAGGGTTAGGGTTAGGGTTAGGGTTAGGGTTAGGGTTAGGGTTAGGGTTAGGGTTAGGGTTAGGGTTAGGGTTAGGGTTAGGGTTAGGGTTAGGGTTAGGGTTAGGGTTAGGGTTAGGGTTAGGGTTAGGGTTAGGGTTAGGGTTAGGGTTAGGGTTAGGGTTAGGGTTAGGGTTAGGGTTAGGGTTAGGGTTAGGGTTAGGGTTAGGGTTAGGGTTAGGGTTAGGGTTAGGGTTAGGGTTAGGGTTAGGGTTAGGGTTAGGGTTAGGGTTAGGGTTAGGGTTAGGGTTAGGGTTAGGGTTAGGGTTAGGGTTAGGGTTAGGGTTAGGGTTAGGGTTAGGGTTAGGGTTAGGGTTAGGGTTAGGGTTAGGGTTAGGGTTAGGGTTAGGGTTAGGGTTAGGGTTAGGGTTAGGGTTAGGGTTAGGGTTAGGGTTAGGGTTAGGGTTAGGGTTAGGGTTAGGGTTAGGGTTAGGGTTAGGGTTAGGGTTAGGGTTAGGGTTAGGGTTAGGGTTAGGGTTAGGGTTAGGGTTAGGGTTAGGGTTAGGGTTAGGGTTAGGGTTAGGGTTAGGGTTAGGGTTAGGGTTAGGGTTAGGGTTAGGGTTAGGGTTAGGGTTAGGGTTAGGGTTAGGGTTAGGGTTAGGGTTAGGGTTAGGGTTAGGGTTAGGGTTAGGGTTAGGGTTAGGGTTAGGGTTAGGGTTAGGGTTAGGGTTAGGGTTAGGGTTAGGGTTAGGGTTAGGGTTAGGGTTAGGGTTAGGGTTAGGGTTAGGGTTAGGGTTAGGGTTAGGGTTAGGGTTAGGGTTAGGGTTAGGGTTAGGGTTAGGGTTAGGGTTAGGGTTAGGGTTAGGGTTAGGGTTAGGGTTAGGGTTAGGGTTAGGGTTAGGGTTAGGGTTAGGGTTAGGGTTAGGGTTAGGGTTAGGGTTAGGGTTAGGGTTAGGGTTAGGGTTAGGGTTAGGGTTAGGGTTAGGGTTAGGGTTAGGGTTAGGGTTAGGGTTAGGGTTAGGGTTAGGGTTAGGGTTAGGGTTAGGGTTAGGGTTAGGGTTAGGGTTAGGGTTAGGGTTAGGGTTAGGGTTAGGGTTAGGGTTAGGGTTAGGGTTAGGGTTAGGGTTAGGGTTAGGGTTAGGGTTAGGGTTAGGGTTAGGGTTAGGGTTAGGGTTAGGGTTAGGGTTAGGGTTAGGGTTAGGGTTAGGGTTAGGGTTAGGGTTAGGGTTAGGGTTAGGGTTAGGGTTAGGGTTAGGGTTAGGGTTAGGGTTAGGGTTAGGGTTAGGGTTAGGGTTAGGGTTAGGGTTAGGGTTAGGGTTAGGGTTAGGGTTAGGGTTAGGGTTAGGGTTAGGGTTAGGGTTAGGGTTAGGGTTAGGGTTAGGGTTAGGGTTAGGGTTAGGGTTAGGGTTAGGGTTAGGGTTAGGGTTAGGGTTAGGGTTAGGGTTAGGGTTAGGGTTAGGGTTAGGGTTAGGGTTAGGGTTAGGGTTAGGGTTAGGGTTAGGGTTAGGGTTAGGGTTAGGGTTAGGGTTAGGGTTAGGGTTAGGGTTAGGGTTAGGGTTAGGGTTAGGGTTAGGGTTAGGGTTAGGGTTAGGGTTAGGGTTAGGGTTAGGGTTAGGGTTAGGGTTAGGGTTAGGGTTAGGGTTAGGGTTAGGGTTAGGGTTAGGGTTAGGGTTAGGGTTAGGGTTAGGGTTAGGGTTAGGGTTAGGGTTAGGGTTAGGGTTAGGGTTAGGGTTAGGGTTAGGGTTAGGGTTAGGGTTAGGGTTAGGGTTAGGGTTAGGGTTAGGGTTAGGGTTAGGGTTAGGGTTAGGGTTAGGGTTAGGGTTAGGGTTAGGGTTAGGGTTAGGGTTAGGGTTAGGGTTAGGGTTAGGGTTAGGGTTAGGGTTAGGGTTAGGGTTAGGGTTAGGGTTAGGGTTAGGGTTAGGGTTAGGGTTAGGGTTAGGGTTAGGGTTAGGGTTAGGGTTAGGGTTAGGGTTAGGGTTAGGGTTAGGGTTAGGGTTAGGGTTAGGGTTAGGGTTAGGGTTAGGGTTAGGGTTAGGGTTAGGGTTAGGGTTAGGGTTAGGGTTAGGGTTAGGGTTAGGGTTAGGGTTAGGGTTAGGGTTAGGGTTAGGGTTAGGGTTAGGGTTAGGGTTAGGGTTAGGGTTAGGGTTAGGGTTAGGGTTAGGGTTAGGGTTAGGGTTAGGGTTAGGGTTAGGGTTAGGGTTAGGGTTAGGGTTAGGGTTAGGGTTAGGGTTAGGGTTAGGGTTAGGGTTAGGGTTAGGGTTAGGGTTAGGGTTAGGGTTAGGGTTAGGGTTAGGGTTAGGGTTAGGGTTAGGGTTAGGGTTAGGGTTAGGGTTAGGGTTAGGGTTAGGGTTAGGGTTAGGGTTAGGGTTAGGGTTAGGGTTAGGGTTAGGGTTAGGGTTAGGGTTAGGGTTAGGGTTAGGGTTAGGGTTAGGGTTAGGGTTAGGGTTAGGGTTAGGGTTAGGGTTAGGGTTAGGGTTAGGGTTAGGGTTAGGGTTAGGGTTAGGGTTAGGGTTAGGGTTAGGGTTAGGGTTAGGGTTAGGGTTAGGGTTAGGGTTAGGGTTAGGGTTAGGGTTAGGGTTAGGGTTAGGGTTAGGGTTAGGGTTAGGGTTAGGGTTAGGGTTAGGGTTAGGGTTAGGGTTAGGGTTAGGGTTAGGGTTAGGGTTAGGGTTAGGGTTAGGGTTAGGGTTAGGGTTAGGGTTAGGGTTAGGGTTAGGGTTAGGGTTAGGGTTAGGGTTAGGGTTAGGGTTAGGGTTAGGGTTAGGGTTAGGGTTAGGGTTAGGGTTAG